>NW_003852435.1:5269150-5334891 GCF_000181295.1 Otolemur garnettii
ATAATATTGGTAAAAGTTTTACAAATACATCAGTTTGCAAGCATTTGTTAGTCATTACATCAAACCCTAAACAAATATCATTTGCTAAAAATGTTGAAACTTGTTTAAATATTTAAAAATTATCATACAAAGTACATAATAATGAATGAAAGAAAAGGAAGTAAATTATTATTTTGTATTATTGTCACCTGTTCTAATTCTGTTACTTTAACTTCTAACATCTGGTCTCTTTTCTGTAACATCACGGCAGACAATGCACTTTTTACAGAGCTACTGAAATAGCTTGTATAATTATATCTAATGTGCACATACATACATATATATTGTAAATTCAGATGTGCATATTGATTCGACATGGTGGTGTTTATCACCAGATTAATATTTAACTATGTGACCTGGGATTCATATAGGAGATTCTACATAACAAAGATATATAGGAATGGGTTGGAATAAATAGCATGATGTTTGGCATTTTTAGTTTTTATTTTATTTTTTGATAGCAGGAGTTAAGAAAATGCTATTACAAATGTGTCTTTCAGCATTTGTACTTATGATGATGGGTATATATATATAGGATTAAGACATTTTATATATGTATATATATATGATTGAAAAGTAACATACGCCTTCTTTAAAATGTACATTTTATTTCAGTGAATGGAAGTGTTAAACATAGAAGTAAGGTTGAACTAGTTAAGGTCAAGTCATTACTATGTGTTTCTTTTAGCATTTAGGCTTACTGCAAAAGTTTACATAAACACTTTTAAAAAGTAAATGTAAATATGCTTTTCTAGAGATGCAACATGCGCTGCTTTCTTTCAGGGAACGGAAGTGTTTAATATAGAAAGTTGAAATTAAGAGTTGAGACTGTGTTATGGTTCATATACATACAGGCTTAGTAGGTAGGTAAACGAAAGCATGTTTCCTAAAGGTTAATTATGTGCCACTGTCATTCAGTGAATGGAAGTAATTAACAAAGAGAGAACAATGGAAGCAGGATTTGAGAACATGTTATGACCATACAACTCCTTAAGCACTGCTACTTATAAGGGGTTTACATTTACAAGTATAAAAGCTAAACATGCTTCTTTATTTTTTATTGTTTTTTTATTTTACAAATTTAAAGGGTCTGTGTGAAAATTTCTTACATGCGTATAAGGCATAGCAATCTAGTCAGGAGTATTTAGGGTGTCCACTTCCTCGGTACCTTTTTTTTTAACTATGGTTACCCTGCTCTGCTACAAACGTTGAATTTATTCTTTTTATGTAACTATATGTTTGTATCCTTTGAACTCATTTCCCTCTATTCTCCCCACTATCCCCTGTTACTCTTCCCAGTTTCTGTTCTCTATCCTTTCACTCTTTATCTTCATGGGTATAATTACTAAAGTTTCGAGATGTACAAAAATCAAGAGGTGTAAAATCCACACAGATTACAACAAATGAAGCTCTCCCAGCATCAGTGATAAGCCAAGGACGTTGAAACTTCAGGAGTGAATCAGAAAGGACACTGTCCAATGTGTTTCTTGGAAGTGACATAATGCACCATAACACAACCTGTTTCAAACTTTTTGAAGTGATCCACACATTACTGAGAGTATGCTAATTTGCCTTTTTTTGGTATAATTGGAGTTTTTAAAATGGATTTAATAGGCAAGAAACTTTTGTTTATTAGTTAAAATAAAAAGCATCTTCAATTTCCTTTAATATAGGCTTGAGTATATATTTTAAGTGGTAGAATGTTGGTATTCTTTTGTATGAAAATAATAAACTCTTCATGAGTCCCTCTTTTTGTTCTTTAAGCCAGATAGAGCAGAGATAAAATCCTCCATCTTCTCCTAAAACAAAAGAATGTTATTTTTTTTAACTACTTGCTAAATAGTCTTTCTGTGTTTATGAATATGCAGGCTAGAATAGGCTAATGTAGCAATTCATCACATAAAGAAAGGAACTTTATAGTTAAACTCAGTCAACAAATTCCTTGAAATTATTTTTATTTGAAATGTCCCATTGAGCCTCAGTGAACTTAAACTTGATATTTGTGTTAAATGCTCATTATTTAACTAAAGAAATCAAATCTTTAAGGAAATATCTGTTATTTAATGATATTACAGTTTGGGTTTTGTTGGTTGCAAGTGTGGGATGGTGATGGAAAAACTCTAGGGGGGAGAGAAGGGAAGGAGTTCTGACCCAATATCCTCGGGAAATATAAATCATTGGTAAGTGGAGGTGTCATTTTAGTTGGTTAGTTGTAATAAACCTATTATCCTGGTGCAGCATTAAGGCAGAATCAACATTTTAGGAAACAGATATAAGGTGCATGAAAGCATTTAAAATTCAATCATTAGGTTTCATTACACCCATCTGCTCCTAGGAATATAATTGGAAATTTGATTCATTGACCTTTGGCCATGTGGGGACCATGGTTTCAAAAATATGTGTCTTCAAGTTGAACGTTTGAAGATAATTTGATAAGAGCAATACTCAGTGCATTTTGAAACCAATTGCTTTTTTTTTTTTTTTTTTTTTTTTTTGACACAGTGACTCACTCTTATCACCGTGAACAGAGTGCTATAAGCCGTCATAGTTCTCAGCAACCTAAAAATCTTGGGCTCACACGATTCTCCAGCTTCAGTCTCCAGAGTAGCTGGGACTACAGGAGCCACCACCAAGCCCAGCTGTTTTTTCCATTTTTAGTAGAGATGGGGTTCTGCTGTTGCTCAGGCTGGTCTCAAACTCCTGAGCTCAGGCATGAGCTACTGGCACCCGGCCAATGGCTTTTTTGAAACAGTATGTGAAAAAAATAAGAGCAACCTTAAGGGGCCAGTGTATATTTGACAAGACTCAACATAGTTATTTAATCCTGGATCTCAATAAAAGCAACTAATGTTGGGTGGCACCTGTGGCTCAAAGGAGTAGGGTGCCGATCTCATATGCTGGAGGTGACTGATTCAAGCCCTCCCCCCCCAAAGCAACTGATGTTCAACTTCTTTTATGGTTTTTGTTACCTAGAGGACTGTTCAAGTTTTATTTTATGCACAAACCCCTACCTCTCATTAATTATTCTCTAGATCCATCTTCCACTAGAATTATACCTAACAACATTCAATAATACTAAAATTTCATACCATGACATAAGAAAAACATTAGTACAACTATTTAAGTATTTCAGGTGGTTACTTTGAGTTTTAAAGTCTTGGCACCACCAAATATTTTTTGGTTTTGCCAACATAATTATAGCACCATAGTATCTTTTTAGGATATTTCTTATGGCTTAACTTAGAAGGGTGATATATGATAAAATTATGTGTCTAACATAAGTACATTATGTAAATTGATCAGAATTTCTTGCCAGTGTTTGTGTACTGCTCTGCTCACTGAAGTTCATGTACTTTGGAAAAGAGTCATGATTAAACAGGTGTTTCTTCATCCTAAGAGATCAAATTTCTGAAATATTTATATAGTGATGAGCCAGATGTACACAGCTTAACCTTATAATCCCATTTCACAGCTTTTCCAAATACTTGGAAATGTGTTAAGTGCGAAGCTGATTGTTTTGGCAGCATATCTCCATTAATAGAATTCAGATATTCCTTATTTACAAGCCAGTGTTGTTCATATAATCTAGCACATTAAATCAACAGGGAACACTGGACATGGAGAATCCATCCAAGGGCAAATTGACAGGGAAGCTTTTTCTAGAGCTTTTTAATTTGCTTTTTATTGACTCCATGATATCAGAAAACACATAGCACTAGTAAATAATGTACGTGTTTTGGGTACTAGGTACAATTTTGATGTGAAGTAGTTATTCGTTAGACATCTTGTACTTCTATCATAATCTTGATATAAGACATATAAGATGATGCATCTGCTCTTTACAAATATTTCTTTCAACGTCATCTCCACTGCAGAGCTTACTGTTGTTTGATGTGAAATAATCTGAAATGCACTTGTGTTGTTTTTTTTAATGAAAAGAGGTAATACCAAGTAATGTAACAATGTGTTGTGATTTTCATTATGCTTGTTTAGCGGTTCTACCATAAAAGAGAAGGGCTCATTGTAATGCTTTCAGCGTTTGAGCTATTTATGCACTATGCTACTGGGTCCACTACTCGATATGCACTTTATATATACTTTATATGTGTGATATTTTGTCCTCTTAAGCAAAAGGGTATCAGGATCCTTAAATCAAATTAGAGTAGGGGAAGAGTTTCATAATTTATCTTCTTTATATTAAGCATGTTTTTAATAAACTACCTGACTCTATTTGAATAAGCTCACGCACCTTCAGGCAAGGGGGGTGGTGAAACTATTTTTCAAGTTGTAAATAAAAACATGATTTTCCTGTTTTGAAAAGAAGGAAGAAAACATGCTATCCAAGAGGAGAACAACAAGTCTTTTGCTTTTCAATTTCTTTGGGGAAAAAATTAGGAACTCCGTTTCTTACATTTTTACAAAATTATGTTGAATACACCAATAAGAAGGTGACACAATTAAAAAACAAAACATAGAATTAGGTCACCTAAGACGATGAATTTTTAAGCATAGTAAAGATGTAAATATTTGAGTTCCTGAACCTTTGTTTTTCTTGTACGATGACAGATATTCCAGAGATGAAGCTACTCCACTGAGACCTTGTGCCTGCAGAACTGTGCAGCTGAGAGCCAGGCACTGCTAGGCTAGTACTTTTTGGATTCCAAGTACTCTATCACTGAATGGGGAATCTGTAGTCTGCCCCCAGGGAGGCATTGCCTGCATTTGACTGGAGGGCCCTTACTTCTCTCCTGTTTGATTTTGAGCAAGTCAATATTAATAATTTCTCCACAAAAGGAAACTCAACTCTTGGGCAAAACAACTATTACCAAACCCTGATACGCAAAATTATATGTTTCTATATTAAAATAATCTCAAATTTTTGAATATGTTATGTGACTCAGTTTTTTCATTTTTTTTCCAAAATGATGAATATAGTTTTTCTCTGTTTTTCAGAGGACTTATTACTCAGTGCAGAAATTCTATAAAAAATATCTAAAACAGTGTCTGATATACAGACAGAGCTTGTTACATAATTGTGGACCGAAAATAGAAAAAGTTACATTTATAAACTTACATTGCCTATAATTTACTACCAGAGGTAGCAATTGCTAACCTTTCAATGCACAAATCTACAATTCTTTCTCTTTAGTTACAAAATCCAAAGGACTGAGGCCTGACCCAATTTAAAAAGATTCATAATCTTTATTTATCTCATGCAAACATCAATTTTTTCATGTAGAGATATTAACATGCTTAATAATGAGGTGCTGCGTGAGCCCCAGCTGGGATAGATAATACATGTCACATACATCAAAATACCACTCGAAAATATGAAAGAGTTTGGGTTTACAAAACATGTCTGGCTGAAAGAGCTTTGAAAAGGGAATCGTAAACCTGCACATGGTTCTGCTCCATGGGTGCACACACGCACATGTGCACATACACACATGCTGAACTAGATTGTCACAAGAAACTGTGTGTACTAAGCTGCATGATGCTTAAAATTAGACAATTTCAAGTGGAATTCTGGGCCAATCCATGGATATATTAAAATTGGTTCAATCACTGACTTTCTGAAAGATTATTTACACTGTGGCTCTATTTCCAAGATTCCCGGTTTTTAAAAGAAAAAAATTAGCTATTCGTTTGTGCTCAACATTTTTTTATTCCCTTTCTTACAAGGTATAATACTTTCTGCCATAAGCTGTTGTCGGAATTAAAGATGAAATGTTTCTATTCATAAGAAGAATATGGTTCAATACTAAGTGCTGAATAAATATTAACATGTATCATTGCTATTGTTGTTAAAAGAAAATAGTATCCATTAGTCTGGGCCAGTAAACTTTAGGGAAATGGTATGCAGACATTCTCTGTTAAAAAAAAAAAAAAGTCTCAGCTGGCTTAAATGTTAGCAATTGTATATAGAATAGAATTTTGTTCAGAACACTTAAGAACATAAAAGTATAATTTTATTAGAATGCTGATTAATTATATTAGAAATTGCCATTTTGTACCAAGAAGAATTTGTCACTTTTGTTTTGCTTATAAGTAGACAGTTTTAAAAGTGACCAACTTTGGACAGATTACCTTGCCAAACTTCTTAAATTAACAAAGTAAACTCTGAAGTGAAGAGATGCTATTAAGTTTTCCTTACAAACTGTGCTCTTTATACAGGGAGTTCATATATGAAGAAACGCTCACCTCATATAGAAACTTCAATTTCTGCAAAAGACCTCTTGTAAGATAACTAATGTTAGAAATTTAAATTCATATGAGAGCATCAGATTTCATCTGCACTTCCTTTCTTGTAAAAAGATTGAAGGACAGACATTATCCATGTATGTACAGCAGTCTAGGAACAGAGAACAAATGTCATTTTGGCTTAGAGATCAGGGTTCTTACTTCTAGATCACTTGGTCACTCGTAATGGATGTGATTTTATAATAACAAGGTATCTGTGGAGTGTAAGAATATTATATAGCATGAATAATTGCTGCTAGGGAGTACTACAATTTAGTTCCTGGACTGAAGATCACTATGGAGGATAATTTTTAAGATTTCCACCTATTAAACAGAAAAAATTACACTGTGATCTATGTACAAGACATTGCCATGGAATTTCTCTGTGAGAGACCAGGAATAGTTTCAAGAGACTTTCTAGCTTGGTCCTGTGTACTACATTTGATGTTAGCCGAACAGTTGAGAAGTGATGCTTGGTACCATGTAATAGCAATATTTCTGAATTTAGAGTACTCTAGAGAAGACCAGATGTACATGGATTTAATCTCAGATTTAATTTATTAAATTTATTTAATTAAATAGATTCTTAGATTTCATCATACAACTAGCTTTGATTCTTTGATTTGAATTAAAATAGTCCTAAAGATATAATTGCTTTTATTTGTGTTAAATCTAATTTAGAACTGAGTGGTGGTAGGACAAAGCCATTCCAGGGGTGTGACTTGGTATTAGGTACTGTAGGGAGCATGATTAGAATGAGAATAATAAACCTGTAAAATAGATGTGACGATGATAAATAAAATAGAAAACCCATACACACAAAAGATAGATGGATCATATACTATTTGAAAGAGTACAAAATCTGAGTCAAAAGAAACTTGTTCATATTGCTTACTCTTATTGGAGCCTCCAGCTTGCCTTTTATAAATTCCACACACCTTAGATTCCCCATCCACAAAAAAATAAATAATTATAATGGGGGAGGTTGAAAGGAAAGAAAAGGTTTGGAGATGATGTTGCAATACAGTGGTGAGATCACCTTGCAGAATTGGCAAGGAAGCGTAGGATACAGTGGAGAAAAGCTAGGTGTCGGAGGGAGTTCTTTGAACCCGCTGTGGAAGAGCAGTGTCTCAGGAAAGGAACGGCTGTTTGCTCTTATCCTAACTACACATTAGAGGAATTTGTAATACGCTTCAAGAAACTTCACGTGTAGAAGTGGGGGTTTTTGTTTGTTTGTTTTCAAGTGTTCCCATGGTGGTACAGTTTCCACAGCTTTAAGTAGTTTGGAATTGGATATAGACATGCTGCAAATCACCAACGTTGAAATTTACTTAAAAATATGAATTGTTTTCAATCAAGAGCTTTCCAAATGTCAATTCTGCAGAAAAAGAAATATGATTTGTGTGTTTTTCTAAACTATGACCTTACTAAGCATGGAACATATATAAAAAATTCTTCATTAAGATTTAATCTATAGGTGGAGCAGACTACAAATTTTAATTATGTGGTTAAAAACTGAGACTTCTTTTTTTCTAAGCATAAAGTCAACAGCTTTTTCTGATAAGGGCCCAGCAGTAAATATTTTAGAGTTTGTAGGCTATATGGTCCCCTGTCACAAGTGCTGTAAATATTTCATTCTGCCACTCAAGCATGAAGGCAGTATAGACAATAAGTAAATAAAATTTTATTTTCACAAACAGAAAACAGGACCATGAGATACCCATTGTTCTAGGGCACTAGTAACTGTTTATGATATTTCTTAATTTTTTTTCATGGTGTGCATGTGGGTATGAGTAAAATAATCCTATCATGTCAATTTTAAAAGTTCCAACAAAATCAAAATGATTTTTTTTCAAAACTAGATACCGAAGTTTCCAGGCCTATTGTCTCATAAGTGATTGTCATTAAATAAGATCACTCCTTTCACTAAAGAGAAAATTCTTAGAATTAAAATCTTCCAGAAAGAAAGAACTGGCAATGCTTGAATTAGATATTAAGTGACAGTCTGATAAAAAGAAGAGATATTTCATTTCATTTTGTGCTAATGTTTAATATAACATAAAAATATGTTCATGCTAGTAAAGACAATTGCTTTATTTTAATTCCAGGTATAAATGCCCACCTGCAACAGACTATTGCCATTGAAGGATGCATTTTAAATGTAATATTTATTCTTATATTTCGGAGAGAAAGTGATGAATATTTTATTGATCTAAGTCATAAATTTGATTAATGAATAATATTTTCCTCAAATTTGGGAATAGCTTCCTTCTTTAGAACAGTCATTTCTGAGGATAAATCTTTTATTACTTTGTATTATCTCCTAACTTTCCATAATTTGTTTTCTGAATTACTATTTTGTTTTAAAACCAGAAATGCAAACACAATGGACTGTTTTCTGTGGTTTCTCTCTTTTTTTTTTTTGCAGTTTGTGGCCGGGGCTGGGTTTGAACCCACCACCTCCGGTATATGGGGCCAGCGCCCTACTCCTTTGAGCCACAAGCACTGCCCCACAATGGGCTATTTTTTAAAGAAATTTAAACTTTTATAAAATATTTTTTTTCCAGGAAGAAGTTAGTAGAAACCTATATAAAAGGTTGAGAACTTCAAAATTTATCCAAACTATTTAGTAATTATTGTAAAATATATTGGTTGATTAACTGGTTGACTGATTTGTTTGTAATCACAAAGATTTAAAAGTTTGCTACCCCTATCAAGAGTTAACAAAAAAAATCAGACATGTGTCAGTCCATTTGACCTTGAATTTCCTCTTTTTTGTTGTGTCTTTGAAAAACTGATATAAAACCAGACAGGAAGCTAAACTCGTTTGTACATTGCAAAATACAACCTGTTATCTACATAATAATCTATTTTATATTCTAATTGGCTTTATTATTTTGAAGCTCAAGATTGTTAAATTATATTTACCAAATCATTGTATTTATAAAGTCTTTAATTATAGTATATTGTGAGAAATAAATTGGAGAAATATGTGCATATAACACACTTCCAGTCTATGATACATTCAGATCATCTTTTAAATTAGTTATTATTTCCTGTTTGGGAATTTTATGCAACCATTGATTAAGTATATTATGTTAAATTTCTTGTGCACTTTAAAAGGGAGGTATTCAGAAATAACTATTTTGACAATTTATATGAGTATACTCATGGTAAGTAATCATATGGTGAAGCATACTGCATGCATTAAATTATTTGATAATAAATGGCCCACAATTACCTTTTAATGTTCTGAGTCAAAGAAAAATGTAGTATAGAGTTGTATATATGGTTTGGCACATTAAAATAATTTATCATATAAGTTTAGAAAGATAGAAATAGCAGATTCCTTCAAAGAGCCCATCTTGTTATTAAGGGTGATGATGGTAGTTCTGTTTTTGCTTCATATGTAACAATAATTTTAAAAAGTATTTTCAAGGCAAGTGACATTAATTTCTTATCAATTTATTTCCAAAAATACTGAGATGGTTCATTATTTTTCTCCATTATCTCAGAGAGGCAGCACAGCAACTGACTGGTGCTGGCGGGCTCTGGGAAGTGTCATTGTTCTATAATGAATTAATTGTATGATGGACAAAACTATGAAAGTCACTTAGCTGCAATTCCTCTGTTTAAAAAAAAAAATTGGACAATAACTCCACAGTGTCACCTAGGGCAATTGAGAAGAATGAACAATAAACATAAATACATTTACACTGTTTTGCAGATCCAAATATAAGTTAGCATACTCCAAATATCCCAGGGCAGAATTTATACAATGACATTTAAACATATGTTTACATTCAATGGCGCATCGTTTCAAAGCTTTCCAATAGCCAAAGAAATTAGACTAAAAACTGGCTTGAACCTAAATAATTCAATTTGTAAACATGTATTTGTACAAATTAGCAAGTTCCTTAAATTTAATAAAATAAGATATTAAGGGTATATATTCATCAGAAGACTCAGCATTCCTAAAGATAATAAATACAATAATATCACCAGGTTATCTCCCTCCATTTCCTCTTTCTCTTTCTCTTTCTATGTCAAGAATATTGGACATTATTTTAGGACTGTAATGAATTTTCACTGGCCACTTTGAATTCTGTAGGCCTAATAATAGAGAAGCCGGTTTTAGATAATTCTTCAGTGGGAAAATTCATCAGTGTTCTTAACAGAGACAGAAAAAGAGCACGGAAGGAAGAAAACAAAGGAAAGTCTTCAGGCGTGAACAGTCTAAGAGCCAGCTGAAAAGTAAAAAAGAAAAGAACTCCAAGCTTACTTCACTACCACCTGAATTAAAGGGGATACGAGGTAATGGTGAGGGCGAGATGCAGAGGCTGGCCACAGTGAAGGTGCATTAAAGACGCTGCAGTTAGCAATCCTTAAGCATGTTTTCCTTGCTTTCCTAACACCTGAATTGATGGCATAACACGATTGCCATGACAAGGAGAAAAGACATCTAGAATTCAGTGGGACCATGGTTGGCCCTGGAATTCAAGATTTAGGAAATTGATAAAGAGAATGTGTAGCATTCTCTATTTTTATGTGCTTTTAGAGATAACAAATAGCATTCATGTCAGCATTTGATTCTTTTAATTTTCTTTATTTTTCACTGAAATGAGCTTCAAGATTCATAAATTATATAATTAAATTCTGGAACCCACGTTATTATTAAAGTGATCACCGTCTTTTAAAGGGTAAATGTTTGCAAGAGATTTAAGATACCACCATATCACTAAATCTATCATCTTCATTAACTGGTAGACTTAAAATTTTTGCTTATATGATAGTCTGTTCCTGTCCTCCCGTTTTTAATTGAACAGAATGTTGGTTTTTGCTCACTGTGGTAAGAATATCCCATGTTTTTATTATGCTTTTAGTAGCAAAACACCAATGTCGACCACACTATACTTGTATAAAATGTATTATTTTGAAAACCACTGATAAATACAGTTATCGCCATACTTCATGCACTTTCAAAATTCCAGAGCCATAGGTGCTGTCAGATAACTTTATAAGTGGTGGCTTAAAATGCTGTTGCCTACTTCAGCAATGTAAAAAGAACCACACCATATATTCTGTTGAAGGCAAAACTATCAGAAGCAATGTCGGTATGAAAAGGCTTAAAGTGAATTATTCACCTCTTAACACTCCCCTGTGTTGAGGCTGCTGCAAACGGGATGCTTGTTATCAATGTGAAAAGCAGTGCCCTTTGAATTAAGGGAAGAGTTCAACTTGTTTTCCTTTGTTTTGAACCCAGTGACATCAATGTGTGCAATCAGAGTCTCCTAATTATGGAGGCTTTTCAGAATTCCACTTCCTTGTACCCCTAGATTAGGAAAACACTGAACCTCTAAATTTAACTGAATTTTTAATTACATGACTTAACACCACTCCTAGAACGACTTACTTTTAGGTAAACCACTGTTTTGTTCACTACACATCCAACTCCAAGTCAGTATATAAAAAGGTAAGCTGCTCTCTTAATAACTTTGACGAGTCAAAGACATACATATTTTTTAAACATAAGTTTTATTCTGGGTTAATACATCTAGAATTAAAACTTTTCTTCATGTTTACAGCGCAACCAACGAGAAGGCCTTTTTATTTTGGTTATAACTTTTACTCTCTGGTATTTTACAGATTTATAAAAACAACGTTTCACTGAAATAAATGCAAAAAATAAGTTTAATTTCATATACAAAAATTGAGGTAAATCCTTCCAGGACCTGATGCACAAGGCCACATTTTCTCTTCCATAGTATGTGATCTACTGCCAGTCCCAGCCAGGTGTTTTTAATCCAAAATAATGTTTTATTTTTAGGAGTTTCATTGGAATCATTTTATAGCTCTTGTTCCTCTCCTTTGGGATCAAAATTAATGCAAGGCAAGGGATGTACTTAGAGTACAAAATTTCAGGAGACATTCTGAGGGTCCTGTTTTTACATTCCAGAGCATATTTTTTATTTCTAAAGATTCTTAAAGTTTTTTTTTTTTTTTTTATCGGTTAATGCTATCATCTCTCTCATTCCTGGGTCTATTTTTATTGACTTTTCTCCCAGGTATGAGTGATATTTTCCTGTTTTTATCCATGCTTTGGAATTCCTGATTAGCTCTCAGATATTGCAAATTTTACTTTGATGAATGTTGGATTTGGGAGTGTATATGCCTGTACAATAAATGTAGTCATTGGGTTGAAGAAATAGGGAAAGACAAGAGTACATCAAGAATGTTAACAGTTTATAATCCACTGTCCCTAGTGTCCCCACTCAGCCATCTGGAAATGCCAGAGCTGTTGGGTGTGTCCAAATTGTTTCCTTCATAGGAAATGTCCTGACTATCTCAGAACTCCGTTACAGGTAGTATAAGATGATAATAGCTAATTGGCACCAAAGTTGTCTATGTATATAATTATCAGAATGTGATTAAATTAATCACAGACTGAATTCTAGTAACATTTATGTAAATGGTATGTATGATGGTGAAAAATTGACCATACAATCCGGCTTATTAATGCTCACATTATTCATTCTTCTTCTTTCTTCCTTTTGCAGGGGATATATTTGAAGATTCTGTTTTTTTACCTTTAGAAATCCATTAGAAATAAGGATCAAAATGAGGAAGTCTTTATCTCATCCCACAGGTGTCTCATTTTCTAGAAATTGAAATATTTAAAATTTCATTATATATTCATCCAGTTATCATTAGTTCATGATCATTATAATGCTACATATAATATTTTAAAAATTAAAAAGTTGTAATGAGAATTGTACTATGTAATGAAGAAATTTGCATACATTATCTCCTTTAAAACATATAATCACACATTTAAATAGCATTATCCCAATTTTATTGCCAAAATTGTAATAAATATTTTGACAATATTTTGCACACACTTTGGTACAACTCAGATGCCAATCATTTTGTATTACATGTCTTTTGAGTCCTTATAAAGTATGCTACTAACTTTATTCCAAAGTTCAGATCAAAATATTTTTATGGTATTTGCAGAATAAAAAACAATCACCATTTTTAAAAATGTATTCCGGTTCTTCATAATCTAATCATGTGCTTTCCCCATATTAAAAAGAGAAACTTCTTTCATGCAATAAATGTAGTCTGAAATTCTTATTTAAAGGTTTTGTTTTATGGTTTTATTTTATGGTAAATAGGAGTTGAACACATGAAAAAAATCTTTGAATGAAATAAAAGTTGATGGCCACTTAGGCTGGTTCCATACCTTCGCGATTGTAAGGGAGAAGGGTGAGGGACACAAATCTACTTACAGGGTACAGTGTGTGTATTTAGGGTGATAAGTATACTGAAAGTCCTGACTCCAGCATGATCATAATTCGTCCATGTAACAAAAGCACTTGTACCCCATAAGTTTTTTTTTTTTTTAATAAAAATGTTCTTTTCTAAAAAGAAAAGAAAAAACTTGAACTAAATTGTTTATATTTAAGGTGACTGACTTACAGAGCTGCTGCATGGATTTGCTGGTGTGGTTAAATAGATATTTATATCCAAATCCACTGTATTCTGTCTAAATGAATATGGACTTTCTACATAGGTTATTAGAAGTTGGCACAGTATCCTTTTAAAGGACAGATTCTGAAACACAGACAGAAGAAACCTCAACATATATGTGAAACAGATAGTAATGTAAATGTATTTGGGTATTACTATTTATTCTTACAATTAGGATAGAGTAACGTGAACCATTCTGAGGTATACAGTTCTACGAGTTTTCGTACTTTGGTAGTTTTATCAAACAAGCTGGATACTGAACAGTTCTATTATCTGAAAGAGGATTCTAGTTGCTTAGCACTTAATACTGTTAATTCTAAAAATGTTTATATAATATAACAGATACATAGTGATATTTCACTGCAATTATAATTTGCATTTCCATAATTGCTAATTCCAGTGAATATCTCTTCATGTACAATCAATGTATTCTATATGGTGAAGTGTCATATCTTCCAAATCTTTTCTTATTGTTTAGTTTTGAAAGTTCTTTATATCTCCTGCATACAGTGTTACAGATATTTGCCCAAAGATTGTAGCTGTATTTCCTTATGTTATCTCTCCCTTACACATTTCTTTCACCTTTAACCCTTCTTAAACACTGACGCATTTTCTGGACTACTCATTTCTAAGATTACTCATTTTTTTGAGTAGTCTTATAAATATAATTAATACAGCATGAAATTTTTTGAGACTAGCCCTTTTTACCAAAGTAATGGTTTTAATATTCAACCTAGTGATTGCATTCTTTTTTCATTTTTAGGTAGTATTTCATGGTACATATTCACCTGGTTCCAGTTTTGGTGATAGATACACATTTTTGTTTGAGTGTGTTTTAATTTTCATTTTTATTTTTATTTTTTTGGTAGAGAAAATCATTGGTAGTAAAATTGCTAGGTCATATCACACATTCATATTTGACATTATAAGGAACTACCAAATTGTTTTAGAAAGCAGCTATAGCATTATTCATTCTCACCTAAAAGTATGAGAATTCTAGTTGCCTAGCCCTTAAGACTATTAATTCTAAAAATTTTTATATAATGTAACAGATACATAATGATATTTCATTGTAATTATAATTTGCATTTCCATAATTGCTAATTACTGTGAATGTCTCTTCATGTACAATCAATGTATTCTATATGGTGAAGTATCAAATCTTCCAAGTCTTTTCTTATTGTTTAGTTTTGAAAGTTCTTTATATATAATATTTTCCCAAAGATTGTAGCTTGTTTTTAAATCCTCTTAACACCGTCTTTTACAAAACCTGCATTTATTTCTATGACTCATGCTTTGGTTTGCGTCTGAGAACTGCCTAATACCAGATCACAAAGATTTTCTGCTAGGTTTTATAGTTAAATTTTACAGTTTTTTGCTTTATATTTTGATCTATGACCCATGTTTGAGTTTTTGTGTGTGTAAAATGTGAAGTGTAGGTCATAGTACATGTCTACTGAATTATCTATCGAATTGTCTTTGCAACTCTGTAAAAAATCAATTGGCCATATTTGTGTGGGTCTACATCTGGACAGTCGCTTCTGTTCCATTGATCTGTGTGTTCATTCATTTGGCAATACTGCATGCTTGATAAGTATGGCTTCTATAGTAAATCTTTTAATAATATACTGCGATTTCCTTCAATTTGATTCTTCATTTTCAAATTGTTTTAGCTGGTATAGTTCATTTGTTTCTCTGTATACATTTAAGAACAATCTCATATACATGTATATTTACAGAAGATCTTGCTGGGAAATTGATAGAATTATGTTACATATGTAGATTACTTGGGGAACACTGACATCTTTACTATGTTGAAGCTTCTAATGCATAGACATGATATATCTCCCTTTTAAGCCTTTTCGATTTATTGCATTATATTAGTAAACATCCTACAGATGTATACATTTTTAAAAATAAGTATTTGCTAAGTATTTCATTGTTAGGAAATTTGTATAAATGTACTGCTTTTGAAATTTTGACTTTCTTCAGTTCGTTGTAGAATATAGAAATATAATGATTTTTTGTGATAACGTGAAATGCAGCAACCTTGCTTAATTCATGTATTAGTTCAAAGGAATTTAGTTTGACTGCTTGCTATTTTTTGTCTAACCAAGAATATTGTCTATAAATCCAATAATATTATCAGTGAACACTGTTTTCTTTCTTTCCAACTATTATACCCTGTATTTATTTTTCCTACCTTTTTAACTAGTTAGGGCTTTCAGTACCATGATGAACAGAAGTGGTGAGAGTGGACCTCTTTGCTGAAGGGGAAAGCTTTCTCTCTCTCACCATTAAGTACGATGCTAGTGCTACAGTTTTTTATAGATACCCGTTATAAAGTTGAGGGAATATTCTTCTATTCCAGGTTGCTGTAATTTGATATCATTAATAGATGTTGAATTGTAATTTTATTTTTAATATTTTATTAGAAAAAAAACATTCTTTTCACCACTTTTACTATCAATTTTCAGATGCAATTCTTAGGAGCAAGTAATTGATTATATCAAATTAATCTACTTCCCCAAATAAAGAGCTTTTCTTAATTCAGCCAATATGGATCAGTTTCACTAAGTGCTCCCCCTGCTACTTTTTGAAATTTTAATAGATTTAAGGGTACAAGTTAAATTCCCTTTTGTGTATATAGAGTTTAATGATGAAGTCTGGGCTTTTAACATACCCATCTCCTAAATGCCAGAATGTACATTCTGCTTTCTTTTGACCTTTTTGAGATACTTGGTTTTTTTGTTTTTTTAAATCATGATTTGTGTTTCAGAGTTCTAATAGGATGAGAAAGCTACAGAATATGGCATGTTTTAAGCATACTTTATTAGTAAATACTGCTGATAAAAATGTTCATTTTGATTATCATTTAAATATGTATTACAATTTTATGAGTACTAGTAGAGCAATAAAGGTAAATAATCAGGTATTTATACCCTATGGATTTTATTCACTTTAAGTGTTTGCTTATTCATTTTCCACACAAAGGAAAGAATATCTAAATTTTTATTATATTTAAGAAACAAAATAACAAAGAATGACAAAAATAGGAAGATACAGGTTTATGATAGTTCATGTCTGTTTTGTTGTGAGCAAATAATCACTAAAAAAAGAAAACTTTTGTTGCGTTTATTACTGACTTTTGGATAGATTAAATACACCATCATACTCTAAGTTTTTAAAATGTATCCTTGAAAGACTTCATATGACTACTCACCTATCCCACCTACATATGGTTTTTTAATGCTCAATAGTTTATTTTTTTTTTGAAGTAATAGTTAAAATTCACTGTGTTTAAATTGAGTTTGAGGAAAATACATTTTAGTTATTAGTTTTTTTTGAAAGATGATAAGGTTTTCAAGAACTGTAAATATTCATATTTACTCTGTTGAGACCTAAAAAGTTACAAGTGTCTAATCTCAAATTTTACTTTCTTCCAAGACTTAAAATTTAGGAAGTCTAGATATATAAAGGGTAACTCAGTGTTAGAGGACACTATTGTAAAATCTCTGAAAGCTCTTCTAACTTCTAAATTAAACGATGCTGTGATGCATATGGCTTTTTCCCCCCATTTTTCATTTTCCTATGTAAATACTGTTATTTCATATTCAGATTATTTTAAATGAGTTTTCAGACACCCTGGAGCCTAGATAATGAAAATGTTACTTTTTATATTAGAAATATGGTGTGTTTTTATAGTGAATTTGTTATATGTTTGTTAAAAGCCAAAAGACTATTTCATGATGGTAATTATAGACACTCAGATTCTCTCACATTCCTGTCTAATGGATGAGGGCAGGCATTATTTGTAAACTTCTGATACTGTTACTAATTAGGTTGCAAACTTTTAAATTTGTATGTTGTGAAATTCTATAATTAAAACTCCCTTTTTCCCCCTACATTTCTTTTCACCTGCCTCCACTGTATTTCCTCCTATTTCAGATTTCTTTTTCTTCTTTCACACCTTCTTTCTCTTGCTTTAATCTCTTTTTATTTTTCTTCTCATCCTTTCCCTTCCAAACTCTCTTCTTTTTTCCTTTCTTCTTGTCTTCCTATCTTCATCAAAACCATATTTAGTAGCAATACACTGTCCAGCATTCAACACACCCTCTGGTACTTCAGTACTTAACTACATGTGCAAGTGTGCACACACACATGTGTATATATAAAATCTTCATATAAAATGCATACATGTCTGTGTGTATATGTAAACTCTTTAACAGTTCTTCAGGCAATAAGAGAATGGTTTTGTTTCTTAATTGAAGTATATTATTTTATTGCAACTGCTTAGATCTTAATAATATCCCATTTTTTTCCATATTCTTTTTTTTTTTAATTTCAGGTTAATATGAAGGTACAAGCACCCAGATCACAATATCACAATATTCGAATTTGTTAGGTAGAGTCCCTCTTTTCGTTGTGCCCCACATCCAAAGATGTCAGACTGTCAGTACTAAGACAGGAGGAAAAGCTTCTTCAGTCTATCTTCTTGTGTTTAAATGAATGGGAATCCACATCATGTAAGACTCCTCCTAATTACAACCTTAAAATCACAAGTTAGATAAGTTACTTATAATTAGCGCTTATATTTTCTCACTAGAGTTTCAAGTTTCATATTACATTCCACTCTTTTCTTGATACTCAGGATTCTTCATTTCTGACTTGTTCTGAGACACTCATGCTTAGCTTTTAACTGACAGCAATAATGATTTGGATATATGTTTTGGCCAGCTCAAAGGGTGAACTAGAGTTCATTAAGTTAAAATACGAAGTTTCTAAGCAACTGTAGTTTTAACATTTTTCAAAATTCTTTTGCAAATAATTGGGCCAATGATATTGGTTGATGCTATTACTTTTACTGGAAGATCAAGTTATTCCTAACAATTGATAGTTTGTCGTTATGAAAACAAAAATTAAGATGCTCCACTGAATCTAGAAACTGGGAAACTGCTGTTATCTACTAGATAAAGATGGCTAGAAGTGAGCAATGAATCCACCTAATTCATCTTAATATTTGCATGTAGTTTGACAAATGCCATTTGCCAAAAAAAAAAATTATACATTAAGAAATTATGAGGGTTTTTCCTGCCCCAATCCTTAGCAATGACACTTAAACAACATTTACAGCTGTTACTATCTTAAGATGTCTTGTATTTTTCCTGATAATCATTTACAAAGCCAAATAGCTTAAATGATGATACAGGAAGAAAAAGAGCACTCTTACTTTAAATTTGCCTTATTTATAAAGCAAGCACATATTGCACTACATTAAGCCTTACCTTGGGCCCTCTGCTTCATGAATTGCATGCTCCCTGTGTCACTGATACTTGTATGCTGGATGATCTTGTACAACCCCTAGCTGCTTCAGAGTACAATGGTGTGATATGAAGTGATGCAGAAAACAGGAGAAGCTTTGTCATTGAGTCAGCTGCAAGAAGAAGCAATGTGTATGAATGTACAGTATAGGGAAATCTATGAAAGATCCAGTCTCTTTTTCCCAAAAGACTCTGTTCCATGATACAAGGAGAATTCAGTTCTCATTGGCAGACCTCCATGTTAGTTTGGAAGCAGTAAAAACAACCACAAAATCAAGCCTCGTTTCTCAATGTCTTTACTCTTAATGTTTTAAGTAACATTTTTTTTTCTTATTTGTGTTTTGCTTTGCTTATAATAACTAGAAAGTAAGACCAATTTCTGCTAGATTGTTTGACTATAATTTCCATAGTGGGGATGGAGCTGAGGATGAATTGTAGAGATGAGTTCGACCATATGTGATATGCTTGTATCAGTAACAGATAATATTTGAAGGAAAGGCTCTGGGTCTCCTTAATTGAGGAGCGGATGACTTTAAATGATACTACATCAGAAAGGGCATATAATCCCAGAAGATGATGTAATTATGTTTAAAAATGAGTATTATTAAATAATTTACACTTTTAATAAGGAGAAATTATGTCATTTTTCCACTCTTACCACAAATATTCAATCTTAATATCTATGTAATGAAACAACACAGACAGTGCTATCCATCGTGGTACTAAAAGAGAATGCCAGTGATGACAGGCTCATTGTTTACTTTAACAGGTAATTTGTGGACCGGAATCATTTAATTGTTCTGAGTACATAATTACATGTCAGCAATTTCCAATTTAATTAAAATGTACAAATCTGAAGATTAAGGGAATTTTTGAATTATTAATCATTTTTCCACTAGGAAATCTTGTTGCTCTGCAGGAGATTTGTCCAGTGTACAACTATACGTATTTTTTTCCTTCTCTTTCACAGACAGACAATTTTCCCGCAGAGCCCAATTACATGGGCAGCAGGCAGCAGTTTGTTCAAAGGTAAGGCCTATTAAATAACTTTCTCAGCTTCCCCATTTGCATTCATGTCAAAATTGCTTTGCAAGAGACTACACTTCAGATTCAAACTAGTAGAGACAACACTTTCTCTTCTTTTTCTTTATATGTATTTCAGTAGCTCCACGTTTAAGGACCCAGAAAGAGCCAGCCTGAGAGACAGTGGGCACGGGGACAGTGATCAGGCTGACAGTGACCAAGACACTAACAAAGGCTCCTGCTGTGACATGTCTGTTAGGGAGGCACTCAAGATGAAAACTACTTCAACTAAAAGCCAACCACTTGAACAAGGTGAGTGAAGTCTTCCAATGTTTACAAAGTGTAAACCTGAGCAATCATTATAAACCTATTAGTACTAGAATTGCAGTTTATCACGGTGGAATGGGTCATTGAAAAGATATCAGTGAAATAGCAAATCCCAAGAATGCCCCAGCAAAAAGTAACTATTAAATATCACAGTCACAACTAGAAAAAGAAAGCCATGGGTACTGGTCTTTAAACTTAAAATAAGAACTTGACCAAAGTCACTTGATTATTTTTAATTCGTGGACATTTCCTAGTTTTTCCTATTTTGAGTTTCATAACAAAGGAAATATGGCTTATTTTGCATATTAGCTAGATAAGGTCATTACATTGCATGATGCTAATTTGTCGTAGTAAATTAGTAAATTCAATACTTTTTAAGTGAAATGAAAAGTTGATTGGAATTTTATAGCTCTTAGCAGTGTTGGTTTATTTTAGTTTGGATTTTAGTTTCAAAATAGTTTACTGAGAGTCAAATAATACTATAAGGTATATATTAGTATTTCTGTAATGAATATAGTTATACTGAATTTATTTTAAGATTGACTTCAAAAAAAGCCTTGTTTTCTAAGTAATATGTACTAGATGGATGAATTTTTCTGAATCTTTTACCATAGCAACTTTATTTGTGGCAATGCAATATTGTTTTTAAAATTATTTTTGAACAGAAACAATTTTAATCCTTATACAATATTCACATTTCCTGAAAATTTGCATGCTGAAAATTTGCATTCCTGAAATTTGAAGTGACTTACATGGTCATGGTAGGTTGTGGCTCTGTGATATTATAACATATATAAATCTTTGAGACATTTTAAATAACAGGGTTGTTGGATCTTGATGTAAATACACTGCATGAGATAGAAACACCATGTGTATAATACATAAAGTGCTTGATAGATAACTCATTGGCTACTACTGATTAAGCTGTTTAGAGTAAGTAAAGAGTTTTCCATATCTTCATAAGAAACTTGTTAACAAAAACACCAACTAAAACAAATGAACAAATAGACAGGAACAACCTGCTAATAATATTATCTCTTTAATTTCTTTTTATCCACTGAGCAATGTATTTGGTGGGACTATATTTGATGTATTGTCTCCTAGAGAAGACAGGTGTGTTAGTGCTCATGTTTATTATATGAAAATGAAACTTAGACTGAAAATGTATTTTTTTTTCAATTCAGATATCAAACAGTAAAGTCTGAGGAAGATGGTTATCATTCTTAAAAGAATGACAAAGTTGACATATTTTGATTAATGCTACACATAAACAAATTGTTAGTTTAAGAGTGCCAACAACAACAAAAACAGAAATGTCAATACAAATATCTCCTATAAAGTAAATAGTTTGCACACATCCCTGTTAGTAAATATGGAAAAATTATAAGGACTCTAAGAAAGTCTTTTTAGGTAGTCTACAAATTATGTGAGAAAGACTGTCTTCCACTATTAAAAAATGATTTTTTACGTTAGCTAAAATAATATCCTATTGATTTGTCTTATTTATAGAAGAAATATCTATTAAACCCTTTGAATATATAAGTGGAAGTTAGATTCCTCAGGAATATAAAAAATAAACTTGACTTAAAGACTGTCTTCAAATAACCATTTGTGACTGATAGAGATGGGAGATCTCTCTCTCTCTCTCTCTGTGTTTCTGTCTGCCTCAGCCCATCTCATCTCCCATCTATCTCTGTTATCTGTCTCCCCATCCATCACCCTCCATCATATATGCCAACTCTTCATTTGTTGGTCCTTCTGCCAGTTTTTCAAGCATCTATGTATCTAGCTTATGTCTATCAGTCTACCTATATAAATTCAGGGGAAGGGACTAGAATTTATTGAGTTCTTATCACTGACTATAAACAGTGCCAACTTTATTCCAACATTAGTGTATTTAACCTGAAAACTCTAAAAAGGTTTTTTTAATCTTTCATACAAGAATACTGAACTCATTTAAAATTTATTAACCTATACAGCAGGTTGGAGAGTTAAGCCTATGTACACATGGCCAAAACTTTTGTCATTTATACACTCCTGTATGTGCAAGTGGGAGAACTTGTTTCCATAACTATTTTGATTCATTACTATTATGACATCAAATACATGTAGAAAAGTTCATGTGTGGAAACCAAGGAGAAGCTCAAAAAGGCTCACGTGCATTGACTGAGATCAGTCCTTAGTGATAGTGCTATTAACTCAGTTGTTGCAGTTAGACTTGACCTTGCTCACTGCTTACAAAAATGCTATCCTATTTCATTTTCATTTCATTTATAGCATAGGTAAGTACTGTTAATTTCATGTTTAATGATACTAAGTAATTTTTTAAATATTCCTCATTTGTCAGTACTGAAGGCAGTATTAGAAGTTAAAAGAAAAAAAAGCCTTCAAAGCTTGCCCTCTCACACAATGTTTTCTACTAGTCACGTAAGGAGCACTTCCCTCAGAAATTATTTTTAAATATTGAAGAAGTAAGCAGCTATTGTCTGAGTCAATATGTTCTGTTAAGTTATTTGAGAAGCATGGTAGGAGGCAGTGCCACAATCTGGTCAATACACGTATATAAGGAACAACTTTCTTTCCAAGTGACAGATTATAACAAGCATATCCAAATCGAATGTAGATTTGAAATATTAAACTCTAATTCTCATCCCTTTAAAAATACCCTAAAAAACAAAAGCAAATTTCTTCTTAGGGCAGAAACTAAGAGCTAAAGAAGAAGGATACCTGGTTATTAGTCTTTTTCTCTTACTAAAAATTTGTAGCAGTGCCTTACATAGAATTTAATTAAAAATCAGTAGCATACTATATTTTACATTTTTATATAACTTTATGCAGGTTTCTTTACTATTTAAATGATCTCATATTGGAAAGACATTTTATTTTTAAATTGCAATATGTCTTTAATTTAGAAACAAAAATCAATTCTAAACATAATCTTCACATCTTCAATCATACTTTATTGGCTGATAATGATGTTCCTTTGGAAATGATTTGGGACTTTTAAGATTGATTTTATTATCTCAAATGTTTTCCTCTTTTGTATAGTTAATTTGTTTTCAATTTGTTCTGTTCCTAATATTTGTGTGTTTGTGCTACAAACAGTTTAATCACCGCAAATAGCTCTGGTAATGTATTGCCCATTATTTTAGTAAAGGTAGTTGAAAGGATTCAGCATCTAATTGAAGGTATGATGTACTGTACTACATCATAAAGAAGATAAATTTAAAGATTTTATGTTAAATCCTCTAATAGACAAGGGTACTTTAGTTTCTTTCAGTAGGATGAAAAAAGTTCAAATAATAGAAACTTAGTTTCACAAATAGAAACTTAGTTTCTCTCCATTTGATTGTATTTTCTGTGCCTTGCTTCTCAGTTAGATTTTCTCTATACTCAATTACCATATATTACCAGGCAGGCAGATAGGTAGGTAGGTAGGTAGATAGATAGATAGGTAGATAGAACAAACCAAAAGTTTAGAAAGTTACATGATATAATAACAGCTTGCAGCTCAACAAAAGTGACGAAATATGTGAAAATCAAGTAAAGACATTTGTTATTATTTTGTAATAAGAAACCCTGATTTATGTTAAAAACTCATAAAAATATTTATGTAATTTCTGCAAAAACAACCACAAACAGTTTTATAAAGAATAAAACTCTTTGAAGAGTTTTTGAAACCAACTTACTTCTTATACCTCAGAAAATTATTCACGTATTATCTTTCTTATCAAAGAAATCCATCTTTGAATTTCTCACCTTTAGCCCTGTAAATTATTTCGATTGCCAGCAATAGCTTTTACTTCCTAAAAAGATGTAATATTTTTTTCTTAAAATTCAGCACTCTCCATGGATTCCCAAATAATAATAATGTGTGTGGCCTTCAGAAATTCTCACCAGCAATTTTCTGAAGCTCTGTATTGGTGACCAAATGATGGTTGTCTATTTTCTGAGGATAATCAGTCTTCTCATATCTTTATAATTGACCACATTTGTGAAGCCTAAAACTAGTGGAATAGAATTGTACATTTCTTCTATTCTGTTGACAGTCAGTGCCGGGGTGGCAGTGGAAACAGCACCATGTGTAACACCCCTGTTGGGTGACCAACTGTCAGTCCTTTCCCCTGTGACTGGATTTAAAAACTGTCCTGCTTCCCAGGAGTTGCTCCATTCAAATTCTTTCTCATTTTCATTTTATTCAATGGCCTGTTAATCTCTAATTTTCTAGTCATTTCTCTGACTCTCTTCCTACTATTCTAAAATCTGATTTTTTAAGTTGTATTCCAAGTAAAAAAAAATTCACAGTGGAATCCCTGATGAAAACATAATTTTGAAATCCATGGAAATTTAAGAATAATAAAAATATCAAATTATCTGGGTTTGCATTAGTGAATTCCAGTTATCAAATGAAATTGCATTTTTAAGGATTGTCTCCCTTCTTCCTAGAGAACATTCTGGAAGACAATAGAAAGTAATGCTAAAGGATTCTTGTTTGTTTGTTTGTTTCTTTATGTCAGTATTTGAATTTAGCTTGGTAGACTCATAATCAAAGCAAGCATAGGCTAGTTTAAGTGACTGCAGTTCTGTTATATAATTTCAGAATTTGGTGGAATTTCTGAATCCCACTCCCTCAATTCTCCCTCCCTAACTCACTGTGTAATGACTGCAATTTCACCAGATTTCTAATTATGTTTCAAAAGGAAATAGTGTAAGAGGCTTCCCATGACCTGTATTTTACTGTGAAGGAATTATTTAAGAAAACTACAGTAGGGAAATTGGAGAATAGAAGTTAAGGCTCTTGCCCTCTGGGGTGAGTGTGGAACCACATTCAGATTTGGAGAGGAGGTTACTGAGCCAAAGGATTAAGGTGCTGAACACAAACTTGACCTACTTTACAATTCTCCCTAGAACTGAGCCTGAATAGGAAGTAGCAGGATAGGACAGCACTTTTCTATTCTCGAGCTTCTGTTCTGTGTTCTCTTCTGTGCTTGCTGAGGTCCTGACACTTCCAATCAAAGCAGCCCCTTTCCCCAAATTTTCCCATAATAGGTAACAGCAAAAACACTTCCACAGAAGTAGGGACAGGAAGGTGATAACTGGGTCCATCTTCCCAACAGCCATCTGCCAATCACTGAGAGTAATTTTGAAAAGAAATACTTCTGTAAACTTTTCAATAGTTAATTTTGACTTAGGAAGGAAGCGTAAAATTACTGTTGTAATTGGGGGGAGGGAGACAGGAACTGTTGAATATTTAATGCCAGAAAAAATCATTTACAGATTTTTAAAGGCACTGTTGTTTTAGAATGTACATAGACGGCATTTAGTATTTGCAAAACTGTAGTATTTACCAAGAACTCATGTTATTTTCAAGGCCTGTAATTTTTTACTAGAATGCATTGATCTAACGGCACTTTATTGTCAATATTTCTGCCTTCCTGTGCTGTCTCTTATGACTTTTATAATTCCTTTGGCTTTACCTTTTTTACATAAATTATTTACCAAATTGTAAGCAGCTTCAGTTTATTTTTGCTTATCAAACTTCACAACTGTCCAATAGTTCACCTACCTTTAAACATTTCAATGACATCTCTTTTTCACAAGTGCAAACATCTGTTTCTGGATCCTAGCAGCTGGTATCATAAAAATAGACAGGGATTTTATCATCCTCCATTTCTTTTTTTCTTATTTTAAAGCCTCCTGACAAATGTTGCATGATTTACTATGGATTCAATGTCATTTTGAAACTCTCTTCCTTTAGTACACACGATAACTTCTGCTAAAGCATTTCACTTAGTGCCTGCAGGAAGTCTTCCCCAAAGCCCCAAAAGGGTCCCCTCTCCTGACTGAGAATTATTGTCTCTCTCAAATATCCCAACTCAACCAAGAGATTTTACTTTTTATAGTTTTTTATAATGGCAATATTATTTTACTTTTGGTAAGTAAAATCCTACATTAAAAGTATACCTTTCTGAAACTGAGATTCAGAATAGCTCTCAGCTAATCAGTTAATTAAGAGCTATAAGAAAATAGTTTAGGGCGGCACCCATAGCTCAGTGAGTAGGGCGCCAGCCACATACACTGAAGCTGGCAGGTTCAAACCCGGCCTGGGCCGGTAAAACAACAATGACAACTGCAACAATAACAAAAAATAGCTCAGCATTGTGGCAGGTGCCTGTAGTCCCAGCTACTTGGGAGGTTGAGGCAAAAGAATCACTTAAGCCCAAGAGTTTGAGGTTGCTGTGAACTGTGACAGCACAGGACTCTACCCAGGGTGACAGCTTTAGACTGTGTCTCAAAAATAAAAAGAAAAGAAAAGGAAGGAAAGAAAAGAAGAAAGAAGAAGAGCAAGAAAGAAAATAATTTAGTTAATATAGTAGTAGGTCTAAACTTACCCCAGAAATTTTTTATTACTTCACTTGGTAGCATGTTCCAATATTAAAGGTTATCTGGTCTTTTAAAAGCCATTATTACGAAACATAGAGGTAACAAAAATCTTAAATTAAAACTCCTTTATTTTATAGGTAAGAGAACAGATTCCATAGAGTCTTCATTTAGTGCCAGAAGAAACACTAGCCCCAGTTTTATAGTTTTCCAGCCCAGCACTCTTTGCATCTGCTGATGCACAAAACAGAGACCTTAAAATCTCCAAACAGGCACATCAGATCCAGGGCAGCATCATTATTTCCTGATCTGAAGGAAATCTGAAGCTGTAAGTAGCTATGTTTGAGACCTTGATTCTTGATTTTTAGCATACAATTAATAAAAATTTCAACAGGTCAACAAAATGGATCTATCATTGCTGATGTAGTCATTGGCACTACTTTGTTATCATCAAATACTAGGTCATATATGACCCAACCCACACATATATGTTATCATCAAATACGAGGTCAAACACTGGGTCTTTAATCTATGCACAATAGCTACACTTCTTATAACTATTTTTTTTGATACTTTTCATAATGTACTAAGGAATGGTACCTGCAGGAGAGATTTTCATTCATTTATTCATTCACTCATTCATTCTTTTTTTAAAACTAACTGTGCCAAAGGGTAAGAAGATAATCTAAGGCACAGACTGGGTCTTCAAAGAGTGCATATTGTAGGAAGAGAATCTAACATATAAACTATGAGGTCAGTGCAGTGGGAGACATGTCTGCAAGATCAATGGAGTTACGAGAATGAAAACCCAGGCCAGATTTAGGGGATCAAAGAAAATTTCTGGAGAAGGTAACATCTGAGCAGACCCTTCTGTTCACTTGGCAGAGTGAAGTTGGAGAAGGGAAGATGACAGGAAGCTCTTAGAATCACAGATGAAGTGGAGCAATGTATGTCAAGTTGCTGTTGGGTGCAGATAAGTAGCGATGTGTGAGACTAGGAATGGCAGATATGAGACTTGGGAGGTGGCGAGAAGCCCGGGGATGTGAGACCTGATAGAAAGCCATTGAGGGTGCTCAGGAGGTAACAGTGCAGACTTTCATTTTAAAGAGATGATTTTTCTGGCAATGCCTAGGAAGACAGGGAGACAATTAGGAAGCTTGGGAAATAGTCCAAGCCAAGACAAAATGTGGCCCAGAATAGTGAAGAGGTAACAGGAAAGAACAAAGTGAGAGAGTAATACCTTGTTTTGATATATGCCTAACTTTTAAAATTATAATGGACTTCTTAGTATCTTATTTGAAACTGATTTGAGGATAACGTATTTTAAAGTAAACAAACAAAAAATGATCAAATAACTGGATCATTTGAATTATCACTTGAATTATTTAATACGTTAATTTTTTATTGTTGTCCATTTTCTACAGATGACCCATGCTTTTATGTACCCTGGAATTGACTCAGTAATGTGGAAAATTTGAAACTCTTTTCAGACATGCTAGGAAGAAAAGAAAAAACAAAAAACAGATTTGGTTATACAGATACTCGAGAAAGCCTTCAAAAACAGTGAGGTAGTATAAAACTTGTTGTGGTATTGAACCCCAGGATTGTGACTTTGTAACTGAGTGGGCAATGGTCCAGTTTACTAAGATGGTAAAGACAGGGAATTCACTGAGGTGACAGAGTGTAGGCAATATAAAGAAGAGCTTAGATTTAGACATGGTTAATTAGAAAAGTCTCAGGCAGCCATATGAGGTGTCACATGGGGCAGCTGGTAATTACAGTTTGGCCGTTAGAGAGGTCAGGAGGCATAAATGTGGAAGTCATTGGCATAGAATCATACTTAGATCAAAGTAAGTTGATGAGAAGGAATACTGGGGAAAAAGAGAATAGGATCCAGGGAACAATCCTATAGAATACAACATTTAGAAAGCAGGAAGAGGAAGAGTTCAATAATAGTTCAGTTTACCAGGAAAAAATATTCAGTATATTCTGCAGGGATTCAAAAATCTGAAGACCACTAGTTGAGTTATATAACTGAAGCCTACAGCTTTTTGTATTTAATTTCCAGCCAACTGTAATTGATAGTTAATTTAAATTAATATATCAACCAGATAACAGTATTTTTGTTTAAAACAAAATGATACCGAGCGGGTTCTATTTTACGGGTCACCAATTAGTTGTGAGGGTAGTTTCAAATATGTGACTGACACTTATGTCAGTCTGAAAAGCTGACTTCTCAAACTCTATGAAGAAGAAATGTTGACTTGGAACAATGTGTTTTGAAATTCCAAATTTTTGTTTAGTGTCTAATATGCATGTGAGACTATCTTAGATGGAGCATTGAGTATTTGTTCATTAAATATTTACTGGGTTTCTGGTATGGACCAGGCACTGTTCTATGCATTGAGGATTAAGTAGTAAGTAAAACAAATATTCCTGCTGCAATTGTCAGTAAGGGAGGGAAGGAGATGGGGAACTGTATTGTCTCAGTAGGCAAAGATAGGCAAGAAGGAAAAATGTTGCGTCCTTAGCGAAAGCTAAGAAAATGGGGCTCAAGAACCACGCCTTCAGTCAGACAATTGGCAGGTCCCTCTGCATCTCCATGAGAGAAGTCATGATGAAAAAAGAAAAGAGATTTCAGGCAGTGCCTGTGGCTCAAAGGAGTAGGGCGCTGGCCCCATATGCCAGAGGTGGAGGGTTCAAACCCAGCCCCAGCCAAAAACTACAAAAAAAAAAAAAAAGAAGAAGAAGAAAAGAAAAGAGATTACAAAAAGATATAATGTGGCACAAAAAGACAAATTCTGCCTGGGCTCACTCTTACCTAGAAGCTAAAAAAGTTGTTCTCATATAAGTGGAGAGTAGAACAGTGTTACTCAAAGGATACAGAGAGAGGAAAATATGTTTTAGAAAGGAGAATAAGTTTATCCAATCTTCTCTACAGCATGGTGACATATTGTTTTCTTGAAAAAGTGCAAAGACAGTGGAATTTAAGTGTTTTCCATAAAAAGTAACAACTATGTGAGGTCGTACTTTTTTTTTTTTTTTTTTTTTTTGAGACAGGGTCTCACTCAGTTGCCCTGGGTAGAGTAGTGTGGTATCAGCTAGCTCACAACAACCTCTAACTGCTGGTTAAAGTGATCCTCCTGAATAACTGGGGCTATAGGCTTCTGCCATATCAGCCTATGAATTTTTCTGTTTTTAGTAGAGACATGGTCTCACTCTTGCTCAGGATGGTCTAGAACTCCTCAAGCTATCCTCCTGCCTTAGACTCCCAGAACACTAGGATTATAGGGATGAGCCACTGTGGTAATATAATTTTTAATTAGCAAAATCTAACTGTTTCACAGTGCAAATTATACTTCAAAACATCATGCTGTGCATGATAAATATATTTTTTAAAAACATATATACATGGAAGTACAGTCAGGAATTGAAGACAGAAAGATCCTTGCTGCTTCAAGATTGGCAAGTAATTCAGAAGAGAAAGAAGAGAATGGCAGGTGGGTAGCGAGGGAAGATGGGGTTATGGATGGAAATGCTTTGATTATTCAGGAACGTGAATACTAATGTCCTGGGCAAATGACCAAAAGGATGGGATTAGAGAGAGGATATTCGTTGGAGCATAATAGGGATACCAGCTCTAAAGTGAAGACAAACTCTCTGTACAGGAAGGGAATGAGAAATAAACCTAGAAAAGACAAACAAAAGTCGAGGAAAAGGAAAATAATTACTAGAAGCTGATCATAGCTGGCTCCAATCTTCTCCATAAAGTGCAGGGCGAAGTTCAGTAATCTCTTATTTCATGTAAGCATTTATGTTATATAAATGACACTCATATTTGAAGAGGCAGAGGAGCTTAGGAAATTACGAGAGGTACATATCTGTCAAAAACAGCAGTGGCCCTTTTTTTCTACTTATAATTAGTAAAAAGCAAGACATAGGAACATATATCAAACAAGATGTAACACACTAAAATTATTTCCTTCTTTACTTTCCAATCTCCTAGCTCTCATGAATTTTTTGAAAGGTGATGTGATGATAAATAGGCCTATATTTCTTAGAACCAGATGCTTTTCAGGATCAGGAATTTTTCAGATCTTAGGACTGTGATAGTGTACGTATGCATATAGTATGTAGCATCCCTGCTGGGATCTGGCAGGTCCTATAATCAAATGCATTAACATTTTGTAGTGAAAAATCTGAACATTCAAACTAAATAATATTAACAAACAGTATAAATAGCCTGTGTCAGTTCAAGTCAGTTTTATCACCAAACGAGTAATAAAATAACTTCCAGATAGGATTTTGTTTAGTTTTAAAATTATGGATAAGAACTATGTAGACTTGAACTTAATTTGCATATTAGGGCTTTTCTTAGACTCTTGACAATAAGTTATGCTGATGATGATTCAAGTAGTAGTATAATTAGAAAAATATTATCTACCACTAAGAGAAATTAACACAGTAGCCTATGAAATCATAATAGAATTGTGCAGTTGAGGTTGTATTTCATATTTAATACTGAAAAAATAGTTTATTACCCCATAATAGTTTTAATCTGATACATATTTACCTCTGGAAGCTAAAAAGTAGGCTAGGCACATTCAAATGTTTAATTGCAGTATGGTATAATTTTAGATAGCCCTCACATGATTTGCAGACCAATAACTAATGCATCCCCCACTCTAATACCAAGTTTATTTTTGAAACAAAATATATATTTCATAGAAATTGATTTGTCTGCCCTGGTTTTATTTTCTTTGAGGTTTTGAAAATTCACATTGGAAAATGAAATTGTTTCATTTTGTTTTTGTCCTGAGTCATTTCCTTACTAATTTGAATTATTGTATTCACTATATAATATTCTTTGTAGAGACATCTGACCTTTTATTCCTACAAGCTAACAACAAATAATTTAAGGACAGATGTCAAGAAAACCTGAGAAAATGTTAATGAATACAGAATAACTTTGTGATGTACACATGCTCTATTCTGTCAGAAACAATAACCAATAGGTTGTATCTTAAGTAAATATAAACCTCAGAACGTTGATTTCACTCATGGGATTATGTTGTGACTCTTGTTCAGGGGCAAATCTCATTACCATTAATTAGACATGGATAAATTAATTCAGTAAATATTACTTCAACACTCATACATTTGACACTCTTGTCTTTACCTTCAAGGTGTTTAGACTGTGAGAATATTAATTCACTGTCCTAGCTGTAATTTCATTAGGTAAATACAAGACATATGTATAAATAAAATTAATTCTGCTAGAGAAATTAATAGGGAATAACCTCACAAAATACAGTAGAACCTCTGTAAGTTGACCACCCAAGGAACTGTAACAAACTTGTCAACATATAGAGGTGATCAACATAAGGCACTAGGCCTAGGATACTGATAATATGTGGTGCATGTCTGGTCTATGAAAATTAGGTCAACTTAAGGAGGTAGTCAATGTAGGGAGGTGGTCAAGTATGGAGGTTCTACCATAGCTGAAAGTTTAATAGGGTCTTAAAAGTGGACTAGGACTGTAGACAAAAAGTAAATTGAATCCTAGGTAAAGGGCTCAACGACAACTTGGACTGTACCTAACAAAAGCAAACAATGTAATCTAATCATTTGTATATTAAAGAGAAAGAGTTTTTAAAAAAGTAAATTAAGTGTATAAATGCAGGATAATAGCATGATCAAAGAAAGATGTGTCATGTTACAGCATAAGCTAGGAGTGGCAACTAAGTAGAAATATTTGTATAAGAATACAGAATGTAGAGTTATAATGGAAATAAATTGAACTAATAGGAATGGTTAGGGTCAGATTAGGAAGGACTTTGTATACCATACTAAAGAGTTTAAATCTGATTTTACAGGCAGTTAAAAACTTTGAGTGTGGTTATCTAATCTGATTTTTTGTTTTAGAATGATCGATTAATGATAGATGAGAGGAGAACTGGAAATGCAAAAAGCTCAAGGACCAAACTGATTATTCATCAAGTTTCAAAAGGGCATGATGTGTTTAATACTTCATAATTTTTGTGTATCTAAATCTCATGTAATTTAATTGGTGTACCCAAGAACTTTTGGGTTGAAATTGTTTGCAGCAATAAACATAGCTCAGACGAAAGATTATACAATATAAAATATCATCTGTTTCTGTTTATGAAGTTAATCACAGTTGATTTTCCCTTTCATATTTTTACAACAGAGCTAAAACCCTTACCTTAAATATAATTACTAACAAAACCCTTAAAAGAGTATAAATATATAACAAACTGTGTGAAATTATTGAGTAAAATAACAAAGACCATCTAGTAGTAGCAGGTAACTGAAAGAAAAAATATCACTGAACAACTATGTGTCGAACACTATATATATATATATTTTTTTTTGGGGGGGGGCAGTTTTTGGCTGGGGCTGGATTTGAACCCGCCACCTCTGGCATATGGGGCTGGTGCCCTACTCCTTTGAGTCACAGGTGCTGCCCTATACCAAGTACTTTAAAATAATTGTGAACACAATCTGATGCTATGGCTTTTATCATGTATAATAGATAAAAATCCTGGTCATTAAAGAACTAACTTGCCCACACTGATTCCTTTAGCAGTACAGCATTGTCTGTCTTATGTCATGCCTGTAATCTTTCCATTCTTTTTTCTCTTTGCTCATTTACCATCTTTAATAATAATGTGCAAGGGAGAGTTTGCAGGACAAGTACACTAGTATTTCTAAATTAGGACTTTTGAATGTAGAGTTAAATTTGATTCTGTATCCTTAAATGTATAGATTTATGAAAGGTCACTAACCACCACTCACTGATAGTTATTTGTTTAACTGTGATTTTTAAGTGTTATTTTGTCTTGCTTTGTTTAACATCTGTTTAACTCATATCATGGAGTTATTTTTTCTTTTGTTCTGGTGCTTATGTAGACAACTTGCCTTTACCCAGAATATTTCTGTTTTATTGCTACAGATCCTGCAGTTAACTCTGGCCAATCTTATTGAAAATGGACAGAATGTGCAAAAGTTCCATTTGGAAAAAGTACCATTACCACCATTTGGAAAATAACTTAATTTCTGTATACTCCAAAAGCTCATCTTCATATACATATATAAGGCTTGGCATATTAATATAAAACCACTGGGGAAAACAAGATATGATATGAAAATTTTCATTTTTAATTGCTGTATTTATTATATTTTAGCACTAGTATTATATGTAGAACTACCACAAACTATTCAGAGATCTCTATGTTATCAAACTAAATTTAATTATACTTTATTGAGAATCTATAATGTGAAAGATCGCTTAGTCCATCTGTATTCTAAAGATGTTTCACAGTTCTCAAGGTACTTGTTCCAAATTTTGCAGAACTAAAATGAACAACTATGAAAACAAAACAAAACAAAAAAAAACTTAGTCAAGTTCCATTTACCTTATTTTTTTTTCTCCTTCCCAAACTTGCCAGCACTTCAATTTCACTTCCATCTCAAGCTCTCTTAGAGAGCTTCCTTAAAGAGGAAGTATTTTTTTTTTATTAAATGATAGCTGTATACATTAATGAAAACATGGGGTACAGTGTAGTGTTTTCATATACAATTTGAAATATTTTCATCAAACTGGTTAACATAGACTTTGTGTCATTTACTTAGTTATTGTGTTAAAACATTTATACTCTAGTTCTAGAAAAGTTCATTTTACCCTTGTTAGACAGACCCTATAGGTGATCTTTCCAGTCACCCTCCCACCACCCATCTTCCCTTCTCCCCTCCCCTCCAAAGAGGAAGTATTATAGAATTCCTTTTTATAGTCCTCACATTTCCTTAGTCACTCCCTCAGAAACAAAGGAACTTCTCTTCTGTCCATTCTGTTTCTCATGGTAACATCTGTCATTAAATCCTGTTGTTACCACCCCCATCAGATTTGAACTGTCTTAAACTGACTCACCTCCAGAGGATTTCCCCACCTGGCTACCTCTCTTTCTCACCCTCTCAGCTCACCTGTTTCCTTTGTGGCCTCTATTTAATCACCAACAATTTCCACAAAGATGATCTCCTTGAGATGTAACTTAGATCATTTTACTCCTCCAAGTAAAACATATAATAACCTCTGCTATGTGTCAAGCACTGCACCAAGTACTTTTAAATAATTGGGAATGCAACTGATGATGTGGCTGTTATCAAGTCGACTGAATGAGACCATCTGATCTGAAAAAATATGAACTTTTAATTTTGGCCTACACATTCTTTGTGTCAAACCTGCTAGCTCACTCTACACCAGAAACATAGTGCTGGAGGTCTTTTAGTTTCTTTTCTTTAAAAAAGAGGCTTCTAGTGCTGAGTCATTTTTTGCACCAGTCTGTCTCCTGCAGTAGTCGGCATACTCCGTGTGGGAAAGAGATACAGATTATTTCCCTCACTTTCCATTAGATTTCCAATGTTAGGTTTAAAAGGAAAAAAAAAAAAAAGGATGTATCAAGGATTAAAAAAGTGGGTCAAGACATTTGAAGACATTAGCTAAATGTTAAAGGAGCTGGTAAGTGACATAATCCTTCAAGCTTAAGGCAGTTCTATTGTTTGCCAATATCAAATATAATATTTATAGACTTCTCAAAGAACTAAATTATGTACAATTTATTAAACAGAACTAAATTATATATAATTCTGTACTTAAATTTTCTCACTTAACATACACAGTTTTCAACAGTTTCATAAGACAGCCACTGCCTTGCCCATTTTGACTAGAAGAAATAACCAGTCGAAGGTAACTGAGATTTTGTGCGCCTGAATCAAATTTTTAGCATAAGGTACCTAATTCTAATTTTGTGAGTCTTTTCATTATTTCACAGTAATAATAACCCACGTAGGAAAAAATGAATTTCTAACCAGTGAAAGTGGTAATTAAGATAGGAACGACACTTGGGTATAATTATACTTGGAGATTAAGGGCCTAAACATCTTAGTAGGAGTCAGAAAAGGGCTGTCATATTTTTCAGTATTAAGGATGTCGGGCAGCTGAATAGTACTGGATGGCAGATGCCGTGTTCATAGAAAGCAAATGATGCAGTAGACATGGGTGAAAAAGAAATGGAACAATGGAAAAGGTGAGCACCAGCCGTTTTGAAACTTGTGATTAGTTTACTTGAAATATGTGACTGTGGCTGCTCAGAATATAATGTGATATCAAAGAAAGATGGGGAAGTTTGGGTTAGCATTTGGTTGTTTATAACTATATTGGACTATCAAGTGTATACAAAAATTGGTAAGTGATAAGCACATCGAGAGGTAGAGTTAATCAAACTGACACTGCGAAACACAAGAGGCAAATCACCAAAATAAAATCTTACCCCGTGAGGAAATACAGTAAGGGCCTTAGATGACGCTGCTCAAGAATCTACGACACTCTGAGGGCGGTGGCCTCTCACATTGCTGATCCAGAAGGCACATTTTCTTTTCTTTTCTTTTTTTTATTATTTCCTTGCTTATTTTCTATTTTTATTTCGTTGTTGTTGTCGTTGTTGCTGTTGCTGAGACAGAGTCCCACCCTATGCCCCGAACAGAGTGCAGTGGCGTCCTAGCTCACTACGACCTCAGACTCGGGCTGTGAGCATCCTGCTCCCTGCCTCAGGGAGCTGCTGGGATTACCGACACTCCCTGTGCGCCTGGCTGGGTTTTTCATTTTTTTACTAGTCAGGGGTCTCACTCTCGCACAGGCAAACCTGGAGCTCCTGAGCTCAAGCAATTCTCCCTCCTCACCCTCCTCACCCTGCCACAGTGCTAGGATTACAGGTGTGAGCCACCGCGCCCAGCCAGAAGACACATTTTCAATGTACTAGTCAGATTTAAATACCTAGATAGTAGAGTTCATTTCTTTGTGACATACACATACAGTTAGCCATGCATGTGTACTGATTTAAAAAAAAAATCAGTTTAGGTAAGTTCATCTAGAGCAATCAAGATGAGATGAAAATAATGGTAGAAATAAAAGATTTGCTAAAGGGAATACTAAGACATTTCTAAGAAAAGGAATACCAGGAAAGTACTCATTTATTGAATAGTTTCTAAAGAGGTATGAAGTGTACATCTTTAGGGTTTATGGTGTAGGATCCCCTTGAGTAAAACTTTAAAGAGAACATGTATTTCAACCAATAAAGGCTAAAACAACCCTCCATAAGCTAGAGGTTTCAGATTTCTTCCTTGTATTTTTTCTGAGGAAAACAGCACTATGTTTTGTTCGCTCTTTCCTGCAGTAATATATTGAGACTTTTTAAAAACCGGGCTATGTAGAACCCCAGAGGTTGTTAATTTCCTCCCAGATTTGTTCTTTTGAGATGTCACTCTGACTTTTCTTTTATTTTAAATACTAAATATATTTTCTGCTTTAAAACCACATGCATATATGTAAAATGCATGGATTAATGTCTACACATATATTTAGCTCGAAAGCTGTAAAGTTTTTAAAAGATTTTTAAATTACATTAGAGTATCACCATTCTTCAAATGTACTACAATTGTGTCTGGAAACTATGCCAGGTTGCTAGGGGTTTGTGGTTGAAGTTCAAAAATGAATAAACTCATGATGATTAAAAGTTTAGAAAAAGAAAAAAAAAGATAGTAAAATACTATTACATAGATTTAGGGGCACACAAGTATTCAGGACCCATTATTTATTAGCCTAATTATTTCCATGTTCACATGACAATATTTCATTAATCGTCATTTTAAAATATTGAATGTTTAAAGGAATGGGAAAATAAAACTTTTTAAAAGCTATAGGGCAAGTTATTAGTTTTATGTCGTGAGCATTATGCTTTTATGAATAGAGGATAAATATTTTGCTTAATTGGTTTTTAGAACGATGATGTGAATACAAATATGTACATTCATTTCCCTGTATGTGTTACTTACATATCATCAGTTCATTTGAACACTCTAATACATTTGTTAGTACCATGCAATGTTTGAGTGATACGCTAGCAGTTTCTTCAGATGTAACCAATTTTTCTCTGATATTAGCTCAATGTCAAACTACTCAAATCCACTTCTGTAAAATATCATAGTCACTAATTCTATCATGGGGAGGATCTCTCTGCATTATGAGCTATTTTAAAAATAAGTCAGATTTGTATTTGCTTTGATTCAACATCTTACTAAAATTCAAGTTGAGTCAATAGTGTGTTACCATATAAATCCCTAGTGTCAATAGTGTGTTGAGATATAAATCCTTATTAAAATATTCAGAGATGAAGAGATATGATGGTAGTAATTAGTATGTTATCTATAATTTGCTTCTAATTTATTTGAGGAAAATGAAAAGTAATTTGATCCCTTAGTACTATAAGCATCTCTTTATAACTATGTTTATGCTCTTAATATACATATCTATTAAAATATTCTACCAGGTAAAAATCTAGTAATAATTATGCTCATGTATAAGGAATCACCGTGTCTTCAAAGCAGTCTATATTCTTTTCTATCTTCTCAAATAAGGTTTATATTAAGTGAGTATTTGTGCCAGCCACTGTCACATATAAGGCACTACGAGATGAAATTGTGCACAAAACAAATCCAATTTCCGATGTCTTACAGCTTACTTTTCCCCAGTTGATGTTTACATTATTCAAAGCTTTTGGAGCAATATCTGGTTGAATGTTGTGCTAGTGACATGCCAGGATAAAAACAAACACTTTCATTACCATGTGACCATTAATGAATGCTTAAGAGTCTGCTATAAAAATGAGGTGGGGTGAAAATTTATCTTATCTGTTGGTGTGTGTTGTAAGAATTTTTATTCCTTTCATATAGACTAAAAAATTAAGGGGTGAAATCCTGAAAGAGTTTCTTGAATATAACAAGAACATAAAGTAATAACTAAGGAACTCTGAATAAAATATGAACTTAGTAATAATGAATCAGTATTTATTTATTACTTGTGAAAAACTGTATGTATATGAGGTAGCTAGGACTTTCTATAGTAGCTTCTCAATTTTTCTGTGCATCTAAAACTATTCTAAAATTAAAAGTTTATTTTTAAAAATTACTAACTGTAGCAGAAAAACATTCAGGCCAAATTATCAGGACATTGGCTGTTACACTGAGAATCTGGGTATTTTCAAAGATCATTAAGAAACCATTGAAAATATACAGGAAGGAGCATAACGCAATGAATGCAATCACTTAAGAAAACATTTTTAGTGAATCTACAAGCCATTTGTAGAACAGAAAATGTGATATTAAAGAGGTCAGTCCGGATCTAATTCCTATATGAAGTAATAAAGACCAGAATTTATGTGGTGATTAGTAGACATATAAAGATTTGAGATAGTGAGCAAATAAATAATATTTGGCAATTAGACAAACTCTATCAGAGAAAGTCAGGCTAATTTGCAAAAGAGATTTATAATATATTAAACAACATTTGGCATGGAAAAAATAATATAAGGTTTAGACTTAAAAATGGTAGTTGCAGATGATATAAAAGTAGATAAGGTAAAGGAAGACATTGCTCTTTTCATGGCAAAATAAAAGTGCAATCATTTTCTCAAGAAGGTTCTCAATAATGAAGACAGAATGCTTAAAATATTTGAGCCAAGACTGTCACCGCAGTCTGTTTCACAAATTGTTCTGTTATGGACAGTTTTGTTTTTATTTGAACTTTTCCTCATAAGCATGTAGTAAGCCATGTCCTCTTAATGCATAAACTAAGGGTTAGGAGTGAAAGAGAAAATTTTCCAGCTGCCAGACTTTCAGTTAATTAGTAATCTCTAATATGTATTCAGAATAGTAAATAATGGCTATAATAGAAGTCTAAAAATGGTATGTTGTTACAATTCCAAATTCACTTGATAAAATGAAATTTTAGGTAGTTAACTATTTTATTTTCATTTACATTTTAAGTATTCATTATTAAAAACAACTTTATGTTCTCTATTTCACAAGTGGAAAATACTTCTCAAACTTTAAAAGAATGGCAAATTATTGGAATTATTGAATTTGAAAGTGCCCCACAAAACACCATTACAGACTGAAGAGTGAGCCAGTTAAAACCTGTTCCCAGATGTGTGAAACAATACCTGTGATGTCATTGGAAGCTCCAGAATTTTTAGTAGGTGGTTTGATGTGTTCAAATTAGAATTAGCTATTAGATTGAAAACAATGTCAACCAGATTTGAATTTACATTCTACAAACTTGAATGACTCCTTACGATCATTCTTATGAAAGAAGCCAACTTCTTATTTAAAAAAATCTAAAATTGTGTTTTCAAAAGAGTAGGTAGGAAGGAATTCTCCTTTTTAAAAGGAGGGCTTAGCATTCACCATTGAGCTGTACAATGCCTTTCATTTGGATTGATTAAAGTATAATTAATAATATTATGATGAAAATAGATAAAACATATGTGTATCAGACCCCCACTTTGACCATGAATACTTGAAAAGAATAACAAAATTTTTGTCCCTACAAAAGGATGACTATCTAAAACTCTTCTATGCTAAGGTGTCCTCTCATTTCATATTGTCACTGTTGTCCAAGGCTGAAGCTGTGGAATAAGGTCCCTCAGCAGAGCTCAATTGTCATGCATGACAGATTATGCCCCACCGCTGTCAAGTGCAAACATTTTCAGGATGGTTGGAATCGTGTGAGAGCAGTTAGTCAAGATAAACTGTGTGGAAAGAGACTGTTAATATATGTCACTCAATTGCAGTGAAGTACAAACATCTTTGAAAAGTTTTCCTCCTATGAAAAAGCTTAATCCAATCACTTCTTCACCTCCACCCCATTCTAGGTCATGCATAGGCTCTCGCTTTGGATAGTTGAGGTAGTTAAGGCATTTAAAGAAGGTAGCTTGCACCTGTGATTCCAACTGAATGCTGAGGCAGGAGGGTCGCTTGAGGTGAAGTTGCTTGAGGAAAAGTTGCATTGAGCTATGATTATACCACGTCACTTGGCCCAGGCAATGTAGAGAGACCTTCTCAAAAAAAAAAAAAAAAAAAAAAAAACTTTGTGAAATATTGTGTTTGTATTTATTAAGTAAAATAACATTTCCCTTTGAGTACTAATCCACACATACTAATGTAACTAAAATTTTTATTGTTTGAACAAAAACAAGGTTGGTGTCCGTTTTTATCATTTTCATTAACAGCCATTTTTCTCCTTAATTCAAGTTTTGTTTTGCATTTCGTGTTTGCTTGTGTGTTTTCATTAGAGTGTCAATTAGGGTTGCATGAGTATTTGCAGAAATGCTGTATAGTGAATCCGGGAACTTTAATATATCATCAAACACACAGCAGAACACTTGAAACTCCCCACATCGTTATGATGAGTTAGGCTCAGTTCCAGTATTGACTCAGGAATAATACCCATTGCAGATCTATGTCTTTGGCTAAGACCTTCTTTAGCTGGGCTATGTCTTAAATGCCTTATCATAAATTAGAGAACAAAAATAGGTTCTGTCTAAATTGTTTTACCACCTCATGATGCAGCATATATGCAGATGCATGAAAACTGTAAAGTTTTGCTATTATCACAATCTCAACCCAAATCCCACCACTGGAGCACTGGCAACCTCTAATTGGGTTCCACCATTTTCTTGGTATAGAAAAGGCCATCATTAATTCTATATGGATAATGTTAGTAACTATGAATTCCTTAGAGATGAAATTTCTTTGTGCTTTCCCAAATTTCTAGTAAACCTGCTGTTGCTGGTGGAAAGATAGTGGTGATGTGTTAATAAGTAAAAATGTTTCTGAACAATAAAGTTCACTCATTTAACGCTTTCTTTTACTAAGTATCTGCAGTAAGTCAGCTTGTAGAAAGGGTAAGTAAGAGTCCTCATGGAGAATGTCATTCTAGTCAACATATGAAGATAGAGAAGGATGACAGCCTTGAAGAAAGTACAACCAGTAGCATCATGGGCCTGAGAATTTCAGAGAGAATGACTAGTGTATTTCTCACTTGTCTGGCATATTGAGTCAAAAGCACAAGGTCTAGAATGGTTGGGCAGAAGGGAAAAGTTTGACATCAGACATTAGAGATAGGGGAAGGAGAAAGTGGAAGTTTGTATCAGACATTATAAAAGATGGGAAGGACACAATTCTGGTTAACTATCTTACTGATAATGTTGGTAGTCTGTTTTTAAAAGAATCATCTAGATGAGGTTTTCTTGTAACAAAATAACAAACTTTCAGTGGAATTATAGATCATAATCAAATTTACTCAATTGTAAGTCCATTTACATGTTTCTCAATATGTATCACTGAATGTATTTATATATGTGTATAATGCACTTGAATTTATTCCAAATATAAATTATATTATATTATAATAATATATATTAATTATTAATATATAAGAAATATATTATATAATGTAACATATTTATTCCAAATGTAAAATATAATATAATTTGTGCCCTTCTATTAACACTTAACATTATGACTTGAGCAAATCTCTGATCCCTAAATTTCTTCAAAATCATTGGTCTTATTCAATTCAGTATTCAAAACTGTGGTTGAGCATACCTCTATTTTAGGTAAAAATCATGTATATACAAATGCACACACGTTTTATAAGTACTTTTATAAATAATGGGCTATTTTAATTACACTTACATATATACTATTAAAATATCTCTTACAATTTTACCCCTCATTATTTTCTTAAGAAAGGATACTAGGAGCAATATTGCTGTTTCAAAGACCATGAATATTTTTAAAGGTTCTTGATGAAAACTAAGACATTAAAATAAAATTACTAGGCTATAGATTGCTCAAAATTTTTCCATGCAAATCCAGGCCAGTGTCCAAAAAGGAAATATTCTTAATAAGAAAATATAATTAGATTTTCATATTTCATATTTAATTAGACTTCAGAAATCACAGATGAAAAAATAATTTTTTTAATTTTTAGACCAGCATCCTAACCATATTCATGCTGAGTTTTTATTATATTGTTAGCATTATTTAAGCAGAAGTGTTTTCACAAATTAGTTTTAAGAATTACTGTATAATCATTTTAATGTAATAAAGAATGCAGGGGATTATGTTCAAAGGTTCTTTATCCAATTAGAACATGAAGAGATTATTTAATGATGTGTAAAGGAGTTTAGTTATTAGACAGAGCAATACAGAAAACTTAAAATTATAACTGTAATGGTCACAAATAAATATAATTTGTTTTATCAAGTTATGCAACTAAAACTAAAGGGAAAGGTGAACATGAGCAAAATCATTTATTTTTAGCAAGTGTCATATTTAATGTGTATCTGAGATCAGAGAATATGACTTGTGTATAAAACTGAAAATTTTCAGGGGTAGAAGCAATAATACAATTCATGATCCTTAAACACATACACATAAACACACAAACACAAGTCCTTTATCGTATTGTTTATGTGTGATGTAAGTCGTGAAGTTTTTGCCTTGTGCCAGGTATGAGTTTCACAATAATCTGCATTATTCTAAAGGGTATTTTATGCCCTTCAATTGACTAAATAGCTGAAAAACTTTTGGTGATATCCTTTGTCGTTTTTAAATGCAATGTCTACCTTTTTGCAAAATCATTTTAAAACAATTTAAGTTACACGTATTCCGTTAAAAAATTACATCCTCAGACAAAATTTCTACCATATATATAAATTTTATTCTTTTGCTCATTGCAAGCATAATAAATTAATCTCTTTTTTGCCTATTCACCGATTCATTAGTTGAAAAGTATTTCCCAAAATTACATACGAAGTAATTATGAACAAATATTTGAGCCAAAATGTTGTTATTAAGTGAAAAAAAAATGAAGCCAAATCTTGTTGATTTAGAATGAGCTTCATTCACTCATTAATTCATGAGTATTTTTATACACATATCTGATAATGAGAGTATTAGGTAGGATGATCATGTAATTTAATATTAAAAAGGACTAATTTTTGAGGGTGAAAGGGGCCCTTTCAGTTCTTTGGGACAGATCTTTCAATCTGGACTTGGAGTAAGCCTAATATAGACAGTTTTTTTTTTTTTTTAAGTAATGGAACAAAAGTAATTATACAGTAAAACCAAAATATAATTATGAAGAGATTAAAAGTGGGAAGTAAGCTATTATTCTATTTGTTTATCTTGTGATCATTTTTGTATATTAAAGATTGAAACTTTTAATATTTACATTTTAATTTTTTAAAGTAAGCTATTTTGTTACCATAGATATAACATATGTACACATCAGTTAAAAGTTTAGTAGGTTTACAAATAGCTTTACGTATCTTCCTTGTAAATTTAGAGGAAGAAATGGGTAAGTTGAAAGGGAATCCATGATAAAGAAAATTATTTTAATTTTAATTCATGGATAAAGTGGAACCTATGGAATGATTCTAGTTGTTACCAATGTGAAAGTCCATTGTCTTTAACATACTTTGCCTTTGCTGAATTAATAAATATATTAAAGTTGTGCCGAGTGATGAAGATAATTTATTTTGAATTGAAGGCAAACATATATTTGAATGCATATCAGACTACATCTTAGTATATTGAAAGTATACTAGAGCTTATTAAATTTTAATACAAGTAAACCAATTTGAGGTAAGTTATGGTTTAATAAATGCCAATGAGAACAGGAAGTTAAAAGGCTTATAAAATGCAGGAAGATAATTTCAACTTGATAATGTTTTATGGTTCAGGCTAATAAAATTTTCTCTGACTATTTTTTTCCAACTTCTATTTTCTGTTATCCAGGCATTGATATTTAGCATTTTCATGTCTCAAATAACAGTTCTATGCTCATTATTAAATTGTCTGCAATTTTATGGATAAATAAAGGAGAGATTCTTAATTTCTCTGCCATACTCAAGAAGCATACTGGCAGTTTTTATTTCCATACACAGAATAAAGTTTACTTTAACTGAATGTGTTCATGGTTAACCAACAGGTTAATTATATACATATTAATTTATTTACATTTCTACTTTTTTAATATTGTAATATGTTTGAGGTTAACGAGGCTGACAGTTGGTGATTTTATTCACATTGGAATAAGATTTTTAAAGTCTTTGTATTAAAATGACTTAAGATGTGCCATAAACTAATTCAGCTGCTTTTATAGTAATTTAAATGTTTTATTCAATATATAACAGCTACATCTGGGAATTTTAAAATGCTGTGTGTATTTCATACCCCTTTATTGGAACATAGCTCTAAAAAGGTAATATGAAAGGAAGCAGAATCAGGTGAACTAATGGAATCCAGAACAGAGGCAAGAATGTAAATTAACTTGTAGTTTAACATTTACTTATTTTAAATTAAGTATTCCTTTCCTTCCCCTCCATACTCTTTTCATTTTTAGTCTCCTTGTCTTCTCTTTCAAAAGGGGAGGATAAAACTGGTTAATCTTTCCTGCTCATCATACAGAAAGGAATCTCATTTTTAAAATTACCATTGCAACTAAAAACTAAATTGTACATTTTATGATCTACACACACACACACACACATATATATATATATTCAGCACTAAAATGAGCAATATGGTAAAACATTTGAATTTTTATTTGTTTGCAATTCTCATAATCAAATTATTTTATGCCCATTTCTTTCATAAATGTGCAGATGTACTTGTCAGAAGCTTAAAAATGTTTTATATCAAAGAAAGAGAGACCCTAGAATTTCTCAGCTTTCCTATAACCAAAAAGAAATCCATAACACAGCCTGGAAGGGAGGTTACAGTTCATGACTGCTAATCTTAAGGGATGTGTCCATTGTCAGTACTACTTTCATATATTTCTGCAATTTTTAAATACCAATAAAGCTGGTGCTTGTGGGAGAGGGAAAGGGGAGCACTTAAATGCAGACCAACTTTTTTTTCCATTCCAATATGGTAACTCAATGTTAATTGAATAGTATTTAAAGCAAAAGGTTTCCTTTTTAAAAAACAAACAATATGTGCACTTACCTTCACAGGTACATGAAAGAGTTAGGACAAGCACTAATTTCTCTAGAATAATATTCGGAGATTCACATCTATTTTAAAAATACCACATTGTTCTTTTATACTTTTTGTTGTAAGGTTTCAGTATATTAGGGAATTTGCAGATGAGAGGTCAGAATGGAGGTGAATCTTATGTATTTTATTTGTCACTTGTGAATGAAATCCAATTGCTTAAAATCATTTGGATCTTCTAATGTCAACTAGTATGGCGGGAGGGGCAACATAACTCAACAATGGTGATGCACTGTTTTTTAACTTTCACTTGCACAGAATTACCTTTTCTAGGAGGGATTAAATTATTATATGTCACTTCCCTCTTCTTAAATATTTACTTTTCTGATTATATGGGACTCTTATATGTTCTTTTTTTACATTTTGTCATCTCTTCTTGTTTCTTGAGGTGCATATATTGTTAGGAAAAATGCACAATTTTATAAATCTCTGGTTTTCTTCTTAAATCTTCCACATGTCTAAGTGTTTAAAGTTTCATTTTTTCTATACTGCAATTCAAGTTATGTCTTCAAAGACCAACTGAAGTCAAGTACTTTGTAAGAATACTTCCAACTTAGAAATTCAGCATATATAGTAGAGACCGCACTGCCGCATTTAGTGAAGTACTTTTTCTTTTCTTTCTTTCTTTTTTTTTTTTTTTTTTTTGGCAAACTACATAAATGGCATGCAAGAAAAAGTGTAGGCAACACGACTGGGATACTAAGTCCAAAGTCCAAATACTTGACAAATATCATATTTCTATTGAGATGAAGTTAGGTCAAAATGAAACCAATCCTCACCTTAATGAGGCAAAGTTGAATATTGGCTTGGTTGTCAGGATTTGAAAGCTAGAAATAGGTAAATCAGTCCAAGTGTATGGGCCTTACACTGCATTTTCCCACTTAACACTGTTGTTAAAAATGTCTGATGGAGATGGCTTCTCTCTACACTGAGAGCAAAATATAATTGCTGCCCTCTAATAATTACCTTCTTGCTTGTAAAATTATGTCGGCAACACTTTGCATGCTTAGAGAGCAATTGCGAGAAGCAAGGAGTAATGAATATGAAAAGATTTCAATGAAAATTCAGACTTTTTTTCCTTTCTTCCATTTCTATCCCTGTGCTTTATTCTGTACAGATGCCTCTCTGGTGAAAAATGCAGGCCCAAAAAGTTTTAGAAAACATTAATGAATTCAGAAATTACAAGGAAATTTGAACTTTCAATACATATCCTATGAAAATTATTTATTGTTGAATAACCACACTTCACACACTGATTTTATTTTCTAAAAATAAACTATAACGTTTTAAATTGGTAAGCTTTTTCTTTTTCTTTTTTTCTTTTTTCAACTGACTCTTACAACTTACTCTTACTCTTACTCCTACAGAAAAGGAACTTACAAAAAGAAGTTCCTTTTCTTAAGGTCGGCATTTAATTATTTTAAAATATTTTGCCATCTTTAAAAATATTTTGCTGCACATAAAAAAATAACCTATTATAATATATGGTAGTATAATTGTTCCAATTTAATAGTCTATTTTTCCCCCAGGCCCCAGAGAGATCCTATGTAGGCCATTGTCAGATGTATCATTCTAGAGTATATTAATCAAGAATCTGAATCGGGATAGCAACTCCTGTGTGCCCAAAGAGCTGGGTCAGGATGTTTTTGTAAATCCCTGATGAGAAGTAGAAAGATGTTCATCTTTTGTGCTATATAGACTTTAGTGTTTTGTGTTTTATTAACCACTTGATTGCTGCTCAGGATACCTGCTAAGTAGGACACATTTTGTTCCAGTAAGTGAAAATCTCAATTATCCAATTAAATATAATTTTTAGAAAAGTTTCCCACTGTCTGAAAGAAATTAAATCAATTACGTTCTCCTTTTCTAAATAATTAAAAATCAAGTGTCTAAAATAGAAGGGATGATTGAATTCCTTTCTCTCTATTGTAAGGATCTGGTATAAAACAAAAGCTTAAAGTATATTGATAATTTACACATTTCAAAAATTAGGTCCTTGTCAAAGGAGGGACATGGACACGTTTAGTCTTTTTATCAATTCTTGTCTCTCATTTAGCAATTCTAGTTTAACTCCTCGGTTTTCAGATGCTGCCAAATTGAGGTTTTCATACATGTTCAATAGCACACCGGGTAAATTTGAGATTCTATATAAAAAGAAAGAAAGAGAGAAGAGGAAGGAAGGGAGGGAGGAAAAGGAAGGAAGGGAGGCAAAGATTGAGAGAAAGAGGGAAAAAACAGTTTCTAAAGGAACATTATGTCTTCAGGAGAAATAAGTGTGTTTGCTCCAACTACTTAAGTGCAAATCAACTACTTTCTAATTTATATCTGGCAATTATCATTTCCCCCCCTAAAAATCCTAAACTTTTCTGAAGAAAACATTAATTTTGTAATGAAAAAAAGGGCCACATTTGACAGTTATGGAGCAATCAATATATTGGACTGCAGATCTACTGTTTACCGCATCTGTCCTTTGTATCCGTCCATCCCTTTACATCCATCATTTCTGCCCTCACAGATAAAATCATTGTAATTTAGATGTTATTCAGAAATTATGACTCAGCAACATTCTTGCAATTTCAGGTCTCTGCTTCAAACAGTATCTTGCTGGTTAATACAGGAATAGACCAGGAAGCAGAAAACCTGGGTTCTGGTTTACTTTTGTCTGTTGCTGATACAGAACAAGACCCTGTAATTCTTTGTATTCAGGATCCTCATTTGAAATCCAGAATGAATAGCAGCTGCTCCCCCTTCTTTAGAGGTGAAGTTCTAATGTAGGGCATACAATGTGTAAATTCTATAATTCTATACACCTGATAATACAGTAATAGTAGTTCTTGGTAAGAAAAAGGAATCAGGTTTAAAATTTGCATTTTATTTATAACGACCACCTTAGTTTCAACATCAGTTACTTCTTTCAACAGCCAACAGTTGATGAAAATGCTATTTTGACCCTGAATACAGAGCATAAACTGAAGATGGTATAAAATTATTTAAATCTTTATTTTTATTTTTATTTTTTTACATATACATGTGATTATTAGGTTTCCACTTTTTGCCTTCACAGAATTGAAAAGGCTTAAAATTTAACAACAATAACAATGTTGAAGATAAGGACTCAACTATTTCTAGTCCTCACCTTAAATCTTTATTTTTAGACAGTCAAATTCTTATTTTATAAATGTTCAAAATTTATAATTTCATGTAAATTACTTGTATTTTAAGCCAGAACACCATATTAAATGAGCAGAGAAACCAATTATGATAATGACAGAAAATGTTTGTCCATGTTATGGCAAATAAATCATGTAAACACAGGAAAATACAGTTACAGCATTTTTTAATAAAGAAAAAAAAGTGAGGAAAATAACTGGACTATTTTTAAATGACCCAGAATTAGTGCTTTGAAGCCTAACTTAAACAGCATCCAGCAAATGATACTACATATTTCAAAGTGTTAATAATGAGATCAGAATTTATTTTTGTCATTTACACTAGATAAAGCAGGTTAGTGATTCTCTTTCTCAGGCAAGATACAAGATTTTACACATTTTGAATATTAACAATAGAAATCAGAAAAGAATTATAAATTGAAATTCACAATGGGGAAAAAGCACTTTTTTTCTGTAAAATTGCAGTGAAATTGCTAAGGTTGTTGTCTGTGTTAGAAGAAAGAAGTCAAATATAAAGGTTGGCAGTGCTCTCATCTACTTAAATTCCACCCACATCCACGGCTGACTGACAGTCTCGACAAACGGGTAATTGCCCACTTGGCTTGTTTAAATAATTCTTAATTTTTTTTTTTTTTGAGTTTTAAGTAGATTTAAAGAAATCATTAAGAAAAACTTGGGTCAAATGTGATCATTAGCTTTTATGAAGATAAGGAGTCCATCGTTTTTGTGGCAATCTATTCATTTAAGCACCTGCTTAAGTTTTGGGGTGTTCCTCTCTTTCCGGAGATATGTGAACTTGTTTTGATAAGTGAAAACCCTATGCATTCAGAATGGTTTCTCTTTCTGGTATTTCATGACTATACAGCATAGTTCTTATTTATGGATAAAATAAATAGTTTCTAGGCAGATTAGCCATGTTGCAGAACAGAGAGTTAACAAACCTTTTTATAAGTGTTCTCTGCAAAATGTCTAAGGTGACTTTCTTTTTTTCCTAAAGAAATATTAGAGGTTTTTAAAAGTTATCCTTTTAGATTTGTATTCACATGTTTAATATCTAAACATATAGAAATATAAATATATTTTATAGAAATATAAAATTTACGTGGAAAAATAAAGGCAGTGATCTTGCCAAATAGGATGATTGATGTTAAGAAGCTGTTACGCGGAGCGTGAATAGTGATCTTACCACGTTATCTGCTATTGAGGCTTATAATAACACTGTTCTACCGGAAGGTAACTGGGAACCACCTGTTACCAAATCATACTGCCTGTATAAAAATGACTATCTTTATGTGCTCTGCACAGATTCAAAAGTCAAATGTTTTGGGATTTTTTAAAAAGATTATTTATGTCATATGCATAATAAAATAAGACAGTTTATATATTTAACATTCTCATGTTACATGTCAAACAAAATTTATTTTTTAGACTACACATAAAGTTGGAAAGGGGGTCAGAAACCAGACACAGAACTGAAACTCCTAGTCCAGGGACATGTTACATTAAACACATTTAAATTATCTTTATTGTATGAAATTACACGTTAGTGTAATTAAGTGTCAGTTGCTTCCATAGGCAGCCACGTCACCATAGGGGAACATATACATTCAGGGACAGTGAACATTCATGGCCTTGCTAAAGCAGTGGAAGGTATGTGAAACCTTTCACATAGATATTTCACCAAGTAAAAGTTTTACTTTCATCTGCTGTATTTTGTGTTCTCACAGACTTCTAAAATTTCGGAATTGATTGCACTGAACCCATTTCTGGAAGATATTCGTGGGAACAAACTTTTCCTTGTTGTGATAGGGAAATTGATGCTGGAGAGCCTATCACACCTCAATTCACAGTTTAAAGTAAGATTAAACTTCAAATATAAGTTCTCAGAGGTTGATAAAAATCATATTGCTTTCCCTTGATATTCCTGGGGAACAAAGGATGATTTGAAGGGCAGTTTTTTCTGCTCATGTTACTGAAAACAACAAATAGCATATTGTATTTTTCACCACTTCCACTAGGAATTTGGGGCAGTATATACAGTGAAATGGATTTACCTATTACATAGAAATCATTGAAAAATATTCAAAAATATTCCAACATATTGTCTGTCAGTCTGAAGTTGCTTTAGTCAGCTCATAGAAGTGTAGTGATTATAGGTGATAGCATGTAAATGGCCTGCCACGCTCCCAAAGCCAGGCTTTTGCAGCTAAACAGCGCAAATGAATGGTCACCATCACATCATGTAGCATATATTTATGAGAAGAAAAAAAAAAGACACTTGGTAGAAAATCAAAATAAAATGCCAGCTGACTATTTCATGTCACAGACTGAAAGGAAAAAAGAAAAGAATTAGAACAGCCTTGACACCATCCCCCCCCACTCGGATTTAGTTATATGTAAGTAGCACTCAGGTTTGACAACTGTTTAGCTCCAGGCACAGATTTGAAGTATTAGAGATAATGGCAGGTTTATTAGATTAACTTTTGCCAGGATCTTTCAGTGTCCTAGATAATTACTAGCCATGGCACATGTGAATGGTTTTGGCTGGTGTTACTGTAATGTGCACGCCTTCCTCGTAGGCATTGCTGTTTTGTCAAAAGAGGTATGGGAAAGTTTATGTGTAGTCTTGTTTCATAGATTTGTGTCTTTGAAGTTTGTGGTATATGAAATAAATTAGATCTGTTTTTCCTTCCCCCAAATTAAATAAAAAGTAAAATTTTCTTTTTATTTTCTTTATTCTTAAAAAGTTATTATCTCCAATACCATCATCTTTGTAATTGTCGACCTGTCATTCTGTGACTACTCAAGTGAGCGCCAACAGAATCCCATCAAATTTGCACATTACGATTCCCTCCTCTGTTTTGTATGATTAAGTGGCACAATCTTTTTGTACACTTGCATTTTTATTCAGGGTCTCATTCCTTTTTATTTATTCATTTTTTTTTTTTACTTTTGCATAATGTTCTTTACTGGCTGCTTTATCTGTGAGATGTTTTTACAAGGTTTGTTTTTGTTGCTGTTTTTATAATTCTTAAATTGCTTTAAAGATGTTTGATTAGCTTCATATTTTATATGGTTTTTTCTTATTTTTCCTACTTTTGTTCATGGTGGTACCAATCGTTTCTTACAAAAATAATAAAGATCTTCGTGTTTATACTACTAAATTACTTTTCTTAAAGTTTCCAAAGTGAAAGAGTTAACTGGCTTCCGAATCTGTTATAAATATTCTCTATATGTAAAGTAGTGAATTAAAAATTACATAAAAGGTAACTTCTTTAAAATTCAAGAGCATTACAAATGTTTTCTAAGTCACATGACTTGGGATATAATTTAACCAGCTTACTTTGAGGCCCAACATATTCCAGTTATGAACTGCTTGGCATTAAAATATTTTTTCTTGAAATATTTTTTCCCTAAGTCAGTAAGTGATTTGGGAGATGCAAAGAACTTTTCCGTGGCTAGTAAATAAGCCAAGGTGATATTTCCTAATTAGGATAATAAATAAAGTCTTATAAATTTAGGCATGAGAGAAAGTGGTAAGAGGAAGAAAGACAAAGAAGGAAAAACAAAGAAAATTGGGGTAAAAACCCTCTTCATGCATCTTCATGAAATCACAGGTGGGGGATGAGCTCTTTTCGTCCTGCACATCCTATTATTATGATTGACTATTCTCTTTACAAACTTCAATTTAATTACTAGAACTTCAAATTAAATAGCCTGAGCTAGTATTTCTTTTTTTTTCCTTGACATCAATTGGACAACATGGTAAATATAGCTAATAATCGAGTGTTATACATTTCAGTATCACTAACTGAATACATTTCTAATGTTCTGAGCTAGTATTGTTAGAAATGTACTTAGCACCAAAGTTAAGCCAACCTAAACATTTAGCATTTTTTTTTGTCAACTAAACTAAGGGTCTATGTTAACTGTGATCTTCTAAACATAATAAAATTTCGACTTAAATTTCCGAAGTCAGAATAATGAATCGACTTTCAGAAAGTAACTCCTTTGCCATCATGGAACAACGTGTAAGTCGGGATTGTTGATTGCATAAATCACTAGTGCTGTTTGCTTTTTGTCATCATACGAATTTTGACTCATCTTTTTCTTTTTACTGTCATTGCTATTGTTGTTGAGTTAGAGAAAGTCACAGAGAAATTTTCAGATCAAATTTATTTCTGACTTGGTTGGATATTTTTATACTCTTAGATATCTGTCCTTTGATTTCAAGACTAAACTGAATGAGAATTCTACTATATAGGTTTGTAGTCTCTGAAATTTAATCACAAGCCAGGCTGTACCTGTCAGTATGCCATTTTGTTTTGACATCAAAGTGAAATGGTTTAAATGATTTCTCTTTTCTTTGTAGCCATTGTCAAGGATAATGATGATTACATGGCTTATTATGTCTTCATGACTTTTGGGGAGGCATTACAGATAAAAAAAATCTGCTTGCTGCTGAGACAGTCTAGAAAGCAGCACAAATTTTATAGAAAACCAAAAATCTATCAAGCAAGCATCTTTTCCTTTAATTATAGTTCTGATAACATAAACTGTTTTTTAATCTAATTTTGCATTACATTTCTGGGTCATCATAATGATTGATAGATTAATATTAGGAATAATTTTAATTCAATAGTTATTCCCTATTGTAAAGCCTTACTTGGTGACTCGAAACCTTATCCAAAAAAGGACTGAAACCTAGGATGTGGGCACAGTACTTGGAAGGCATTATTTGAAACAAAGTGACAGGGGGTAATTTGCTATGCTACAATAAAACAGGCATTGATTTTTAATTTAAAGAAAGTGAAATAACATGGCGGAAACATTCTATTGTGAACAATATCAGAAAACTACAAGAAGTATTTTCCTGCATCTGTGTGTAAGATTCTGTTGTTAGTTTTTACACATCATTAGGTTTTAGACTTTGAGGTGTAGCATATAAGATGGATGGATTGATTATTATGGTCTGCACTTGCTAAGACGTGTGAATACTTTATGTGTATGTATGTGTGTGTATATGTGTATGTGTGTATGTATGCTTGTGTGATATATATATATAATATATACAAATATGTAACAAAGCAATGCGGGTTATTTTAATCAGTCCGTAGCTAATCAGTCATAAGATTTTACTCAATTTCTATTCAAAGCTATTTGATATTTAGTCTTCCCCCTTCCCACGACATTTATTTTCTCTCATAAAGTATAATGTCGTAGAGAGAGAGTATAGCTTAATATTAAGATATTTATATATAAAGCCCCAAAGAAACACAAAATGTATGTGCTAAATTAACGTAATGAATGACTTTGGCAATAATGTCTCGAAGGGCTGCCTTTCTCTAATGCTCAATAACATTTCCACCTGAAACCCCACCAGAATGTATTGTTAATGGATAATACATTTTGGTGAAATTTAGCATCACATTCCTTAAGGGAAATGTATTTCTACCTTCTTTTTTCCATCCAAATGAAAAATGTAACCAAATGTCTCTCCATAAATATCTAACTATGGCATATTTTTTAATATTTTGGTTTTCATTTTCCAGAACAGTGGGAAAGTTACTCATTTATGCTGTTAGATAATGCTGAATTATTGAATATTATCTGCTGGCATTGTCTGTCTTTACTCACCATATCTGGTTTGTGACTAAGAATATGCACATGGGGCGACGCCTGTGGCTCAAAGGAGTAGGGCACCGGCCCCATATGCCGGAGGTGGCAGGTTCAAGCCCAGCCTCAGCCAAAAACTGCAAAAAAAAAAGAATATGTACGTGGAGGAAGCTATTTTACAACTATGAAGTCGTGCATCCTCTTCACAAGGGGCTGATCTTTTTGATTGTTAACCCCAATACCTAAGCACTTGTATGCACACTTTTTGCATTTGTTCTGCCACACATTTTAATAACTCACTACTATATGTGGAAATTTTATAGAAATTTGCCCTTAACATAGTACAAAAATTGTGATATACTATACATGAAAATCAAGCCAGCATACCCACTGAAAAGAGAAGCCTCAGTAGTCTTAGAATATAAGCAAAAGAGAAATTAATTTGCAAGAATTTTACAGAAACAACTGCATCTATGTTTCTTGGGTGATTTACAGCCAGCAACATCAATTTTACTGGCATCTATATATAGACAGAGAGGGAGAGAGAGAGAATATGTATAGATATATATACTTTTAGATTATAAAAATGTATTTATAGAGATTAAGATATATATATTCAGAAAATAAAAGTATCCAGTTTATTTTATATTAGAGATGGGGTAAATAGCAGGGGGTGAGACTAGAACAAGAAGAGAGCAGAGAGCAGGGGGTGAGAGAGAGGAATTTGGGGGTAGGGAGAGAAAAAGAGCCAGAGAACAGCAGGACATCCCAGAGAAAGAAAGGAACAAGGCCAGCCTGGCATATATATTTAACTCTTTTGCTAAATTGTTTATTTAAGAATCATACAATAGAAGGTATTTTAATTTTGTCATTTTATTCTTGTTACACCTTTCCAGACTTTACTTTTTATTTATTTATTTGTTTATTGACTGACTGACTGATGGTGCTGTCTGGGTATTTTGCATTTGAGAGTTTCGTTTCCAGGAGCCTATGTTAGTTTCCTGTGGCTACTGTAACATAGTATTGCTGATTGGGTGGCTTTAAACAACTGAAATTTATTCTCTCGTGGTCCTGGAGACTAAAATTCAAGATCAAAGCTTCAGCATGCTTTTGCTAATCACTCTTCCTTCATTGCATCCCATCTTTGTCCTTTTCAGTCCAAGATGGAAGCACTTCTACTAGTATAAAATCTTCAAAAGCCTTGTTGGTCTTCTCCGTCAGGAGGATCCACACCATTAGAAAAGATAGTTTGCCAAAGGTCCTTCCTAGATACTCCATCTCTATATCTTGAGTTTTCTTGAGATAGTCAATCAGATCTGTAAGTCACACACTAATCTCGTTAGCAAATGGTTGTATGCCCACACCCTCAGGTCTGTTTCCAGAGCATGCTATCTGGTTTCATGGCTGAAAAATTTTTAAACCCATTGCTGGTTCCTTTTCGCTTTGCAGTTCATTCTTCAACTAGTCTCTTTCCTCCTAATTAATTGTTACAATGAATGTTCTTTTGCTCCCACACTGCAAGGAGAAACCATACCACAGATATCACAGTTTACTTGTAAATCTTATTTAAATATCTAAGTACATTGATACAGGTTTAATTTTCCACCCAGTAGTAGAGCACAGGTGGCCACATTTTCTGCCACTTTATTATAAGGATTGTCTTTTGTCTAGTGTTCAAAGACATTTCCACCTGAAACCTCACCAGAATGTTTATATTTTTACCCTACATTCTGTTCATGATGATATGATCATATATATCTCCTCTAAAGTGATAAAAATCTGTCTCTACATCTCTCTTTGCTTCAGAAGAATCACCTTTCATGGCCATATTTCTTCCAACAGTTATCTTCAGGACAAACTGTTTCTGTCATGCACCTCAAAACTATTTCAGCTTCTCCCCCCTTACACAATACCAAAGCCACTTCTACAGTTTTAGAAATTTGTTCCTGTAACACCTCACTTCACAGTACCAAAATTAAAATTGGTTTTCTAGAACTGCTATAACCAAGTACTACAGATTGTGTGACTTAAATAACAGAAATTTATTTTCTCACAATTCTGGGAGCTAGAAGTTCAAAATCGAGGTATCAGCAGGGTCCTGCTGTCTCTGATGGCTCTATGGGAGGACTCTTTCTTAGCTGTTGACGGTTGCCAGCAATCCTAGACACACTTGGGTCTCTGTGTCCGTGGCCCCATGCTGTGTACCTTGCATGACTATCTCTGTCTCTGCTTTCTCTTCACACAAGGGTGCTAACTAATCTTTGAATTAGGGCCAACTCTAATCCAGTAGGACTTATGACCTCATTTTAAGAAATTACATCTGCAAAGAGCCTATTTCCAAATAAGATCCTGTTCTTATGTTCTATCTTGACATGAATTTGGGGAGGACAGTATCCAACGGGGTGACAGCCTACAGCTTTTTTCCCTCCAGTTTGAAGAAAGTATATTTTTCTGATTTAAAGAAATGCTAACTTTATGTGACTGTTTATATTATATAAAAATATGTGAAATATTTTGATTACATCTGAAATACATCACATATTAATGACTGACTTTGGATTTTTATCAAGTGAATGCAAAGCGCCTTTTATAGTAAAATGGTCAATGGATGTAAAAATGTTCCATTGCTGTTAGGATTGAAAGTGTAAAAGGATAGTGTCACATACAGAAAAAACAAATAAGCCTAGTAAAAAACGTAAGAATAAATGAAAATCACAAACTATAAAGTTTTCCTCTCATATTTTTGGTGAGGACTAATACCCTTTCACCATTTTAGGCCGAAGACAGTAAAAAGTAACTTGTAGCATTTTTTCCCTTCTCTTCAACAAAGATTCTGTATATTCGGTATCTCTTTACTGTGTCCCATATTACAATAAGCCAATTTAAACATGTGCATGAGGCAGACTCATTTCCAGGTGTTTCCATCTGTTGTGGGAGTATACTTTAAGAATCGGCAAGAAACATACACAAATTAAACACAAAGCCAAGGGGGAAAAAAACGAAAGAAATATTCCCAGGACAACAGTGAGCAAAAATGTTTGAGCTGCCTGTTATTAACTGCTCTACCTGTTCCACACTGGAATCTTGCATAATTACATTTCAGGGAGGGGCAAACAACAGATGTTGAATCAAGATTGCAACTCACAAAACGAGACTATTTTAAAAATAAGGTTACTCCAGCTTGACAACAGGCATTTTTTGTTGGCAGGACATTTAGACAGCAATTGATTTCTCACGTTCACCGTGCATTTCAATAACATTATTGCAAAACAAAATGCTCCTTTTTTTTTTTTTTGTAGTCTAAGAAGTAAATCAATTATACATGCCCATAATATACTAAGTTAGGCGCTCATAAAAAGGAAAACGAACAAATACATACCACAGCATTTCCTTAGTTTTATATTACATAAATGTTTCATGTCAGGTAAGAAAAATTGTAGAAGTTACTACAGAAATATGTATGTGTATATATATATATATGTATAGACAATGACTCAAATATGCCCTTAAAAATTAGATGACTAAGTAAATCTCTAAATTATAAATAACCTAATGTCTGGAGTTCTGGGCAACATATTTGTGTAAGTAACATTAAGATGCAGCAAACTATTTTATTAAAACCATGGTACCCAGCGTATTATTATAGAATAGATAGTTCAGGACTGGTTCATGGCCTGCTGGTTTATAGCTATCCATCACGGCAGCGAAAAACATTTATTTTATTTAAACTAACTGAATGCATCATGAAAGTATTTTTCCCATTGACCTAGAGATTCATAGAGTTGCTTTGTTTTGCACTGTTTTCATCTCGTCTAAAGGTGAATATTCCCCTGAAGTGACTTTCCTCCAGTAAGACTATGTCATACGTCACTGGAAGTACTAATGACCACATCTTTCAGGTTTAATCAATCTAAAGAATTTTAATAGAAACCCTAATAGAGAGGATTCAGTTGGCCCTTTTTCCGACGTGGTTTTTCTATTTGTTAACTAAAAATATTTTATTTTTCAAGCATTCCCGACTTTGCTTTCCTTTGCTATCCTCACCCTACACACCATCACCACTAGACTTCAGTCTGTTGATCTGCTTCCTCCAGGTGAGCCATTTCTTCCTCTGCTAGCTTCTCTGTGATCCGCATTGTACTTGTTAGATGTTGGCACTCATAAAACTGCATGGCTCATGCCCAACTTGTAGCCTTTATCTCTTTTGAAGAAAATAGCACTGTTGTTTATTAGTATTTCAGGAAAAGTTCTGTTGGGTTAAGGGTTTAAGCGAGAATCTAAATATTCATTTATACGGGGATTTTCATGTCGTGAAGCGCGTTTACGTGGGCCAGCTCTTAACTATTTCATGTAAAAATGTCTATGGCTTATGCTAATTTCACTTTGGAGATAGTTTCGGAAATGCTAAATAAGGAATGATAGAATGGAAAGCGGGCGATCACAGAAAAGAAGGACTTGTTTCTTTTCCTTTAAGTTGTGGGTATGGAGCAAGCTGCTTCCCTGTTACCGCTTGAAGAACTGTGTTTCGCTTGAGAAACTGGTTGCCGGAAGTCTGCTTTCCTGTTGGATAGTCAGTTTTATGTCACAGCAGCTACATTGCTGTGTGATAATGTGTAAAAGACTCCTTTACACATGACATTTTAAGATCTTTACATATCACCTCAATATAGTTCTCCAAAGGTAAGGCAGAACTAAGTTCATAGAACTTATAATAACTGATGAAACTCAGTATTAAAATTCCCTGAATGCCATAAATTTTGACAATGTATGCTAATCTCTAAGTATGCTCTAGATGAGATTTGGGCAATCTGGTAAACATATTAACATTTGCAATAACTGGACAATTAAGTAAAAAACATGAAAGAATTTGCTATGTATCTGTCTCAGGTGAAATTTTAGCTTACCATATTATACTATTCTATGTCTGCATTGCATATAGTCAAGGTCTCTGAATCACTTGAATGCCTCTGAGAGATTGGAGGAGTTTCTGAGTAGTTGGATTACTACATGAGAGAGGTACAAGCAATTGTACAACGTGATTCTATCAGGTTATTTCTGGGCTTGAAAAATAAACGTGGATTAACAGCAATCTCAGAATCACTGTTGTATTTATTTGTGTTGCTTTACTCATGTCAGAAAAAGAGAAAACATTGCCTATTGCTATTATGGAAATGAATGGAAATTGGAAAGAAAATATATGCAAAGGCCTTAAACAGACAGTGTTACATTTAAGAAAATTATACTTCTGCCTGATTTGGAGTAATAAAGTGGGTAGTTGGAAAACGTGACTGCGTGCATGCATGCACACACACACAATCTATTTAAAAATCTTCCTGTTACCTTTAAAAGCTATGATTTCATATCGATTAAATTTTAATTAGTTGACAAGAGAGTTTTATTTTTTTTAATTCTGTAAAAATTAAAGTCAAGGGTAAAATGTATCCCTTACAATAAGGCATTTTAGATTTTAGAAAGTATATTTCTATACCTTATTTCATGTGCTCTTAAATATCTGTCTTTATGTGACATCCATTTTCTACTCAAGGGTATGTGAATGCTCACCGGTGCATGTACACACCTGCACACCTAGGCGTAACCATGGCCATTTACCCACATGAAATACTGAACTAGCTGGGAAATGTGATTGAGCACCTGGAAAACCAGAAGCTGTTGTGAGGTTGATTAAAGCTTATAGTCCCTAAATGATTCACAGAAATTTTTGCCTTTAGGCAAGGCCCCTTCTATTTATTTCCATCTACCATAGGAATGTATTTTTTTAATCATGCATACAAAGGGTTCATGCATAAGTATATTTCTGTTTACTTTTTAATGGCATTTCTTTAGTGATAATTATATGACATATCTGAAGTTAGCTTGTCATTTCAAAACTTACACTTTATTTCTTACAATATCAAAATAATCAAGCTAATTAAACTTGTACATAGTTTCTATTAACATATGCTATGGTAAAACTCTTCAATTTAGAATGCATTTATTGAGGCCAACTAAATGTAATCCTTGACTACTTCTTACATATATGCATTCATTTTATTATTATGATAGAATTATTATATATAATATAACCATTTTGTAGATCATAAAGTAATTACAATAGCCATATTTTTCTTTTGTTTAAATCACTATTATCCCCCAAACAAATGATTTTCATAGATACAATTCTTTATGTTTTATGGATAATAAATAGATCAAAGGGTTATATGTCTTAGAAGAATAAATGCTTTTGTAACAATCATTTATATTTGAGACTTTACAGAAAATTCCGTGCACATATATTTATTTTTAGTATTAAAACAACTATACTCAATAAAAAGCCTGGATAGGAAGTTTATATTTGCCAAGCACTACTGATCTAAATCATTTTTCCATTGGGAAATATTCTTTAAGTAAAGAAGGAGCTAAATAAATATACTTTGTGATCACACGTATTTTTATCATTCAACAAACAAGCGTTGAAATAAAATAAATATTTTAATGGAAATTTACCCCATAAAATACTTAAATTTTATTCCATGTCTGGATAGACCTTGAATTTTAGAAGTAGATAATTTTGGGTCAGGGAAAAAATTCATCTGGACCTGAAAAATTAAGTCACTTACAAATTCAAGGTTAGAGCCAGACTCAAATTATGGTTGTTCTCTCCTTTGAGGAGAGACTTTATGATCTCAATTATGTGTCCAGTAGAAGATTCCACATTCTTCAATTGACTTATAAATTATTAAAGAAATGTTAGGGTTCAGCTAGAATATTGGTAACATTTTCCTCAACATTATAAAGGAGTTTCTGTGAAAGCAAATATAAAAATTTGACTTGTTAAAATTTAAGTTTATTTTTTTTAATGATAAAATTGCTGAAAGAATTTATTTGGGCCAGATTAGGAAGGGTTTTTAACAGCAAACTGAATAGTTCATATTTCATCCTTTTCTCAGCAATGAGGATAAAAATTGTTAAAAAGCTAATTGAAAACAGCTTTGGCAGCCACAAAAAATTACTTCTTGCTAAGATTGAGTGCAAATATTTTTAAAGGGAAAAACTTAAATATAGCATGTTCAAATTAAGGGAAATTGTCTTAATGAATTCTCCTTGTGATATCAATAAGAATTTCTTTTTAGATTAGATTCTGATTACTAGTTTGAAAATAAAATAATTGCTCATGTATTTATTTTCGTTTCCCTATTACTGTCACTCTTGGGGAATAAACTTCAGTTTTATCGTCTGTTCTTTGTTTGGGTATGGTTGATTAGCAGTTGAATCACAGAAAATACTCCTCGTAGATAAAGTATTTAAAACACCACTGTAGACAACTTTCGACTGCATTATGTATGGAAATGTTTTCTTTAAAAGCACGTTTTTATCTTTACTGTGATTCACAGAAGGCTTTCGTGGGTAGCTTTTTGACCCTCAGTTTGATTACAAACCAGGACAATCCAGAGGGCCACATCCCTCATCTGTTAATATGTGAGTTTCCTGACCTCCTTTACCAATTTTTCATTGCTTCACTGTGTTTTAATGATTAAAAAAGTCTCAAAGCTGTTACTAGAAAAATGGCTTGTCATTGCCAGTAAAACCCATTATAAGAGACATTCCTGTATATTTACTCTAGAACATGGATATTGAGTGTATTGATTTTACTTGAATTTTTAGTCTTGGGATGACCCAATCATACAAGATAAAAAAAATCAGCTTCCAATAAACATATTGCACACTTACAGGTAATAAGAACAGAGTGGTATTACAGAGATAATTCCAAGAACAGCTTATTTATTTATGTATTTATTTTTTATTAAGTCATAAACACATGGATCATGTATACATTAATGCATTTATGGGGTACAATGTGCTGATTTCATATAGAACTAGGAATGCTTTTATTTGAAATATTGGTTGTCTTTATTTTCCTATTCTTTATACATATTTTTGACTATAATAGTAGTAGCAGTTATAGTGGTGGTTTCAGAAACTTGGTAGTAGGAGTTCTATTTTATAGTAAGATCAAGGCCAAACTGTTTTGGTTCAAACAACCTGTACTTTATTTTAAGGTTACCTTTGGATGCTACCAATTTTAATAGTTCTCTCAGAAGGATTTTATTTCATAAGAGGCATTTTTATTAAAAGTATGTATTTGTTATTGTTTGTGCTTGTGTGTGTGTGTGTACACACGCATGCCTGTGCACATACACCTTGAAAACACTTGGCTCTGGTTTATTTTTAAATTATTCTAATATAAGTAATTTTTACAGGAATCCACTTATGGAGAAGCATATATTTCCCACTATTTAAAATTTTAAAATCTCTTTCATTACTTCTCTCTCTAAAAATATTTTTTTTAAATACTGGTCTGAGCAAGGCATGCATCTGCTCATCTGCATGCGTCCCTTTGATTAAAGTAACTATTGACATTTTAGGTCTATCTCTAGAATCCTGTGAGTTTAGTAAATAGTTTTGGAGCTTAGAACATCATTAAAACATTAACATATTAAAATATTTAAAAAAAAAACATATTAAAATATTTCTTTAGGAATCCATCTTCTGGGACTCCCATATCCTATTGATTACTAAATAATAACCAGGAGAAGATTAGTTGCATCTGAATTAACTGTATTTTCTATGAATGCTGAACATGACACCGATCTGTTTGTTTCTAGCAGTTGAAAATAAGAAGTGCTAGAAACAAGATGAACGATGGGATTTAAACTGGCAAATAAACATATATCCCAGTAGAAATCAGGTAGCAGGCAGAGAAAAACACTAATAAGACTATCTTCCTTGCTTTTTACAAAGGATTTGGCTTAATAGGCACTTTTTTGTTGACGTTCCTTGCGGAATTACCACTTTGCTAGGAGGATGACTGGAATCTTGGATGTATTCATCCATGTCATCAAAAATGGTGTCATTATCAGAGATGAGTTAGCTTACAGAGGCAATAAAAGCATAAGGAAAACATCCTCTCTGAAAATGAAGAATAGTAGCATACTTAAATAGTCTTGGGTCTGTAATTCACAGTATTATTTAAGGTGCTAGAATTTTAAATTTGTCCTTGTAAGCCAAACAGCTTTTGCTAACTATTGCATGCCAGAGCATAGGTTTCTCACTGCATATAAATCAGGTTCCTTTGAAAGCTGCATTAACCCCTTCAAGGCTGAAAAATTACAAGGATTTATTAAGTAATGCAAATGTTGACGACAGCTGTCAGGGAAAGTATGAGGTACAGAGAACAGCCAACTTAAAGCAAAACAGAAAAACTATGTTATTTGACACAGCAATGCAGTAGGAGATGAGGACAAAAAGAGAAAGCTAAGGGAGAAGAAAGAAACCTATAGATGGTGAGGTTGAAACCTATCTTGTAGGTTTTCAAGGTAATACTGTTTTCCATTATTTAAAATTATAAAGAGGTGATTGTATAAATACATATAGACTTTGATTTCAATACAGTATCATTGGTTTAAAAACTCCCCTAAGGGAAAAATATTCTGACCTACGTGTTTGAATGTAATGTATATGAAGCAAGATTTATTTATCCCATAGTTTAAAATAGTATCCTCAATAGGAAATTGAGATATTGGGCTTTTTTAATATAAATATTGTGTTTAACAGACAGATCCAAAGTTACTGTAAACAATGTGTATCTCATACCAATAGAGAGCTATTATCACAACATCATTAGAGTCCTGTGATGATTCTGAAAACTGACATTACAGGCTTACAAATGAATAGAGCTGAAATGAGCAATTTGCAGTGAATAAAGTTGTTCCTATTACAGATTACTCATAGTATTTGATACCTTTTTAATTTAATCTTCCTTTACCTCAATTGCAAACTTTTGTTCAGATTTGGAAGTATAGGTTGAATGTGTCTGTGCATTGGAGGAACGAAACGCCAAAGTGTATACTATAGTACCTTGCCTTTCGAGGGGCACCTGGGGTTTCAATGAGACAGAATAATCATATAGTAAGAGTTGGGGAGAAACGCTGGAATATATAAATCAATGGGGAATTATAATCTTTTCTTCATCCAAATCAGAAATGCTTATTTTGGAAAACAATTTCAGAAATGTCCTTTTAATCATTTATTCTTTTTGATCAAGACTATCAAATTGGAAAGAGTAATGAGATTTGCCATTTACCTCATTCGTTATCATTCTCTTTTTTTTGTTGAAGTATTTTTTTTACCTCTCTCTTAAATACCTGAAGAATCTGTTTTGCTCCAGACTCTTTTCTGGTCTTTTAAAGAATCCTTTAATATTTTAAATATGTGATCATTTGCAACATTATGGCTGGTTAATAATAATAGAAAATTATGGGGAAAGGGAATAAAAAGAGTCGATGTAGGAAGAAGAAATATTTTCTAATGCAAAATTATAGAATTGAGGCTTTATATTAATGATATAAAATAACAGTTTAATTCATACACATGCTTGAGTGGGACCTTTGGACCAAATTCCAATTTCATGAAACAATACAGCAGAACCTCTATAAGTTGACCACCAAGGGACTGATTGTAACAAACTAGGTAACAGAGGAGAGGTGGTCAACATAATGAACTTACACCGAGCACATATGGTATATATCCAGTCTATGAAAATTAGGTCAATGTAAGGAGGGGGCTGCTTGTAGGAAAGTGGCCAACTATGGAGGTTCTTCTGTACTTTAAAAAAAATCATTTCAGAATATTATGGCAGTACACACATTTTGGTTATATAGTTTGCCTTTTTATATTTTATGTCAAAGTTAAAAAGTGCCCTTGACCCAAAAAAGTGTGTAATGTGGTCATTAGGAACTATTTACTCATCTCCTCCCCCTCCCACCTACTTGAATTTTTCTTCCATCCATGCAGATAAGTGTTGATCAACCAGTGTTTTTTTTTTTTTTTTCCATTCTTGTGATAGTTTACTTAGGAAAATGCTCTCCAATTCCATCTTGTTGTTACAAAAGATACTCAGGGTCACCATTCCTTTATGGCTGAGAAGTATTCCATCTTATATATATGTCACATTTTATTCACCATTCATATATTAATGAGAAGTATTCTATGATGTCCATATGTCACATTTTATTAGTCCATTCGTATATTGATGAGAAGTATTCTATGATATACA
>NW_003852435.1:5335251-5360210 GCF_000181295.1 Otolemur garnettii
ATTCATATATTAATGAGAAGTATTCTATGATGTCCATATGTCACATTTTATTAGTCCATTCGTATATTGATGAGAAGTATTCTATGATATACATAGTTCACATTTTATAAGTCCATTCGTATATTGATGAGAAGTATTCTATGATATACATATGTCACATTTTATTAGTCCATTCGTATATTGATGAGAAGTATTCTATGATATACATATGTCACATTTTATTCATCCATTCATATGTTGATGGGCACTCGGGTTGCTCCCACATCCTTGCTATTGTGAATTGTGCTGCTGTGTCTTTTTTATAAAATGTCTTTTCGTCCGCCCTTTGGTTAAACATGTAATAGTGGGATTGCTCGTTCAAATGGTAGGTCTACTTTTAGTTCTTTGAAGTAACTCCATGAAGGATGTACTAGTTGCAGTCCCACCAACAAAATAAGAGTGTTCTTTCCTCTGCACATCCTCACCAGCATCTATTGCTCTGGGACATTTTGATATGTACCATTCGAGTTAGGTGATGTCTCATTGGGATTTTGATTTGCATTTCCCTGATGATTAGATATGTTGAGGAGTTTTTCATGTTTGTTGGCCATGAGTCAATCTTCATTTGAAAAGTTTCTGTTCATGTAATTTGCCCACTTATTAATGGAGTGGTTTGATCTTTTCTTACTAAAAGTAAAAAAGTTCTTTTTTAGATTCTGCTTATCAGCCCTTTATTGGAAAGCTAGCATGCAAATATTTTCTCTCATTCTTTTTTTTTTTTTTTTTTTTGAGATAGAGTCTCCTTATGTCACTCTCAGTAAAGTGCCATGGCATCACAGCTCACAGCCACCTCAAACTCTTGGGCTTAAGCTATTCTCTTGCCTCAGCCTACCAAGTATCTGGGACTATAGGCCTCTGCCACAGCCCCCAGCTATTTTTTGTTGTAGTTGTCATTGTTGTTTAGCTGGCCCGGGCCCAGGTTTGAACCCACCAGCCTTGGTGTATGTGGCCAACACCCTACCCACTGAGCTATGGCGGGGTGACCCTCTCTCATTCTGTAGATTGCTCTTCTTTTGATGGTGTCCTTGGTTATGCAGAAACTTTTTAATTTGCCCTTGTTTCATTTATTTATTTTTTTGTTGCTGTGATTGCTTTTGGGATCTTCTTCATAAATTCTTTGCCTAGGCTGACATCTATGAGATGTTTTCCAACATTTTCTTCTAGTATTCCCCCCCTTTTTTTTACATATACATGTGTTTATTAGGTTTCCACTTTTTGCTTTCACAAAATTTAAAAGGCTTAAAATTTAATAACAATAACAATATTTAAGATAAGGACTAGAAACAAAAACCTCAAAAGAGCCAATGAAGATAAATACATTCAGAAAAGAAATCAGATGGTTGCTGCATCGAAATATTCTTAGTATTCTTATAGTTTCATGTCTTATGTTTAAGTCCATTATCTGATGTGAATTTTTTTCCTGTGAGTGGTGAGAAGTGCAGATCTTGTTTCTGTCCTTAACCTGTGGTGATCCAGTTTTCCCAGCACCATTTATTGAACAAAGATTCTTTTTCCCAGTATATGTTTTGTATACTTTTTCAAATAACAGATATGAGGATGGTTATATATCCTGGTTCTCTGTTCTAATCTATAGATCCATGCCTCTGTTATTATGCCAGTACTATGCTGTTTGGATTAGTATAGCCCAGTGATATAGCTTTAAGTCTGTTAAAGTGATGTCGCTAGATTTTGTTAGTACATAAAATTGAATTGGCTATTTAGAGTATTTTCTGATTCCATACAAAGTGTGGAACTAATTTTTTATTCCAGATCTGTAAAACTGGATGCTAGTATTTTAATGGGAATTGTGTTGAATCTGTAAATCACTTTAGGTAGTATAGACATTTTAGTAATGTTGATTCTGCAGACCCAGAAGCAGGACTTTTTCCATGTCTACATCCTCTGCAATTTCTTTCTTCAATATTTCATTAGTCTTCTTACAGAGGTCTTTTACCTCCTTAATTAATTATATTACTAGACATTTCATTCTTTTTGATGCTACTGTGAAGGGTACTGTGTTTTTTTATTTGATTCTCAGATTGACTGTTGTTGGCATATATGAAAGCTACTGATTTGTGTGCATTGATTTTATAACCTGAGACTGTGCTGAATTTACTTATCAATTCCAGGACTCTGCTGGTTGAATCGTTGGGGCTTTCCAGATATAACCTCTTCTTTACCCATTTGGATACCCTTGGGTCCCTCCCCTATGACTTCTAGCACTATGTTGGATTGCAGTAGTGATAGATATAGTCAACCTTGTCTGGTTCCAGTTCTAACCGTGAATGTTTTCAATTTTTCCCTGGTCACTATGTCAGCTATGGATTTTAATAAAGGGATTTGTTCTGTGAAGTCTGTTTTTGGCTGCACCTGGGGATCTGGAGGGCCACAAGTGGCCTTGAGACCACGGGTTCCCCACCCCCGAATGGGATGAGAGGCAAGTGAAAGGCAAGTTTGGGGCTGGAATTAGCATACCAGTGAATCATGGTTGGCCTTATTGTGTTTACTGAGGATACTTTGAATTGTGACCCAAACTCTACATATCTGTTTTCACAAATAATGGTGATTTGGATACTACTTACTATAGCTCATCCCACTTGTAGTTTCATAAGTGTCCATTACCTTTCCAATCAAGCACCCAAATTATTTAAGAAGCTTTTGAAACATATGATAAATTACTTATCTGCCTCTATCAGTGATCCATTGCCTGCTCCATTAAATTTGGTCGTTTCTCAGAAATTTTCCATTCTTCTTTCAGATGCTAGCCAATTTTTCCAATATTACTGTGTCAAGTCCTGGCATTGCAGCATCAGTTCTTTGACCTACAAAACTAGTTTCATTCTTCCCTGTGAAGTGCACATTTTTATGTGGTGATTATTCCTCTTTCTAATCCCTTTACCTGGAGCACACTCTCCCGGGTCTCCACTATCCATTCAAACTCCAATCAGTCTTTGAATCACAGATCAAGCTCCCACAGCATAAAGCCTTTCAGAATATTACAACCAATGCATTTCTCTATGTTCTGATGCTTGATATTCATATAACAGTTCAAAATGCAATTGATCATGAATTATTTCTCCTATGTTAGTTTCAAATCTACTTCTTAGATTCCATTCAAAGTTTAGACTCCTTGGTGAAGACGTAATTTTATAAACTTGAGAATTTTAAAGGTGGATAGACCGAGGTTCCTTTACTGCAAACCTCTGTCTGACACAAAACCTGTTCTACAACATTGTATTCAAAATGCTTTTGTTTGAAAACTTTGCACTCCAACTCAGTGTCTAAGACATTTTACCCTAAAAAAATATTGAATAAAATGTCTTTAACTGAACTACATACATCTTATGCACCCAGAGAACTTGAGCTATCTTTTGAGTTGTATTATTTTTCTTTAAGAGTTTCTCTTAAGAGTCTTTTTCTTTAAGGAAATACAAACTTGGTTCCAGGAGTGTATACAGAGGGTGCAAAAAATATATACGCATGTTAAGAAAGGAAACACCTATATGAAGTTTGCAATACTCAAGTCACTAGAAGTCATATTTGACCTCTGCAGTTACAAGAGGTGCTTAATGGGATGTGTATTCTTCCTTGGTTATTGGCACATACTGAGGATTATAATTTTAATAGTTTTTTTTATTATTTCTTAAGGTGTGTATACATTTTTTTGTACCTTCTGTATTGTACTGAAATTCAGAGTCAGTTCTCTTCAGGGAAACTGTTAGGAAAGAGATGGCCCCATTTCCCTCTGCCTTTACTTTCAAGCATCTGCTACTGCCCCAGGTGGTGGCCGTCCGCACAGAGTGGGATTGGCAGAGGGAGCGACTGGATTTTAAATGTGAATCTCAGAGCAGTGTGCCATGGGACACAAATTATATTTGTGCCATAAATTTCCAACACATGGTTTAGATTCTTGTTGTTTTGTATTACTAGTGCTTCCATGTCAAATTTCTTTATACTGTCTTGATTTATTCCTTAACATGAATTTGATTTCAATTTGCTTTTTGCACTATCTATGTGCCATCAATATATACACCAGAAAATTCCACTCTGGGAGACTTTTTACTATGTCCAAAGGGTCAAAAACACTTACAACCATCCCTGAAGGTGTGCAGGTGCATTGCATAGTAAGTGCAAATGCTCCAAGCAGTTCTGAACCCCAGCTGTGATTGGATTCACTTGAATATGATATAGGCCAGTGGGTTCTGGTCTGTGCTGTGAATGCAGTCACAGCAATATATTCAGACGCATTGTGCGGTGCAGGTGCATGCTGGAGGATTGGTACTTCAAAGCCGCCACGGTTTGACTATTTGATAGTATTATAATAACTTCCTCTTCAAAATGTGTTCTTTGCCTATCAAAAGCAAATAGAATGATATTTCACAACTACCATAAAATCTAAAAGCCAGATTGGCAGTCCATCCACCCAAAAATATATGCATTTTTATAGTACTTTTATTATATGAATGACATTTTAAAATTTGATTCTTTGTGGCCAGTTATTTGAAAATAATTTAGGTTTATATTCTTACATCTGGTATTTCTTTGTTATATCACTGACATATATAAACAAGCATCCTCATTAAATGAGCATATTGTAACAAGATACCTTTTCCTCTTCAAATATACCAAAAAGGTAGTCTACATCTGTGTATCTGTATATTTGTTACTTGATTAGTGAAAAAACATTTTTAAAGTATCAAAAATATAACCCACATCTGTGTATCTGTATATTTGTTACATGATTAGTTAAACCCCCTAGGTCCCTGTCCATAGGTGAGAAGCACGGGAGAGACAATGTAATAGAAGATAGATCGTTTAGCTAAATAAAGTAATTTATTCTCCTCTTCACATTTTTAAACCCATCTCCATTATTCCTTGCAGGAGGGATAAAGCAAGCCTATTCAAATGGTGCTAACATTTAGCTTGGAAGTAGAAAAATATGAAAAATTTTATTATTAGATTACCTTTTAATGCTGATGCATTAAAAATATTTTGAGATAATTTAACTTTCTGGAACTGCCTATAGAAATACTATTGAAAGTGAACTTGATTTCCTCTTTTCATAGTGAGATGGAGTGAAAGCAGAGGGTTTATTTTTAAGTTGTATACTAGTAAATGGGACACAGAAGTCATAGTGGAAGGACTGTGTGAAGCTGCCATTTATATGAAATGACTTACCCTGTCACTGTAGCAAGTGGAAGGGCTTAGAGGATGGCAAAGGAAAGTAAATAAATAATAATCAATGTGACAAAAAAAGGGAAGAACTTTCATATTAGAGAAGTGTCAGTGTACAGGATGCTGAACATTATGTGAATTATGAAAGAAAAATCTATTTCATTATAGATATGCTGAGCTATATTCCGATGAGATTTAGTATGGATGTTTTTCTCGGATACGTGAGAATATATTTAGATAAGTTATAATTTTTTATGATCATAGGGAAGTGTGCACACATGCATGTGTGTCATAGTGTGTGTATACAAAGAAAAAGACAGTAATTCAAGCTGCTATTCCACCATTAAAACCTTTGAGTAGGAAACTACTCCACGTATCAACTGCAGGTCAAAGGTTGTGGCTTGTCATGGCTTGAAGGTAGATAAAGGATTTGTGACAGGTGCTTAACTTAGATTCTTTAGAATTAATCTACAGAACACTTGTGCAGGCCATAAATAGAGATGGGTGCCTGCTCCCTGCTTTTCCAGGCAGCTAATTAGGTGTTATGAAAGCTTATGTTGGTGAAAGAAGATAAATTAGAAATAAAAAAGGAATAATGAGAACAAATAAAAAATGGACTTCCATTTATAGAGTTGTCAACTTGGAAACAACTCTAATTTTAAGATGCTGTTAGAAACAGGACCAGGCACCACAGTAATATTCCTGTTTAAATCTGTTTACAAAACAGAAATCACACCATTTAGTTGACATCATAAAGCACAGAAATCTCTCTCAAATTCTCTTCTCCCACACCCACAACTATTTAGAACTTCCTCACTGATGTCCTGATTCACAGATTGTGGTTCTCAAACTTCTATGACATGGACTGCTGGAAACTTACGCATGTTTTCAGATGTACAAATATATGACCTCTCAAGAAAACAGGTACATTTCAAACACGGGGGATGAAATCTTTTTGTGTTCTCTAATATTTCCCTAAGTAGCACAAATTATTTGAACAGTGCCTTGAAGACAGGGGAAGTATGTTTAAAATTAGGATTTATGATCAATTTCCGATTGAGAGCAAGACAGAATAGAATAAAGGGGTAGATTTTCTCCATAGTAAGAAGTTTTTTGGGTGGTTCTTGGCCATGTTTTTCCCCTACAATGTTCACCACAAATCATAACAGACAAGAATTTTCCCACCATGTTTTGCAAATTAAGTTTGATAGAGGCCTACTTAGTCTTCTTTAATCCTTGCTGATTTAAAGAACATTTTGACTTCAAATGTTAGCTTTATAGATGGCAATTGTTGGCACCTTTCACCAGTCCTTGAAATCACTATGCAATCTTGATAATAAAATGACATCACAAAATTAAAGTCACATCGTAAAAATTCAATTATGGTGACCTTTGTAGAAGACTGCTAAAATCCAATGACTTAAAAGCAGATAATTTGGTGTTTTATCTAAATATATTTTTCCTCACGTAGACATAACTTAGTATAATTTCACAATGACATAATTCTCTTGAAGGCATATTTTAGCACAAAATGATTGCTTGTCTGATACCCTTAAGATTAAATTATTTAACTGTTTAGGTTAAAGAGAGAGAGAAATTTCAGATATTTCAGACAATAGGAACATACAGATTTGGGATATCTCTATGATCACATCAGTTTTAATTACATAAAATTCTAAAATTAGAGGTTGTTACCCTGTTAATCTCATCATTGATTTCTCAGCCATAGATGTAAGGCAAAGGGGAAAATTAAAGTGTCATTTCTTTGTTCTTTTAATTCAAAATATTTATACATATATGTGCATTAATATAGATATATTTTGTTAAGATATAAACAAATATATAGTGCAATATTTTATTGCAATTATAATAACAAATATATTGCAATATTATTAACAATAATAAAATATTCCTTTGTTTATATTGCCATGTACATGATGAATACTGAATTTTCCTGTGTTTCACCTTTATTTTCCTTATGGCAATTGCTATTAGTTATCATTCAGAAATTCATTGATTTTGAACTTTAGATATTCTTAAAATAAATTTTGATTTTGTCCTAAGAAAAGCTCAGTTTTATTGTAAACATAAATAAAGGTTTATCCACAATATGTGTTTGTGTGTGTGTGTGTGTGTGTGTGTGTGTGCATATGGTTTATGGTGCAGTTGAACTGCAAGCTCTATAGTCATTTGAGTTACTTTATATATTTTGCACAAGTACCATAAATTAAGATGCAAAATTGAACTAATTAAGGTTACTGCATTTAGATACTTCCCTTTGAGAGCTTGTGTAATGGATGCAGCAGTAGGAGTATAGAAAATTATTTTTAATACCAAACAAGTGTTTAAAGCTATTTGATGATCACATGACACTTCTGGGAATCATACATTTAAAAGATTAGACACTGTAAACTTCCCCTCTAGGCAGAACTGCCCAGAGTTCCATCTGGTGGACTTCAGACTTGTTTTATTTGTGCAACATAAACATCTTTGCATCTCGTTTTTTATTTTTGCAATATAAACATGTTTCTCTCAGTTTCTCTCATCTGCATACTATTTAGAGTATGCTGTATTTCCTGGAAAGGTAGATCATGTTGTATTTAGGGGGAAAGGATGAAAATGAAGGGAAAGAATCTCTTGGAAAACTCAGATTGAACCTGAAGAAAAAAACTGAATATTTGATCAATTATTTTGATTTTTATTTCTTCTGTCCAGGATCTCTAAAACCTCTTTTCTGATTTAAATATCGAATCTATGCAAATGGGCCATCTAGATAATTTGCTTCTTTGTTCATTTATGCAGTTTATAATTCAACATATCTATTCTGGGATCCTTTCTCCCTAAGGTACAGAGAGCAGGTTGATTATCTACCTTTATAGATAGGGCTTAAGAAAATACTTCACACTCTTATTTTTTATTGTACACATTAAGCTTACTTGGGACATTTTAAAAATACGTAATAGAAGTTCTACACAGCAGAAATCGTCCCAGGACAGCTCCTCTCGTCTTGAACACCTGTTTTCCTGACAGCCTTCCTTCTCCTTCTGCTCCCACTCCATTCCTCCTTCACCTTTCCTCCTCCCTTCCTCTCTCTTTTCTCCCACCCTTCACTTTCCTTTTCTCCTTCCCTTGCATCTTTGTTCCCCCTCCCCTCCCATTTTGGTCAAGTCTGTGTGTCGAGCTAGTCATTTATTGCCTGTTACTTACATCTCTTTTTGGCACCTGCTTATTCCTCTATTTATGTTTCTTCAGAAATGATCCCCTTCTCTCATAAGGTCTAACTTGACCCTTGGCGGTTGTCGTTCACATTGTGCTCATGGTTTCTGCTATCTGTACAAGGGTGTCCATTCAATTTTCCTCACTGTCTGTGAACTGCTGCTGTCAAAATTACAGTCTAATCACAAGGTGAACAGCTTATAATGTATCATAATCAATACTCAAAATTTGCTCCCCAGGATGTGACATAAAAGACTCAAGTAAAAGGCCACAGGTTTTCAGCAGTGAAGTACAAACAATCGTTTCATGTTGGTGGTTTCAGATTCAAGGTCGATTTATACTTTCACACATCTGCATTATTCTGTCTCTTTCTCTCTTGAAATTCATATTGAATTCATTCAGTGTTGGCTATCCAAATAACTGAAATGGAAGGCTAGTCAATATTGGAATATAAAACTATGTTAGCATATTTCAAAGAGAGTTGTAAATGAATTTTTAAAAAAATCATGGCTCTAAAAGATGGAAAAGCATTACCAAGTAAGGTGGACTGTAAAGTTTTTTACTATCTTTTTGAAGGCTAAAACTTGTTGAACGAAATGATGCTATTTTTTGTAACACTTACTGGCAGATATGCATAAGGCAATAGTTATGATTCTCATTCAGCGTAGGTAAAGAAAACAAATATCCGATCATGAGCTTTTCTGAAATTCTGTTGTTTTTCTTTTTTTAATCTCTGCTATAATTTAAATACCTCTTCCTAGAAGATATGACATGCCTATCTTCTACGGCTGGTATTTGAGCCAACTTCTCAATTTGTAGATAGTATTTGAATCTAATGGTGCATAGTTCAATTTGAGACTACTTTTCAGCATTCTTTCCTGCATTACATAATAAACATAATAGTGAGTATTTAATTCACTCCCAAGAAAATGTTCACTTTAAAAATGACAAAATTAAAATAGAAGCAAGATACTTTTTCAACTTTCCGTAAGTGTGAATGATGCATGCTATGGAACACCACAGTACTTTTGTGCTGTCAAGATACCCTTTTGATTCTTTCTTTAAAACTTTTAGTCTCATAGGAAATTATCTTACTCTAAAAACCTTAAAGATAAAACAGGTTGTGATTTTTCATAATTATTTTTACATTTAAATATAAATTTAGTTTAATAGATGCTTTGCAAAAGTATACAAATTTATCAATGTGATTACATTTGCTACTTTTTATTTTTTGTATCTTTCCTGTGGACTTTTTTCCCTTGCACAGGACACTAAAAATTTACAGAGATCCTCTAACATCAATTAAAAGGCAATCTCCAGGGCTCCTAAATGCGTGGGGAATTCTATTCCCATTCTACACAGGTAAATTGTAAATATCCTCTCCTAAAAGTAAAAGTTCCTAATTTACAAAGGATCATTAAATGTAAGGGAAACAACCGTTTATAGGGGAAGAAAACAACTAGGAAGGTATAAAGTTATGATTTAAAATATCAGGGTCAATGGAACTCTGTAGCCATTGTCCTAATGAAGATATTTTCTTTCCTATTTCTGTGTTCATTTTGAAATAGGAATCATTAAGGAATGGTTTATTTAGATTCTCTGTATGTCTGTATTCAAAGGAGAAAAGTAAAAATTCTCCCAGAAAGCCTTCTTATTTAAAATGGGAAATCATGATTTGTCATTCACCCCGAACTCCAAGAGTAAATCCATTTTCAAGTACTTACACCGAAAACAAAAAGCTGAAGTGAAGAAAACGGATTACATGATCTATACACATCACTAATAAAATAGGAATGTGCCCTGGTGACACACTTATTCATAATACATTCTGATAGAAAATTCCATTTGCCACTCTCGGTAGGAAAAGTAAGCTGAGAGGAAACCCATTTATTTCATGACTGTCACCAAAATAACAATTAGAAGCAAAATAGGGATAAGATATTTTTTGCAAAAGCAACTTATAACTTGTTATAAAAGTTTGCGGTCTAGTTTTTGGCCTGTTATTTGATTTGAAAAAATAATCTAAATCTTTTCTGAAGTTCACTGTTTCCAGGTTGGGTTATACAGAACAAAGACTAACTGATATCCCCGGGAGTTTAGTTCACAGTGATGCACTAGTCCAGTGAGAATGATCCTCCAATGGCCATTTCTTGCATCTTTCCAGGCTATGGGAATTCGTTAATATCTAGAGACTAGACTTAAATTAAACCATTGTCTCAACCAGCAGGTTTATGCAACCATCCTGAAATGTTTTAATTATTGTTTTCTTTTCCTTTTTAATTAAGAGACCAGAGGTCAAGCAAGCCCACTGAGAGCTGATCACTGCCTCTGCAGAAATTTAAAGGAAACCCTAATGATCAGATTTGCTGTTTTCTCTTTTGTTTTGCAGAACCAGAAGAGTGTGTTAATTGCACAGACGAATGCCGAGTGCTTGGTCATTCTGACAGGTGTTGGATGCCACAGTTCCCTGCAGCCAATCAGGCTGAAAATGCAGATTACCGCACAAATCTCTTTGTACCCACAGTTGAAGCTAATGTTGAGACTGAGACTTACGAAACTGTGAATCCCACTGGGAAAAAGACTTTTTGTACATTTGGAAAAGACAAGAGAGAGCACACTATTCTCATTGCCAATGTTAAACCTTATTTAAAAGCCAAACGTGCCCTGAGCCCTCTCCTCCAAGAGGTCCCCTCTGCATCAAGCAGCCCAACCAAGGCATGCATCGAGCCTTGCACCTCAGCAAAAGCTTCCCTGGATGGTTGTGAAGCAAAACCAGGAGCCCTGGCTGAAGCAAGCAATCAGTACTTGCCTACTGACAGTCAGTATCTGTCGCCCAGTAAGCAGCCAAGAGACCCTCCCTTCTCGGCTTCTGACCAGATGGCAAGGGTCTTCGCTGATGTGCATCCCAGAGGCAGCCGGGATCCCAGTGAGATGGGTACTGTCCTGGAGCAGCTTGACCACCCCACCCGGGATCTGGGCAGAGAGTCCGTGGATGCAGAGGAAGTTGTGAGAGAAATTGATAAGCTTTTGCAGGACTGCCGGGGAAATGACCCTGTGGCTGTGAGAAAGTGAAAAAAAAAAAAAAAAAAAAAAAAGGCATTGGCGTTTTCTTGTCTCTTCTATTGATTTAAAAATGATCCCTCCTGGTGACAACCCGTTTACAGGGATGAAGAGAGACCAATGCTGCTTTAAGGCTTTTAGTGAACATCTGAAGTGCCCACAAGTCTGTTCTTTTCACTGCTGTTTCTTTTTTCAGAGATAACAATGGTTTGTTTTGACCAAACTTAGTATCTATTAGGACAGAATTATGGATTGCTTAATGAGAAGAGTAAAGAAGAAAAAAAAAAGGGAGAAGAAAATGGAAAGAAGAGAAAGGAGAATGAGGAGGCGAGTTTCCTTTTGACAATCTGTTAGGAAGGTAGGCGGTGCGAGAACTGAAGGATTTCTGATCACTCTGAGACTGTCCTCGTGATTTATGCTGACTTAACTGTTTACCTATAAACCCCATACAAAGCAGGGTCCTAATCTGTGATCTGTGGTGGATTTCTAGCAGTCATCACAGCTTCTACTGAAAGTCGTGAACAGACCTTGCAGTAGTCCAAGCTACACCAAACATTGACACATATTTGTGGTAAACATTTCTGTATAAAGTTCCCTGACACACACAGAGACACAAAGGACATTCCATGTCATTAGTCAGAAACAAAAACAAACAAACAAACAAACAAACAAAAAAAAACTTGGTCATATGTAAGACACCTCATGTCGTATAAAAGTTAAGTGTAAAAAGATATAGTCCATTTTGTCCAGCACACATGTAGACGAATTCACTTCATTAAAGGAGAAATCAATTTAAAGATTTAAAATGCCTACTTAGCATTTTAGTGTCCAAAAAAGATAAATCATGATGAGTATGTTTTAAATTTGACATAGAAAACTTCTGAAACATAGTACCCATTGAGTTGTAATATTCAAAGAAAATTAACAAGACTAGTATGTTTTATTCATTTGTGGACACTAAAATAGCTCAGGAAAGTGAAAATGTCTTAGACATATACGAATCACATGACCATTTAAATGTGCAAATGTAAGAAGATTCAATGTGTTTACATCAAATGACATATTTTTATTGATTTATTGCAGATTCAGTGCATATGAGCCAAATTGTTGAGTGTATAAGAGCTATATTGTGTATTTTATTAAATTAATATATAGTTGTGTTGCAAAAATATTTGGGCTTATATTGTAAATGGCAAGTGTTGCCTCGGTAGCTGTCGAACTCTATGAGTTTTGTTTTTTCCTGCTTCCTTTTCCCCATGGAGTGTGGGAAGCAGTGCCTCAGAGCAAAGTCTCTTGTTTAATGTATAGTCTACCAAGTACTACAGTACATAATCTGTTCAAAATGTGTTTGAGTGAGCTGATGGAGCTAACTGAAAGGTCAAAAAAAAAAAAAAATACATCCGTCACTCATGCTTATGTGCAAGTCCTTGTAGAAGCTTTTATTAAAGTCATGCTAAATCACAAGAATTATCTTTGTACCAATACCTGAAACCTCTTCATGATTTTTTCAGTAACATACAGCTTCTGCCTGTGTAGATATCATACCATTGGTTGGTTCTCAGAAGTATTTTAAGTGGTCTAGATGTGTGTTCCCATTATATTTCAAAAACATGAAAAATGCTTTAATGCATGTATGGTACCAGCACTTGTTACTTGCATTGTGTAGTGTTTTTCCAGAGGTCTGGGTCTAACAAAACGTGTTTCCTTCATCTCAGTGCTCCTCTGCCTCTTTTTACTGGCGTCCTTTGAGAACAACACACCTCTATTCCTTCGTTTGGTTACACCTTTTCTTGTGACATTTAGCGAGTTTTGAAGTTACTTCCATATGAGGCTAAGAAACCTCAAATTTCATGAATTGGGAAAAATAAAATTAGCACTTGCAGAAGTAGCAGCAGATGGGAAAATGCCTTGATTGACATTTTCCTTCAGCATTTAAAATTTTTGGCATTTTGCAGCTTCATGACAAACAGTTTCGTGCCCATACCTTAGAAAATGTGGTGCTGAGTTAAATAAAGGCTGTTTGTGCACTGGAGCAGAAAAATGCATTCTTTGCAAACTGGTGGAGAATTCTGTGCCTTCTTCTCTGGCCACCACGCCAGTGTAGAAACAGCATAAATGTCATCAAATCCTTATATGAAAAAACAAAAGCAAAAACAAACGTGAAACGAAATTAAGTTTTGTAGTTACCAATCTCCAAACAATTCTACTGAAACTATTTCTGTCAAATGCTGTCAAGATTTTAGACTGTACCTCGTTGCAAAAACTGCTTGGAGAGGGAAGAGTGGACAACTCCCATCAGCCTTATCCTCTTGAGAACTATATTTTGGTTCCTAGTAACAGCCTTTCCAAAGCTCTACTCTTGGTTGTTATCGCTCGTCAATGTTTAAATTAGAAAAGAAGGGAACTTGTACATGTGAAACTTAATTGACTCTATATTTTGGACAATTTATGTATCTGAAATGTGTCGTCTCTGTTACATGATGTTATTTTTTGCCAGGAGACTAGAGGTTGATTTAGCTTGATAGCTGAAATTTGCTGAAAAACTGACTTCCATTTAGTCTGACCAAGTGTTGCCTCTCTCTTACTAGACAGATAACCACTTAGTACAATCTAAAGCAGTATGTAAATGAAATCAACAAAGAGAGTAGGGTTTATTTTTAAAACACTATTAACGTTAAGTAACCAGTTGTTCAATTTATTCTACATGTGTCTAAAGACATTTAAGCACCGTAAGATTTTAAGAATTGGTTGTGCCAATGTGTGAGGGATTTACCTTTAGGCTCTCTGTCACCAGTGATTTACTAGTGTTAGCTGTTTAACACATTATCTGTATTTAGTAGTGATTATTTATTTACAAGTTGGTGGTAATTCAGCAGTCAGGACTCTTCGCTTTTCTAGCTGAATTGGGGGAATCTCACTTTTATTCATTTGGCTGGTAACTGCCTTTATCACAGACCTCCGGTGCTCGGCTTTCAAGGAAGCCAGTGAGATGCCAAAATCACACCTTTAGGGAGCAACTTGCTCTAACAGGTGATGCACGATCAGACGGTGAGATTCGAAGGGGGTTCAGCATCATTCAGAATGTGAAAAAAAAAAAAGTCTTAATTCACAGCTTTCCAATATTAACCCCTTGAAAAAAATCCCACACATTCAAAATACATAATGTGATACCACACTGTCCTTTAGGTCCTTAAGTAATTGCATCAAGCACAGAAAAAAAAAAAAAAAAAAGGATCGGTTCTTGGAAATTTTAGTAAGAAACCCAAAGTTGTAAAAATTGCTTACTGATGAACTAAAATTAAAAGTCAGTAACAAGATCATCTTTTCATCAGATGTTAATGGTGAACAAACTTTTCATCAAGTTAAAGGTAGTGAGAATCAGTGTTAGATATATCTATACCAAAGTAAACATTAAAGAGACATATCATGCCATTTCAAAGAATGCTTTCATGTCATTTCTTAACCTGACATTCTTATTGCAGCAAATATACAAAGATTGGCTCACGACTCCATAGATTAATTGAATTCCTGCTTGGAAAATTAACTTGTTTTATTTTCCAAAATTAGCGGAGATCTTGTAAAACATGCCTTCCCTTTAAAGAATCTAGACACTGCTCATTTTAAAATATGACACCATTATAAAAAAAGAAAAAGTCATGTACTAATAGAGCATTATGCTTTTTAAAAACCAGGTTAAAAGCTGTTTGTTGTTTAATGGAGTAGAAGTTGTTGAGGTCAAAAAATAGACAAGTCTGGCATAATATATGCTCGCTCATTATTGTCTAATTATATTCTTTTGACAACAGACAGCATTTATCAGAGTATTAATTCAAATCAGAGTTTTGGCTGTCGAGAAGTGTTGATTTGAAACGTAATTGAATGAGACCTGATTGAAGTCTGACTTTCCTGGCCCCAGTGTCTGCAAGTTGGCTATTCCCATTTATCAACTCCATGGCTCCATAAAGTTCTTAGCTGCACCAAGTGATTGGTGAATAAGGACAGCGGCAACAAAAGCAGAATACATTGTATGGATGTATCTCAACGCTATTGTTTAATGGCTGTGTTTAATGTGACCTATATGGAAAATGAGGACTCCGAATAAAAAGCTATTACTAATAGTGGCATTGCCTTCCCTTGAATTCGTTAACACAGAAGGGATGTGTTACACATTCATACCACAGGGACTCTGATCATAATTATTTTGGGAAAGCAACTGTGGCATCACAACTCATTTTGCTAGTTATCTCTTTGCCAGTAAAATAATGTTTTTAAAACTTTACTTAATAGTAACATCACTAGTCTCTCTATAACAGGGGATTAACAACTTTTCAGATACCTTAAAAAATTGGTGAGTAGAACAATGTCCAGGGGTGACAGCCTAATGATACTTTAGTTTTTAATATTTACAGTTGATGTAAAGATAATTTGGTACAAGTTTCCAAAGTGTTTCAGCAAAGTCAGTTTATAGATGCTCTCATAATCTTACATGATTGATAGAAACATATACAGTGGTCCCCCTTTACTGTTGGGGAGTGTGTCCAACACTTTTAGTGGATACTTGAAACTCTGGAAAGTTCTGAACTCTATATACAATATTTATAAATGGTATTTTAAAGCAAACTTATCGTGGCATTTTACAGTAATAGGCTTGTCTTTCTGCTCATTCCATAATTCCTACTGTGTGTTTTTGCTTTGGACTACGATGCCCCATAAGTAAACATGACACATTGTGCCTGGGTTACAATCTGGTGGGAGAAATAATTACATAATTCTTGTATACCTTACTTTTTATGAATTGAGCTTGGTGGCTTGCATTTTCCCTCAGTTAAGGTACAAATGTACACATCTCTCATTTCTCAATAACTGCTAAATTCCAAAGTTGTAAAAATTGCTAAACTGCTAAATTCCAAATCAACATGATATTCTGCCTGTTTGTTATTTTTTAAATTTTGCTGTTTTTTCTGATAGCATAACATTATCAAGAAGAATGTACTCTTTTTCTGTATTTAAAAATATCATTATAGGTTAGATTTATTGGATAGATTAAATAACTTACATATGTATTCTTTTCTTCATTAATGTTCTGGCTTTTTCATGAAGCCAATTACATTTTGCCCTCAGAACACTTACAGTTGTTCCTTGGTTATATATATTAACATAGAAACTAACCACATTCTACATAGACCCGAAAATAATTTCACTTTTAAGAGTAGTAAAACACACATGCCTACCATGTCATTCACTGCTCTCAAGTTGTGAGGGGGGATGGAACTACTAACGGAGTTGTCTGAACTCTCTGACCAAAGTTTGGGAAGCACTGAGTCCTTCATATGAAGAACCATAACTGGCTCTCCTGCCACTAGCAGCAAACTGTGAATGGAACATTCATTAATTACAGTCTACATGTCAGTGAAATGTTAACGTGCCCCAGATAATGTTTTCTGAAGTAGGTATGCCTACAAATGAAATATTCCATTTACAAAGAACCAATCTGTTATTTGCGCCAATCTTTCTTTCTTTCTTTCTTTCTTTCTTTCTTTCTTTCTTTCTTTCTTTCTTTCTTTCTTTCTTTCTTTCACTTCAGGTTTATTGAGCGTACAAAGAATTAGGTTACACTGTTTGCATCTGTTAGGTAAAGTCCCTCTTACAGTTGCGTCCCACCTCAAGAGGTGTGCCATACTACTAACCCTGTGTCCTCCCCCCTCACCCCACTCACAGTTTCCTCTTCCCCTTGTATTCTTCCTTGTATTGATTTGAGCTTTTCTCTTAAATGATCTAATACACACTCTTTTCTTATACACATAAAAATTATTTTTAAGTATCTAATAAACTACATTTTGAATACCATGTATATTAAAAATTAGCTTCCTAAAGTTACATAATTGAATGAATTATTTCATAATGTTATTCAAAGATTGTGAGGGGAAAAGAACAAAATTTTGAACACTTTTTTAATTTACATTGTATTGATTATCATTGCATTTTGTTTAAAAAATTGACATTGAAGACTGCTTCTATGAAACTTGTGCTTACTTCCCTAAGGGTTTACAGCAACATTTGGGTCAAGTAGTAGAATGATTTCACAAACCTAACTTAATCCTAATTGATTGTGCTTGCCAGTTCACAGTGTACTTTCACAAATTTACAAGACATTACAGAACTAAGGATTCTGAAACTCAAAGAAGTGACCGATTTTACTCACGAACACCTAGTTGGGAAGCCTTACACTCAGACTTTACCTAAAAGTTCAACTTTGATTAGATTTTGTGAATTCCACAATCTTGCCATAGTTAACAAATTACCTCTCTGCTATTTTCAATTTATGATCTGCAAAAAAATTTTTAAACTCTGCCATTACTATCATTTTTTTAATTGACAGTCATGTATTAAACCTTAAAGATCACCTCTATGTGATCACAATTTAATATTAGTCTGTGAACCAGAGAATAGGACTTGTATCCCTCCTCATTAATGCAAAGACATGAGAATTATGTTTTTCTTTAAATAATCTTCAGTTTTTCATTATCATTTAAGAAAATGTTTCATAACATTGGTGACATAGCCTCTAAAAAATATTATGGAACAGTAGAGTTTTTCAGTGAGCTTTATATATTTTCAATGGCATCATGTAGAGGGTATTGAACTCTTCCTATCATAAAGTTCTTCATATGCTAAACTAATAGGATTAATGATTGGTTTCTTCAAAATGATTACTTAAATTTAGTGATATTAAAAGAAATTAATTCATATCCATATATGTGGGTTAATATGCACACTTAAAGGCATGACCATCTCATGTTTTCAAAAGCGAATATCAAAAACTAAAGAGGAGGAAGAATTTAAGTAATAGTTATATGGTTAAGTTATAAATAATGCATTTTAAATTTCAGGCTTGTCTCTTTCACATTGAATAAATATTATATTATTGGTTTCTTCAATGATTGGATGAAAAGGAGAGATTGAAATTACTAGCAAACTCATTTTCAAGGTGGTTAATCAAAAGTGAGGTTGGTCTGACCTTGTCTGAATTTAATTTACTAAAAAATTATTTAAATATTTCTCCCTACAGAATACAGAATTTCACCTCACTCTCAAGAGATCTAGTGATAAATTTCAATGTCCCATTTACACTAATTAATTACTTGATATTTTGGAAATCTAAATTAAAATAGATGGGATGTGGTTTTCATTTATTACTTTTATTGATCTCTAAATATGTCAGTATTACCTCTTTCACACTATTCAATAATATTTAGATATTATTCTCCTTGCCACTGAATAATAAGACCTGAGAGTATGTCTCAAATCTAAAAATCTTCTTTTAGGTGAGACTTTCTACCTTCTATTTTATCCTTCTCCTTTGAAAATCAAATTTCTATTTCATAGTATTAATTCAATATCCTATAATGTTTCTCTACTATCCCCCATGTTATTATTCTCTTAGTCTCATTTTCATTCCATAACTTTCTCTCACTAACAAGTAAATATATTCTTTGTCATCTATTTACTCTCCATTAAAATAACCCCCAGACGTCCACACTATAAATTAGTTATGGAGGTAGTCATGGCTTAGCCAATAATTACATTAGGTGGAAAATATCCAAACTACTTTTATAAACCTGTAAAAAATTAACAATAGTTTTGAGATACAAACGACATGGAATGCTAAAATTGATAAAGCGCACTATGAATTTTAGCAAGAAGGCACACAAAATGATAAATAGATTAGGACGAGGGAGCATAGATAAAAATCTTGATGCAAGAGTGCTTAGCTATTTCACGGAAAGATTGCTAAAGTGATACAAAGTAAATCATCTTGCCGTATTATCACCAATTCCTACATATTAAAAAATCTTCATCTTAAGATTTCATCATGTGAAATGTTTGCCTTTGATTGAAGAGAAGATAACCTCTGAGATTATGCGCTTGTGATTTCTCAGCCTGTGTCTCTTCTAAAACATCTCTAAAATTCAAATATTATATGTACTTCATCATTTACTTCATTTTGCACAACTACGAAAATGTACTCTCTGTTCCTAATGCGGAGGAGGAAAGGAAATTGGTCACATGTGGCTTCTCTTGTGCCTTTCCCTCCTAAGACTGGGAAATCCAGACTCAACTCGGTGCTAATTTGTGGAGCATGTATTGTGTATTTTTGACACCTGAGTGCAAACAGATATTAATTAAATATAGTCTCTATGTATAGAATGTACAATATTTTGAGGAAGTAAGATATGTATGAAGTACACATTGTAGTCGGTTCCAGGAAAGAAGCACAAGTTTCAGTGCACAAAAAGAAGAAAAGAGAGAGCAAGTACTTTCAGTGGAGGAAATGAGAGCTGGGGGGTGAATTAGTAATAACTTCTTGGAGACAGCAGCATTTGAATTGAGCATTTAAGGTAGGGCAGGATTTTGGCAGCAGAGATGTACAGGAAATGCATTCTGGAAGAACAGAGAAGAGAGGCAGCCTGTACAAAGACATTTAAATAAAGTCAGGCTATTCTCTGTAAAGTTACAGAAGGTTGGAAAGGTGGGTTAGAATAGGTTGGGAATTGTTCCAAATGTGTTGTTAAGGGGATGTCACATGAATGCCTATCCTAAGGAGCTGAGACTTGAGGACACCTGACTTAGGCTCACTAGCTTGGAGAGCATTGCAGAAGGCTTGCCAAGCTGAATGTGAATTCAGGAAAATAACACCAGGACAGCTTGCTGCTGCCTGGTGATCCATTCTTTATAAGCTGCTGCCTAATAGCACCTTGTTCCTGGGTCAGGTCCAACTATCCAGAGGCAATGCCAACTTTGCTGAATCTTGCAATTCTCAGCTTCAAGCCATCAGCAGAGTATTTATGTGTATGTTTCCAACTTCCCAGAAATAATTCTTCCTTTGAAAGCTGAAATTATGTTTGAAGATTAGGAAGGCAAAGAGACAGAAGAGAAAGGTGACGATCAAGGGCAGAAATGATTTTAAACCGTGGAAAAGTTGCCTTTTAATATCCCCAGATTCTTCAAGCATCTCTTGAAATGTGCTGTGTAAATTCTGTTTGGTGGAATAATTTTGTTATTACTGTTCGTGGATGTCCACTTTCCCAAGATCCTCCTCCCCCCACCACAGGTTGACAGAGGTGCCCTATCTTAGTGGTTCTATAATATTCTATGCACATAGGAGCCTATAATTATTGATTATTTAGGCACTAAAATATAGAATAATGGCCTTAGATCAGTAGTTCTCAAGTGGGGGCAATTTTTGCTTCTGGGGATATTTGGCAGTGTCTAGAGATAATTTTGGTTTTTAAGACATGGGGGTAGAGAAGTTATTGCTCCTGGCAGAAGGCAGGAATGCTACTAAACATTCTGCAAAGCACAGGAGAGTCCCCTACACCAAAGCTTCATCCTGTCTAAAATGCCAAATAATGCTCTGCTTGAGAAATCATGCCCCAGACCAGTGGTTCTCAACCTTCCTGATGCTTTGACCCTTTCATACAGTTCCTCAGGTTGTGGTGATCCCCAACGATAAAATTATTTTCATTGCTACTTCATAACTGTAATTTTGCTACTATTATGAATCATAATGTAAGTATCTGACATGCAGGATGGTCTTAGGCAACCCCTAAATGCCTTTTGACCCTCAATGGGTCATGACCCACAGGTTGAGAACTGCTGTAAAGATGTAGTTAAAGGCCTGGGGTGAACAACCCTGGGTTTGGTTATCAGGTATTGAATATAATTGGGTTGAAATGTTTTCATCTGGAGTTTAGAGAGAAGTTCTAGAAATTCTTCTAAATTCCTTAAGAGTCAATTCCTCTCTTCAATTTTAAATGGGTCCATGATTCTCTTGGGGTTGGTGGGACTGACATCTCCCTGTAGCTGAGAATGGTCTCTTGTGTGCTCATCAGAACTAATAGCACACATATTGGGAAAATCACAAGAAATGAAAGGAAAGGGTATTTATCTGATGACTGTTTGGTCTATGGAAGGTGCAAAGCTGACTCCCTAAGAAAGAAGAGTAAAACAGAATTCCCTAACTGTAAAGGAAAAGAAAAGATTCTGTCTCTGGGACCGATTTCTCAAAGATCTTGTCTCCTCTTGATAGAGAAATCTACCAACAAATTGGCCATTTGTTATGAACAATTCATCCCCCAGCCTGACCTCACCTGTCTATAGTGTGTATGTGAAATCTGATTTTATAATGACATTAGGAGTTTGTGATGACCAAATATGAGGAAAGTGATGATGGTAGGGTGGTGGCCGATTAAGAAGTGACAATGTTTAAGCTGAAGCTAGGTCACCATATATATACACCTGAATGCTGTATAATGAATAGAGATCAGTGCGGATCTCCTAGGGATTTTCCAACCATAAACATTGATTTTAATTCTTTCAAGGTAAGGCGTGGAATGCCAAAAATGTCTGATTGACTTTCTAAATGAGATGAGGGGAAGGTGAGTGCTAATGGTTTCTTCAAAGTTTTATTTCTCCTGACACATACGCTGTAAGTCAGGGTAGGCGGTTCCAATGCACATTTTATGAATTTGAACTTGAAATGACTCTAGTTTTAAAATAATAATGGTAATGTGCTAAAAAGGTGACAAGAACTCCAGTGGCAAAGTTGAAAGTCTGCACATTGACAGGCTAATTAATATAAATAGTAATTAGCATAGCCAATATCCACATTAGAGATTGGGTTTTATTTGGCTACATATGCATTAAGAGTGTTAAAAATGAAGTTATTCTACATTATAGTGAATACTGGCATTACCAATAGACCAGGAGGACTTTGAAATGCAGAGGCTTTCACAGAAAAGCATAAGAGAAAACCACAGCCTCAGCCTTGGAGGCATCCCTCCAGGGGAGACTCAATAACCTCCTTTGCACATACACACATTCACACGAATCTTTTTATATTAAAAAGCATTGTAACTGTATTATACGACTACCGTTCAAGCTAATTTATTTCCTAATGGTTTATTTGCATAATACAGTTTGCATTTTATTTTGCAGCAGATATTTATGACTCCACCTGCCCTATTTCAGATAGAAAATCAAAACTATGAGAAAAAAAGATAAACAATTGAACAAGAGAATAAATATTAGAAACATGGCATCCACCCACGTCCACTTGGCAACACTGAATTTGGCAGCCAGGTTAGGGTATATCGAACTTTAATGTTGTGTACCTGTATGAGTATACCAGTTTTCTATTTTGATCTCTCTCTCTCTCTCTCTGTTTCTCTCACTGTCATTACCTTTGCAGTTCAATAAAAGAAATTTCTACGTGTAATGCAAAGCCATACAAAGTTCACTATGAGGGTGTGTTCATTTTAAGAAAGATTAAAGTCAAGTGAGAAGTTACAGGCAGACATAGAAAGACTTACCAACCTTTAACATCACTCTCATTTCCCTGATTTTTACTGGTCTCCAACAGACAGGAGTTCAAACTACAGATCACAGCCTAATGAAATAAAACCTTTTTTTTTTTCTCCTCACCTTCTTTTGTTATTAAGAGCATGACATTTGGGGACATATGTATTACCTTTTGTTAACATACATGCATCATTTTATATGTGTTTATATGTGTATAAACATATATATGCAATTTTTCCTGTATCAAGGTTCAAATTCTAGGGTGACAGCTGTCACTTTAAAGGTGACTCATCACAGTCATTTAGAGAGTCCCCTAACAGACGGATAGGACTTTTATTCCCAGGGAACATGACAGGTTACAATTTTCAACAGCCTTTAATCATTTCAGGAAACTTATACACATCTGTCAATTACCCTATTTGGGAAAGTTAATGATACAGCAATCTGCATTCAACAAAGTGCTGGACTTTAAAAAAAATCTTCTATAAAAACTTTACATAAAAAAAGAAAATGTGTGTCAAAGTATATTTCGAAGTTTTTTTTTATCCTTAGTCAAAAACGCCCTAAATTATCAATAAGAAATTTTTTATATATGTTATTATTGTGCATAATTCTTAGATGCTTCTAAGTAAAAACATTAGGAACAAAACTATAAAAATATTAAAAATTAAGTAGTAAAATCCTTAAAGCATATATTTAATCAAAGTATATATTTTTCTCTTTGAAAATTTTTGTCACTGCACAATTAAAGGTTTCTAAATGAATGGAATTGGAAGTATGAACATTTCCAGTTACAACGTGACAGAGAGGAAGTAGAGGATAGCAGTTAAAGTCAAGGGCTCTGTAGCTTGACAACCTCAACTAGAATCATAGCTCTCACCTACCACTCTCTAGCAACATGACCTTGGATGGAGAGTGGGCAAAATACAGCTTTTAGGCCAAACCCAGCCCCTAACCTTTTTCTGTAAATAAAGACTTATTGGAATCCAGCACGCTCACTTCTTTAGGTATTATCTTTGGCTATTCTCCAGCTAAAGACTTGAGTTATTAGAGCAAAACTGTATGTTCCCCAAGCCATAAATGTTACCTGGCCCTTTACAGAGAAAATTTGCTAGTCTGTGTATTGTATAACCACCATGTACTTTAGTTTCTTCGTCTATAAAATGTGTATGATAACTAACTTCTAAGGTAATTGCAAGGAATGCCGGAGGTAATACATGAAAAGCTTAGAACCACTTGAATATATAGTAAGCTCCCAATAAATGTTATTCATTCTTGCAAATGGATTCTTCTCAGGAACAGAAATCTATCCACACAACGACCACAGCAAATAACTTCAAAATTTTGCTGAGGGTCTTTGTCAAACAAATTATTCTAAAATAAAACACAGCAAAACAATGATACTAACCAAACAGTTCAAGAATTTACTCATGTTTACTGCAGTTTCCCAGCCATGCAACTATATTCCTTGCGTATTAATAGGCAGTAAGTCACTTAAGCATTTACCACGATTTCACCAGAACCCTGGAGGCCTTTACCCTGTTTGCCACTAGCTTGTGGAAGTATGTAGTCCATGGTCAAATGCTTCTCAGTAAAGTTAAACAAGTGGCAGCTGGCACCATACAGCTCTGTTATAATGAAAACATGAGGTGGCTGCCATTACACAGTCCTGCACTAATGAGAACAGTAGGAGGCTAGCATTACAATGGTCTAATGAAAACAGGAAATGGCTGGCATTAAATTGGTATAATAAAAACAGGAGGTGGCTAGCATTACACTAGGAGAATAAATAAATTAGGAGATGTCAGGCTACCCCAATCTCATCTCCATTATATATGAGCATGGTCCCTACAATGTAGACCAGATCCCATACAAAGTCAACCCAATATTAAAGGAAAACATTATTTTTTTCATACTATTGCTGCAGAATTTTCTTCGGTTTCTATTTGTGTTTTCCTTAGGCTAATGCAAGCAGGTTGTAAAACAACGATATAATTTACACTGAATTCTCCCCTCCCCCCACTCCACCCCTACTCCAAAAAAGGCAGCATTATTTCCGACTCAGAAGACGATTGGCTGGAATAAAAGCTCACAATTCAAAAAGGGTT
>NW_003852435.1:5360625-5363704 GCF_000181295.1 Otolemur garnettii
TTTCTTTCTTTTTTTTTTTTTTTTTTTACAGTTTTGACCAGGGTCGGGCTTGAACCCGCCACCCCCAGTATCTGGGGCCTGCGCCCTACTCCTTGAGCGACAGGCACGCCCCATCCTGTTTTTTCTTTTGCTCCGGTCTGCAAACTGAGCAAGTTGTAGTAGTTCAAGTACATTAAGATAGTACATCAGCCTATTATTCAGCGGCTCCAACTTCCATTTTAAAATTCTATATTCGTCATTTTATTTTTTTATTTAGGAAAAATATATATATTTATAAATGACTTCCAAACAAGAACAATGCCAAAAGTACTTCAGTGGACAGGGTCATATTTCTGTAGGCTTAGGTAGTGCTGCTTAAAACTTCCCTTCCCAATTCTGAAAGCAGAAGGAAACTTAAAGGTATTTGGGTGTGGCTCGCTAGGCACCTGTAGCTCAGCGGCTAGGGTGCCACCCACATACACCAGAGCTGGTGGGTTTGAATCCAGCCCCGGCCTGCCAAACAAAGTCAACTAGTCAACTACAACCAAAAAAAAAAAATAGCCGGGCATTGTGGTGGGTGCCTGTTGTCCCAGCTACTAGGGAGGCTGAGGCAAGACAGTCACTTAAGCCCAAAAGTCTGAGGTTGCTGTGTGTTATGACACCACAGCATTCTACCCAGAGTGACAGCTTAAGACTCTGTCTCAAAAAATAAAACAAAACAAAAAAACCCTTAGGTGAGAAAATAACAGTATGATTCAGATAAAGCAAAAATATTGATAATCAAATATAACATTTTAGTCCAGTTTTATGTACTGACATTTGGTTTTCTCTGCTCCATAATTTGTATTAGTCTTCTCCAAAACCTACATTAATTTAATACACATATATAATTTTATGGATGCATTTTTAACATACTAAAGAAACACGTAAGTGGGGTGGCACCTGTGGCTCAAGGAGTGGGGCCCTGGCCCTATATACTAGGGGTGGCAGGTTCAAATCCGGCCCCGGCCAAAATCTGCAAAAAAAAAAAAAAGAAACAAATAAGTGAAACACAAAAAATTATCTTCTTATACTTCTCCTACCTTCTTTTTGCATTTAGACAAACTTAGTTTTTTCTTCCTGAATATGCCTTTATGAGAAATAAACAAAATTGATATGAAAATTTAGAAGGTCATGGACAACAAGAAATCAATTAACATTCCTTATTTACTATTTGCACAATGATCAAATTTATAACATAAACAGAAATGATTTTGGTCACATGTTTAAAGCCAGAAATAGGTCAAGGATGCCCTAAACGCTAATGCGTACATTGCATTAAATCTGTGGCTCGGCTTGCGTGAGACTCACAGACACGGCTTAATCGAGACACAAAGTGATGTGTGCCATGCATTCAAAATTAGCATCTGGCTTGGGGCCACTAAATTTGGCATCCCAAGAACTGATTCTCTCCTCTGCCAAGTTTCTGCAGGGACTAGACTCACTGAATTCTGAATCACAGCCTCTAATTTCCCCTTCAACAGAGTCTCTTTGAATTGTAGAAGAACTTGCACGTGAACATAAAAATTGAATGTGAATTATAGAACTCTCTAAAGAACACTCTAGATAAAAGTTGGATACAGAAAATGGAATATTTCCAATTAATCAATTGTAATGTGGACTGCTTACTAGCCAGCTCACCCCTTTCAATTTGTGTATTCCTTACACACACACACAGTACACTACGGACTGCCCACACTGCCAAACTCCAAAGAAATACTTGAAAGCTTAATGAATTTTGTGTGTCATAAATTTACTTGACAGATCTCATCACATTGCAAGCAATATTCCTCATTAGCCAAGTTTCTGGAAGAAATGGCATTTTGCCCTATTTTTGAACTAACCAAGTCTGTCATGGGTGACATCTTTATTACATTATTAAATACATCAGTCAATACCAACTAGTATAATTGACTCTTGTTGTGTATGTAAGGCCGTTGTTAAAACTATAGAATTTTTTTCCAAGTCAAATCAACAGGCTGAAAGAAATTATTGTTGTTTTAGAAAGTGCCGTTAAAACTGTTTCTGATGTACAATAATCCATCTATTTCTGATTTAAAGTAACGAATTGACCTTTCCTCAGATTATGTTCAAAATCATTTACGATTGTGTCCCACTGACAGTATTGCGTTAGGCATTTAACTGTACATGATTCCAGCTTTATGTAGCATATGCTACCCAAGAGACCAAGCACCTGGAAATTACAAAGAGATTACAAATGAATGGTGAAATGCGAGAAGAACTTGAAAAGACTTGCTTGGAACTAAAAAGCAAGAAGGGAAGAAAGGGTTACGAAACCGACAATTTAATAATAACAAAAAAATACAGGTAGTTCTTTATTTTGCATTTTTTTTTAAAGAAGTACAGAAAAAGCTTAGTAAGTAAAATAAGTATAAAAAATGCTAAGGGAGGGAAAATTCAAGGAAAAAATGCAAGTGTTTAGTTTCCTTCTCTGTTGAAGCTCATTAAAACAGCTTTAAATGCTTGTATAAAATAATTGCATAGGATTAAGTTAAATATCCATAGGCAAAGTCAGCATTATTTTTTAAATTATCTTATTTGGAAAAAGCACTTAATTTCTGATTTCCACTCAAATCCTACAACTTAACAACCACTCAATCATATTTTTCAAAGGAAAGTAAAATATTCTTTAATCTTATTCCCATAAGAAACTTATTGTATTTTTAGCACATGTGAACTTTTAAATTCTACAAGAATTCTCAGTAATAGCTCACATTGGAACAATTCGTATGTGAATCAAGTTAATTAAAAATAAAAAATGAAAGATTTATTAACTGAAACCTAAAAAGTAATATAACTATGCACTTACTATTATTTTTAAAATTGACACATATAAACTGTATATATTTGGGCATGCACTATGGTGTTTTGAGATCTATATCCATCCAGGAATAGCGAAATCAAATGAGTTATATACATTACCTTACTAATCATGTACTTACAGCAGTAATTTGCAAAGTTCTTTAGGTATAAGAAATTACTTCCTAAAGATATTAAATCTAATTTAGATATCAGATGCATATCTCTAGGAAGAGTTTTA
>NW_003852435.1:5365728-5372268 GCF_000181295.1 Otolemur garnettii
AAAAACAACTAACTAAAAAACATTGGCAGAGAAGATGATACATATGGATGTGGGTGGCAGTGTTTGAACAACAGATCTTGTCGTCCCTAAGGGAACATTTCAGGGGAAAAAAATATTTATAACGAACTAGTGTATTGTGTTACAGTGAACCAAAGTTTCTACTAAATATTTGTATGCTATCAAAATTACAACCTTTGTGTGGTTGGCTTGGTGCCCTTGAATCTCAGTTGTGAGGTAGAAAGCTATTCATTGTTTTGCTCTCCCTTTCCCCTAAACATTTAAAATTGTGTCCTTTTTCAATAGATTAATTTAAAAATTTTAAATTAGCGTTATTTATGTATTTTGAACAACACAGAGGCTGATATACATTTCTTTAACCAGGCCTATCAAACAAGCAAAATGAATACATTTGAGATTCATTATACAACTCCTAAAATACTAATTTCTCTTCCTTTTTTCTTACTGAAAACTCCTCCTTCAAATTTAAGAGATATAATTAGGAATCACTTATTAAGAACATAGGCTTTGAAATCAGGGGAATATATCTGCAAATCTACCTCAAACTTTTGCAAATCGAGCCATTTATATACTTATCTAGTTCAGAATTCTATCTAGATTGCTAAGCCTATTTCATTCGGTTATTGTGAAGATAAAGGTGATAATATTTATGATGTACAAACAATATAGTGCTGGGTTGCTATTAATTTCTTTTTAAATAGTAGCACATTGAATATTAAGAAATACCTTTATTATTCAAATTATTTCAAAACATCAAGTTATTGCAAAACATAAAACATTTGTTGAGCTTAAGAAAATATGCTAGAACCTGTTACAATAAAAATATAATAAATCTTGGATGTGTCACATGTGAATATAGAATTACATAGCAAGGTAAGAAGAGATATATATTTTGCTGTAGTTAACTTTAGCATATTTTGATTTAATTTTAAAAATACTTTAAGTTATAGCTTACCAGCACTATCATTTTTTTTTAAATGGATGAGAAAAAGAAACGCTAAACCTATTCCTTCATGCAAGAAGCTTGCTTAAAGTTACATAAGATCTAACCAAGTTTCACTTTTGAAATATGTGTCTTCTCACCGATATGTTACGTTTTTCTCAGCGAATTTAACCCAGGAGACTGGGGAACACCCTCATGTTTTGAAGCATGTATAATTCAAACTAAATTTTTGTGAGATTAACCAGGTAGGAAGATGGAAAAGAACTGTAGGATAAAAGAGCCCTGATTCTCCATAGATTATTTGGATATTAAGGAGTGCACCCATGTAATTGGAATATGTAATACATGGGGAAAAAAACTAAAATGTAATGTTCAGAGTGTACTAGATTTGGATGGCCTTGAATGTTCTGAGTTTGCACTTCATACGGATGGTAATCATGAAAGGTTTTTGAAACTGCCCATCAGAAACACAGTGTGTGGGCAGGGTAACAAACAGGTTGGATTCATGAAGCGAACTGTTGTAAGAAGAAATTGCAATAACCTTAACAGTTCTTTATAGTTAACCAAAACACTTTCACAACTCTCATGATTTTGTATCCTACTTTATGAGAAAATTGGAACAACCAAAAAAGATAACAGCATATACACTTACACTCTCTGCCTTCTCCACTATTAACCGGGGATGAACCCCCTGTGCGCCCATCTAAACTGATTTAGCACCATATTCCATCCTCCCAGATACTTAACTCTGAGCAATGATCACTCTCTTTTCAGTCATCAATGAGTGGCTCTCTGTTGAGCAATCCAATTGGAAAACAAATATGCTATTATTTATAAACATGTAAATGTCCTTGGCATGCACACACACACACACACACACAGACACACACTCCATTCTCTTGGTCCACTTCACCCACTGGCTATTTCTGCATTTTGTTGTAGTGATTGTTCTTATTTACAGTAAGCATTCTTGAATAGTTTATATTCAGCTTCCAAATCTTTCATTCTAAGTGCTACCCATTTGCGCTTTTGCAACCTTCTTCCCTTCCTGTGACACTGCTCTTGTCAAGGTTGCTGGACCCACTGATGACTTCTAGTTTAAGGTCAGTGACTTCAGTGGCATTTCATGTAGTTTATCTCTACTTTCTAATTGACTTATTTTCTTACTTGATTTACGGAAATTTCTTGGTTTTCTTTCTGACCCTAATTGGTCTTTTAGTATGATTTAATGACTTCCACTTTTTTCCATAAACTTAATTGGGAAAACTACAGAACCTAGTCTTTGGTTCACTTCTCTTCTCCATCTATACACATTCCCTCAGTGGTCTCCTCTGGCAGCATGGCTTTAATTAATGTGCAAACAATTCCCTAATTGATTATTGTAGCCCAGACTTCTTTTTCTAAATTTCAACTCCATATAGTTAACTTCTTTTTAATATCCCTACTTGTTATATCTAACTGACATCTTAAACTCAAACATATCCAGAAATTCCACTCTAAACTCCCCAATTTATATCGAACAAATCAAAACAAAATAAGTAGATTCATTCACACCCTTCTACATCTCAGTTGATCTCAATTTGCTTCTTTTAGTTTCATTTGTCCTAAGCAGGGAGGCCTCCAAGAATTTTCTTTTTCTTTCAAAACCATATCTAATCAGTCTGGGACCTATTAGCATTTCTTTCAAAATATCCATAAATCATTCACTTCTCACGGATTTCACTACTAATCCATCCAAGGCACCATTGTTTCCAGCATAGGTTACTTAGAATCTTCTAACATGTATTCCTACTTAGAGATTTTTTGCTTTAAGTGAATATTCTCAATTTTAATGGTTAATTTTATGTGTCAATTTGATTTGGCTAGAAGATACCCATATTATTTCTGGTGTGTCTGTGAGAGCATTTCCAAAGGATATTAACCCTTGAATAAATAGACTGAACAAAGTAGATCCCTCTCAACAGAGTGAGTGACCTCAACCAATCCATTGGAGGCAGGATGGGCAGTTTAAAGAAGTCAGTTTCCATTAAAACAGTAGGAACTGTTATCAAAGAGCTACAGATACCAACCCCCAAAGTAGTAAGTTTAGATGCTACCAAAACTTCAAACTTCTCATTGTTACCTAAACTGTACAATACTTCAAACTTCTCATTGTTACCTAAACTGTACAATACTTCAAACTTCTCAATGTTATTTATATTTTCTGAAGCATTGAAAAAGTGTCTAATTTAAATTGATGACTTCACTTGTCCCCAAAAGTAAACGATTCATGAATCTTACTCATAAATAGCAATGAAGAGAAATTCCAAATAAAATACTAAAAAATGGTAAAACAAAAATTAATATCATACTAAAGTGGTTTTTATTCTAGAAAGGCAAGGATGGCTCAATATTAGGACATCCATTAAAATAATCTACTGTAATAATAGATACAGGAGGAAAATTACATGATCTCTTTGGACACTGAAAATGCATTGAACAAAATTAGTGATTTTCTTCTGATTTTTAAAATGTTAATATAATGAATGGATACTCCTTAATATCATTAAATGTTGAACTATTAAACCTTTAGAATAAAAATCAAGAACAAAAGAGAATCCCAGTTTGTCTATTTCTATATAAAATTACATTGGAAGTATAATCAAATGAAATCAGGAAAATAATCAATTAAATATGTAAGATTTGAAAGGAAAAATGAATATTATTACTGTAGATCATAATACCCTATGTCAAAAGCTTAAATAAAGTAAAACCAAAAAGAAAATTAAAAATTAAAACAAAATCAATATACAAAATAAGTTAATTTAGTAAATATGCAAAATGTTAACATTACTAAAATCAATTTTCTTTATAAATACAAAAAAGTTAGCAGCATAATGGAGGATAAAAGCAAAAAATAAAGCAAGGGTAAAATACCTAGAAATAAAGTAAGTAAGAAATGTGAGAAATCTCCAAGAAAAAATTTAAAATACTTCTGAAAGATATAAAAGTAAACATCAGCAAATAGCATTAGTAGCATTAGGCCTACCTAGGCTAAAGTAGAAAAAGAGTTAACTCCTGGCAAATTTCTGGGCTGAAAGCCCTCAACAAAGTGGAATAAGTCTGGTTCACTCCCAAGATAGATGGGAAAGTGCTCTCTAACTTCTTGCTTAACTAACTCCCCTGAGAAACCAGGAAGTACAGGACTGACCTTTAAGAAATAACAGGTGGGGAAAATATTAAAACAAAGAGGTACGGCATATAGCTAACTAACCACAAAATTCTGCTTCTGTACAATGCTTGCTTGCTACCCTACTCGGATGCACCTGGACAGCCAGCGTGCCAACCAGGATGCAGACCAAGTCTTAAAAACCCGACCCCTCAAGCACTCAGGGCTGCTCTCAGAAACTCTATGCTGGGACACTGAGGGAGTTGCCAGCCGGCTCTTCAGTAAAGGGACTCTGCTATGAATTTGGCTTGTTTGACAGTGTGGTCTTTGTGGAACTCCTGGGCACAACAATAGAAAAGACATACCATGTCTTCTGCTTGGACCACTCTGTTGAATAACAATGTAAGCTCTACCCAAGTTAATTTTTAAAACTTGTTCAATACTAATATTTAATGCTTTAGTAGTTGAGTGTGTAACTTATAAGGAAAAATCTGTATTTCTTATCTCTGTCTGTTGAGAGTGTAGAAACAACGATGCAATGAATGCAATGCAATGAAACACAATGCAAATACCGCTACTTAGTAAAGAAACCAGTGTTCTTCAAAAAAAAAAAAAAAAAAAGATTGTTTTTAGGCTATAGCAAAGAAAAGATGAAATTGTAAAATCTAACCCCCAAACAAATGGGATTGTGTCAAAATGTTGTAAAACCACTTAATTGCCAAATTCAGGCAATTTGAGTTTCCAAAATTATAATGGTTTCTTATGTTTGGTGTAGTATGTTGAATTAAAAAAATCCGTAGATCATAGATCTAACATAAGTAAAAAATAAAGAGAAAGGAGAAAAGTTATCATTGGAGGTACCAGTTTTATCAATTAAGTATTTATTCTATCTTAAAAATAAATAACTAAACGTAACTTATCCCCATCATATCAGGAAAACATTTAGATACAGAAGAATATCAACAAATAGAGAACAAATTATAGAAGTGGAAAAATAATTTTAATAATCTGTAATGAAATGACTTGTACAAGCCAGGATCAGTGATGGATATTACCACAACAACAACAAAAAAAATCATACTGCAGATCACTACTTCTAAGGAAGCAACAAATCAGTCTCAATAAAAATCTGTGATCAGAATTTTAACTGAGGATTAAACATGGCATCACCAACAGTGAAACCACTTTGCATTAAGCATCTCTTGATATATACAGTTCAAAGGACCCAGAATTATGCATGATATGTATTTAACAAAAAGATTTCATTTGAATTTAAATTAACATCATGTAACTAATATTCACTTATAGAAATGTCAGGGATAGAGGAATAGATACGAAAAACCAGAAGGAAACAATCAAATCAATCTAGCTTGTAGGATATTAAAAGGTAACTGGCCTATTCTCTTTAAAATTTAGTATCTCTCTTTAAAAAAAAAAAAATACAGTGTGATTGTTCCACCAAAAAGAGGGCAAAGAGAGAAAATAACCAAATGCCCTGCAGCTATTTTTTAGAACTTAATGTGTATTTAGGTTTAAATATTAAGATGTCTGCAACTCATTTTGAATAGTTAAGGATAGATGGGTAAGCAGGTAGGTAGATATTAGGAAAATAAGGTATGATCTTAATTACTAAATCTAGGGAATATAGCTGTATATATATATATTTTTTTTTTTAGATGAAATCTTCCAAATTAAATGCTTCAAAAACATTCAAATTAAAAGTGGGAGGGAAAAGAATAGACGGTAAGAAAATCAAAGATGATATGCAAATATTTTCTCTCATTCTGAAGATTGTCTCTTCACTTGGTTTTTTTCTTTGCTGTGCAGAAGCTTTTTAGCTTGATGTCATGTCATTTGTCTATTTTTGCTTTTGTTGACTATAGTTTTGAGGTCAAATTTAGAAAATCATTCCTTCGACCAATGTTAATGGAACTTTTCATGTAAGTTTTCTTCTAGTAGTTTCATAGTTTTAGGTCTTGCATTTACATCTTTAATGCATTTTGAGTTGATTTTTGTATATGGTGAGAGATAAGGTTCTGATTTCATTCTTCTTCTTGTGGATATCCAGTTATCCCAGTACCATTTATTGAAGTACCTGCCCTTTTCCTTTTTTGTGTTCTTGATACCTTCATCAAAAATTAGTAGGTTGGCTATAAATGTATGGATTGATGGCTGCACTCTCTATTCTGTTCCATTGACGTGTGTGTTTGTTTATGATGCCAAACACAATAACCATACAATTTTATATGTAAATGTTAAAATACATAAATGTGAAAAATAAAACTGAACACAAGAAATTAGGTTAGTCAAACAATATGTGCAAGTCATGACTTGCTGTTCCTTACTTGGCACCTTAATTTTTATGTATACAACCTTCTTTTATATTTATTTCATAAATAAGAAAAATTTTCTCCCTATTCTTTACAGAAAC
>NW_003852435.1:5372497-5375054 GCF_000181295.1 Otolemur garnettii
AAAAAAAAACTTTCATACCATTTAAGTTTTATAAATGGTCTCTTACATGCATATTTTTTTTAAAAAGAAAGAACAGACATAATGATTAACATACTTTAAGCCTAGTAATCTCATAATATTATAATATAAACTATTTGTCCTCACAAACCCACCAGCTGTCTATGTATAACTGCCCTGGAACTTCTGTTTCTTTAGTATTATAATAGAAAATAGAAAATGCTAAGCAAAGGCTTACTATAGGCAATGTAAAGAGTATTTTTTTTCATTTTTCATCTATTTATGCCCCATAATATTCTTACATAGTTATGTATTATTCTTATTTTATTTGTACAGACAAGGAAACCAAAGTTTAGAGGTGCAATAACTTGCTCATGGATATACAAATAGCAAAGAGGGAACCACAATCCAAACCTACCAGTGAGACTGGAGGTTGTGCCCATCATCACTGTATACTCACCACTTTTATGGAAAGAGAGACAATATAAGATTTACTGCGTAATAACTATTTTAGACTAACAGGCAACTCAAAGGAAATACTATATAATTTGGAAGATTTGGGGAATTTGGAAGAGATTGCTATCAGATTCTGTGCTTGATGGGACAGTGGAGAATAGGGATGAAGTTGGGCAATTAAGCAAAGGTGCGGAGGACAGCACAGCAGAGTTCCCCTCTGAACTCAGTCAGGGGATCTGCAATGTCTGGTACCATTGCATCACCTTCTAATGTGAATAACCCATGTCACCTACATTCAAAAGTTTACTGTGCAATTTCACATCAGAAGAGTAAATTTTTCTCCCCCTGAAGAACCGAGAGCCTGTAAGGCAATCCTTAAAGTAACTGCCTTGGTCAATGGGATCCACAGAGGAGCTGTCCACAAATTGTTGTTTTTCATAACTTCTTGGTTTTCCATGTGCAATTGATATTTCGAGTTGTGTTACTTTAAGATTAGCTGTGAAGTGGCATCAGAAATACTCTTCACTTTATCCTCCTTTCTGTCATTGAGATAAGGGTAACACATGATAAGATTCACCAACGGTCAATTAACATTTTCTGACTTGTAGTATTTTTTGCTTTAAAATAGTACAGGGATGCATTATCTGAAACAGCCAAATGTTGAAGCTGGTCTGAACCATTCGGGTTAACGAGACTACCTTTCTTCACCAGCAGAATGTGTGTCAGCTATTTCTAATTTTGCAATAATCACTTCATCTCCACTTTGTGTAGACACAGCCAGCATTAACTTTTATGGAGTGTGAAATCAAGCAAACTGGAACTAATTTAAGTATTAGTCAGCACTGTACTCAAGTTAAATAAAGCAAGATTAATATAGCTCAGGTAGTAATTGAGAGACAGATCTCATTCCAGATAATCTCATCTTCAAGATAATCAACATATTTCTATATCATACCTACGACATGAAGCAACCCTGCATATCTATCCATTGTGTACCTAATATGCCTATTACATATAATTCTACAGATATACATTCATGTATGTACAAATATAAATAGCTAAATATCTTCTTACGACACCCTAAGTCTGTCTTTAATGCTATAGATAAGCAACATTGACTATTATTAAATATGGATTTTTGAGTCAGACAAAATTGGGTTCAAATCTTAACTGTATGATATGATTTCTGGTGATTTATTGTCTGCAAAGTAGACTTACTCTGTTGGCCCAGGCTAGAGTGCAGTGGTGTCATATCTCACAACAACATCCAACTCCTGGGCTGAAGGGATCCTCTTGCCTCAGCCCCATGAGTAAGTGAGACTGCAAGTGACTGCCACAATACCCAGCTAATTTTTCTATTTTTAGTAGAACAGGGAATCTCACTCTTGCTCAGGCTGGCCTTGAACTCCTGAGTTCAAGCTATCCACCTGCTTCAGCCTCCCAGAGTGCTAGGATTACAAGCATGAGCCACCACACCCAGTCAGCAATACTGATTTTAGTGCTTAAATAATTCTATGAAGCACTTAAAACAAGCTCCAGACCAGACTTGAACTCAATAAATGGTGCCACATTAAGGAAGTAAAGAAATGACTCATGAAGTAGGCAGTGTGCTATCTACAAAAATAACTTCAGTTATTCTACCTGTCTTATCTCATTTTCTCATTTCCTTGAAGGCTGATCAATGAATTCTCAATAGTGGAAGATTGATTTCTACCTGCCAGGGGGCATTTAGCAATGCTATTCTGGATTGTCATGACTTCAGGGAGAGGAGTTGCTACTGGCATCTAGTGGGCAGAGGCCAGTGATGCTGCTGAACACCGTCCAACTCACAGGACAGTGACATGCAACAATTGTCCAGTCCAAAATGCCAGTACTGCAGATTTTGAAAAAACATGGGCTAATCCTTTCATATTTGGAATTCATAATGATCATATTTAGTGCCAATCAACTATTCCCCCACCATATTTCAGTCTGAGTGCTGCAAATACCATGCATGGTGGAAAGCACAGCCCTTGCCCTCATGGTGATTGCAGTCTACTCTTGCTGCTGTCCTTTTCAGTGTCCCTCTTCCACCCTCAAATGCTGTTTCTACACAAGTTATAGC
>NW_003852435.1:5375436-5380122 GCF_000181295.1 Otolemur garnettii
ACTCTTTTTCCTCCACTAGGCTAAATTCCTGAAACATACCCACTAAGCCATTTGTGACCTCTCCAATCTTTACTAATCTTCTCTTTTCCAAATGTCCACAGTATTCATTGTTATACCGTACACTTTAGTCATCTACTTTACAAAGGATATTGATGGTTCATTCATTGCCTTATGTGTACCACTTTTGTCTCCACAATTAAATTGTAATCAGGCATTGCAGAGATTTCCCAAAATGTTTATTTACTGATTAATTTTCCTAACAAGTATAAAGTCTTCATTCATACACTTTGATATGTAACTTTCTTTTTCCTCTAACTCAAGTTAACTGCTTACCATAAGCCATTTTATCTGGTGATGAAAAACTTAGTGTCATCAGTTTAGGATAAACTCAGTTGCTTGAGGGTTTCTTCAGTTGTTCCAGAACAAATTTGATCAATAGTGGCTGCAAATTCTCCCAACTTTTCTCTAGAAAGCCATCTAGGCTATGGCATATTTTTGTGGCCTAGGGAGTAGATATCTGAATACCTCAAGGCTACTTTATCTTAGCTGAAAGGACATTTACATTTGCTAGTTGAGGCCACATTTAGAGGCAAAAAGGGCTCTCATCATTCCCCCATCCAGGAGCAAAGTACATGAGGCCATCCTAAGCCAGCCTCCACTCCACTCTGCCGTGCCAGGGCTGCCTCTCAGCCGGGGGTGGGTGGGCATGTGGAGTCTTCTTGGGGGCACTAACCAGCACTCATCTACATTGCAGGCTTTACCTTCCACTTTAATTCTCTCACTCTTTGAAAGGATCTTCATACTGTCTCTTTATCTTGTGTGTGTGTGTTGGGGACGCAGGAAAGCAGGTATAGAAAAGGGGACTCGTAGCAAATATTTGTTCTGCCTGATTATTTCCAAGTCTTTTCTTACACCTGAAATGTCACTTTTGAAACCCAAGTTTTTCTCTACACCTGAAATACCACTTTTAAAATCTAAAGTCCAAAAATGTACATATCCTGGGTCTGATTTGACAGTCTGTCTCTGAGCAAGAGAGTGAACCTAGTGTAATCAGAAGGATGGGGAAAATTGTATCTTTAAATACCCCACGACAGCCCCCTGCAGCACCTGCAGCCCGACAAAGCAACTTTATTATAGTTATTTCCAACCCCATCCCTCGTTTCTGATGATTCACCCAATTATTCTCTATGTTTTACCTTTGTAGTATTCTGCATGTCTGGAATTTTTGGTTTATCTTCTTTCCTGTAGACATTTTCTCCTTTCAAAACTTGTTATAATCCACATTTCTTTATGCAGGAAATTACACATAAATTATTCCACATCTAATACAAGCAATTGATAATTTTCCATGTAAAGCAAAAGCCTTATTTAGTTTCATTGTTTTCTCAAATTATAAATTTCTGAAATCAGAGCTCTTTATCTAACTGTAGAGTAGCAGTTAGCACACTGTGGGAATACACTAATCAATTGCATTTATGGTTATATATGCAATATATACAAGCATTTGTATTTCTAATATAGCCTGTTCTGTGAAACAGGAAAACACTTGAATTAATTTAATACACAAATTTAATACAGCTCGAGCCATATTGTAGTTTCTGCCTAAATATCCACTACAAAAATAAAGCAGAATATCAAAGATGCAAGAAAACAGCATTTCTCTTATTTGAATATGTACTTTATGGGCATTCCATATTCTGCATCCTCACTACACCCACATAATGGTGTCATAAATATTTCAGTACTAATCTGAATCTGTTCATCCCTTTGTACAAGCAATTTCATTTTCCCTTGCTTCCTGGGATAGCACCAATTGCCCGTCTTCGCACCTCCAAACAAAAGCAATCCAATCTCCCACAATTTTTCACCTGATGCTAGTAATAGGCAGCCAGAAAAATGGCATCTTCCCGTTAATGTCATCATTTGCATAGCTATTAGTATTCGAGCACATCATTGCATCAGAGAATGGGAGAAACAGTAACATTGTACGTTATTCAATCAAGAAACAATCAGTGTCAGAAGCCTGATGTCCAAACCTAACCTTTTAATTACAGTTTCCTTCCATATGGGATTGTACTGTGAGGTACAAAGGCTTATCCTTCAATAAAAACAAGGAGAGCTTGCACTGTACAGGAGAAATCCACAACAGCATAACAGTTGAATACAAGAATAGAAATTATGTGCGTGTTTCTCCAGGGAAACTTTGGTCCTGCACTCTCCTGAAATCCAATATTTCTATGAGTATTCACTGAGGATATGATTGCCTGTCTTACTGCTAGATTAGGTCAATGCTGCCATTGCAGTGTGGTATCACTTTACTAGCAAGGCAATTTCATACAATTAATTTCCTTCTTTAAAGGAAGCAATAAAGGACAGGCAATTGGAAACCTCACAACTTATAACTAATATCCTATAGTTACTAGTGCACATGTTTACAAGGGCAATCATTACTCTTTGTGTAGGGTTAAACGCACAGGTACATTCAGTTTTTAAATGACAGTAGGGTTTACACAACCACCGTGATCTCTTTGCCAAGAAAAAACAATGCTGCCCAAAGCAGAGAGCACAGGCTGACTCAGACATCAGACGCCTCTGAGTACTGGTGCACGCTTTGGGGATTTTAAGAGTGCGGTAGTGACATCCCTCTTATGAAATGCAGAAAGAAGGAGAACACCAGAAAGTAACATTGTATGAAGATAGAATCCCATATCTAATTTGGAAAGCTTGGCCAACATTGGATACATCGATTTCATAATTATTTTCCTTTTTTAAAGTTAGAAGTCCATTTAAAGTGCTGTACGAATAACATAAGCTCTCTTTTTCTTGTGTGGACGTACTTTGCTTTTGGACATCCTTTTACTGTCAATACTTACATCTGTTGTTTAAAAAGCTATTCGTGGTGCAATTGCTTTTTAAATGCAAACCCATATGTGTGATCTCTAGAGGAACTGGTAAATTTCACCAAATGGGCATTCCTAAATTACATGCCATCTGTAGCTAGTGAAGAGCGGCCTGAACCTGCTCAGCTGTGATTTTGCACCAATGTTTCCATCATTTTGATTGGCTCTAGGGAAATCATCCACTTTTGGCATGAACTTTCTAACCTCAACAGGTTATGATGGTCTGCTTGAGTTGTATTGGCACACCACATATTATATATTTTTGGCAAATGTTAGAACCCATTTGGCTTTTTAATTGCTTTCTATACCACTTTTTACCACGAGGGCCTAAATTCTTTTTTAAGCTTTCAAACTCGTGAGGAAATTTTAAAGGTAATGCTATTAACTAAATAGAATTCTTTAAACTTCTGAAATAAATATAAATAAGACCCCAGATTGCACGTTCTGAGAGATGAATTACCTTAGTAAAACATATCACATTATACAACTGAGGCCAAACAATCATGTTACATAGAAATGTAAGGCACAGGGTAAATCTTCAGCACAGAATTTTGCTGGTACTTTACTACAAATAAAAAAGAAGAGTACTCACTTTTTCTTTCAGTTTACAAATGCAATTCCTCACACTTAATTTCTTTCTGGCTATGGCTAGACTATTTAAGGCTCATGTACGAACTGTGAATAAACTCCCAAAACACCAATGAACAGTAAAACACTCAACAGACATTCAACTTATTTCTTTGCCTAGCTTTTAAACTATAAGACAATTCAAAGTTGAAGTAAGGATGCTGTCAAATAGAATTCATTCCAACGCTCTCATTTTTCTCTTGCTTTTAGTTGAGCCTAGTATTTTTGTAAAAATGCCGAAACATGAACAAAGTCAAACATTAACGAGATGAACGTTACCAGTGCATATCACAGTCATGGGCAGGATTCTCACAATAATTTCCCACTCTTTTCTTTCATCATCCCATTATTTGTTTCTTGGCTCATCTCACACTGGAACAGATTGACTGGTAGTTTCATGAAGGGGGAAGAGAAGTCTGTGATGGAAGATTCAGGTAGTGTGGGAAGCTCAACATGGAACAGAATGAGGAATGTCCAGAACAGAAATGTGAGAAATGAACTGATTGCAACTTGTGCAGATAATCTCCGTGGCAAGATAACAATGAAGAGGAAAGTAGCAAACAGAAATGACTGTATGCATGAAGATTTAAGAAATAAAAAGTACCATGAAGGACCATGACAAATATAGCTATGAGATTCAACACTAACAGATCAGTATTAAGTATTTATTTACTTATTTGGGCATGTATGTATATCTATATGTATATATTTATTTATTTTATTGTTGGGGATTCATTGAGGGTACAATGAATCAGGTAACACTGATTGCATTTATTAGATAAAGTCCCTCTTATAATTGTGACTCATCCCCAAGAGGTGTGTTACATCTTGTGACCCCTCATCCCACCTCTCCTTCCCTCACCCTAAAAACCTCCTTCCCACACCCCACACCATGTACTAGGTCATCAATTGTCCTCAGATTAGAACTGAGTACATAGGATTCTTGCATTTCCATTATTGTGATGCTTTACTAACAATAACGTGCTCCACCTTCATTCAGCTTAAAACAAAGGCTGTAAAGTCTCCATTTTTAATGGCTTAATAGTATTCCATGATATACATATACAACAACTTGTTAATCCTTGGTGTGGTGGGCAATTAAGCTGTTTCCATATTTTGGTGATTGTAAATTGAGCTGCAATAAACAGAAGAGTGCAAA
>NW_003852435.1:5381193-5383650 GCF_000181295.1 Otolemur garnettii
ATTTTGTAACACAAGAACACTGACAAGTACTTTGTGTGAGTCTCCTTTATAATCTCTGCTAAATTACAGGCAGAGACCCCAAATGGCCTCATGTATATAAATAAGCAGTAAGTGACAAAATTGCTGGCTAGGATAGAGGAGGTGAAGCCACCAGCTTATTTTCTTGCTCAAGGAAATCATGGGCATAGTTGTAATCATTTAAATGTGTTTGCCATTCTTTGAGAATGTTCATAGAAGATAAATATTTGCAATGGTAACATTGAAAAACAATGATCTAAAAAAGGGGGGAAAACCCCAGCAATGTAAGTAAAAGAACACCCATTCATCTTCTTTATATTCTGTTGTACCTATTTGCCGTTATTTCTTTGGTTTGATTCCCTGGCCATTTTTATTATGGAAAAGTCCTAAGTTCAATAGACAAGGGAACATTGTACATGCTGTGTTAGAAATTTAAAACCATGTAAATATCAGTTACCGTGTGTAGTGTGTATGTGTGAATATATTTGTGAGGTGTGGTCTTAAAATGCACTTTGAAGACTAATAGTCTTTTTTAAGCTGAATGCTAGAATTTGTCCACAATAAATAGGATATAAGTCATTTTCTAATCTCCAGTGGCAAGACTATATCTGGGAAGTTATTTTCAGTCTGGACACAAACCATTAAAAATAATGTCAAAAATTGGAAAAGCATCAAGAGGAAAATATTAAGGATGCTTCAGGAATATAAAACTATTTTCAGAGTAACGTCTGAAGAAAGTGGGTACAGGAAGATAAGGAAAGATTAAATAACATTAAACTGTTCTAACTATTTGAAGATAAAAACATTGTTTTATGTTGCCCCATTGGATAAAAATAAGAAAAAAATGAGATCATATATAGACATGTATTTTAATTCAGTATATGGAAGACATTTCTGACATTCAGAATTATCCAAGATAGAATGAAAGCTGAAGGTGAGAACGGAGGTGTTTCAAACATGGAAATATTTTCATTGAATTTTTTAAAATATGAAATGAATGGATATAATAAGCTAAATGTAAGACCTTTTTTAGGCCTGGGAAACTATAATATCATGACTGCATAAACCAGCATCATTTTGGAGGGCTCATTTTTCATATCTTCAGTCCGGTACAATTATATTTTATCATACAAAAGACTTATGGAAGGAAATAAATGTGACAGGGCTATAGCTAAAAGTTTCTGGTCTATTAATTTGCTATATCTCATGTATTACAGAAATATTTGAGAGATTGTACTTGAATCATAAAACTGAAAAAAATTATAAAATTCACAGCCAGAATTTCATGAGCAGTGACTTTTTTTCTTTAAGATTTTGCTAAACGTAGCATAATTTCTTCCCTTTTAACAAAATGAGTCGAGTTCAATATTAAATTATTTTCTAAGCAATATAATTTTTATCTAGGCCGTTTTTACATATGTTAAGACCATCACATGGAAATGATTTCCTAAGGAATACCCATCCTCCTGTGTGTTAGCATGGTGATATACACTATGATTCTCAGAGAGTTTTGTCCCATTATTTTTTGCTTATTATCCTTACAGAAATGTTTATCGTTGATGTTCAGGAGTCTTATTATCTGCAGCTGCAGGCTCCTAGTGATTGACATTTTAAGGCTATTTCATAGCACTACCACTTAAAATATATGGAATTTGAGATCAAAATTAAAAATACATTAGCTTAAAATGGGAACTTTACAAGTAATTATTGTAATATATATAATACCAAACAAAGACCCTTTACAGTAGGCTCACACTGGTTTGTACCAGCTGGTAATAGCTGATTTTGCACATTTCTTGCAAGTTGCATGCACAATGACATCATATTGGTAGCTGGAAATCAATCACTGTGGGAGCATTTACTCAATGAAAATTGACCAGTAGTGCAAATCAGGACTTTCTTCACTCCTGGAAAGCTAGTTGTTAAACATTTAATGAACATGCCACTAGTAAAATCTAATTTTATCAGGAAAGATGCATATGTATTTTGAAGTTTCAATCCCAAGCAATAATATTGTCTCATTTTAATTAATATGTCTTCTTGTTAGTAACAGCATATTATCTATTTGAAAGTTGAGTGGTTATATAATTTATCTAAATTGTTGAAGAAAAGTGTTTAATAATTCTTCTGTTTATTCGCTAGATTACATTTGTAATGCTTTTAAAATTATATACAGTACTATCAGAAAAAATAAACTGAAAGAAGTGATATCACCTAGACCAAGTTGGGTTCAATAGAAAATAACAGGGTAAAGCCAGTCGGTTCTGGTAACACTCAGGAGACAGACTGTATTTCCTACTAAAAAGAATAAATATTTGAAGAAGAGATAAATGGCCAATATTTAGTTGAAAGAATGATCATCGTATTTATTTAAGAAATCTAACACCTCAGCTATTTGTAGTAGAGAATCTAAGCTGTGCCCACCAAAGCAAATCCAAA
>NW_003852435.1:5383871-5387136 GCF_000181295.1 Otolemur garnettii
TATTCATCCTCTAATTTAGTGTAGCATAAAAAGGAAACCATTTCCCCCTCTTCAGCACAATAATAAAAATCTGAAACTGGGATGATGTGTTAGCATTAATCACAGAAAGCATCCACTGAACAGGTGATAAGTAAATGTGCTTTCCTGGAAGCATATTTGAAGCCTCTGCTAAATTCCAGAGATTCTCCCACATCACACAGAGAATTTGACAAGGAAGTTAGTGCCCTACAGTAATAAGTGAGGAAGAGCCAGTGAACAAGGTTCACAACCGCATAGCAACACATACTGCCAGCTTAATGAAAATTATCTAAAAATAGTCATTCACATTTTTTAACCCTTTTCCAATTTTATTGGTTAATATTATGGCTATATAAACAGAAATGTTCATTTTTACTTGATTAAATCGCTAAATTGAAAAACTAAGTCAGCTAAATAAAAATAAAAGTTAAAAAAATCCGAAACAAAATATTGAATTTACTGAGTTTTTTCATCATTAACCACTAGACTAGAGCCTATACATTCTGTGAGTAAGAACAAATTAGGCAATGGCTAACTGCCCCTTTACAGAGCATAAAGATTATTATCACTATGTTTATAGCTAAAGCTCCAAACCAACCAAAAATTGTGTGTGTATTTGTTCATAGGAATATTCTTTTCATAATTCTTTACATGATCCAACTTGTATGTCAGAGTAAATATCACCATCCCTAATGAAATTTTAAAACACCACATATAAATACATAAACTATAAATACATAAATATATTTTACAAATAGATAAAATATAACGAAACATATTATATTCGGATTAATTTACTAGCAGATCGTTATTTTATGATATTGTGGATGAGAAGAGGTTTTGCCTTATATTTTTGTGTAGCCCTTCTTTGGAAAGAAGAAAGACACAAAGTCGAAAGCCTCATATTTCTGTCTCTCTGGTTGTCCTTTGAGACTGAGGCAAAAAGAGGTGATAGAAACAACATTTTTACTTTGCCAAAGAAGAATTTAAAAGCCTTATTTTGTAATCTGAAAAATTGGAAAGACACCAGTGTAGAATAAAAACATCAAGCATAATCATATTATGGAAGATGTTATGATATGTTATCTTTTTGAGTTTTTCTCTTATTTTATGTGTACCAATGTCCCTGCACTCTGTGTGTGTGTGTGTGTGTGTGTTTTGTTTTCTTTTTCATCATGGGACACATCAGGAAGAATAACATCTGTACAACACAGTGCGTACAGACACAAAGATACATATATAATAGATTTTCTCCCTGCTTGTCCCATGCTGAATCAGAGCTGTTCCTCAGAGATATTCTCTACCTGGTTTTCTCAGTCTAGTGTAAAAAAAAAGATAATTCTTCAACACACTGCTGAACTTGAAATCTGAGAATCTGTTGACTCTTGCTTTGTTCTTCTTGACGTCAGACCCACACAGTACTACCAAAGGTATCTACGGCTTGAAGCTTAATATGATTTCACACTTACTGAATTATTGTATCTATAGTTAAAATATACTTTGAGTTTTATGTTTCATTTGACTTTGTTCAGGTCTGGGATTTTAAATCACCTTAAATAATGAGTGATCTACATTTTATTCACACTGAAACTAAAGTAAGACTTAAATTAAAATGATAAAAAAGATAAAGATTGGAGATGTTGGTTGAATTTTATTTCTACTAATAACATGAGAATATGTTAAGATATTTTGCAGGGAAAAAAATCCTTGTACGAAATACAGTTAAAATTTAAATCTCAAGTAATTAGCCAGGTAGTCTGATTTCATTATAGCAAGTATCGGATTTGAGTAACTTAAACTGTCTGTACATTTAAACTTTTATAATTTTTCACATTTATTCCAATTTAGGGGAATGAATGAAAAAAGGCAATTGAAAACTTGGTACTTATAGTATATGTATAAACTCCACAGCTTTATAAAAAAAACATATCAATAATTTTTTTCTAAAAGATGAAGACTGGACCAGAAATTTATGATTAGATTCTTAAGTTTTTCAAGATTGTGTAGATTCAATATTTGCATTTTTTTGGTTTGTTCTTTCATTTCAACTTTCTTGTCTCATTCTTTGTGCAGAATTTTAAGTCCCTCAACTTAAAAAAAAAACAGAAAAAACTTGCCACCTAGCCTAATATTTTTGAATATTTGAACAATAAGAGGGGTCCATTAAGTAGAGAGGGTGGGATGTTACAAGCACATACTTTTTTGTATTATGACTATTTCTTAAGATAAATCAAGTGTAATAAGGCCTGATTTTTATTTCATCCCATATTTGTTTTCCTAGAAAGTCCATTTACAGCCTGAAACAGTTAATAATATCTTATCTTTATTTTTCCTGATTATAAAAGAGTACATGTGCATTTTGAAAAATTGGCACAATGTGAAAAATTATTATCTTAGGCTTTATGTTGTTAAAAGGTTAAGGTTGCAAAAATATTGCAAGGCGTATATAAGGTCTTTCGTGGTCTAGTCTAATAGTGACATTTATGGACTCAGGTCTCAGAGTTTCTAATCAAGTATATTTCATTCCAGTGTTACTACACTTCTAGGGAATGATATTTTTCTGACACCACTATTTTCCAACTTTTTATTCAGCAAATCACAGTAGCCATTATACCCTAGCCTATTGTAGAATTGCCTCATGCAAAGGAAAATTTTGGTCCATCACAGAAAATTTGCTTCATAAATGTCTGTGAAATGAATACAAGTAACATAATGCTCCTGAAGAGTTTCCCACCTCCCAAAGTAAAGTAGATCTCAGATGTTATTATGCAATGTCACTTTCCTGGAATCTCCATTACAGAACTTACTATGTTTTATTATAATCATGATGTTCTTTTTCAATCTCTAATAACGATTTGAGTTATTTGATTCAAGGACTACAACAGATGACAAAATCATGAATCGGTGAGTTAAGTTGAGTCAGTGTAGAGAACGCTTGATGAAATCTAGAAATACTTAGTAAATAAAACTGGCATGATTCAGTGAGTAGTTAGATATACAGAAAATAATCTAGGAGAACTCCCTGGCTTTTATCCTTCAGTGACCATCATTGACAAAGGAAATTTAGGAAGATAACCATGTTTGCGGTAATAAAATAACCAAATCAATTAGGTAAAATAATGGGTTTGAAGCTCACATTAAGTATTTGTATTTGCGTTTGAAATTCAATAAAGGAATGTAGATTAGGAGTTAATATTTATCTAAATTTCAGTTGATAGCTGAAGCCATAAAATTTAAAAAAAAAAAA
>NW_003852435.1:5387470-5391029 GCF_000181295.1 Otolemur garnettii
GAGCCATGTTCGAACCCACCTGCCTGGGTATATGTCGCCGGTGCCCTAACCACTGAGCTATGGGCACTGAGCCCAGAAAAGCATATAGTATATATATATTTTTTAAAATTTGAAACTGGGTAATCTTTTATGGGAGTTGATTTCATCTTTGTGAGAGATTAGTCTGACCACCTGGAAATTTGACCCTGCTATGTAGAGAAAGGTATAATATCCGTGACCAGTATTTCTGACTGAAAGAGGTCTCTCTTATCACCAAATATTCAGATTACTGTCTTTTACAAACAAAAATTTTCTCATTTTTGCCCAAAGAAGATAAGCCAGATTTTCCAACTAGTGATGGCAGCAAGCTCGATACTCTCAATGTTCAACATCTCTGTTAATATATGTGCTTTTATCAGGGATGATGGATGACAGTCTCTAAACAATCCCTTCTGTAGCTCTCCTTAAGAATTATAAAGAAAAAGGCAAGTGCTCTATCTCACAATGGCCAAATATAGGACAATCACAATGAGCTCACACACAGAAAGGAAACCAGGAAACACAATCCCAGCAATCCTAGTTCTAATACCCTACAAGAAAGATGATGCGAGGGCCCCTACTCTGAGGACGCTGAAAGCCTTCTGACTATAGCCAATTCTGCTTCCTGGAAAGGGTGGTTCTAATTTCATTTCTTGGGGAGGGTCTTCACCTCCTATAACTCTCCTTGTTGACCACAACTAAATTGAGTGTTGGAGCTTGTACCAAACAGTCTTTTGGCTATTGAATGCTGAAGGCCCAATAATTGCTTTACAAAAAGTCACAATCCTTTAGCCTGGGCTAGTGCCTTGATAGAATGACTGCCTAAAACACTTTTTTTGGAGTTCTTATATACTTAAGTCAAGGCAGATCTTTGTAACACTTGCTATATCCTTATTGATATACTTTATATTTGCTATTATTTTCTTGCATTTTCCCCTTACTGTTCCTCAAACTCTCACTCTTATGCTCCCAACATAATTCTGCATACTTATGTCTGGTTAAGCTTTGGTGGGCGAGGCATGGCGTTTGTTTTTGTACCTAGAACCACTTTGTCCACATGAAAGATTTGCTTTGTGTGCTACCACTAAAATTCTATTTTCCAATCTTTTTCTTTAGATCAACATTATTTACCTTAAAAATTTTGATGGGGAATTATGTGAACAAGTTTCCACCATTGCATAGATCTACTAGATGCCTTTACTTCTAGATTTCTACATCACTTTCCTTGTCACCCTAAGCAAGGTCCTAAGCAAATGGTACATATTTTACATTTTGCTTGGCAATGTCATATATCTGCATAGCAATTTTTATACCAATCATCTCAGGCCTATGAGGCTATAGTTCAAAACAATTAGAGTCTTCAGACAACAATAACTCAAATTATGGGCAAGAAATCATTTGTGTAAGTCAAGTGGTTTCCTACTTTTCACTATAAACAAAATTAAAGAAGGAGCAAACAACTTAAGTTACCAGGTAATAGATCACATAAAATGATGTTTAAAGACAAGTCCCTACATATTTCATAGAAAATATTCAAAAGTATTTCATAGCATCTAATTTATAGTCAATCCTTTCTTCTAAATGAGAATATAACTCCAGAGAGGGGAACAAAGTCAATCTAGGTCCACAGTGTAACTGTTACTAATGTGAACATAGCTCACGAAATTGATTAGATAGCATGACTACCTGAATACACTCCAAATTATATACTAATTGTGGATGCTGCAAAACATATCAAATAGTAACATTATTTTTGCTTAGAAGAATGTTCACAAATTTAACCTTGAATAAATTAATACCTTCATGGTCTTCTATTGTCCATGTTGCCTTCTAGAATAGGTTAATAATACTAAAAGTTAATAGCGATGGGAATTTTAATGTATATTTCCAGTCTTGTTCCTATTTCATTTGCATTTATGCACTGAGCTTGAATAAAGATAAGTGATATCTGAAGATAAATAGTGTCTTTATGTGTGGTATTATAAATCCAGCTTCTTGATGAGCTAACCTGGTAGGGAAAGAAGGTGCCTTGGTAAAAGTCATCCGAAATTAATGTCATACAATGATTATACTAATTATTATTTGTTTATAATGTATGCTGGGTGACTACAAGTATTCAAATGTAATTTATAAGACACTTTCAAAAATCACCTAATGAAGACACTTTACCTTTTCATAGTTGTTTGACTTTCCAGAGCTGCTTCTCGTCGGTAATCTTCTTTACACTCACAAGTCTCATGAGATGCCAGGACATTTAGCTGTATTACTTATCTGAATGGTGATAAGGCTGAAGCACATTGAAATCCCCAAGATGATCCAAGGCCATACGAGTACTTGAAAGAAAATATCCTCCTCTTGCAATGTTGTTGTTTATGATATTTTAGACTTTTTTTAAATATATGCTTACTCATAAGCCAAAATAGAGTTGTAAAAACAAAATACATATGTACATGAAACAAACACACTCTTACAGCTGCATTCAATTTTTGTAATTAAGAGGCAACTTGTGACCTACTAGGAATGATGTATTAGTTAAATATTACTGCATTAGAAAACTCTTACTTTACCCCAATACTCGGGTTGAAAACAATAAACACTTATCAACTTACAGTTCCTGGAGATCAGAAATGTGATCTCCACATTTCTCCATAGATGACTTAGCTTGGTGCCTCCAGCTGAAGGACTCTCAAGAGGTTTTAGTCAAGTTGTGGGCTCAGGCTGAAGTCTCATCTCAATACTTTATTTGTGGATAGACTCACAATCCATATCCAAGCTCAGACGTGGGCCTCGGCACAGGGCTTTGAGATGACATAAGAGTTGGCTTTCTTCAGGGTGAAGAAACTGGATGTGAGTACTCCAGTGGGGATCTTTGAATATTGATTGGAGGAAGATGATAGAAATGTTATCATTATTTTCTCCAAATACATGTATCAAAATAAGTATATATACATATTTACAAGGACAGTTATTCCCCTATCCTTGCTTTTCAATGGTTTCTCTTTCCATGATTTCTTTCAGTAACCCAATAACCTCTGGTCAATCCTGGTTGCCATAAATTAATAGTAATTAATAAAGGAAATGTAAAAACCACTCTTTGCCAGGCACATTGTTTGTCCCTGCTGCTTTGTATCCATTTTAAATTCCAGAAAACTGTTGTCCCATTCTAGGGAGGAAAATATATAGGCTAGAATTTAGCAAATTCACCCCATCTTCTGATATGTAACATGTTTCTAGCCTTTAATTTTATCCAGAGAGGAACTTTTAATTAATTATTGCATGGCTTGGCACCTGTAGCTCAGCTGCTGGGGTGTCAGCCACATACACTGGATCTGGGGTGTTCAAAACCAGCCCAGGCCTGCCAAACAACAATGACAACTATAACCAAAAAATAGCCAGGTATTGTGGTGGACGCCTGTAGTCCCAGCTACTTGGGAGGCTGAGGCAAGAGAATAGCTTAAGCCCAAGAGTTGGAGGTTGCTGTGAGCTGTGACGCCATGGCAGTCTACCTAGGGTGACATAGTGAGACTCTTATCTAAAAAAA
>NW_003852435.1:5391403-5395662 GCF_000181295.1 Otolemur garnettii
TATATATATATTTTTTAGAGGTGAGGTCTCACTCTGTTTCTGTTGCCCAGGCTGGAGTACAGTGGCCTGGACATAGCTCAGCAACAGCTTTAAATTCCCAAGCTGAAGACATTTTTTCACTTCAGCCTTCACAGGTGCACACCACCACAGCTGGCTCATTTAAAAAAAAAAATGGTACAAGTGAGTTCTTGCTGTGTTGCTCCGGTTGGTCTCAAACTCGTAGCATCAAGTAATCCTCGGTCTTCCAAGGAGCTAGGATTACAGGTGTGAGCTACCACTCCTGGCCCTATTCTGAATTTTAGTGACAAAAGGAAAAGTGCTCTAAATAAGAAAGATGGTTCCATGTGAAGAAAACCTTACTTACACAAGTGTGGTCCAAATGGGGTCATTAGACCTGGTATGGAAACCTCAGTGTTAACACGTGCTTTACTTTTCAGCTTCATATAAGCAATCCAGTCATCTACACGTCTACCACTCACTTTTGCTCATTAATTCTAGGAAGCCATTATTCTTACCTATGATAAAACATGCTGGCAATCCCAGAGTCAAGATTTTTAAATTATTTTTTTATAATCTGGATAACAAGTATCTGAAAAATCATTGTAAAGTTTTAATTTTAGTGAAGATTTAAATGAACATGTTTGTGCATACATTTTAGTCTTCCTAAGAATTACCTCACTGAGTAAAATCTCAAAAAAAGAAATTTTTGCTGAAAGTTGACATACTTTACTAAAGTAAACTTTAAACTATATTCTTGAGTATAAGAAAATTAAAGTTTTTTTAGATTACTAAAAATGCATGACATATAGACATAAACATCATCCCAATTACAATAAACAAAATTTTATTGTGAAAATTTTACTCTTAAATTTTTGGCACATATGAATTTAGTCTTCTCTCTCTCTCTCTCCCCCCATGTGCTTGGGCAGGTATTATTGTATTTGAAATTTTTATTATGTTAATACTTTACATAAAGTTGTATATTGTGCTTTTAACATTTTAACATTGGCTTTTCTTAGGGTAATAAAAATATTCCTAAATGATAATTTTTAATATCTTTGCACTATTCCTCTGAAAGGATTATACAGTATTTGTACCACTTAACCATTTACTCATCATTAAGATTTAATTTCATAATTGTGCTCATATAAGTAATGCTGTGATTAATATAATTTATGAATACTTTATGTCAAATTTTAAACAAATTATATACCAGATCAATATGTACTACTTTGTTTTTTTTTTTTAATATTGCCAGATTACTCTGCATAATTGCTGGTCTAATTGACACCCCCAACTAGAGTGCATGAGATTGTCTATTTCACTGTGAGCTTTCAGAATTATCTGAGTTTTAAACCATTACCAATTCAACTTAGTATAAATAATTTCTCATTGTTTGTACTTGCTTGTCTTTGATTATGAGTGAATTTGAACAAGTGTTCATATGCCTATCAGCCATTTTGTTGCCAGTTATCTAGCGGGAGTTTGTATGTTTTGAATGACTTGAGAGTATTTAGTTAGTTATTTTTATAGTCTTCACTTCACTTATTAATTGTTGTGTTAAGACACTTAGACTCTACTCTTAATAAATTTGACATGTACCCTTGGAATATGCATAATAGTTTAGTATTTATTGTTAAATTAAAAACATTAAAATATTTAAAATATTCTATAGGTGTTTCCCTCTTACATTAGCCAATTATTTTTAGATGTATGTGTTTACTTATTTATTTATTTTTTAGGCCAATGTCAGGCCTTTGTTTCAGGTGCTGAATTTTTTTCTTTATTAAATAGTAACTTTGAACATTGATGCATTTATGGGGTACAATGTACTGATTTGATGCACAATGTGAAATGCTTACATCAAACTGATTAACACATTCATCATCTCGCTTAATTATTTGTTGTGGTAAGACAATTATACTCTTTTCTTAATAGTTTTGAAATGTACTATTACATTATGCACATTAGGTGAGGTCCTTCCCAGCCCCCCTTCCATCTTATTTTCTGGACTATAGTTATGTTTTACTATATGTATGAATGTGTAGGTGATTATGTATTCATTTCATAGTAGTATGGAGTACACTGGATAATTTTTTTCCCATTCTTGAGATACTTGACTGAGAAGACTATGTCCCAGCTTCATCCAAGTAAACATAAAAGATGTGAAGTCTCCATCTTTTTATGGTTGCATAGTATTCCATGGTGTACATATACCACAATTTGTTAATCCATTCATGGGCTGACGGGCACTTGGGCTGTTTCCATGTCTTGGCTATTATGAATTGGGCTACAAAAACTTTCTGGTGCAAATGTCTTGGTTGTAAAATAATTTTTGATCATCTGGTTTTATATCTAGGAGAGGAATTACAGGATTGAACAGTAGGTCTATTTTTATTTCCTTAGGTATTCTCCAAACTTCTTTCCAAAAAGGCCATATTAACTTGCATTCCCACCAGCAGTGTAGAAGTGTTCCCTTCTCTTGTTTATTTATTTGTTTTAAAATCTTCAACTTACAGAAATTGGCAAGAAGTTAAGGAAAAACTACATATTTCTAAATGGATCTGAGCCTTGGAGTCACCTACTGGACAAATTGATTGAAGAGGGACCATTGATGAGAGGGTGTTACTTGAGTGGAAAAAAGCATTAACATTAAACTGAAGCTCTCACTCTCAATTTCTGCCCTTTTCTGTTTTCTTTTCACCTTTCTGTTTTCCTCATTAAAGCGATAATGTCTAATTACTATCCTTAATTCATCTTATTTTCTACCCATTCAATTCTGTTGTAGTTTTAAAAAAGAATTACGGGTTTTGCTATTCATCAAATGTATTTTTGGGATTTCTGCAGAAGATCATATGTTTTTTCCACCTTTGACTCACTAGCACAGTGATTATAATGCCAGATTTTCTAGAATAAAATTAAATAATTGAATGAAATTCAATTGGTTATACCTTGTATATTTTGGCTAGATTTGCTTGTAGTTTATTTAGAATATTTATAAAATTAGTAAGATTAGCATTTTATTTTTCACTTTTTATTTTTGTCTTTTTGATCATAGTCATTCTAACTGGAATGAGATAATAGATAATTGTGGTTTTTCCTGTCCCTATTGATTCTTGATGTTAAACATTTTTTCACATATTTGTTGACCATTTTCATGTGTTTTGAGAAATGTCTGCTAAATTCAATTGTCCAGTTTTTAATCATTTTGTTGTTGTTGTTGTCATTGAGACATTTGAGTTCCTTGTATATTCTGGGATATAAATCCCTTCATATATGAGTAATTTTCAAATATTTTCTCCCATTCTGTAGGTTTTATTTTCACTCTGTTCATTGTTTCTTTTAATGCATAAGAGGTTTTAATTTGGTATAACTCCATTTGTTTCTTTTTGCTTTCCCAGAACCATTTTTTGAAGAGGCCGTCCTTTTCCCAGTGAGTACTCTTACACCTTTTTCAAAAGAGAACTACTGATGAATATGCCTGATGAACAGAAGTGCAAGAATCCTCAATATAGTACTAACAAACCAAATCAACAGTACATGAAAAAGATAATATAACCCAAGCAAGTGGGTTTTGTCCCAGGCATACATGGATGATTCAATATATGCAATTAAATAAATAGTATTAAATAGAATAAATAGAATTGAAAGGAAGAAATATATGATTATCTCAAAAGAAGCAAATAAAATAATTTGATAAAATTTAGGAAGTGAAATGATCTTTGCTTGCCGATGATATAATCATTTATCTAGAAAACTGTGTATGTTTCAACCAAAGACTCCCTAGATTTGAGAAATGAATTCAGTAAAGTGTCATGTTACCAAATCAGCCTACCCAAATCACTAGTATTTCTATACACCAGTAATGATGGAACTTGGAACCACATAAAGAACTCAATGTTATTTACAATAGCTGCAAAACACACACACACACACACACACACACCCCTGGGAATATAGGTAGCCAAGGTGGTAAAAGCTCTTTATTAGAAAAATTGTAGAACACTAAATAAAGCAAACAAATGAAAGAAGGTACTATGTGTTTATTTTGGAAGAAACAACACCACGTTGTTAAAATATCACTGCTCAAGCTGATTGAGAAAGTCAATGCAATTCCTATCAAAATACCAATGTCATTTTTCACAGACCTCCCTTCTGAGCATGATTGTTCAAGATGTCAGGTTTATTCAAAGAGATTTATGTTCAAGATGTCAGATTTATTTAAAGGAATTTAAAATTTCTACTTTTATACAGTTTAT
>NW_003852435.1:5396855-5423095 GCF_000181295.1 Otolemur garnettii
TTTTTTTTTTTTACTATTTCACTTAATTAGTCATTAAACACATTATACTAAATGTATAGTGTGCTATAAAATATTTATAATTTCTCTTACCTTCAACTTAAGAAAAAGTATACACACACACACATACACACACCCCTTTCCCAGTTCTCAATATAATATTTTGAGATTTAATATAGTATTTTGATTATATTATATATATTATATTTTGTATAGATATGTATATTATATTGTATATATATATTATATTATACACACACACATACACACATTCCTTTCCTGGTTCTCAATATAATATTTTGATATTTACAGGGAATTTATAATGTATTTCAATTTGATTTTACTAAAGTTTCAGTAATTTGGGATGCATATAGAATTTACAAATATAGAATTTACAAATATTTTAAAATCTGTGACTCCCCTAATTCAAGGTTCTGTATGTGAGATGCTACTCCCTTTGAATATATTATATTCAAAAATGAAAAATGGCATAGTTTTTTAAAACATTCAAAAACTTTTCCAATGCCATTTGTTCACCCAAGGGATTCTTTTTTTCCATTATAAAGGTTCCATAATGACTATGTACGTGACAACATGTGTTCATGTGTGCAGTGCTGGTTGAGGTAGGACCAGGGAAGGTCAGGTTTTCTGTTCCCTTCAGAGACTTGCAGAAAAGCTTCAATCGTCTGAAGGGTATGAGCTCAGAAATGTACAATGTTTAAAAAATGCCTATATGATATAATGTTTATAGAAGATCAAGACCAAATAAGCAAACCATGACTTTAAAGTCAAATAAATATATCTTAAATTTTGCTTCAACAAAATAAAACAAAACCCCTGATATTTACTGGGCATTTATAATGTGCCAGGTATTGTTATAAGAAATTTACAGGGATTAATTTGTATAATCTTTAAAAAATAAAACCTGTAAGGAAGCAGTATTTTGGCTCCATTTATAGATAAAGAAACTCAGAAATAGGTAACATCTCCAAGTTCACCTATGGAAAAAATGGCAATGATTAATATAAACTCGAGACTTCAAGCTCTTACCCATTATTCCACATCTAGATGCCTCTATCTTGTCTGTCTTTCTATCATCAACTATCTATCAATAAATTACATATTTATAAATAAATCAAAGTGAACACATTTTAACATGAGGACATTGGTTAGTATAAAAATGCATGACAATAAATAATGCCCTTATTTCATTTTAATACATTCTAATAATTGCTGTAGAAATTAAAATATGCACCTTTAATGTCCCATAGTTTACTTAGATTTAATATTACACCAATGCCAATTAGTCTTCATTTCTCACACCACAAACTTAAAATCCTTTTAGATATATTGTAAGCAAGTTACAATGCTGTTCTGTTGGCTCTAAACAGACGTGTGTTCCAGAAAAAGTATGAATAGAGCACAAAAAGTCTTTAATATTTACTCACGTTTCTGTCCACACTTTCTATTTTTCATGGCTTTTCCTTATACAGACCTGAATTTCCATCTGGTTTCCTTTATTTTAGACTAAGGATTTCACTATCTCTTATAGTACAGTTTTCTGGCAATGAAATCTCTTTCCTTTGTTTCTCTAAAATAAGGTGCACTTCACTTTCTTTTTGAAGTATATTTACACAGCACATAGGTTTCTGAGAGGACTTTTTTCAGAGTTTTAACATCATATGTTATTATCTTTTGGTCTGTATTGTTTCTGACTACAAGTTGGTCATAATGGATACCATTATTTCTCTATGTATATTGTGTTATTTTTGAAACATACAAGGTTTTTTAACTTTTGATGTTTCAGTACTTTTGCTATGATGTTTCATAAGATAGTTTGCTTTGTATTTATTCTGCTTTAGTTTCGCTTGGAAATAAGTGTGTGATTCTCAAATTGTTTGGAAAAATTTTTAAACATGACCTCATCATACGTTTTTTTCTGCCACCTCTTGGAGGTGTTTACCTATTGGGAAGCCCTCTGAACCCAGTTGTCTTGGGTTTTTATGAACAAAAGTGTAAAAATTTGCTTAGTATTCAAGGCATGGGAGGCAGGATGCTCTGTGGAATGAGGGTCTTGTGAACCCCTTATCAGACTCCTGGGGAAACAGTAGAGTCCTACTTTGGGGCAAATAAAGAGCAGAGAGATTCTGTTTCGGGAGGTCTACCCACAAGGTCAAACACGCCCAATATTATAACAAAATACTATAGGAAGGGATACGGGAGGCATGAGCCAGGACCAGAGGATGAACAGCAGGACTCTACTCTTCCCCAGCAGAATGATAAGGGGTCACAAGATGCTCATTTCAGAGAGTGTCCTGCCCCCATACCTTGAACAGTAATCAAATTTTCACACGTTTGTTCATAAAAACCCAAGACAACTGGGTTCAGAGGGCTTCCCAATAGCTAAACACCTCAGCGGTGGCAAAAACAATGTAAGATGAGGTCATGTTTAAACATTTTTTAATATGGTGTGTATATATCACACATCACAAACTGAAAAAGGAGAAACCAATGTATACATTGAGTTGTCATTATTTGTTTATAATTAATTTTTCCCCAAATTATATTTACCTATTTTACTTTAAGATATCTACTTCTCCATGTTTGTTGAAATAGTCAAATACTTTTTGATTGATCCTGTTTTCTACAGGAGACAGTAATCTTCTTTTTAAAAAGTAGACTGTTCTTTCTAATCAGTGATGAAATGTGCTCTAATAATGTTCTTTGAAAAAATAATGCAAAATATTTAAAGAAGAAAGTAGCAAAGCAGTTGTGGCTTCGTTCTTTTCTAGTCATTATTTTTAGATTTTCAGATGTTGGCTCGCCTGTGACATTACTTATGAAGAATACATGGTAATTTGCTTTCTAGTTACACATGAGTAAACTATCAGACCTAACCATTGTGCTGCTAAAGTAATCTAGCTTGTTCCTGTTAAGCATAAATTAGGCAGGCCCAGGTAATTGGGCAATTAACATTAAGGAAAATGTGGCTTAAAGAGATTCTCCACATTCAGTTCAAATCAGCATAAAATATTGTTAATTCAACATTAAAATGTACTTCTATTTTGTTTAAATACTAAGTTTTGTATTGATCCTTGGTGGATCTAGGGCTCATTTTTCTTAATATCTTGCCAACACTGTTTTTTTGTTTGGATGAAACAACATTAAATGTTAAGTTTGGTTGGCCCTGAATCAAGGCCAGCAGTTTGCTGAAGCTGTTGGTTTCAAGCAGGTGCCTAAAGAATTATCTTTCTATGGTCTGTTGGCTATTTCAGAACTTTGGAAATGTAATGGTCAATTCATTAGAAAGAAACAGTATGAGTTATTGGTGATAGATGTAGGCTAGTATATATTTGTAGTCTTAATACTGGGGTTCCAAAATATCTATAAAATATTATTATATTTATCTCAAGAGGATATTTAAGTTATTCATTAGAATTATAGTGCTGTTAAAGCTTAATTACAGCCCCCCAAAATTACTGTGGGTTTTTACCCAAAATAAAAATATAATTCTTTAGTATGAAAAAAAAAAAGTTAAGTTTGGTTTCTTTATCTACAACTCACATTTCTAATTGTAACAAGCGTTTTTAACAACAGCCTAGAAAATTTAAAAATCTAAAACAGATCCTAGGCACTGGAGGAAATGAAACTATTTTCATGAAGATAATATAAACTTTGACTAAATTCTCCACTATTGTAACATGGTGCTCTTATTATTTGGTTGAGCTTTTTTAATGGTACAATAAATCTGAATTGTTATACATGATTCATATTCTTCTAATGCTTAAAATAATTGGCATATAAATGTATACCTACAGTGTGTATTATTTTCTATGTGTAATTTTCTGATTCTGTAACTTAAAAAAAAACAATTCCTTTGTTTTGGACTAACCTTAGGAAACAACCCTAACCTGTTTGTTATATTTATTTTTATGTTATATTTTTGTGTTTTTCCACTGCCCTTCTACCTAGAGCATTCAGCATTGGTACCTCTGTTACGTTATCCAAGGCTAGAAACTCATTCATTGGTAGTAAATAACTGAAGTAATCCTGCATATCTCTATTCCTGGCAATGAGTACATGACATCTTCCTAAGCAATTGCTTTGATATTCTAAAGACAGTACCTTTCATTTCCTGGGGTCATTTATTTAAAGTGACAGTAGTATGGATCATATTTGGCCTTGTGGGTTTCTGCATTGTATTACTATTGGAATCTTCCATTCCATGTTTGAAAGACCTCAGCACACTGAGTAAGAATGTTGCTCTGCTTAGGACTTCAAAGGCAATGGAAAGGATAAATCAAGGACAGAGAAGAAAGAGAATTTATCATTTGCTTGGAAGTTTGACTTCCCTATTTTTGTACTTTTCTAAATATGAAGATGGTGTTTTAATTGTTGAAAGGCTAGCAATTACAATCAGTGTGTGAGTTTATATAATTTCGCTTTGTGTACTACCCCATAATCCGTATTTGTCTATGTATCACACTTCCTGGCTTTCTTTAGTCTATGCAGCCATTTTCATGATATTCTTGATCCTGTTGGTGGAGATGATACATTTTGTGATCCATTAAGAGAGGCCAATGCAGGGAAACGTTATTGCTGGGAATATGCAGTCATCAACATTTTCTGTGTAACCATGGACAAGATAAGAAAATAACAAACTATTGATTACCAAAATAGTGTATTTATCTGGAGAAGGGACAGAGGAAGGGGCTTTGAGGGGATGAAAGGAAAGCCTGAATAAGGAAGTCTGGAGGGACCATAGAAATACCATGGGAACACTGTGATGAGTATTCAGCAATTCTTGCCAAAAAAGAGAAAAGAATGTGGATATGAGGTAACCTAGGTAATCAATGACCAAAAGAAAGACACCAAAGAAAGAGATACAAACAACTTAAAATGGAGAGAAAGGATTATTTATACCTCTACACTGCCTTTGTATCTCAATCTCTCTCTTCTCACTCAGGAGAGGGACCCACTTCCAACACTTGTTGGAAATGCTCTAAGTTATCTTTATTCTTAAATACATTTCTGTCTGTTATACTAAAGCCTGAGTGTAGTCACTTTTGCTTTCTATTCCCCGCTGGTTGTGCTGCTCCAGTCTGACTTTTGGTTTCTCCCCACTTTCACTTTCATCCTGTGCTGTGCCTTGGTTGAACTTCCTAGTTCCACCAAGTAATCAAACCAGGTCAACTGGATTCAGGGAACTGGGAACCCCAGCCCCTAGTACATGTCATAAATTTTGGACAATTGATTTTGACCAACTTTTTAGTCTTAAGGCATACATTTAATAAACATGAGGAATTCATGTGCTAATCTCAACCCCCAAAAGTAGCAGATTCAGTGTTGAAAATATTTTGTAAATATAGATCTGAAATTTAATGCTAAGCTGAAAATTTAGCACCCCATTATTCAATGATAATTAAAGATGTTTGGAACCAAAATTTGTTTTCCATAGCTTTTTGCAAAGGTGATGGAGGCTGACACCAAATGACAAGCTAATAATTTATACTGTGAAGGTTTCATGCTTAACTTCTTTCATGTCACTGTTATTAGTTCATTCTTTTTAACATGGTGTGTAGCAGAGAGACAAAATAGAAGGAAAGTATCTGAAGGCAGAATTAGAGAAAAGCCAGGGTTTGGGTCAAAATTCTTCTCTACACATGTTAACTTTGCTGATATCAGAATATAGTTTTAAAGTGAAGCAATGCACAATTTCTTATACTTAACTAGACATTTTTAGTGACAAGCAAAGATCAGCAGCTACTAAGATTTAAAACATTGCTAGGAAATGTGCAGCTGATGGATCAACAGTGAGAAAAGAAAAATAGTTCAGAGCAGTCTGAGCTATGTGAGTTATGCAGAATTTATTAGGCCCAGAGAGACCTGAATGTGGAACTTCAGTTCGGGCGCCAACCACCTATGTCTGGGGGCAATGGTTTGTTCCTGAGGAGCTACCCCGCTTATTATCTTGGTTTTCCTGGAATCTGTGACACAAAGAACAGTGTATAGCCCATCAACAGCTTATGTTATTTTAATGTACGTTAATGATAACTCAAGAACTGTCCTTCTTTTCCTTTAAAAACATACTTGCAACTGCTACTGCTCAAAGTGTATGTTTAGGTCAACTTGAATCTATGCTCCAGATTTCCACTCTTCAAGATTGACCCAAATGAACTCTCTACTTATATTAATTTTGCTTCAATGTCTCTCCTTTTAGTAGACAACAGCATCCCCATTATATGCCTGGGAACAGCAAAGAAATGTAACATCTTAGGCCTTGCTACCAATCTGCTAACTCAGAATTTGCATTTTAGAAGCCCTTTAGGTGATTTGTGTGTACAGTGAACTTTAATTAGCACTTGGCTAAAATACCCTTCATTTACCACAAGTATTTTTAATTGTGACCCAATATTGCTGCTTTCTGTGGGTGCCAAGAAAATGATAAAGGGTATACCAGTGAGATACTCAACTAGCATGGCCTAGCACCTGTCCCCCAAACCCCACACAAAGGGACCAAAACAATGAATAAACAACTACATATGTATTTCAGTTGAAGTAGCTGAGGAAATGCTTTGAATAGTACCATGGTAGTGATGAAATCTCTGTGGAACATGGCAGCCAAGATTGCAGGAATAGCTATACTTTTATTAGATAAAATAAACTCTAATTCCAAAATGCTAAGAAAGAGACAAAGAAGGTAGTTATATAATGATAAATGGATTGATTCAAGAAGAGGATATAAAATTGTAAATGTGTATCTGTCAATGAAAGAGTACTCAGATAAACACAGAAAATGTGATGAGAGTAAAGGGAGAGAGAGTGCAACACAATTATAGTAGGGGGGCTTCAATTCTTCACTTCTATTATTTATTTTTTGAGACAAAGTTTAACTTTGTTACCTTCAGTAGAGTGCTGTGACCTCATAGCTCACAGTAACCTCAAATACTTGGGCTCAAACGATTCTCTTGCGTCAGCCTCCTGAGTAACTGGGACTACAGGTGCCCATCACAGAGACCAGCTATTTTTTATTTATATTTATTTATTTGTTTTTTATTGTTTGGAATTCATTGTGGGTACAAAGAATTAGGTTACACTGATTGCATTTGTTAGGTAAAAGTCCTCTTACAATTGTATCCTGCTCCCAAGAGGAGAGCCATACACTGTGATCCCCCTCATTTCTCTCCCTTCTCCTATCTCCCCACTCCCTCATTCCCCTACTTCCCACTTTGTATTAGATCATCTACTGCCTTCATATTAGAATTGAGCACACTGGATTCTTGCTTCTCTATTCTTGTGATGCTTCTTCTACTAAGAAGAATGTGTTCTACCTCCAACACAATGTGTTCTACCCCAACACAAGGGTAATACAAAAGATGTAAAGTCTACATCTTTTCTAGAGGCCAAATACTAGTCCATGTTATACATATACCACAGCCTGTTAGTCCATTCCAGGGTTGGTGGGCATTTAGGTTGTTTGCACATTTTGGCAATTGTACATTGAGCTATAATAAATAGTCTAGTGCAAATATCCTTATGACAAAATAAGTTTTTTTCTTCTGAGAAAATGCCCAGTAATGGGATTGAAGGATCAAATTCGAAGTCTAATTTGAGTTCTCTGAGGATTCACCATACTTCCGTCTGAAAAGTTTGCATTGGTTTGCAGTCCCACTGGCTATTTTTTAGAGACAAGTTCTTGCTCTTGCTAAGGCTGGTCTTGAATTCGTGAGCTAAAACAGTCAACCCACCTCGGCCTCATAGAGTGCTGGGATTATAGGCATGAGCCACCGCACCTGGTCAATTCCCCACTTAAAATAATGAATAGATTGATGAATGATCCTTTACTACTTTTCTTTCTTTTGGTGGGGGGCAGATTCTTACTATGTCACCCTTGGTAGAGTGCCGTAGTGTTACAACTCACAGCATCTCCAACCCTTGGACTTAAGTGATTCTCTTGCCTCAGCCTCCTTAGAGGCTGGGACTAGAGGTGTCTGCCAAAATGCCTGGCTATTTTTTGGTTCAGTTGTCATTTTTGTATAGCAGTCCCAGCCTGGGCTTGAACCCACAAACTTCAGTGTATGTGGCTGGTGTCCTACTCACTGAGCTATGGACACCAGGCCTCTACTACTTTTCTCAATAGACAGAAAATCAACCAAGAAATATTAGTCTTAAATGGAACCATAGGCCAAATAAAACTAACAGAATATTCCATTCAAGCACTGTAAAATGCATATTCTTCTGTACTGAACATGAAACATTCTCTGGGATAGGTAATAGGTGAAGACACAAACCAAGTCTTAATAAATTTAAGAAGATCGGGATCATATCAAGTACCTTTTCTGGCCACAGCACTATAAAATTAAAAATCAAAGACAACAAAAACTTCAGAATTTTACAAAGACATGAAAATTACATAACATCCTCCTAAACAATGAATAGATCAATGGAGAAATTAAGATGAAAATCATAAAAATTTATTGAGATAAATGAGAATGAAAACACATGATAGCAAAGCCTATAGAACATATCAAGGGCAATTCTAAGAGGGAAGTTTATAGCAATGAACATCTACACCAGAATTAGTGTATTTAATAAACAGCCTAATGATGTACCTCAAAACAGTAGAAAAATAAAAACTAACTAAACTCACATTTGGTAGAAAAAAATAATAAAGCTTAGAGCAAAAATAAAATAGATCTTCAAAATTCAAAAATTCAATGAAAAAAATAATTGGTTTTTACATAAACAACAAACGTTTAGTTAGACTAAATAGAAAAAAGAAGGCTCCAATCAATAAAGTCAGATAATAAAAAAGAGACATTACTAATACCAAAGAAATACAAAGCATCACAAGAGACTATTATGAAGGATTATACATCAATAAATTTGACAACATAGAAAAAATAAATTCTCAGACATATACAGCCTACTAACATTAAAGTATGAAGAAACAGAATATCTTAGCAAAATAACAAGAGATTAAATTGAGTCAGGAATAAAAGTCTTACATTAAAGAAAATCTCAAATCCTGATTACTTTTCTACTGAATTCTACCAAACATTTAAAGCAGAACTAATACGAATTCTGAAAATATTCCAGAAATTTGAAAGGGAAGCATACTTTACAAGGCTAGCATTACTTTGATTTCAAAATTGAGCAAGGTTCCAACAACAACATAAAAACTATAAGCCGGTATCCCTGATGCATATAGACATAAAAATTCTCAACAAAATACTAACAAATCAAATTCAACAGGACATTAAAAAGATCATTCATCATGATCAAGAGGGATTGAGTCTAGGGAGGAAAGGATGATTTAACACATCCAAATCAATTAATATGAAATACCACATTAACAGAAAGAAAGACAAAACCTGGATGATCATTTCAATAGAAGCTGTAAAGTATTTGACAAAATGTAGCATTCCTTCATTAAAAAAGTCTTCAAAAATTATGTAAACATGTACCACAGCACAATAAAGACTATATATAAAAACTTATAGCTAACAGCACAAAGAATGGGGAAAAGTTGAAAATGTTTCTTCTAAGATCTGGAACAAGGCAGCGATGCCCATTTTTACCACTTCTAATCAACATAGTGCTGTAAGTACTAACCAGAGTCATGAGGCAGGAGAAAGAACTCAAAGGCATTAAAATAAAAAATGCATAGTCATCGTGTCCCAACTTGCAGACAACACGATCTTATACATGAAAATCTTTCTAAAGACTTCATTAAAACATAAAATAACTGTTAGAATTAATAAATTAATTTTGTAGTTGCACACTACACAATCAGCATATAAAAATCAGTACGGTTTTTGTAACCTAACACCTTTTTTTTGAGACGAAGTCTCACTATGTTGCCCCGTAGAGTACCCTGGTGTCACAGCTCACAGCAACCTCAAACTCCTGGGCACAAATGATTCTCTTGCCTCAGCCTCCCAAGTGGCTGGGACTACAGGTGCCCACCACAACATCCAGCCATTTTTTTGTTGCAGTTGTCATTACTGTTTAGCTGGCCAGGGCTGGGTTAGAACCCATCACCCTTGGTGTATGTGGCTGGTGCCATAACCACTGTGCTGTGGGTGCCAAGCCTGTAACCTAACACCCTTAAAAAAAAAAATCAATGAAATAATTCCACTTTCATTAGCTACCCAAAACCCAAAAGTACTTAGCAATAAACTTAACCAGGGAGATGTAAGTTCTCTACATTGAAAACTACAAACCACTAGGGAAAGAAATTGAGGATACAAATAAATGAAAAGAGACCTCTTATTTATAGATCTCAGGAATTAGCCATATTAAATGGTTATACTACTCAAGTCAATTTACGGATTCACTGCAACTCCCGATTAAAATACCAATGGCGTCCTTCACAGAAATTTTAAAAAATTGTAAAATTCACGTGAAAGCAGAAAAGACCCTGACTATCTAAAACAGGGCTGAGAAAAAAAAGAGCTAAGCTGGAAGCATCACTCCATCTGACTTCAAAATATACCAAAAGGTTATCGTGACCAATGCAGCATGGCGCTGGCTTACACATAGACAAATAAACCAATGAAACAGAATAGAGAGCTTAGAAATAAATTTGTCTAAAAATAAATTTGTAGGGGTGTAGCCAACTGATTTTGACAAAGGTGACAAAAGCGCACATGGAGGAATAGATAGGAAATAGATAATCTCTTTAATAAATGGTTCTGGGAAAATTGAATATCCACATGCAGAAGAATGAGATAAGACATCTACCTCTCATCATATATAAGAATCTACTTGAAGTTGATTATAGTGTTCAATGTAAACCCTGAAAGTAAGAAAACATAGGGAATACTTCATGATGTGTGGCTGGGCAAGGATTATTTAAATAAGATCTCAAAAGCACAGGTAACAAAAGCAAAAAGAGACAGATGTGATGATACCAAACTCACAAGCTTTTGTATAGCCAAGGAGACTATCAACAACGCGAAGGCCACCTACAGAATGAGGGAAACTATCTGCAAGCTGTACATCTGATAAGGGATTGACTTACAGAATAAAGAACTTAAGAGCAAAAACCTAAAACAATTGGATTAAAATTGTCAAAAGACTTAAGTAGATATTTATCAAAAGAAGACATATAAAGTTCAATACATATTTAAAAAAATACTCGACAGCACTAATCAGAAGGAAATGCAAATCAAATCTACAATAAGACACCACCTCACTCTTGTTATAATGGGTCTTATCAGGAAAAAAATAAAAAGAAAAAATTTTTGGTGAGGATGTGAAGAAAAGTGAATACTTGCACCCTGGTGAGAATGTAAACATAAAGCCATCATGGAAAATAGTATGAAGTTTCCTCAAAAAGTTAAAAATAGCACTACCATGTGCTCTCACCATCCCACTGCAGGGTCTATATCACAAGGAAATAAAATCGGGACATTGAAGACATGCTGCACTTCCCTGTTCATTGCAGCACTATTTACAGTAGCCAAGGGATAGAACCAAACTAAGTCTCCCAAAATAGATGAATGAGTAAAGACAATGTGCTACATATAATCAGTCATAAAAAAGTGTAGCAGCCCATATAGCCTATGGCTAGGAGGAGTGAGAGTTATAAGAAATACCTGTATAGCCCAATAGTGGAACACCTTGGTGAAAAGGGCATGGAGAGGGATTTAGCTCTCCTGACAAGCATGAGAGCTCATGAGATGAGAGCATTGGTAAATTGGCAGTCTCTACACCTGTGGTGTTGAGACGCACGAGATCAGCCTTACATTAGGCTGGAGGAGAAGGCAATAGGGAGCATGCACATTCCATCACAGACCGGCTTACTCTGACTCTGTCTCTGCTCCTAATGCCAGCACGACATCTCTCTGCTGAAGATTACCAAGCTCTACTAAAGATTAAGACCTATCTATTCTACGACTGCTTTACTCTCTCAAAGACTCTCTCTCTTTCTCACTTTCTCATCAAAGACTCTCTCTTACTCTACTCAGCTAGAGTAGATAGCCCTCAGGCACCTAAGAGCAATTGTTCTTGAGCAAGGTAGCTTAGTGGACCCAGTCCAGAACCTAGTTAAACTGAGCCTGAGACCTGGCCAGTCTTCGGCCTTGACAAGTGGTATCAGAAGTGGGGTGTGACAAAAAAAGAATGAAATCCCTTCATCTGTGGTACACAGATGTACCTGGAGAACATTATATTAAGTTTAAACTAGGCATAGAAATAAAAATATCACAAGATCTCATTCATACATAGAGTAAATACATTGATGAAATAGAGGGTAAGACAGTGGTTACCAGAGTTGGAGAAGGAGGAGGAAGGAGGCAGAAACAAGAAGATGGGGACAAGTTGAGCCAATGTATATCATGTTACAATTAGGTAGAAGGAAAAATTTCTGATGTTCTATCACACACTAAAGTGACCACGGCTAACCGTGAAGTATTGCCTATTATGAAATGCATGGTAGGTAGAAAAGAAGCTTTTGAATGTTCTTATCCCCAAAGAATGAAAAATGGATGAGGCGGTCAATGTACTAACTGCAATCATTGGCTCATTATACAATATATACATGCATTGAAACACTGAATTGGCCCCCATAAATGTGTACAATTATAATGTATCAATTACATAAATTGTCATTGTAAAAGAGCTGTAAGACCAAAGGCACAAACATTACATAAGGGGCTGAAGTATAGGCACAGATCATAAGTAGATGAGAAGACATATGTTTTGGCTTCACACTTCAAAGTTCTAAGTTCTATAACAGGAACATGGAGTTCTTAGAGAAGTACCACAGAGGATATATATCAACTGTAGTAACTAGTTCATTGGAAGGACCTAGTGATATCTTGTTTTTTGCTCATCTCATACAAAATTTTAAAAAGTTATTTTGCTGTATAGTATTTTTAATTGTTAGAGCTAGTACAAAATCCTTCATGTAAAAGATAAGCCTATAGTTTGATAAGTGTTTTATAAAATGAGTCTGTCATCATTTTCTGTTATCTAAAGCACTTTAAAAATATTTATATCAACTATTTTCCCAAGTGATTTATTGTTATCACTCTATTGCATATAAGTATTTCCATGCTTAAGATAGATTTTTGTGTATACTTGTTTTTTATACTTGTAAATATAGGTTTTCTTTAAAAGTTTTCTTTCAGGTGTTATTGAATTTAGAATTTCCTTTGCTCCTGTATTCTACCTGGCATTCGTCCTTTAGAAATTCCCCCTGGACACTCATTCATACTGTTCATTTCTGCTTTTGAAAGCAAGTGTATATTTATGCCTTGCTGAGGTATTAAGCCATGTTACCTTTACAAATCAAAATCAGATTTTTTCTCAGGTCTTAGTGATAGCCAAAGATCAGTATTAATAAAAAAAAATTGTTTTCTTGTTTTTTAGGGGCTTCAGGGGACTGTGAAACTCATACTGCAAAATTATTTTCAGTTCTTAGAAACAGAGAGTATTAGAAATACAAAAGATGATATTGGAATTTTCCAGACTTAAACATTTAAATTTCTGCCATTTTCATGAGAATTAAATGAGGGGGATAAGATGTTTCACTTGGTCTCCAAGTTGTTTTGACTTGTATTAATTCTTGTTATAGTATTTCATGATGAATCTGGATACTGTCTGGCAAAGACCTATCTTTGAACTACTGCAAGATGATTCTGCAGGACGTCCAAAGAATTAATGACAGAAAGAGTTCATTCTATTTCTAAAAGAGCCTTATGGAGCTAGAAAGTAGCTGAGACTACTGGGATAATCTGAGTCAATTATACTGAATTCACATAGGGTGATTATGTAGTTCTCAGCGCCTCCCTTAACCAGATGTTCTTAATCAGTCCTGATTCCTTACTTCAACTAATGCCCCCCACAATGCTGACTCCAGGTTGCTCAAGCAAGACTCCTTAATAATTGCTCACTCATTTGGATCAATCTCCTCCATCACTGGCCTTTTTACTTTTTGCTTCCTCTCGGTTATTTCTGACTTCTTTACATTAAATATTAATGATTTCTTATTGTTTTCCTTCGCCAGAACTTTACATAAAATGTGAAATTCACAATGCCCAACTGATATTTTTAAATAGTAGAGTGAAAGTTTAGAGAACTGTAAGAGCTTTATTTTATTCAAAAGCTATGGCTAATTGCCGGACCTAAAAGCATTAAAAAGCAGGCATGTCTATTCCTATTTTATGATAATTTCTGGAACTTTTATCTGTCATCTGTGATAGTGTCTGTTTACCCAGCTGTCTTGAAGGTTAGTTAGAATTGTGTGTGATTCATTAACTATGGAAATTCAATAATTTATATCTATCATATTTTGACTTTTGTTAGCATCAAATTTTAGAGAATCATTGAAAAATAGAACTAACTCTTACATCTCCTGAAATCCCATTCCTATCATTTGGTTAATACTTTAAAGTGAATCAGACAATGTTTATCGGTTGTATGGAGGGAGATTTCTTTATTAATCATTAAATTCAAAATTGCTATAAATGAAGCCTCCATAACTAAATAATATTATAAATTATTAATATTTATGTATAAAATATAAGCTATACATACAATGGTGTCGCCTTTGAAATAATGAAATCTATAAATACAAGCCATCAGTAAGAAGGTGAATCTTCAAGGCATCTTAATAGCTAGTCCAAGTTAGAGACTGCCATCTTTAAAGTGAAGTGTTTTAGAAACTTAATTTAATTCATATTTTAATATATTTTCAGTATCAAAACCTGCAAAGTATGTTTGATTCTCAGTACGCAGTTAGACATATTCAACATTAAATTCATGAGTGGAATTCTCGTGGAATTAATTAATCTGGACATCTACTCTGGGAACTAAATAAATCCTTCTTCATTAGTTTGGTGTCTTGCTGTCCCGACCTTCCCAGCTGTTTTAGCATCCCATAAGTAAAGAGTTCATAGCCAACATGCTAACCATAGTCTTTATTTATCCATTACTATGTCTGCCAGTTTCCTCGTTAGAGATCCAGTCTTGTTCACATAGATATTTCCGTACGTTTCAATAATATTTCTTTCTTCTCTCCATCTGCAAAACCCCATATTTTAGTGAGAAACTTAAAGGAGTTACCATGGAAGCAAAATCTGCAATTAATAATTTTATGCTAATATATTAATAATTCATTTAAGTTGATGTGTTTCTCTTCCCAAGAGTAACAACATTTAGAGAGGAAATAAAAATCCTACGTTTATTCTAAGCCACTTCCAATAATGGAATTTCCATTGACAAGACAGTAAAAAATTGGGTGAGAGCAATTTCCTTCCACTCTTATTACAGGTATCCGTGAGGAATGATATTCTGGATCTGGCTTTAACAACTTTTTGAGAACCAATTGTTAATTAAAGAACATTGCCCCGATCTCTCTTGCATTTCAGTGAATAATAACAAAAATTCCAAACCAAAAAATGTTAAAACAAGAAACACGTGTAAAATATATTTTAAAGAGATGACTAGATCAATTCTCATAGAGAAGGTGACATGTGAACTGAGGCTTACAGGAAGAACACAAGCCTGTTGGTATCTAGGCCAGAGCATTCCCAGTAAAGAATGGCGAGTGTAAAGACCCTGTGGCATGAGTACACCTTGTGTGCCTGAGTAAAGTGAGGGTTGTGTTGCTAAAGCCCATTTAAGGTTGGGTAAGGAGACAGAAATGAGAGTAGAAAAATAAGAAACAAGCCAGTTCATGCAAGGCCATGTGGTTATAGCAAGGACTGTGGCTTTTAATGTAGGTGAAAGAAGAAGGCTTTCAAGCATTTTGAGTAAAGTAGTGACATATAAACTTGTTTATCAGTGGGATCTGTTGCTTCCTATGATGAGAACAGATTGCTGGAGAACAGAGAAAATGCAAGAAAGCTCTCTGAAAGTTATAATATCCATGTGGCTTGGACAACTGTGACTGCAGTAGTGATGATTAAAACTAATGGCTATTCTTTGAACATGTAGACCAAAAGAGATCTTGTTTAAGGGAGAAAGGAGTTTAGAATGAGTCTACAATATTTATCTGAGCAGCTAGATATGTAGACCTTTACAGAAAGAAGACATTTGGAAGCAAATCACATATTTTAATTTTGGACATAATATATTTGCGATGTGTGTTAGACTTCCAAGTGGAGATGCCGAGTCAGCAGTTGGATATATGCAAGTCTGAAGTTTGACGAAGAAATAACAGGCTACAGCTATAAAATGGGGTATCAGCAGATAATGATGTTTAAAATTATGATGCGGAAGGGGATGACTTACTAATGGGATATGTTGATAGAAACAAGTCTAATTAATATGATAGACCTTAAGCACACTAGTGTAGTAAAATTACTACCTGTGTATTCTTTCTCCTTTCCTCCACCTCTGTACACACATTGCATATAAATTAAACACTTTTTTCACTGTGTGAGCTTTTTAAAAATATGATGAACTCTTACTAATGACTTAAGGTTGAGTTTATATATCACATTCTACATATATATAGAAAATGGACCAGCTGTCACTTTAATAAGGAATCTTATTATCACATATTAATTCCCCTTTACCTTAAACTACTATAGTGATATTGTCTTTTGTATCACTTTTCCCACTTACTGTGTCATAAACTTCCTTAAGGAAGAATCTCATATTTTCAACACCCAATACTATACTTGAAAAATTGAAGACAATTAGTATATTAATTGATACAATTAAATAATGATAGAGGGGAAGAAGGATAATGACAGTGTTCAGAGTAAGCAGTGGAAAGAGGTGTGGAGGAGGGAGACCAGCATTTATTTTATCTAGTATGTAAGCCTGTTTCTAAAAATCTGCTAGCAATTTTTAAAATACATAGAATTCATACTATATAATTGAAGAGAACATGATTCAATTTTCTCTCCTGTGAAATGAGAGTGTTGATCTAAGCTTCCTTTCCAGCTTTAAAATGCAAAGGTTTTAGGACTCTTGGATTCCCAAATGAAATATGCTCTGTGATTTGTGTACATTTCTTCTTTCTCGTGTTTGGTCATGCGTAGTGCTCTGAAACCCCACGCTGGTCTTGGATGCCCGCGACATCACCCCTTAGTTTCACTCTCTGGCGTGGTGGACGTCAATACCCTTATTACATCACATTTTATTATTGCTTGCAAAAGGAAATCATCTGTGATGGCTTTGCAGGATTTGTATTTGCTCTACATTGCTTCACTTTCCTTCTTTGTATATAAAGAAAAAAATTTCCTCTGTTTCTCCTTGTTTCTTTGTGTGCTTGATTTTTGACATTAGAAAAGGAAGTTACCATTAAAGCTTTCCTTTAAAAATTGTTTAAAAAGGCATTGGGTGAAAAAAGTTTGACTCTGCAGTGACTATAATTTATTCACTCTTGGTTCTTCAGAACAGGTTACTGTTACTTCATAGTGCTTCATATTTTAAAGTGTATCATCAACTATTTGTGAATAAAGACCCATCCTTATCCTTTTGCCATTTTTCCTGTTTCATTCAAAAGCCTCTTCCAAAATATGAACACATAGAACAAGCATGATATGGAATTCACTAAAGTGGATCCCATTTAATTCTACTTTCAATGGCGGCCTGTTTCTGAAATCAGGCACTTTTGTATCAAAACCTTCTTCTTCTTATATTATAGACAATACCGTGGAGAGAATTATTCCTTTTAGAATTTGTTTGCAGTGATTTGAAACAGAACCCTGAGTCTAAAATTCATCAACTAAAACATATTAGGTCAACATTAAATTCTTTCCTTGTTTAGTGCTTAAGAAATATACAGCATGATGACTATAGCAAATGATGATACATTGTATTCTTGAAAAGTGGATGTTAAATATTCTTGAACAGTCGATGTTAAATATTCCTACAACAAAAATGATAGCTATGTGAGGTAAGGCATATTTTAATTAGCTAGACTTAACCATTTCCCTGTGTGCCTATACTTTAAAACATCATATTTTGATATATAACATTTGATATTATGTGGTACACAGTACATAGACACAATTTTATCTGTCAATTTAAATGAATAAATGAAAAAAAGAGAATGCAGCACCATTAGTCATTCTAGTCTTGCCAACTACAGAAACTAGAACTGATTTTTTCATTAGAAATTAAATTTGAAAACAAGAATAATGTTAAGTTTAGAGATACTAAATAGGTCATATTATGTTTGTAACCTAATGTCTGCTTTTCAGTTTTAAATAATTAGGGAAATGATCTTTCACTGCGGCAGTTCCCATGACCTTCCCCTCCCCCACCACCACTGTGGACCAGCACTGGGCAGGAGTATCTAAGGTACTGAGCATTAGAGCTCTATCTCTACACCCCAACCCTTGGATCACCCTCACCGTTAGTGGGAAAAATATTGTTTTCCATGACACTTAGGAACTCACCCCACAGCTTCATCTGTATTTAAAGCCACAATTATTGCAACAATGTAATCGTTTTTTTCTAAAATTGGCCCTAATTTCCTACTATTATTTGTGTGTATTGAGAGTCATTTCAACCAACCAACAGCCAGACACATAATGAGTTTTCATAATGTGAACAATTCTGTGTTTAGTTCTACAGAACAGTAAACTCATACTCTTAAAATTAAGATTCATAGTTTAAAAATTATTTTATCTTTTGAAGCAGCATTCATGTATGCTTTGAAGAGAAACAAGTTTCCAAAGGACAAAACTTATGTTTATATTTGTAAAGTACTCTGCTGCAGTCTTTGCTATCTATTCTACTATATTTTATTCTGTTTTTAATGTTACTTTATTCTATTTCTTTAATGAACGTTGGTTGGGAACCATGACCAGAAGATGGAAAAACACTGTTTTTGAGTACATAAGAACTCTCTATCTTTCAGCTGATTGTACCTAAGTCAGGAGGAAAGAATAATATGAAACAAAATATAGTTGAATATGAGTCAGTGAAATATAATTCAAAGAAGTGAGACTTGAGTCGGATGCTGATGAACAAGAAGAATGTGGCAACATGAAGGTTAAAATAAGAAAGACCAAGAGAATGAACACAACCTGGTCTCACAACAGTGAGGACAAGTGCCTGGGTGAAGTGCCACTGTGCTTTTGGGACAAAGAAATTATAAAGGCAGAGAAATCATCTAATTAGTTGCATAATAGCTACAAGAGTAAAAGTGAAAGTTACACCTAATATTGAAGAAAGCAGAGAGCAATTTGAGTGTTTTGATCATTAAAAATGTGTTGGGGCAATGATATTAAGGAAAATTATAATATGATAAAAGTATACAGAATAGATAATGAGAAAACTACTTCAGAGAGAAATCTAGGGTAGCTTCTTCTCATATTTCTGATGTCATGTGACTAGAATCCAGACTGGGTGGTAGCAATTAAGAAAATATATCAAATACAGTCAAAGGAATGGTTTATGAATTCCCTGCTTACTGGTGTGGCATATGCTATAAATTTGTTATAAGATTGTCCTTTAAATTTTTACATGTTAATAATGTAATGAAATAGAATAAAATTTAATAGATAATATTCATTCATTAAATAAATGCGTCTTAAGTATCTTTGGTAATAAGTAGTGTATTGTTCAGTGTCCCTGTTTTGTAAAACTTACTTTCTAGTGGGGAGAGAAATATAATATTTATAAAGAACAAGTAAAACAATTTTAGTTAATGATACATGCTATGAATAAAATAAAGATACATTAGGAAATATAATTATGAAGCGTTCAAGAGTTGGTTATTTGATCTACAAGCAGCAATGTAGAAATAGAGCCCATGCTCTAGAGGACTTTTAAGTTTGTATGTGAACTTTGCAGGACACAATGAAAAATGTAGCGACTACATATGTGGACAAAGGACCTAGACCATGAAAGCACAAATGCTCTTTAGATATAACAGTATCACAAAGAGATCACTCGAGTCCAGTTCTGTGATCAGAAGAGCTCTCCAACTTCCATTGGCCATAGAATCAGATTGATTCTAATTCAACCATTTATAGTTCTCTAAGTGGATAGGTAATCAGGAGCCATATGGGTTACATTAGGATTTCTGAGTTTTAATAAAAGTCATAACGGGAAAAAATAACCAGAATCTCTAGGGATTATTGTTCAAAATACTAATGAATGAATGTTCTCCTGGATTTACTTGATAAAGAAATTCAGGACCTGCTAAGCAATCTGCATTTATAACGAACACTCCCAATAAGTGCTAAAATTACTAAAATTTGATAATCACCAAAGTTCTCTTATTTTATAATTAGGTTCATCTGAAGCTCGAAAGATTAAGTGATAGTCATGGTTATTCTATCAGGGATAAAGCTAAAACCGGGATTTCAGTTTTCCATGTGTAAAACAGAATAGTTTTTATATTTCAAACCATATTGGTTTTGTTTTGTTAATTTTTTTATGAGTTATGGACCCATACCACATAAAATTCTCAGACCTCTTATTTTGTTTATTTGTTTTGTTTCATTTTGTTTTTGTGAAATTAGGGACAATTCTACCTACTGTAAACATGTTATTTAGGTTGTTTGTAGGATTCAGGATAACGTTTGTTGAGCAACAGTGCCTGGAGTCAAGAGCCTGTATGAGCTATTATCATCACTGTTCCTGCTGTACTGAGGTTAGTAGAGCTAGTGTTCAATTACGTGAGCTCTAGAGCTGTACAACCGTTGCTTAGATATCAACCCCACCATTTACCAACTCTGTGACTTTGGGAAAGTGTTCTAAACTCATCCTGCTGGGTTCCTTTCATTGGTCCAATGGTGAATGGAGGATAACATGTTAAAGTGTTGGGATTAAATGAGTTAATACAAATAAAGCACTTTTAACAAGGTACAGAGCCTTATGAGTTCTCAATATGCTCTTGTTGATATGTCATTATATGGGGGAAAAAAAAGAAAAGAGAGAAATAGCTTCAGGCAGATCAACACTCTTCCAGTAGCTGGGATAGTCAGACAACTTTAGTTACAGAAGAACGAGTGTGAAATCTGGAGCTTTTAAAAGAAATCAATGTAACCCGAAGAGTCAGGAATGCTTGGATACCTATTTCCCCCGTATATGGAGTTGTCTCCTCGGATATTTCACGTTTAGGTAATGCTGAAAATATGGTAAAGCACATTCCCCCTGGGTGTCCTTGTTCTCGTGTTTACTTTTCTCAGCTGTCTTTCTCCTTACGATTTGTCTGATTTCTTTACTCTCGGTAACTTTGTTTTTAGAGGGGGGAGGGGGTTCCAGAAATCTAGTGAAATAAAAATTTGGTTTTAACATTTGAAAATATTTTCTAGCTTCATAGGTGTTCAATATTATATTGAAACTGCTGGTTTGGAGCCTGTGGCTCAAGTGGCTAAGGTGCCAACCACATACACCTAAGGTGGTGGGTTCGAATCCAGCCCGGGCCGCCAAAACAACAATGTCAGCTGCAACCAAAAAACAGCTGGGCATTGTGGCAGGTGCCTGTGGTCCCAGCTACTTGGGAGGCTGAGGCAGGAGACTCGCTTGACCCCAGGAGTTGGACGTTGCTGTGAGCTATGCCACAGCACTCTACCCAGGGGGACAGCTTGAGGCTCTGTCTCAAAAAAAAAAAAAAAAAAGAAACTGCCAAGTAAGTTATTATTCCCAAGGAGGAGAAATTAAGCTCAAATTAACATTCTTGCCAATTGAAACGTTTGCGTCACAGCAACTAATTAAGTTGCTTATATAACAAAATAAATAATATAACTAGCTACCTTTATTTTAAAACATACCTTCATTATGATTAAGATTAGGTGAAAAGAGTGAGTCATATTTATATAGGAACATGAAAACAGTCAATCAGTAAGCCTTGATGCTGATGATTATACTTTCAAAGACAGTCTCAAACCTGTTATCTGAGTGTCTTAGATCTCTAATTTCACTATAACGACATTATTACAGGCAGTTTTTTTTCCATTTATTTATTTATTTATTTTTGTAGAGACAGGATCTGACTGTTTCCCACACTGGCCTCCAATTCCTGGCCTCCAGTGATCCTCCCACCTCAGCCTCCCAAAGTGCTGAGATTATAGTCAAGAGGCATCCGTCACACCTGACCTATAGGTAGTTCTTTCTAAAGGAATATTGCAATAGCCTTTTGCCTAGGATCCTAAAATATATCCCCATAAACAATGCAGCAATCTTTGAAAACCTCAAATCTCTCCATATCACTCCTCTGCTTCAATTAGATGGCTTTCTGTTGCTCTGAGGATAAACTAAAAGTCTTTAAAAAGGCCTTCCTGGTTTGGCACGTGTCCCCTTCTTCTTCCTATCCAAGCCCTTTTTATTGGCTCCATACAGAGTTATGCATCTACCCTCTTCTCATGCCTTTCCACTGTCTTTGCCAGCTAGAAAACGCTTGCTCTCCATCAATTACCAACACATGTGGACCACTCACTCCTTATTCAGATCTTAGGTTTTAAAACTCATATCTTCAAAAACCACTACTGATTCCATAGAGTATTCTACTTTTGACAGTTATATACCATCCTTGCACCCTATAGTATGTTTTTTATGTAATACTCCTTATCACAATTGAGGTCAAATAACAAAATAACATTTGTGGTTCACATTGTGCCTACACCCCATGATGCCAAGGCCATGCAAGAGTTGTTTAATATTAACATCCCCAGTCTTGGAAAAGTGCCAAGTACAGAGTAATAACCCAGCAAAAATTTTGTAAAGTGAACACATGCATGCATGAGGAACATCAAAGATTGAAATTTAAATATTGAAAATATATTTCCTCTAATGATAGGCACTGCCTATAATGACTATGCGGGCTTTAATTTTAACAAATATTTAGAGTTGGCCACCCAAATATGCACATCACAACAATGAAGTGATCCTATATTAATTCTTATTTTCCAACTATGCTTGCTTTTGCCTTATTCTGATAGACAGGCTTTAGTGGGATATATGTACGAATTTGAATTAATAAAGTGTTAAGGAACAACTAGAAATACCATTCATTAGTACCAAATGAAGCAGTGAATATAATTTCCCTCTTTTAGTTTTAGGTCTGTAAAAAATCATCGTTTAATTCTAATAACATACTTCCTCCATTTGCTGGGACTATCAACCAAACGGTCCCAATGACACCTACTTATACATGGGCATCTGTCAGTCAAGACCTTGCTGTGGATAAATGGTTGCTTGTGGAGTTGGTACATGATACAAGCAGGACCAAACAAAGTTTAGTTACAGTTATTTATATGTACAGTTAAAGATAAGGTCTTCCTCTTTTTGAGATTCTGACTACTTAGTCTTGAAAGTTGTTCTTCTTTCCTATAAAATAGACACAATTTGCTTAAAAATAAAGCAAGGATAAAGAATGGCATAGATGACAGAGAAAGAAACCACCCAGATCTGACTGTCTTGAAGTTTAAACCTATATGACGAAGTAAAGTTTTTTACTCTCAAATGTTTGCATTCTAAGCACAATGATAGTTTATACAGATAAAGTTTTCTTTGGCCCTTCCTTTAATGAGATGTGAGTGCAGATAGTGATATGTTATGAATAATCAGATTTGTGTATATGCTCCCCTCAAAAACAAACACTGAAGCTGAAAGAAATCCAGAATAATATAAAGATTTTACTCTACATTTTTGAGTATGGGGAGAGCATTATGCACAGTAATGTGTCCCATATTAAGAAATATATCTCTAAACTTATGTGTATAGAGGTCATTACAAAAGTTTTGAGAAACATGAAAATCAAGATGAGTAAAATCTGTGCAGAGGGAAATAAATGAATCCCTCCCAGCAGCAGCACCAGCTAGCTGACCAAGTTGAAACTTGCAAGTTTCTTGAAAATGAAATAATGGACCGTAAAAAAGTCTGTCTCAAAACTTTTGGACTGACCCACATACAAAAGAGGAAACACAAAATAAGGGAGAGATAGAAGGAGGGAGGGAAGGAAGGGGTAGAGGGAAGGAATTGTATTATCTATTATTCTAGGTTCTTTGCCAGAAAACATTTATCAGCAGATATGTAAGTTCCCAGACACTAAAATTTTTGAACCAAAGTCAAATAATGTTTATCAGAAATATTGTAGAAAAGACATGACAGGTGGCAGAGCAAAGTTTATGGTTTCTCACCCTGTGAACCATTGCTTACAATGATCAGCAAAGTCGTGGCTCAGTGTAGACGTATGAAAAAGGAACTTTAGAAACAAACACTATAATACCAATTTCTTTATCTTTTAATTTCTTTGCCTCGAGATATTTTTCTTCCATTACCCTTTGTTTTCAATCCTTCATTCTAGATCATCTATAATTATAAAGATTATTTTTCCATTTTGCTCAATGTGAGAGTTAATGTGATGAGAGATTATCTGCAAGCAAATCTCAGAGTGTCTAAATCATTTACAGATATGTGCACCATAAACCAACTTTCTGACTGGTAATCACTGAGCTGACACAGAATGCCTGTGAGTGGTATGTGTGATGGGAATAAACTTCATGTGGCAATAAGCTAGGAATGTATAATCTCATTGTGAATGGAAAAAACAAACTAAACTAACCTATAAAGTTGAGTACTCCTTCTTCAAAATACAAAAGGGGCCATTAGAAGGTATGTGCATCAAAAACTCATCTCTCCCTGGCAAGAAAATCTGCTCTGGTGTTTGTCTTTAAGCAGCAGAATGCTCAGAATTAAGAATAAAGTGGATAGCCCAAGATATTTGTAGTTTAGTTGCTAATGAGTAAACAGTGCTATTCAATAACATCTGTCTTCTCTTAAAAAATCCTATTAAAAACAATCATTGAATTTAAAGCTGGAAGCAACCTTAGTTATAAAATCTTGTCCAAGTTCTGAGTTTTATAAGTAATGTGAAAAATGAGGCAGATAGAAGTAGTAACAACATTACGAGATACATCACAACTGTCTCCCTTCCCCCAAAGGAAAAAGTGTTGAAAATAGTAAATGTATTTATTCTGAAAAGCTAAAAGCATCAAAATATTTTCACAAAATATAAAAATTTAAAAAGTGAAAAGTCATAGGTTACACACCATCTAATGAATATAATTGTGATGGCAGATTGTGACTCTTCCATCATGAGACTTCCTATTGACCATGTAACGTTGTAAGCTGTAAAATGGGGAAGTGTCCTGTATGTTCTATATGTAGTAACTTACATATCTGCTGCTGCATGTTTTCTGGCAAAGAACCTAGAATAATAGATAATACAATTCCCTCCCTCTACCCCTTCCTTCCCTCCCTCCTTCTATCCCTCTCTCCCTCCCTTCCTTCTTTCCTTCCTTTCATCCTTCCTTCTCTTCCTTCTTTCTCTCCTTCTCTCTTTCCCAGAGTTGGTATGACTAAGTTGCTCAGGCTGGATTCAAACTCCTGGGCTCAAGCTGCCTTAGCCTCCCCCAAATTTAGGAACATAGGTGTGCATCACCACACTTTCTTGTCATAGTACCTAAGACATAGTTAAATTCAATAAAATTTCATTCCCTATGTATTTTTGAAGTGTCTTGACTCCAACTTTAATGCTCTTACTTAGAAGTTCACTTATTGAGTGGGAAAACATAAGGTATACTGTGAATCATTAAAATTAAACTAATGAAACGATAGAAAATCAAGAAGTAGGTTTTATTTATAAAGTGATGTTATATTTTGACAGTAAACTTAGCTTTTAGCTGAGATAAGCAAAGTTTTTCTTACTGGCCAGATATTAAATATTTTGGTTCTCCAAATCATATGGTCAATGTGAAAAAATAGTTTCCTTGGCCACAGTAGCACAGAAGCAGTCCTAGGAATATCTAAACGCATGACAGTGCTTGAACAAAACTTTGTTTATAAAAATAGATGATAGGCTATATTTGACATAAAGTTCACAGTTTGCTAATCAGCGATTTATATCATACTTTTCAATATTACCCCCCAACATTCATACTGCCAAAATTTTTTTTCTGTCCTTGCAGTGACTATAATTCATTCATGAATTTTGAACTTATACAAATTTATAGAAGAATTATTATTTTTTTGAAATCCATGGTCCTCAATCGCAGTAGCCAGAAATATGTTAGAGAGAAGATTTCACAACTTTTAAGATGACTTTAAATATTAACAGCCAAAGCCTAAAAAACCTCAAAACACAAAGATTATCTCACAGATATGTAATAGGAAAAAAATGCATTTCTTTTCTTTTCTACCTCAAACTATGTGAGATCTTAATTAAGTAGTAAAACAAAAAATAAAAAATTAGAAGAGATACGATATATGTGATTGGTGTGTAGATCCTGGTTGGTTCCTAAAAAGATCTAGTGCCT
>NW_003852435.1:5423872-5427576 GCF_000181295.1 Otolemur garnettii
AAGAAATAAACAGTCTTTAATCTTTTAAAAACCTCTATTTCTATGATTGTCTGACTCATGAAATATGCAAGATGCCAATACCGTGTAACATAGAATGAACCCTATTCTGCCATCCTTTAATACAAGAGAAGAACATCAGAGTACTATCGGGAAAATGGCAATACAATAATACTTAGGTACAGAGAAAAAAAGAAGGTGCTTTTCAACTCTACTCAGGGTCCGTTTTGAAAAAGGCTGTAATAGGCACTATTATTTTAGAGAGATCCTGGGAATGTCTTGAATAATTTTAGGTAGCAATATCTCACCAGCTTTGTGAAAAAAAGACCATCTGGCACTAAAAAGATTTAACTGCCACAGCTACTAAAATTTATGTAGTCAATTAATACTATGAACTCTTACATTATTTTATTTAGTTAGCACTATTTACATGAAAGGATCGCCATGAAACGATAACCGTGGAACCATGACACCTACCTTTCCTGCATCAAGGATTCCGATGCTCAAAATAATAAATGATTTTGATACAAATAGTACTTGACAAAGACACAGCATCAAGGTTTACGTTCATTCTTCATAAACTAATCAGTAAACTTAAAATGATTTTGAAAACTTCGTGAGAAACCATGGATGATGATAATATTGGATATTTCTGCAGGCATGTAAACCAAACTATGTTCTAAAGGTCAGCCTAATTTATGTCCTTTCTGTGGTAGCTGTGCTTATTAGTTTGTTTCAGCCTTTCCTTTAATTCTGTGAGCGAGCACATATTCTCTCAATATAATTCTCTTTAGGCAGCTAGAATCAGTTTATATTGCTACTAAATGAGGCCTACATTATGTGATGGTAATGGTGAAATATTGGGAGCCAGTCATAATCCTTGAAGATGAGTCACCAAATGCCATCATTCTTTTTTTAAATTTTTCAATTAACATTTCATTAAAAACTAAAATTTAAAATTCTCACGCAGAACTAGAAAACGCTAAAAAATATGTCATATGGATCTCTGTTGAAGAAACACTAGCCTAAATCATTCTGAAATCATTCTGCATTTCACGAGGTAATGTTTCTCAGTTTTACAAGTAATTATTTTTCATTCAGCATTCTTAACAAAGGCACGAAATCCTGCTTCAACTAATTATTCTATAGGGAAAATGCTGTAATTCTGAATGTTGAAATTCTGTAAGATTAAAATTCTGAAAATATACTTCTGGAAAAATAATTTGAGAAATTATTTTAAAGATATTTATTTACATTTTTCAAAGGAAATTTCTTTGAGAGACGTATTAAAACATGACAGAATGCCACATAGGCCACGCTACACAATAAAATAGGCAATAATCACAAACATCTTTTTGCCAGCCTAAACACAAATGATGGTCATATGGGTAGAACAATTACGAGCAGATGAACCATATTCATAAAGAAATAGGTCAAAATGGAGATATATAAATGCATATCACTAGGGTTAGTAATTATGTGCACCCAGTTTTATAACTGCAATCATCTGAAATACTGTGAAGAACATCTTAAGTCTTTTGATGATATTGATTAAAAACCAGGATGTGTCACAACCGTTCAGGCAGTCATCCAAAGAGTCAGAGTCAAGATCTTGAGATATTTTATTGTGCATGAATGCAAATTTACAAAAAGGCATCTCTTCACTTGTTGGGGAAGTTTAAACATTTTTTATGTACCTGCACAGTACTTACAATACCGTTATGAAACTGCACTTTTGTGAAGTTAAATTTGCAAAAGATGGAAAAAACAAATTAAAACTCTCTAAAAGAGTTTGCACGACTTATACTGCTGGTGTTGGAGATGATGCAAAGAAGAAATAGGTGGCACAGTCAATTGTCAAAAATAGTGTTGCCAAGTTAAAACAAGGGGGAAATGCTATAAAAAGAAAAAAAACTATTAATCAAAAATGCAACATATGAAAGGATTTTACAGGGATAGATGATGAACAATTGTATGGAGATAGGAAGAAGCGGCCAACTTTCAGAATCATTAACTGCATTTTGAAGTTATGTCATGATGAATAACCACTTTGTTCTTTGATGACATGTTTCTCCTTGGAGGACACGTTCACATTCATTTTCTACACGGTGCTGCTTTTTATGAAATTCTTCTGTGATTCAATGCACAGCAACACAAACATTCCTCGCTAAAATTTTACATCTTCTGTTCCACGTTTTCTATGTAGAAATCCAGGCCACATGCACTGATGTAGAGATTAGAAATTTGGCAGAAACAGAACTGGTGATCAAACAGTAACACTGTTGCACTGTTGTATGAGGAGTCTTCTATCCTGCCATCTGCAAAATTATTTCCTGAACCAATGGCTTCTTCAGGCAAATGCAGCTCTAATTTATTAAAATCTTATGAAATGTCATCAACGGTAAGGAGTCTGAATGCAGGCAAATGAAATTTTAAATTGAAGATTTTTTGTTGTTGCCTTATGGTGTAGCCAAACTCCTCATCTGAATAAGACATTAACAAAGTAATGATTCCACCTAAACTGATGCAACTATCCTGTGATTATGCTTTGAGGGACTTTAGCTGTTTGGTGTTTTAGACTTTAGGAATTTAGACTTTAAAGATTTCAATCATTTGGGATTTTAAAAGTTGGGATTATGGTTCTCAGGACTACAACTTTTGGGTTTACGATCCACATCCTAAATATCTATTGTAGGTAATAATATTCGATGGCCTACTAGTTGTGAATATCAAAAATTGAAACTGATTTTTCCAATAGCACTCATTAATCTACATTAAACTGAATGCTATTTTACAGTGCAATTATTTACTCTTAGTGTTCAATTTCCCAAGCATTTTGAAACTATCAATTCCAGAAGCCAGCCTGTTAATAATAGAAAAACTTCCGTCTGAGCACCATGGCTCACGCCTCTGCTCCTATCCTTCTCAGAGGCCAAGTCTGAAGGATCTCTCCAGGTCAGAAGTTCAAGATCAGTCTGAACAAAAGTGAGCCCTCCATCTTTACCAAAAATAGAAAAACTTAGTTGGGCATGGAGTTATATGTCTGTAGCCCAGGCTATTTGGGAGGCTGAGGCAAGAGGATCACTTGAGCCTTAGAATTTGAGATTGCAGTGAGCTATGATGATGTCACTGCACTCTATCCTGAGACTTTGCCTCAAAAAAAAAAAAAATTACTCTCAATCTTTACTTTTTATTGCTACTCTATAAATAAACCATTATTCACATACAGCCACAGAACTAAAAAGCTTCAGAAGACACCAAATATATTGGCACATTTCTTTGGTCCCACTCATTTTCAGGGTCTAAGGACACAGGAGTGAACAAGAGTGCTGTGCTGCCAGTCTGGGTGGAACTTAACATTCTACTGGAAAACAAAAAAGAACAATTACAGGTAGAGAAAAAAATAACATATCTGATAATACTAAGTGCTATGCAGATAACTGAGATAGGCAATATTGCAGTGTGTATGTGGGTAACCACCTGAGATCAGGGACAGCCTGCTGGAGAAATAATGTTCAAGTGGATGCCTTGAAAGAGCCAATGCTATAAAAATCAGAAAGAAACCTTTCCAAACAGAGGGAACAGTTATTGTGAAGATGGTAAATTCAAAAAAACAAAGTCATATTATTAAATAAACAGAAAAAAATCACTGTGACTTAGAAATAGCCACAAAGGAGAACGGTACTTGATAAGGTTGGAAGAAAGAT
>NW_003852435.1:5427726-5428851 GCF_000181295.1 Otolemur garnettii
TAGGGAGTACTTGCTTCTGATTTACATTTTTAAAAGATGACTGTGGTTACTATGATTCTGGGAGTGTAATGGTGGCAAGTGTCAAAGCAAGTGTTGAAAAACTGGGTGAAAAATATGGACTAGACAATAGAAATAGAGAGGAGAGGAAGGGAGGACTTCACTAAATGATTCTGGATGTATAAGGCGGCCATAAAGTTCATGTACCACCCTGTAGATTGCACACAAACTTTATGGCCACCCTGTGGTTGAAAACATTTGCTGATGAAGTAGGGTAGAGGAAAAAGAAATTATCAAACATTCTTTAGATTTTTTATTTAAGCAGTAAGAAAGTGGATGGGTGTTTTCATGGTTCTAGAAAATAAGGAAAATCAGGGAGAAAACTAGGTAAGGAGTCAGAAATCAAATGTTCTTCTGTTCTGAATTTTGTTAAGTTTGAGATTATACAAAATTACATATTTATTACATGAATGACTGAATGATATCCTTTTATTCAAAAGTCCTGATGTTTAATACCTTTTAGTTGAATTTTGTTGTTGTTTGGAAAGACCATATATCTCTCCCCAAATAATACAGACATGTTCATATAAGACATAAGAGTTAAAAAAAAAAAAAAAAGGAATCATACCAAGATAAATAACATCCTGGGAAGAAAAGATCATAAGAACTCATTTAATGAAATCTTTATGCATTTTTTCTAAATGATGAAGTGAATGTCCATGGAGATAAGTGATTTCTTTTCGTAAGTATAATCAGTGACTTAGAAAGCCGGAGTACATGAGGTTTCTTAACTATCAATCCAGTGCTGTCTTTTTTTCTGGATGCTGTCCCATTCCTCTCAGATCTTTTCCCTTCTGTATAGAAGATAAAAACCACTGAGAATACAGTGGCCAAATAAATCATCATCATATGCTCATTATTTATATAATGGGATCTTATGCAACAAAAACTGATGACGAAAATTCCGATCAAGGATTTAGGATCCAGCATTCTTTGTGATGAATGGTGACATTTATTTACCTCCAGAAACAAATATGAAAATACCGATTTTCCATGTACTATCCACTTGTCCATGTAACAAAAGCGTTGACATGTTGTGAAAACAAACTAAAGGAACTCACTTATCTC
>NW_003852435.1:5431702-5433187 GCF_000181295.1 Otolemur garnettii
AAAAAAAAAAAAAGCTAACACATAGATGTGTGGAACAGAACATAGAACCCAGAAATAAATCTGAAGGTTTATAGTGAACTTATTTTTGACAAAGTTGCCAAAATCATAAGTGGGAAAGGGCAGTCTCTTTAATACTGGGAAAACTGGATATCCATGTGCAGAAGAATGAAATGAAATCCTATCTCTTGCCATTCAAAAAAGTCAAATAATAAAGGACTAAAGACTTAAATCAGAGACCTTAAAATATGAAAGTGTTAAATGAAAACACTGGGGAAATGCTTTAGGCCGTTAGTCCAGGCAAGACTTTTTGAGTAATACCCCCAACACACAGGTATCCAAAGCAAAATTGGACAAATGGAATGACATCAAGCTAGAGGGGTTCACAAAGCAAAGGGAGCAATGTGAAGAGACAACCCACAGAAGAGGAGAAAATATTGCAAACTACCTGTCTAACAAGGGATAAAAAACTTGGAAATATAAGATGCTCCAACAACTCAATAGAAAAATATCAAATAATTAATTAAAAAATAGGCAAAGGATCTGAATAGACATTTCTCAGAAGAAGATATGCAAATGGATAAGAAATAAATTTTAAAAACTCTCAACAGCATCAGTCATTAGAGAAATGCAAATCAAAACTACAACGAGATGCCATCTTGTCCCAGTTAAAATGGCTTCTATGAAAAAAAACAGGCAGTAACAAGTATTGGTGAGGATGTGGAGAAAGAGGATTCCTGGAACACTGTTGGTGGGAATGCACATTAGTGTCGTCACTGTGGAAAACTGTACAGAGTTTCCTCCAAATACTAAAAATCCAGAAATCCTGTGGCTGGATATATAACCAAAATATGTGCATTCAGTATATTGAAAAGACATCTGCACTCCCATGCTTGTTGTAGCACTATTCACAGCAGCCAAATATGGGATCAGCCTAAGTGTTCATCATTGGATGAATGGATGAAGAAATTGTGCTACATATACATAATGGAATATTATACATACATCTAGCCACAAAAAATGAAATACTATCACATCCATATTGCAAGAATATGGATGGAGCTGAGAAACATTAAGTGAAAGAAGCCAAGCACTGAAAGATAAATCTTTCACATGTTCTCACTCTTTCATGTGCGGAGCTAAATATTAAAAACAAATGAGCTTAAGGAGCAAGAGAACATAATAATGATCATTGGTGGCTGGGAATAGTAGTAGGAAAAGTGTAGCTAAAGAGGGAATGGTTAACCGGTGCAAAGTATAGTTATTTTGGTTTGGCGCCTATAACTCAGTGGTTATTGTGCCAGCCACATACACCAGGACTAGTGTGTTCGAACCTGGCCCGGGGTTGCTAAACAATAATGACAACTATGACAACTATGACAACTACAAAGCCAAGCTTTGTAGCAGGTGCCTATAGTCCCAGATACTTGGGAGGCTGAGGCAAGAGAATCATTTAAGCCCAAGAGTTTGAGGTCACTATGAGCTGTG
>NW_003852435.1:5433375-5471270 GCF_000181295.1 Otolemur garnettii
TATACTTTAAAATAACTAAGAGGGTTGAATTGGAGTGTTTCTAATCCAAAGAAATGATAAACACCTGAGGTGATAGATACCCTAATTACTCTAATTTGATGAATTCACATTCATCAAATGTTTATATCAAAACATCACTGTACCCTAAAAGATAAACAACCATTATGTACCCTTTATAATTAATAATTAAATACAAAAAAACCTGAAAAAATTGAGTCTTTATTATATACAATTACATCACTGTTCCTATAAAATAAGGGAGATTAACAAACAGTGCCACTCTAATCTTGCTTTTAAAACTTCTAGTTATAAAGGAAAATATTACAAAAATGGAGTATAATTTAAACAGATGTTAAAATTGTTTTCAATTTTCATTTTGGAAGAAAGTTCTTTGGAACTCTTATGGTCCAGTTTTGCTCATTGGTGATAAGTGTTCTGATAGTGGAATTTATTCTGATACTGCTAAAATATAATTGACTTATGAAGGAAGTGAAATTGTCCAAATAATATAAAACATGAGGCTATATGCCTATTTCTCCTCTTTCGTCACCAAGAGATTGACTTGCTCCTATCTAAATTTGTGGAAAGATCACATATTAAAGTTTTATTTTCTTCTTATCTTTTATTATTTTTTTGAGACAGGTTTTTTCACTCTGTGGTCTGGGACAGAATGAAGTAGTGTCATCATGACTCTGCAATGTCAGACTCCTGGTCTCAAGCAGTCCTCCTGCCTCAGCCTCCTGAGTAGCAAGGTGTACAGGCATGTGCCACCAGGCCTAGCTAATTTTTCTACTTTTTATATAGATAGTATCTCATTATGTTGTTCAGGTTTGTCCTCAACCCCTGGCCTCAAGTGATCCTCCAACCTTGGCCTCCCAAAATGCTAGGATTACAGGTGTCATTCACTACATCCAACCTATTCCATCATTTTGTAAAAATTCTGGCTTGATGTGCATGTTAATCTAGCTGATGATTTTTTGGTAGTGGAAAGTTGTTGTGCTCCCTTAATTTTGAACTTAAAAGATTTTTCCCCCCTTGAAAATAGCTATTAGATTCCTGGCAAACAATAAAAAAACAAAGTGCAGAATAATTTTACAAAATAATTCATCTTATTGCTATCTGGGCTGAACCATACTGCAATAATAATAAATTAAAATGTTTAACAAATATCCAATGATTGCTTAGCTACGTGCCAGAAACCATGAAGAATACAGAATAGTATCAGATTACGTCATATCCATAAAATATATATTGTAAGGGGATAGCAATTCTAAAATTAAATTTATTAATATAGATTATTTGCACTAAATATAATTGTCAAATATAATAACAGCAAAAGATAACACATGACTGATAGACCTGGGGTTTCATTTTGGTTGACCTTACATGGAACAATAAGCACTGGCTCGTTAAAAGTGAAATAATTTTGTCATGGGGGAAGAAACTTTAACAGAAATGTGAGACTTTATCATAGAAAAAAGGGAGATGTATTCTCAGAAAGGCCAAAATCAACAAATACAGGCAAGTGGAAAAACACTACTGATACCATCAATTGGTTAATCATACTTCATGGTTTACCGGAGAGAGTACTACTGGTTTAATTATATCATTCTAAGACATTGTTAATAACATACTTTTTTACCTTAAAATGTGGCTATATTTGGACATTCATCTTACAGTCATCCAATCTATGGGCATATCAAGGAGACAGATCATTTGCAAAGAGTTGAAGAGATGACTGGGATTGGCAAAGAGTCTGTGGAGGGGGTGATCTCCATGGTTTATAATTTTATCTGAATTTTGTTCATGAAGAAGTTAAGACCAAGAGAGGTGAAGTGACTTTTCAGAAATGTCTCAGCAAAGAAAAGGCAAAGTTGACACACAAATCAGTATTAACCTGACTCCCAGGTCCATAATGTTTTAGGGAAACAAAATCAGAACAGCGCCATGGAAGTTAAGGTAGGGCAGTTTACAAATGGAATGATGTCTTTAAATATGACTGTGTTCATTGACTACCTTTAAGGAAAAAGAATTAATGACATGACAGTGGTGAAATGTATATAACTTCTGCTAAGGAATTAATGACTGATCAGATGAAGACATCTTTTAAAAACTCTTACCTTCTGAGAAAACAGTGTAGCTAATAAAGCTATAAATTTTGTTTATAGATTTGAGAGGGGATTTTGCTAATCATTGAAAATAATGCTGTTAATAATTTGAGACATAGAAACTAGGATTTTAAAAGTGAATGACCAAAGTGGGAAAAATTAAGAGGCAGAAAGAGAAAATAATTTCTAGGACAGAGTCCTAAAATAGTTTGCGGGGTTGTGGTGAAATGTACAAGTGAAGGAAATGCAAGTACGAGAGCTACAGGAAGCCAGTGTACAAGTAAAATGTTTAGAACATAAACAGCAATGAATGACAATGAAACTCCAATTGGATTTACTATGATTTTCCTCATTCGAAAGTGGAAAAGATATTTTTCTTTAAATTGAGAAAGCTACTGGCCAAGGCTGACCAAGGTCAAAGTCATTAGTCTAGTCGAAACAGTAGGTGAAAGGATCAAGAGAACTCAGCGGAGTGCTGGTATCTAGGAAGCCTGGGTACCTGGAGAAAAATTAATTGGTGACCCAGCACTAATTGGAGAGCAGCACAGACAAGATCATTAAACATCTGATTTTCTGAAATGTATCTATTCCTTCCAATTAACATTACAGAATCTTAAGATTGGTTCCCTGTTGTTCAGAAATGAATGGAGTAAAATTTTTAGTACAATTTTGGAGAAAGAAAGATTACAGTGTACTGATTTAAGCAGATATTTTATGTAGATATAACTTAAATACATACATCACAATTAGTCCAAGCAGCCGTTAAGCATTCATGCTGTTTATTTACAGAACAAATATTTGCATTATGTAAGCTGCATGCTATATTTTCATTAGATTGGTTGATATTTTTCATATCCATAATAAGATTTAACACAATTGTTTTAATCAAAGGTAGAATCAACTTACTATTATGTTCATCAAGTTATGAACAATAAGTACAATTTTATTTGAAACTGGTATCTTTTACTATAGGCTATATCTACAAATGTTTATATTTGTGTGGGTTTATTGTGTCCGCATATGCTTGTGAATATTCACACATCTTCTCTAAGTGGATAGATTGGGAGGTTGATAACTTCTCAGATATTATTAATTTAAAAGAACATTCCATTTACCTCAATGGCTTCATGACCTTCCATTTGGCAAAGAATACTGCCTGAAATCCTAAATTATCATCAAACAGCAAAATAATCACTTGGTACTTGTCCAATAATATAATCATATAATAATAGTTTTTAGTTCAATGAGGTAAAATAACTTGGAGAAAATGTTGGGAAGTTAGGAAGATGTTTGTTTAATTCAAATGAAACTTACAGAATAATAACTATATTCCAGGCCATGGACTAGGCATATATTTAAACAAACAAATAAACAAACAAAAACATTTCTTCCATCACAGAACTCCCAATCTAGGATAGGAGACAGTCATGTAAACAATTGCACTATAATAAAATATGACAAATAGCCTGTACTGTCCTAATCAATTGAATTTAGAGCTATAGAATTATAAAAAATGGATAGAGAGATTCAGATTATGGAGGAGAGCCAATGAGTTTTGGCAAAGCCTTCAAAGAAGAGTTGTCTTTTAAACTAGCCCTTGAAAAAGCGTTAGATCTCTGCCAGGCAGTGGGTGGAACGTGTGGAAAAGGAAGGCAATGCATTTGCAAAATATGGCCTGTGGCTATTGGGGGGATCAGCAAAGCACCCCAGATTCTTGCTAAGATCCTGATCCTGAGGGTGTGATCTTGGCATGTTGCCAACCTTAGATACACTCTCAGTACTTCAAACATGGTATTGTTGTAAAGAAGAGAATTTAAGTTTAGCAGTGAAAAGACATGGGTCTCATCCATAGAGCTCCCATAATTTTACAAATGTTCCCACTGGGAAGCATGATCCTTACTTCACAGCTGGAGGGAGTGAAGTGAAGAAAAGATAAGTGGCTTCCCTAATAGACACCATGGAACCAAATGGCCATGCAGGACCCAACTCTTCATTCAGCTCCATCCCCTGGACTACACAGGTCTCATAATGGAGTTTGTCCTTCGATAGAGAAAAAGCAAGAGGGTGAACTAATTTATTAAGTTCATTTATGTATGCGTAGTCAGATCTCCAAGGAAGATTTAGAGAATCATCTTCAAAATATGAAACACATATAAATGATATTTATTGTATTTACATTTCTGAATTCCTTAAAATTCAATTCGTAAGCATAGCCTAGCCTAACCTAGACTGGATGCAGACACAATATTTATTAAGAATTTTATTATGAGATAGTTTAGATACTTTATATAGTTTTTTCATGTAATAAATAACAACTGCAGGAGACAGAGACAGTGATTTTATGTTTATTTCGTAGATAAGAAATATGAAAATCAAAGAGGTAGAGCGATTTGTTCAAAGTTACATCAATGACATGTTTGACTCCAAAGTCTCTGTCCTTTTTACTAAGTCACAATACTGTACTCAGATTAGTTTCTGAAAAATAACAAAGTTCAAGTCCTTCCATGTCCTTAACATCAAAGGTACTTCCTACTCATTTTCTCCATTTAACCTTAGGATGGTTTAGAAGCAAGCAATGAAAACACGTGGGTGATAATGATAATGGTGGTGATGATAATAGCTCATAATATAGTGAGAACATATGCAATATTGTTTTAGATGTTCTTCTAAGCTTTTTACATGTATTAAGAAGTTCAATGCTCATAATAACCCAATGGACTAGATAATTTAATTGTTTTCATTTTAATGTAAATATAATATAAGAAAAAAGTTAAAGTAACTTGTCAAAGTTGGCTTGGCTAGTGACTGGAAATCCAGGCATCTAGCCCCACTGTCTGCACAGTTACACAGTAGTAATTTTCTAGTGGTATATCCAGAGGATGAATAAACAAACAATATTATATTGTTTGCCTACCATGTGCCTGAAACTTGGCTAGGTAAATTCTTCTGTATATCTCATTTATTTGTCAGAAAAGCACAGTGCTTAAGCAAAATAGTGCAGTGATTGAGAGGACAGGATCTGAAGTTGACAAGACACACTGAGAAAACATATATGACTTTATTATTATCATCCTATTTTACGAATTAAAGACAATATCCTAAAATTCAGAGAAGTGGTTGACACAAAGTAACACAACTAGTATGTGCTATAGTCATGATTTGGGCGAAGGAACAAGCTATTCACCCATCGTTTCTTTAAAATAAATTTTATTGTATATATTTGAGGTTTACAACTTGCTATTATGGGATACATATAGATAGTGTCTCGGTCCATTTATGCTGCTATAAAGGAAAACCTGAGGCTGAGGCATTTATAAAGAAAAGAGGTTATTTGGCTCCCAGTTCTGTAGGCTGCACAGGAAGCAGGAAACCAGCTTCTGCTTCCAGCGAGGGACTCAGACTGCTTCCACTTATGGCAAAAGGAGAAAGAGAGCCAGTGTGCCAAGCAGAGGTCACCTGATGAGAGAGCGAGTGAGAGAGGAGAACATTCCAGGCTCTTTTTAATGACAAAATATCATAGGAACTCAGAGTGAGAATTCACTCACTGCTAAAAGGATGGCAAACCAATCACCCCATCCCAGGCACCACTTCCAACATGGGAATCAAATTTCAACATAAGATTTAGCAGGGCCAAACAAATCATATCCAAATCATAGCAGGTAGTAAAATGGTTCTGATAGTGAAGCAAATTAACACATTTGTTATGTCACATAGTTACTTTTTGTGAGAAGAGCAGCTAAAGTCTGCTTATTTAACAAAAATACCTGATACAATATAATTTTAGTAATTATCATCCTCATGGTGTACACAGACACTCAGACTCTTTCATCATACAGATTTGCTATTTTTTATGCTTTGAATTACATTTTCCCACTTACCCCTCTTCCCTGACCCCAAAAAGTATCATTTAATTCTCTATCTTTGCATATTTGACATTTAAAAATTTTAGATTGCACACATAGGAGATCAGGCAGTACTGTCTTTCCATGCCTAACTTACTTCATTTAGCATGACGTATTCCAGGTTCCCCCACACTGTAGCCGATGGCACTCTCTCTTCTTCTGTAAGCCTAAACACTATTCCATTCTATTGGACCCATTGGGCACACTCACACATCACGTTTTCTTTGTCCATTAGTCCACTGATGAACACTTAAGTGGTTTCCATGTTTTGTCTGTTGTGAAAAGTGCTCAGTGAATATGAGAATGCAAGTGTCTTTATCAAGGGCTAATTTCATTTCTTTGTGAATATACCCAGGAGGATTTTTATATCATATGGTAGTTTTATTTCCAGTAGCTTTTTTGTTGTTGTTGTTTTCTTTTTTTCTTAACATGCTTCACACAAAGGATTCTTTTCAAGTTCTTTAGGAATCTCCATACAGCTTTGCGTGTTGGCTGCCCCTTCTACATTCCCACCCACAGTACAGGGGAGCTCTCTTTTCTCCACATCCTTGTCAGCATTCATGATCTCTTGTTCTTTTGATAATAGGCATAGTGATGGATGTACGGTAATATCTCCTTACATAGGAGTTATTTACTCATAAATTTTAAATACATGGTTATAGAGCCAAAAATAAAGTGATAATTAGGCATGTATTCTTTTTTCTTATTAAATGTAGACAGACTGTTGAAAAAAGTTAAAATAGGAATAAAAGGACACTTGAGAGAAGGGTATATCCCACTTTTGGAGATAAAAATGTAATTTTTAGCTTATTATAAAAATGTTCTCAAGTTAATCATCTAAATTATCATATATGGGCAGCTCCTGTGGCTCAGTGGGTAGGGTGCCAGACTCATATACCAAGGGTGGCAGGTTCAAACGCGGCCCCAGCCAAACTGCAACAAAAAATAGCCGGGCGTTGTGGCGGGCACCTGTAGTCCCAGCTACTTGGGAGGCTGACACAAGAGAATCACCTAAGCCCAGGAGTTGGAGGTTGCTGTCAGCTGTGACTCCACAGCACTCTACCAAAGGCAATAAAGTGAGACTCTGTCTCTAAAAAAAATAAATAGAAATTAAAAAAATAAATTATCATATATATTCTAGTATAGTGCCTGCAGTTTTAGAAATTCAAAATATATATAAGTTGGATAAATGATTAATGAAGGAATGGATTAATAAGTAGATGGATAGATGATTGCAGAACATTTCAAGTTCAGAGTACGGTAGTGTAAATTCTTTCATAGCCCAACCTTATCATTAAAAAAAATAAGAAAATGACCAGGAATGTTCTTTCTTTTTCTGTTTTCTAAGACACCCTTTTAGTAAAGTTCCTTTATATTCACAGATCCTGAGCTCTTGTTTTTTATAAATAAAGTAGTCATTTATTTTCCAGAAAAAATTACCCGAGCTTAGTTTCAAGAACCTTGATCTGCTGCCTACTGCAGTAGCCACTAGCTACAGGTGATTACTTAAATTTAAATCAATTATATTAATTTAAAAATAAAAATTACTTTGTTGAACATGATAAGTGACATTTCTAGTGCTCAATAACCTCGTGTTACTAGTGGCTACAATATCGGACAGTGGAGGTGCAGAACATTTCTATTATTCAGAAAGTTGTAGTCGGCAGCGCTGCGCTGGAGCAAGGCCGTGTGAGTTCGTAAATAACAAGCACAGGCAATGTGAGTGGGAGCTCAGAAGCTGTTTCCCGGGGTTGTGCCAAGTGGATGCTCTTACTATAAGGTCAATCTGAAGGGCTTCAACAAGGTAATAAAACGAAGCTGTAATTTAAAGACAAAAAAAAGGAAAACCTTAAAGAGTTACTAAAGTGTAACAAGTTTGCCTCAGGGACATGTTACATTGGTCACCGCAGGAGAGAGAATTCTCTTTGTAAAGTAAGAATGATTCTGTAGAATTGCAGCAGTGCACAGCGACCACTTAGGCATTTAGGGAAGGCTTATTGGTGAAATTGATGCCTGGGCGTTACTATTTTGGACGACAGGAGATATTCAAATAGAAATTGGGAGGAAGAAGGAGGGACAAGGAAATGGCTTTCTATATGCACGGGGCTAAAAGTACAAAATCTTAGACGTTTCTTAGAAAAACTTTTCTTAGAAAAAGTTAATGAGTGGATACAGGTTGAGCATCCCTAATCCAAAAATCTAAAAAACCAAATGCTCCCAATTTTAAAACGTTGGGTGCGCCAACATGATACCACACGTGAAAAATTCCACACATAAGTAAGTTCTTAACAGAAATTTTGCCTCATACACAAAGTAATTTTAAAAATTGCATAAAATTATCCTTAGGCTATGTGTCTAAGGTGTATATGAAATATAAATGAAGTTTATGTTGGCTGGGCACCTGTGCCTCAAGTGGCTAAGGCACCAGCCACATACACCTAAGGTGGCAGGTTCGAATCCAGCCTAGGCCCACCAAACAACAATGACTGCTGCAACAACAACAACAAAAAAAAAATAGCTGGGCGTTGTGGCAGGCGCCTGTGGTCCCAGCTACTTGAGAGGCTGAGGCAGGAAACTTGCTTCAGCCCAGGAGTTGGAGGTTGCTGTGAGCTGTGGCGCTGTGATGCCACTACATTCTACCTAGGGGGATAGCTTGAGGCTCTGTCTCATAAAAAGAAGTTTATGTTTAGACTTGGGTTCCATCCCAAAGATATCTCATTATGTGTATGCAAGTATTTAAAAATAGAAAATATCCAAAATCTGCAGCATTGCAGGGTTCAAGAATTTCAAATAAAAGATACTAAACTTTTACTGGGTATTAGTAGAAGAGTGTTAAAAAGAGGCTCAGAGAAAGAAGCAGCATTTAGATAAGGACTTAAGAAAGAAATCAACACAATTGTAGCGCTCTAGTTAAGTGACTTTACATAGACATGAAAATAAGTGACAGATTACTACTCAGTGTACACTAGGAGAGGAACGAGAGGGTAGAATTTTAGGAGTGATACAGGACAGGTGGGCCCCAGCCAGCTCAGCCTAGCGGGGCTGGAGGACCCGCTGCCTCCGCCTTGGCGGTTGGTGCCGCAGCACCCGGAGGCAGCAGTGGACCCAGTGGGGTGGAGCGTCGGTAAGGGGTGGGGGGAGCCTTCCACCCCCACTGGAGGCTCGAGTAGCCAAAAGGACTGAACAACTGCTGGGGAGACACCAGCACCTTGGTGTCTCTTCCCTTTACATTTATGACTAAAAACGGAACCCCTATTTCCTAATCCTAGGTCAATTTCATGTAAGTTTCCTAGGCCTCAATTTCGTGAATGGACTATGTCCATTCATTAGTACATTCATTCACTTTCCCCTAGAGGACAGAACTATGTCCATTCATTAATAAGTTCATTCACCTTCTCTCCCGCGGATTAAACTGTATCCATTCATTTCCTGGCCTCAACCCATGCACCTATATATATACCGCTAAACAAAGAGAGATGGAGAGAAAAACGGAGAGAGCTTTTCTCTCCTGTCTAGGGTTTTCTCTCCTTACCAGGAACTTTAGTGTTTTTGTATTCTTTTCTGTAAATACATTCTGTCTTGCCACTGATCTGTGGTCCGCGGATTTATTCTTCAAATCACCCAGACCAAGAACCTGAAAGGCCCAGTATCAGATTTGGTGAGCCAGCCAGGAGACAAGACAAAATTTCAGTATCAGGGGAACCCTGAAAAATAAATTTGACGCCCAATAATATAAAATAAATATTCAATTAATCAATGTGAACTAAAAGAATAATTTAATTCACAATAACATCTGTAGGAAAAAAATTATTAAGAAACATTAGACCAAAGGTAACAAAAATACATTTTATTCCATATACCGTTTCCCTACCCAACGAACACCAAGTACACCATCATCGATCTTGTAGTTACTTAGAATCTATTTTATGATACCATTGCAAACCATCATATAATTGAATCAACTATGTGAACAATTCGGTGAAATTTATCTTAATATGATGTATAGAAATAAATAAGGCAAACATTACTGCTGTTAGCATGCTTAGAATTTTTTAAAACACTGGCTTTAATCTTTGAATTTTTTTACTTTTTAAAATTTACCTCCTTTACATGTCTGTCCTCCTACCTTTCTTTGGTGTGTGTCCCTTGGAGGTTGTTGATGTGGATAATGCAAAATAACCACGTAGGGGCTAACATAGGTTCTCTACAAAAATTATGTTTGAGACTCTGCCTGTTTGAATAGTTATCAGGTTGGTAAGTTATACTGGAAAAATAGTGGCCATGTGCTCCTGATCCTTTTTACATATAAATTTCATTTTTATTTTTATTTTTATTTTTATTTTTTTTGAGACAGAGCCTCAAGCTGTCCCCCTGGGTAGAGTGCTGTGGCATCACAGCTCACAGCAACCTCCAACTCCTGGGCTCAAGCGAGTCTCCTGCCTCAGCCTCCCAAGTAGCTGGGACCACAGGCACTCACCACAACGCCGGCTATTTTTTGGTTGCAGCCGTCATTGTTGTTTGATGGGCCCAGGCTGGATTCAAACCCGCCACCTTAGGTGTGCATGGCTGGCGCCTTAGCCACTTAAGCCACAGGCGTTGAGCCTTTATCTTTATTTTTAACAGCTTAACTGAAAATCTTAAAGAAATGGGAAACTAAAACAATTTTCTTAACCTAAATGAAAAAGCCTTTCCCCTACTAGCACTAGAATGCCCCACCTATTTTGTTAATAGTGTATTTCTCTCCTCTTGATGATGTGAAAATGCTGTACTTAATATGTACCAGGTCCTCATTTCTGTTATAGCTAAAGAAATATGAATTCATTTCTAAGAGCAATACTTATATGTTAAATTTAGTACTGAGATGCCTGGAAAAAATCCAGATTTTTAAAAGTAACAGACTAAAAATGTATGCATTGTGTTTTATTTTGGCAGGTGTATGAGGCTGACTGTAGTAAATTAGCACATTGAAAAGTATTCACATACTTTCCGCAATTGAACAGTCCTATTTATGGTATTCATTTCAAGATAGAAAATAATCAACATGTGTCACTGAAGTTATTTTCCCGCAAAGGATCCTTTGATCAGTATATTAAGGAAAGAAAAAAATTATTAAAGCTTCATTCTTAAATATCGTGTCCAGTATTTGGCAGATCTCAAGAAGGCTTGTTAGTGATGTTTATCCTGCTATACTAATGATCACAAGCAATGTTCCCTTTCAAGGAATGAGTCATTTTTCATCATTGTTTTGAGAATGAGTCATTCCCATTTTCAATTTCTATGTATTTCTTCATCAGTAAACTTCTTTAACGAAAATACAAGCGTAGCCAATTGTTTCTTTAACATTGAAAATCTAGCAATCCAAACAAATAATTTTCACATGCTGTAGGTGCTGTCTATTGGAATGAAAAATGCACTTTGATGTTCTTTTAATTAAAGTTTCTATTAAATTATTTATCATGCTGTAAAGAGATAATCTTGTCAATTCCAGAAAGTTTCACTGGCCAGTTGGTTCTGTGTTTTCAGTATTTTCACTTTGGCAAGACCAAAACAAACTAGGAAGTGCTCTTTTTTCTCTTTTAATTCAAAGTTGTCCACAACATTAAATTTTACTTTTATGGCAGAGTTTAGAGAACTTATGAACACTCAAGTTCTCACCACAGGACATTTTAGAATCCAGCTAAAGTAAGTTTCTCTTTGGTGTTCATTTACATTTTTCAAGAAGTAAATGATCTCTTTGAAATAAAAATAAAACATTATTAGTTTCCCTTATTTAGATTTATTTGAGCCTATTAATATTTGTGGTAAAAAAAATCATAATGAACTAATATTCTAAAATCTGGGATTTGCTTCTGGCTGTGTTCCTTACTGGTTACGAGATCTGGAGTAAATAGATTCTTTCTTCAGGTTTCAATTTGCTCATTCACAAATCCAATAAACTGCAATTTTTAAGCATCTGAGAGCCGGGCACTGAACAGACCATGATTATTGTATGATGATAAACAAGATACAGGCTGTGTCCCACAGAAGTTCAGCATGATAAAATGATGTCCAGTGTCTCACTGAACTCTGCAACTGTGTGGGTTTATGGAGACACACACACACAAAGGAAAGAAACAACCATTGTATTGTTACTTGAATAAAGTGAGAATTTCCATTTTAAATACAGAAATGTATCCTTCACGTAGTCCATAGATCTAAAGTAAGTTAGATTTATAAACAAAAAGGAATAAGAGAAAGTCTGAAATATATAATTATGTTAATATTTCTTCTTTTGAGTATTACAATAATATTTCTTATTTAAAGTATGGGGGGGTAATGGTTAATTACATTTGGAGAAAATAGTTGTCTGGGACATTGAGTATGTTTTTGACTGCCTCATTTATATTGTAGAATATAATTCTTTATAATTATAATTTAAAGAGAAATTATATTCTTGCTTTGATAAAATTACTCTGAAGTCTACAATAATACAATAGCCTAACTAGAGGGATTATTTTACCCAAGAAGGAATTTTTTTTTAATATTTAAAAAATTGCAATTTTTGGTAATTATTTGAAAATATGGAGGGAATTCTAACATATTCTGAACTCTGTCTGCTCACTTATGCCAAACACTTCATAGAATGTCCCTTAGAGTAATCACGTAACATTGTATCACTGTCCTTTCATAGTGTAACCTGTAATCAAAGAGTGAAGCAATCACTGGAGCAGTTATAATTTAGATTATAACTTAATAGCACTAGTACTGAAGGACTAGATTTGAATATTAGGAATTTCACTAACCACTGATTGTGGTAAGTGACCACAATTGAGTCTGTAGCAAAAATTTCTCTCTCTTTTTTCTTCTGAGACAGAGGTGGGTTTTATTTATTTTTTCATTTTTTTTTTTTTAATTTGAGGAGGGAGGAGGACAGAGGAGGGAGGAGGATGGAGGAGGGAGCCGGATGGAGGAGGGAGGACAGAGGAGGAAGGATAGACAAGGAGGGAGGATAGAGGAGGGAGGACTGAGGGGGGGAGAAAGTGAAAGGAGGGAAGAAAGAGAAGGGAGGGAGGACAGCAGAGGGAGGATTAAGGAAGGAGGAAAGAGGAAGGAGGGAGGAAAGTGGAGAAAGGAAGGAAAGTGGAGGGAGGAAGGATTGAAGAAGGAGGAGGACAGAGGAGGGAGGAAAGTGGGAGGAGGGAGAGAGGTGGCTTTTATGTGTGAAATTCTGTGCACATTGGTGGTATTTGCTATATTAAAAAACACTCTCATGGAGATTATGTTCTAGAACTCTTCTGAAAATCTATTTTATATCAACTCGTTATACCAATGACCATTATACATCTTCAATCAATGTTATCCCTATACAAGATAAAAAATAATTTAACTAATATTCTTCAGCTTTTACTACATAAGTCCCAGGTACATTTGTGTTAAATATAGTATAGATATCATTGTGATAAAATTTACAATTAGAATCATTATTGAGGACATCAGCTGAAAGATTTCTCTTGCTGCACAGAATTTTTATTTTATAATTTGAAGAATGGAGACTGTTAGAAAACTAAAACCATCAAATTCATTCTTCCTGCCTTTCGATAATCTTGGGTTGCCTGATAGGCTACAGGAAATGGAAATGAGGGTGAAAATTTACAAAGGAAATAAAGTACAAAAGAGCACTTGGATATAATTTTTTGGGATATGTCAAAATATATTCAAATACCACATATGTTTTCAGGTGATTGGATGAAGAAAAACTATTGTATCTGCTAGCTTCTGTAAGGAAAAAATGAATATTTTCTCATCATTGGAGAAGGTACCATCTTGAATTTGTTATACTTACAGATAAATATTGTTGTGCTCTTCTGAATGTCATTTCTGAATGAACTTGAGTAGTGCATACACAGTCTTAATGATTGTTAATGACCTATGGGGATTAAAGCATAGATATTGAAGCTAGATAAACTTTTGTTAGATGAAATTCTTATTAGAGTTCCCTCACAGCCACTTATGACATGGTCTCATCTGATGTTTGGCTTCTTTTATCCTCAGTTATCTTACCTAGAAAATAGGAAAAATAACATCCTATGAGTTTTGTTAGGATTAACACAGATAGTATTTCTGCAATATTTAGCATGAAGGGAGATAATACAGAGGGCACCAAAAATATATATATACATTTTAAGAAAGGAAAAACCTTTATTAAAACTGTAATACTCTAGTCACATTTGACTTCTGCAATTACAAGACATATAATACATATTTCCTTTCTTAAAATATCGATACATTTTTGGTCCCCTTCTATAAGTGTTCGATGATTGCACATAATTACTAGGAAATTTAAAGTACTACAGGTGTACCTCACAGATATTACAGACTTGGTTCTAGAACGCTGCAATAAACAAACCACAAAAAAGTGAGTTACACAATATTTTTTTCTATTTCTAAGGCATATGAAAGTTGTGTTTACACAGAATTGAGGGTGCAATAGCAAGTCTAAAAACATACATCTTAATTAATATTCCTAAAGATATGCTAACCGTTGCCAGCACATTCAGAAAGTCAGAATTTTCACGTTGATGTTGGTGGGTGCTGATTAATCAGGGTGGCAGTTACGGAATGTTGGGGTGGCTGTGGCAAAATTTTAAATATGACAACAATAAAGTTTGCTTTGTCAATTGACACCTCCTATCAGGAAAGCTTTCTATGTAGTATGTAATGCTGTTAGATAGCACTTGACTCACAGTAAAATTTCTCTCAAAATGAAGTCAATCCTTTCAAAACTTATGACTGCCTTATCAACTAAGTTTTATATGATACTCCAAATCCTTTGTTGTCATTTCAAAAATGTTCACAGCATTATCACTAGGACTAGAATCCGTACGAGAAAAGACCCATTATCTTTGCTCCTCCAAAAGAAGCAACTTCTGAACCATTTAATTTTATCAACAGATTGTAGCCATTCAGTTCCATCTTAAAACTCCACTTCTAATGCTAGTTTTCCACTCTTCCTACTATATCTGCTGTTACTTCCTCTACTGAAGACTTGACCCCATCAAGCTACTCATAAAAATCACAGTCACCTTCTTCAAAATCCCTGTTAATGTTGGTTTTTACCTCTTCTCATGAGTCATGTATGTTCTCAATGGTATCTATAGTGATGAATCATTTCCAGAATATTTTCAATTTACTTTGCTCAGATCCTTCAGAGGAATTACCATGTATGACAGCTATAACCTCATGAAATAAATTTCTCAAATAGTAAGACTTGAAAGTCAAATTTTTTCCTTGATCCGTGGGCTGCTAAATCAGTATTGTATTAGCAATCATGAAAACAACATTTGTATATGTCCATCAGAGCTTTTGGGTGACACAGGTAAATTTCTGATGGCCAGAAATACTTTAAAAGAATTTTTTTCTTCTGAGAAGTAGGTCTCAATAGTGGGCTTAAAAATTACAGTGAACCATGCTGTAAACAGATGTACTATTATCCAGGTTTTGTTGTTTTATTTACAGAGGACAGAATGATTAGATTTAGCACAAATCTTAAGGGCCCCAGAGTTTTTAAAATGGTGAATGAATATTGGTTTCAAGTTAAAGTTGCTAGGTGCATTAGCCCATAACAGAGTAAGCCTGTCCTTTGAAGCTTCAAAGCCAAGTACTGATCTCTCCTCTCTAGCTATGAAAGTCTTAGATGGCATCTTTTTTCAATATAATCCTGTTTCATTGACATTGATAATCTTCAGTTAAGTGTAGCCATCTTCATCAACTATCTTACTTTGATATTCAGGATAACATGCTACAAGTTCTTAGGCGCTTGTTACTCCACCCAGCACTTGTATGTTACGAAGACAGCTTCTTTCTTTACACCTCAAGAGCCAATCTCTGTTACCTTCAAACTTCTCTTCTGCATCTTTCTTACCTGCCTCAATCTTCATGGAAGTAAAGAGACTTAGGGCCTCACTCTAGATTAATTAGACTTTAGCTTAAGGGGCTATCATGGACAAATTGATCTTTCATCTAAGATGATTAAAACTTTCTCCGTGTACGAAATAAGTGTGTTTTGCTTTCTTATCATTGATGGGGAAGGCTTTTTATTTCTTTTAAGAACTTTTCCTAATTGCATTCACAATTTAGCTGCTTAGCTCAAAAGACCTATCTGTTAGCCAGTCTTGGCTTTCAAAATTGCCAGTTTCATAAGCTTAATTGTTTCTAGCTTTCAATTTAAAGTAAGAGTTGAATAACTCTTCCTTTTACTTGAACACTTAGAGACCATTATGATTTCAATATTATGATTCAATATTGAAATTATTGTCAAGGAATAGGGGAGGTCAGATGAGAAGGATGAAGACATGGAAGAGGCCAGTCAGGGGAATAGTCAGAACACATACACTTGCCAGTTAAATGTGTCGTCTTTATAGCACATTCTTTGGCTCTTCAGAACAATTGCAACCAATGGTAACATCAAAGATTCCTGATAGCAAATTACCATAACAAATAGAACAGTGATGAACAAGTTTGAAATATTGTGAGAATTACCAAAATGTAAGACAGAGACATGAAGAGAGCACATTTTGTGGGAAAATGATGCAAATAACTTGCTTGACACAGGGTTGCCAAAAACCTTCAATTAAAAAACAAGTGCTGTCTTTGTGAGGTAGGATAAAGCAAGCACTATAAAATGAGGGATGTTTTTACCTTATACTGCAGTATAGATCCAACCATTTTTCCTCAGTTTCATTCTCCCCTTTACATTCACAGAGATAGGAAAATTAGAAAAAAAGTTCACTGTTCTTACTTTAACTTGAAACACTTAGAAGCAGTGTGTCTTCATATGCACCATAAAATATCCACTCTAGTGAGTAATTCTGTAGCACTTATTAAGAATATCTGAGAGAAGACAGATCATTACCTACGCTAAGGAGATTTTTTCTTTTTGAGGAAAAGGAAAGGGAAGTGTATTACCCTGCCAGTAAAGAGGTAGACTGTTCGTCTCAGAATTATTTGATTAATCCCATTAGATATTTCAATTTTGTCTATAGTTTCTATAGCCATCATCCTGTGGATTTTACTTTAAATATGATTAGCTTCCTTTGGCTTGCAAAATCAATTCCATATAAAATATAACTTGCACCAATTTCTAACTTCCGAGGACTTTTCAAAACTTCTTTGCAACAAAATGTGCCTTTTACTTCTAAGGAATTTGAGCACCAATAAATCATTAAGAAGATAAATTTTTCTTCACTTATACTTCCTTAGTTCTGATAATAATTATAGGTGATTCACATGTTTATGAGGAGTAACATCTAATTTTATACAGCTTTTAGTTTTATAAAAATTCTAAGCTTATCAACAGGTAGCTATAATGTAACTTGGTATTTTAAATGATAAATGTATATCCTACTATCACAACACAGGAAGATGAATTACTATCTGTACATGATTCAGCAAGGAAATGATTTTGTTCAATTACTTCATGAAGGATGAGTAGGATACCTTTGAATTAAGAGTAAATGAGGGAATAGTCCAATTATATAATCATGGTTAACATCCAGAATGGCATTGAGTGTTATAGAATAAAATTAAATCAGGTTAAATAGTTGGATTATTATCAAAGCAAAGTATGCAAAGTATGGAGGATTGGGTCACACTAGAAAACGGTTATAAGTAGGAGCAGTAGTTAAGGTTTGAAATATCTGGAAAATTAGTGGTAATTCTTATCTAAGACTTTGACAGTGATGATAAGAAATATGGGAGGAATTTAATTGATAATTTAAAACTGAAGGATTTATTGATAGAAAATGCAGCATAAACATGGTAAAGTAGAGGATCCCACATCTCTAAGACAGGTAATGTGGGAGTAATCCTACGGACAAGGAGACATAGATATTTTGTGAAAGAACTTGCTGAGCTCAGTTTCAGACATTTTGAGGTAAATGTGCCCAATCAAGTACAAGTGTCCAGAACACGTCACTTACAGTCTTAAAGATGTTGATTTGTTAGTATCTAAATGATAGAGAGCTTGAAAGATAAATACATGCAAGACATAAGGATAGCATTTATAAAGCGGTGATAAGGAAGCAGTATTCCTTAAGGGTGGCATAATAAAAATATCTAAAGGATTATTTTAGTCTACCTTTCTAGGAGTTTGGATATTACCCACGTCTACTCTCACATCCAACCACAGAAGAAATGATATAATTCTGATAATGACTTCTTTTGGCAATTAAGTACCAGGGTAGGAAAAAAATATGGCCAAACTCTAGAGGAAATCCTGTAGCCAATTTTAATTACAAATAGAATGTGTGACAGACATTTTCTAATATGCTACCTCACCTCAGTGCTCACATTTATCACATGACAATTTATCACATGAAATTATGTACTCCAAAGAGATGTCATGTGGATGAAATAAGACAGTTTATGTAAAATATTTAGAACAATGTGTGTTAAAAAATATGAAATATTGTTTTCAGTATCTAGGAAAAGTAGCAAAGATTGATAACATTGATAAAACAAGACTACACTAACAAGGTAAGAAGGCACACCAGTGTTTGAAGGGAAAGTTGTATGTATGTAGCATCAAGGAGAAGAAGGCATGGTGATTCCTCAATATAAAAAAACCAAGAAAGAAAATAATAAAGGGCACATTTGGACAGAAAATGAGAGTTAGTGACCCCTCTAGGGTGACTCAAACTGATTTCTTTCAGGAATTTGCTTGAAAGTACAGCATTTTTATGACTTAGTTTCTGGGCTATTATGAATAGGGTGTGGGACCCTTGGATTAGTGTTAAGGTTAGGGTTCATGTTCAGGTGATGGTCATGGTTACACAGCTGGGTTTGGGGCCTTTGGTCAGGGCTGAGGTTAGGGTTCTGGGTTGAGTGATAGCCCTTGAGGATGAATAGTTGCAGGGTCCTTGGGTTAGAGTTAGTGTTGGGGTTAGGGTTAGAGTAAGAAGGCACACCAATGTTTGAAGGTAAAGTTGTATGTATGTAGCAGCAAGAAGGAGAAGGCATGAGAGTTTGGGATTAGGTGATGGTTAGTGGTGGACAGTCCCTGACAATAAGTAGAGTTTTGGAACCCTTCGGTTAGGACTAGGGTTAAGGTTCATGTTGGGGTGATGATCAGGGTTAGGTGGCCCTTGGAGATCAATAGGGTTCAGGGCCCTTGGGTTAGGGCTCAGGTTAGGCTAGGGTTCTGGTGGAGGCAAAGATTAGGCAGCCTTTGAGAATGAATAGGGGGGCTTGGGGCTCTTGGATTAGGGCTAGGGAAAGGGTTTGTGTTCAAGTGATTTTAGATTTGGGAAGCCTCGGGGGAATAGAGTTCAGGGCCCTTGGGTTAGGGTTTGGGTTCCAGTGATGGTTAGGTTTAGACAGTCTTGAAGATTAATAGGGCTCAGGGGCCTTGGGTTAGAGCTAGGTTAGTGTTTGGATCCAGATGATGGTTAGGGTGAGCCAGCCCCTGGGGATGAACAGGGCTCAGGGCCCTTGTGTTAGGGCTGGGGTTAGGTTTCTGGTTTTGGTGATGGTTAAGGTTAGGCAGCTCTTAAGGATAAATAAGGCTTAGGATCTTTGGGTTAGGGATAGGATTAATGTCTGGGTTCTGATGATGGTTAGAGTAAGACTACCCTTGGGGGTGTATAGTGCTGGGGCCCTTGAATTAGGTCTAGGTTTAGCATTGGGTTTGGGTAATGGTTAAATTTGGGCCAACTATGGGGATAAATAGGGTTCAGGGCCCTTGGGTTAGGGCTGGGGTTATAGTTTGGATTCAGTTTATGGTTAGAGTTAGGCAGACTTTGGGAATTAATATGGCTCAGGGCCATGAGTGCATAGTAAGGTTAGTGTTCAGTTCAGGTGATGGTTAGCCTTGGGCAGCCATTCTGGATACATCATGTTCAGGGGCCTTGGGCTAGGACTGGGGTTAAGGTTTGGGTTCAGGTGATGGTTAGATCTAAAAAGTTCTTAGGGATGAATAGAGTTTGGGTTCTTGGGTTAGATGTGGATTAGGGTTCGGTTTTGAGCGATGGTTAGGATTAATTAGTACTTGCGAATGAATAGAGCTCCAGGCTCTTGGAGTGGGCTAGGCTAAGGTTCAGTTTCAGGTGATGTTTAGGTTTAGGCAGCCCTGGAGGATGAATGGGGCTCAAGGTTTTCGGGTTAGCAATAGGATTACATTTCAGGTTCTGGTGTTAGTTAGGGTAAGGTGACTCTTAGAGATCAGTAGGATTTGACCAAATTTTGAGGTGGATTTGCTTTTTTTTTTAAACACTAAAATTACTAGGTATGAATTTCATGTTTTCACCCAGCAACACTGGTATCTTATATTAAACAAACCTTATTTTTTTTTAAATTTTTACCTCCACTCAATTTATGGTAGCTTTCAATGGGACTCAATGAATAAACAGACTTAGGTGATGAAGAAAGAGAGTGAAAGATCATAGCAATCATGACACCCAACACCACAAAATGCACACTCTTGTTAGGGCTGTCAAGCACTTTTCATGCATGACCTCCTTAATCTTCTTAGGTTACAGCTTAGATTACAGTTCACGTTTAGGTGATGGTTAGGGTTAAGTGCCCCTTGGTGATGAATAGGGCTCAGGGTTCTTTCATTTGGACTAGGGTTAGGATTTGGGTGATGGTTAGGTTTAGGCAGCACTTAATGATGAATTGAGCTCAGGGCCCTTGGGTTAGATATATGGTTAGTATTCTAGTTGGGGGGATGGTCAGGTTAGGCCATCCTTGAGAATAAATAGAATTCAGGGATCTTGGGTTAGGGCTACGGTTAGTGTTCACATTTAGGGAATAGGGTGAACATCCCTTGTGGATAAATTAGGCTAACCATAGCGCTATGGTTAGCATTTGGGTTTGGGGGATGGTTTGGGTTAGATGACTCTTGGGGATGAATATGGTCTGGGGCTCTTGGGATAGGGCAAATTTTAAGGTTTGGCTTTAGTTTTGGCTGTTGCTTGGAGCTCTAGAGTTAGGGCTAGAGTTAGGGTTCAGTTTGTGGTGGTAGTTAGGGTTATGTGGCCCTTAAGGATGAACCCCTTAAGGGCTGGGGTTAGAGCTTAGGATTGTGTTATCATTAGGGTTAGACAGACCTTGAGGATGAATAGGGTCCTGGGCCATGGGTTAGGGCAAGTGTTAAGATTTCGGTATGGATGATGGCTAGGTTTAGGAGTTCCTTGAAGATGAAGAAAGTTCAAGGTGCTAGGTTAGGGGTAGGGTTAGGGTTCAGGACCACATGATGGTTAGGTTTATGTGGACTTTGAGGATGAATAGGGCACAGGGCCCTTAGGTTAGAGCCAGGATAGGGTTCAGGTATAGGTGATTTTTAGGGTTTGGGGGCCCTGGGTATGAATGGGGCATGGGACCCTTCAGTTAGGCCTTGGGGTAAGATTTGGGTTCAGGTGATGGTCACAGTTTGGCAGCCCTTGGGTATGAATAGGGTTCAGGGGCCTTGGGTTAGGGTTCTGCTTCAAGTGATGGTCAGTATTGGACAGCCTCTGTTAATGAATGTGGTTCAGGGTTCTAGGGCAAGAGTTAGGGTTCAGATTCAGGTGATGGTCAGGGTTAGGTGGCCCATGGAGATTAATTAGGCTTGGCACTCTTTGGTTAAGGATAATTTTAAGGTTCAGGTTTGGTGATGGTCAGGATTAGATGGCTTTCGGTTATGAATAGGGTTCATGGTGCTTGGGTTGTGGCTGGGTGAGAGTTCTGTTTTGGGTCATGGTTAGGGTTAGACAGCCCTTGGGAATGATGGGGACTTGGGTCTAGAGCTAGAGTTAGTTCAGGTTCAAATAATGGTTAGCTTTGGGCACGCCTTCGGGATAAAGAGTCCCAGACCCTTAGGGTACAGCCTGGGTGAGAGTTTTGGTTTGGGTGATGGTTAGGTTTAGGTGACCCTTGGGAATGAGGGTTTATGGTCCTTGGGTTAAAGGTAAGGTTAGGGTTCATGTGATAGTTAGGGTTAATTGAACCCTGTAAATGACAAGCTTGGACCTTTGGATTAAGCTTAGGTTAAGGTTCAGGTTCAGGTGATAATTAGGGTTAAGTGGGCCCGGGAATGAATGGGAATTGAGGACTTTGGGTTAGTGCTAGGGTTAGGGCTCAGGTTCAGATGGTGGTTAAGTTAATGCAGTCTTTGTGGATGAATAGGGCTCAGGGCCTTTAGTTTAGGGCTAGGGTTACAGTTAATGTTCAGGTGAGAGTTGTTGTTAGGCGGCCCTCCAGGATAAAAAGGGCTCAGGGCTCTTGAGTTTGAATTGGGGGTATAGTTGGTATTTGGTTGATGGTTAATTGTAGGTGACCTCTGGGGATGAATAAAGCTCAGGAGTCTTGGTGTAGGGTTTGAGTTCAAGTGATAGTGTTAGGTGACCCTTCAGTATGAATAGGATTTGAGATTGTTGGTTTAGGGCAAGGCTTAACACTAGAGTTCAGGTGGTAGTAAGTATTATATGGCCCTTGAGGATGAATAACCATCAGTGCCTCTTTTTTAGGGCTAGCATTAGAGTTCAGATTCAGGTACTTACAATTAGGCAACACTTGGGAATGAATAGGATTTGGGAAATAAGGTTTGCTCAATGGTTAGGGTTAGGATTTGAGTGTTGTTTAGGGTTAGGCAGCCCTTAGTGATTAATATGGCTCTGGGCTCTTTTGTTTTGGCTAGGGTTGGGGTTCAGGTATGGTTGACTGGTTTAGGCAGCACTTAAGGATAAATAGTGCTAATGGTCCTTGAGTTAGACCTAAAATTAGAGTTTTAGTTTGGGGAATGGTTCCGGTTATCCCATCCTTGGGGAGGAATATTTCTTGGGGTCTGTGGGTTAGGGCTAGAGTCAGGAAATAGGTCTGGGTGATGGGTAAGGCTAGGAAGCCCTTATAAAGGAACAGGGCTTGGGGTCCTTGGGTTAGAACTAGGGTTAGTGTTTGGGCTTGGGTGATGGTTAGGGTTAGGCTGCTCTTGTGCAAGAATAAGACTTGGGACCTTTGACATAGGTCTGGGGTTAGGGCTCAGGATTGGGTGTTGGTTAGGGTTAGGTGGCTCTTAGGCATGAAAAGGGCCTTGGTCCTTTGGTTAGGACTAGTTTAGGCTTCAGGTTTGAGTGATGCTTAGAGTTAGGGTAGATTTGGTGATGAATGGGACTTGAGACCCTTGAGTTGTGTTAGGGATAAGTTTCAAGTAGAGGACAGGGTTAGGGTTAGGTGGACCTTGGGGGATGAATATGGTTCAGGGCCTTGGGTCAGGGGTAGAATTAGGGTTCAGGTTTGAGTGAAGGTCCATGTTAGTTGCCCTTTGTGGATGAATAGATTTCAGAAACCTTCTGTTAGGACATTAGTTAGGGTGCTGTTTCAGGTGATGGTCAGTGTTAGGTGGCCCATGGAAATGAATAGGATTCAGAACCTTTAGTTTGAGGATAGGTAAAGAGTTCAGGTTTGTGTGATCATTAGTGTTGGGCTACCTTTGGTGCAAATTGGGTTTGGGGATGATGGGATAAGGGTATGGTTAGAGTTTAGATTCTGGTGATAGAGTTAGGTTACCTTTGGGGGCTTGAGGATCAGGGCTAGGGCTAGGGCTTGAATTTAAGTGATGATTAGGGTTCAGTAGTCCTTAAAAATTAATGGTACTCAGTGCTCTTGAGTTAGGCCTACAGTTAGGGTTTGGATTGATGTGATGTTTGGGTTAGGAGGTTTCAAGGGGTGCATATGGCTTGAAGATCTGGGTTAGAGTTTGGATTAGGGTTCCATTCTGTGTTATGCATAAGATTAATCTGCCTTTGTGGATAAATAGGGCTCATGGTCTTGGTTTAGGGTCAGGGTGGTGTTCAGGTTTGGGTGTTAAGGGTCCCTTGGGGATAAATGGGGTATGGGACCTTTTGGTTAGGGGTAGGGTTAGAGTTCATGATTGGGTCATCATTAGAATTAGGAACCCCTCAGGGATGAATAGAGTTCAGGGCCCTTGGGTTAGAGCTAGGATATGTCTCAGGTTTGGGTGATAATCAGGGTTAGTGGACCCTTGAAGATGAATAGGACTTAGAGCCCTTGGGTTGGGGCTAGTATTAAGGTTCACACTCAGGTGATGATCAGAGTTATGTGACCCCTGGGGATAAATAAATTTCAGGGCTATCTGGATAAGGGAAAGGGTTAAGGTTCAGGTTAGTGTCACAGTTAGTTTTAGGTGGCTCTTCGGAGTGACTAGGACTCAGGGCCTTGGGATCTTGAGCTATGGCTGAGGATAGCATTTGGGTTCTAGTGATGATCAGGCTTCAGTAGCCTTTTAAGAAGAATAGGGCTTGGAATCCCTGAATTAGGGCTAGGATTAAGGTTGGGGATCAGGTGACAGTTAAAGTCAGGCAGTCCTGGGCTTGCATGGAGCACGGGATCCTTGGGTTAGGACTAGGTACCAGTGGGTGATGTTTCTTAGGCCTCAGGACGCTTCCGTTAGGGCTATGGTTAAAGTTCAGGTCAGGGGATGGATAGGGTTAGGCGGCCCTTTGGGATGAATAGAGTTCAGGGGCCTTGTGTCAGGGCTAGGTTTGGGGTTCAGGATCAGTTGATGGTCAGTGTTAGGCAGCCCTAGTAGACAAATGTGGCTCAGGGTCCTTGGGTTAGAGAAAGAGTTAGGGTTCAACTTAGAGTGATACGTTTAGAAGGCTTATGGAAATGAATATGGTTTGGCATCCTTGGGTTAGGGCTAGGGTTAAGATTTGGATTCAGGTGACGGTTAGGATTAGACATCTTTGGGGGATGAATAGGGTCTAGGTCCCGTGGGTTGATGCTGGAGTTAGCATTCTAGTTGGGGTGATGTCTAGGGTTAGGCAGCCTTTTGGGAATGAATAAGGCTCAATGCCTTTGCCTAGGGCAAGGGTTAATGTTCAAATTTGTGTGATGGTTAGGGTTAACTGACCCTGGATTAGGGCTAGGTTAAGGTTCTGATTTGGGTGATAATTAGTGTGAACACTGAAGTGGTCCTTGGTGAAGAATAGGGCTCAAGGTCTTTGGATTAGCATGTGGTTTAGGGTTCTTGTTTGGATGGTGGTTAGTGTTAGGAGCCTTTGGGGATTAATAGTGTTAGGGTTAGGGTTAAGGTTCAGGTGATCACTATGCTTAAGCAGTCCTTGGTGATAAATAGGGTTTGGTGCTCTTGGGTTAGGGCTAGCATTAGCATTTGGATTAGCATGATTGTTAGGAGTAGGTAGCCCTTGGGGATGAATAGGGTTTGGGGCCCTTGGGTTTGGTCTAGGATTAGGGCTCAGATTCAGGTGATGGTTAGGATTAGGTGGTTCTTGAGGATTAGTGGGGTTTGGGGCCTTTGGTTTACGGCTAGGGCTAAAGTTTTGGTTTTAGTTATATTTAGGATTAGGTGACCATTGGAAGTGAATAGTTCTGGGAACCTTTGAGATAGGGCTAACATTAAGAATGCCTTAAAGTAAACTCTTCAGCTAACACTGAAGAGAAACTAATTTGTAGGTTGATATTTTCTGAATCCATAAATACAGTGAATCAGAAGTATTTGTTTAGCTTGTTATGTACCACTCTATAGTAAACAGATTTTTAGAGCTATCACTGATTCAATAAATTTAGTATGCCCCATATAAAGTTTGTAGGTGACATACCATTTTCCTTGAAGCTTCATACTCCTCTTTTTTCAAGTATATAGACACAAAAAATGAAGTTTATTTATTCAGAACCTTTCAGTTCTATTCTTCCCAACTGTGATTGACAATGAACCAATATCATAGCTCAGTTGGGCAGGATTTGTCAAAGCAAGAAAAATGGAACTTAAGCACAGATCTAAAACTACAATACCATCAGGATACAAAATAAGAATGAACAAGTAAATCTTGGGATCTCAACAAATAAAACTCTGGAATCAAAATGCAATCAGCAAGAATTGCTGTCATCAGAAACTACAAGTGAAATTATAATTGTCCCATGATTTTGACTTCCAAATGATGATGATCAAATGTGATTTTCTCTCAGGTAAGTGTCATTTTTGTTGTTACGAAAGTTTTCCTGGCTATCCCTAGCAAAGCACATTTTTTATATGTATATAACTTTGTTCTTCATGGACTGTTTAAAGCTGGGTTTCTTTTCTGAATAAGAAAAAAGTACATAAATGTCTCTAAAAGAACATTATAATTTGTCTTGACCTTAAAATAATAGGGCATTCAATTACTGTTTCAAAGTCAAATGCTAATTTCTTTAGGAAAAACAAAAACATAACATTTCAGACCAGGCATTTTGGTTCATGCCTATAATTGCAGCACTCTGGGAGGCCATGGTGTGAGCATTACTTGAGCTCAGGAGTTTGAGACCAATCTGAGCAAGAGAGAGACTTTATATCTACTAAAAACAGAAAAAAAAATTAGCCAGGCATTTTGATGAACATCTCTAGTCCTGGGAGGCTGAGGCAGGAGGCTCTCTTGAACCCAGGAGTTTGATGTTGCTATGACTATGAGTTGGGCTAAAGCCATGACACTCTAGCCTGACAATAGCTTCTGTCTTGGGGAAAAAATATAATATTTCAGCAAGCTTACATTCAAAAGTAATCAAGTTAAACATAACATTGATTTTTTTTTTTTCCCAAACTCCTGGATTTGTAATGTTGGGAGGATAAAGATATGCCTACACTGATTTTTTTCCCGAATTATCTTTTAAGATAACTAATATGGTGTCTTCATATTGAGAGCTGAATAGTGAAATATGTGACATCACCTGTGTCACATAAAGTACCATATGTGGAAGTCCCCAAGTATGGTGTATTTAATCTTTAAAAGAAGAAAATTATGTTTTAAAAAATAAAATGGTACTAATATTTCTTTCTATGTAGAAAGTTGTGAATTCCTAACACATAGTAGGTGCCTAGTCAATGTTTTCTTCTGTTCTCTCCTTATTTCCTTTACTTACATATGCACATAAACAAACACTTCACTAAATCAACCCTTACTGGGGCCATTCCTGTATTCAAAATATCAAACCCTTGCTCCTGAGAAAAAAGTTCTCGACTACTATTATAGTATAAACATTTTTATTATATATTGGGAGTAAGTGGAAGTCCCAGAAAAAATAAATATGCTGTTTTGAACGACTCTCCAAATTCTAAATGTCTTAAAAAATTTTACAAACAAGAGACTAGTTGTTAGTGAAAGACCTGAAATTTAATGTATTGGGAGATTCAATTTTTTTTCTTTTCTATTTAAAAATTTTCACAGCTGCTTTCACATGGTCGATGACTTTTTAGTTTTCTCTTGGACTTTGGTTCATTTTCTCTATTGTGAGAACCATATTCAACATGTCTTCAAGTCTTCTAACATCTGACACTCCAATTGAGGAACCAAGTCTTAATTAATCAGTAATGAATTGCATTCTTCAGCACACAGTATTTTCTTCTTTTTCTACTGCTTTTATTATTGGCTTGTAGTTGATCAAATATAAATTATTAGCGTTCTGGGACTGGAAAAATAGATTTTGAAATATTCATATAGATTTTACCCCAAAATGATGTTTGATATTAACAAACTTTCGTGGGTTATCATCATTTAAGGATAAGATCAAATGAGTCTTGAAGATAACATGAAAAAATTGATTTTTTTAAATGGATGAAGCAATGCTGGGGTGAATATTATGAACATTGGCAATTTATTATTAAGAGTGAATGGTAAATTTTTTTTCAATGCCCAGGATTTAATGAATCAATATTACTTAGTACAAATCTAACTATACGTTAGTTCTATATACGCAAATAAACGTGAAACATAAGATTAAATGGGTGAAATAACTAGGGAAAAAGTCAGATACCCAAAATCTTATATGTCAGCCCCTCCCTTCAAAGTTTACATTACCATGTTTCAAGTAATACCCTATAATGGAGAAAATAAAGCAATCAAAGTGGATTTGTTTCAGTCGATTTGTCATAGGTGTTTTTAGTTGTAATAGTAAAAGACATTAGAGTCTTACTGAATTAAAATAAAGCTTTCTCTTGTTAAATCAGTGAAAAATCATTAAGCAGGGTTTAAGAAGTGAACGAAAGCTGGTTTGCTTGTCCAGTTCTAAATAGTGAAGAAGATAAATGTAAGAGTTTATTTTAAACGTAAAACTTTATCCAATACCCTTCTTTGAGTAGAAATAATACAAATAAAACCCTAAACTCATGGTCATAATGGATCACACTGGTGTTAGTTATTCCCCAGCCAGAACTTTAGCTGTGTTATTTGCATTTAGCCTTTGCTATCAACTTTTCTTATATTCTTGTCAGAGTTATTATGCTGCCTTCTGCAAAGAAAGGCGATATCTGTAATCCCAACCTTCTAGAACATAACAAAAGAGAAAATAATTCAACACAAAGCTTCTTTGAGCTATTTAATTTATGTATTGACAAAAAGGGAGTGACACTGAGTACTCTGCACAGAACAAAAGCATTTTTATGCCATAAAATACAAATGTTAATTTAATCATCAATATAAATAACATTATTATAAATTCAAAAAAATCTTACCCTTTAGATTTCTTATACACCTCATACAGCCTTATCACATGATGTCTCAAACAGAATTAAATTATTTTACATAGAAAACAGTGAACAAAATAATTCATTCTAAATTAAACCATAAGTAAATGTTAAGTTTAAGTTAAGAAGTTAATTCTCTACCTTATTGATAACTTTCTTTTTATTATATGTGTCCATTCATTTGTCTAATTTGAGAAAATATATGAAGATCTTTATTAAAGTTTTCTAACAATACTACTAACTAAATAAATAGATCTAAGTAGTTCATGAAATAACTAGATTCCCTGGCAATTTGGAATGACCACTCAAGTAGTACATGTAATATATTAATTACTAAACCAAAAATTATTAAAGGTGAAAATAATATATTTTATGTAGAACTTAAAATAAATACCAGCTTATAGAAAAACTATGTATTATAAAGGCAACATATTCCTCTTGACGATGGTCTGCTTTGTTTTTTTTTTTCTTAAATGTACTTTCTCAGTGTAATATTTTCATAAGAATTCCATAACATATCAAGGAATACCCTAGATCCCCGAAGATTTATAATTCCCATGACTATAAACATGCAATAGTGAAAGAACCCTCCAAATTTGAAGACAGCTTCACATTTTAAGTCACACCATCTTGTGCAAATCTAGAGTAGATAAGCCATGGGCTTTCCAGTTGATTAATGGGACCATGCCTCCTTTCTTTGTTCATAAACACACACAATGTAAAGACAATAGCCCCAACATTTCTTGCATCAAATATTTGGGGTATCCCATCCATATTGTCCCGTATCTCTTTTAACTTACCTTTGTGACCAAAGAAGCAACCTTATTCTCAACCTGAAATATGACAGAGATGGATAGTTCCTCTAGATACATTTTCATCCTTTATACCTGATTTCTTTTTCCTGTAATGCATTATTCGATGCGCTTAAAACTGAGCTTACTGTCTTTCCCATTCAAGTTATTCTTCATTTTTATATCAAAATATTAAGGGGTTTACTAATATTTTTCTTATATGGATTCATCCTATAATGCTTAAGTTGGCGCTTAGTGTGTCCATCACCAGAATAGTGTACATTGAGATTGATAGGTAAGTTTTTACCCTTCCTCCTTTTCTTATCTCCCCCTCACCTATACATTTCTTTGAGCCCATGTTTATGCAGCATTTAGCTCCCAGTTATTGGAGAGTACATGTGGTTTGTTTTGCTGCTCCTGAGCTACTTCTCTTAGGATAATAGACTCCATTTCATCGAAGTTCCTACAAAAGACGTTATTTCATTCCTTTCATACTCTGGGATACACGGGTATATATACCACATTTTCTTAACCCACTCACAAATTGATGGGTATTTGGGTTGACTCTTTATCTTTGCAATTGTGAATTGTGCTGCAATAAACATTCAAGTGCAGGTGTCTTTTTTGTAAGATGATTTTTATCAGTTTTGACTTTTTAATACTGGCTCTTCTGATAGAGGTATATCATTATGGTTTCAATTTTCATTTAGCTGATGATTAGTGAAGTTCAGCATTTTTTTCAGGTTTGTTAATTATTTCTCTATCTTGTTTTGAATAATTTCTATGCATATATTTTGCCTATTTTTTATAAGGTTGCTCTTTTTTTTTTCTATCTGATATGTTTGTTTTTTTCTGGATACTAGCCCTTTACTGGATGTGTACATATATTTTGTGAATATCTTCCCCCATTCTGTAGATTGCCATTTATTTTGTTGAGCTTTACTATTTCTTTTCTTCTGCTGCCTTTGGGTTGGGTTTGCTCTTCTTTCTCTGGTGCCTTGAAATGGATGTGACATGAGGTTGTTAACATGATATTTTGTGGGCGGTGACTGTGGCTCAAATGGATAGGGCACCGGTCCTATATGCCAGAGGTGGCCATTTCAAACCCAGCCCTGGCCAAATACACCAAAAAAATAAAAGATGATATCTTGCATATCTGTGGTATAAGTTGTGATATCTCCGTTTTTATTTCTGATTAAGCTTACTTGAATCCTTTCTCTTCTATTTTTGAATAATCTAGCCAATGGTCAATTGATTTTTTTTTTTTTTTTACCTTTTCAACCAGCTGCATGCTTGCTTCATTGACCTCTGTATCTTTTGTTGTTGTTTGTTTCCATTTCTTTTAGTTGTGTTCTTATCTTTGTTATTTCTTCTTATAGCTTTGGGGTGGGTTACTTCTTTTTCTAGTCCCTTGAGGTGTGATTTTGGATTGTCAATTTGTAATCTTTCTGTCTTTTTCATGTAGGCATTTAATGCTATGAATTTAGGACTGATTTTTTGTATCTTACCAGTTTTGATATCTGTGTCTCCTTTGTTGTTGAGTTTGAGATATCTTCTGATTTCCATTTTAATTTCATCTTTGAGCCAAGAATCATTTAGTAGCACATTTTTTAATTTCCATGACTTTTTGCAGAAAAGGTGATGTTATCACGTGATGTCTTATTAAAGGTGAAAATAATATATTTTATGTAGAACTTAAAATAAATACCAGCTTATAGAAAAGCTATGTATTATAAAGGCAACATATTCCTCTTGATGATGGTCTGCTTTTTTTTTTTTTTTCTTAAATGTACTTTCTCAGTGTAATAGAGTAGTTATCTTGGAATTGATTTTCATTTTATTCTAACATAATCTGAGAAGATACTACATACAATGCATGATTTTGATTATTTTTTCATTTACTGTGACTTATTTTGTGGCTTAAGATATGATCAATCTTGACCAATGTCCCATGGGCTTTAAGAAGCATGTGTATTCAGTTTGGGGGTAGAATGTTCTGAAAATTTCTGTTAGGTCCATTTGCTCTAGAATCTTATTTAAGTCCAGTGTTTATTTACTGATTTTTTTTCTGGTGATTTAACCAGCCTTGTCAGTGGGATGTTAACTTTTCTGGCAATTATGATGTTTATGAACATGAAATTGTGTTTAATGATTCTTAATAACTTTTAGTCTTTGCATTGTTATTTATTTATTATCACTTCATGGTTTTTGATTAGTTGTGTCATTTTTCTTTTATCTCGTGTTGATCTTCTAAAAATGTGTATTTTGCTGATGCTTTCAAAAGACCTGTTTTAATTATACATATTCAGTTTTTAAAAGCTTTCTTTATTGACAAATTGCAGTCATATTATTTATGGGATATAAAGTGATGTTATGATACACACTTATACACACACACACACACACACATACACGTACATGGTGTGTGGAATGATTGAATAAGCTAATTAACATATTCATCACCTTCAATAGTTGTCATCATTTACTTCTTTTCCTACCCCTTGGAGAGTAACTCTCTCACCTCCACCCCCATCCTCTGTTGACCACCATTCTCTTTTTGCTTCTGTGACTTTGATTGTTTTGAAATCAACATGTAAATGAGAGCATGTGTTACTTGTCTTTCTGTGCTTGGCTTATTTCACTTAGCATAATGTTCTCCAGTTTCAGCCATGATGTCACAATGACAGAATTCTGTTCTTTATATAAGCTGAATAATATTCCATTGTGTATATATACCAGATTTTCTTTATTCATTTAGTGATCAACACTTAGGTTGATTTCATAACTTTTCCACTGTAAATAATGATACTATTGTAGTTCAGATATCTCTTCTCTGTGCTGATTGCAAATTTGTAGTATATATACCCAGATGTAAGATTGCTGGATAACAGTATAATCTTATTTTTAGATTTTTAAGAAAACTTCATACAGTTTTCCAGAATGGCTGTACTAATTTATATTTTCTCCAACAGTCTATAGGGGTTACCTTTTACTCACAACTTTACCTTTTTAATAATATGTTATCATTTGCCTTTTTAATAATATTCATTCTGGCAGGTGTGAGGTGATATCTCATTGTGGTTTTAATTTACATTTCCCTAATAACTATTAATATTGGGCATTTTCTTCATATACCTATTGGCCATTTGTATATTTTCTTTTGAGAAATGTTTATTCAGGTCTCCTGTACATTTTTAAATTTGCTTTTTTGTTTCCTTGCTCTTGAGTTGTTTGAGTTCCTTATGTTATTTGGATATCAGTCACCTACCAGATGTATGGATTGCAGTTTTTTCCCATTCTATAGATTGTTGCTTCACTCTCCTCTTTATTTCCTTTGCTGTGCAGAAAAATTTTAGTGGGATATAATTCCATTTATATAGTTTTGCATGTGTTGGCTTTTAATTATCTCTATATTTTATGTAGATATATAATATCGACATAAACATGATACTTTATTATTTATAATGAACATATTCATATATATTATTTTATTATTATATTATTTTAATTTTCATCAATGTATATACTATATATGTGTGTATGTATATGAATTCTTAAAATTTACCTTTAAAAGTGTTTTATATTATACTTCAGGGATTTTGAACTGATTACAGAATAAAATTCAAACACTTTATGTCACATTCAAGAGAGATTTTAGTCTGATCACAGATTATTTTCTAGCTTTACTATCAATATGGGGTTTCTTTTAGAAGTTGATTTATTTTCCCAATGATTTCCTGCCCTCTGGTACAAGCCATTGTTACTTCCCTCCTGTTTTTGTACACTAACTCCTAACTGACTTCTCTGCTTAGAAATTTGACTCTTCCTTTTGTTTATTCTCAACATATCTGCTATTGATCCTGATAATACTTAAATCAGTTGATTTTAGTCTTTTGCTTTAAAGTCCTTCAAAGGCTACCACTTTCTTTCATAGTAAAACCAAAGTCATCATGAAAGTCTTGAAAGCTAGTTGATCTGACCCTTCCTATATCTCTAGCTTCATCCCCTACCAGGCTCCCCAAGTCACTTCCTGCTCTCCAGGAATCCATATGTTGTTTCTCTAGCAGAGAGTTTTTAAAACTCATATTTCCAGGTAACTACCAGTATGTCCTTGATAATGAACATTTCTTTATACATTATATAATAATTCCTTTCCTGCCCCATTCTGCTAGTTCAGAAAATTTTTGAACATGGAGAAACTATAATGGCACCTGGCACCATTAATATCTGAATGCTTAGACAAATATGTGTTAAATGTGGCAATAAATATATGTTGATTCATAATAAGTAAAATTTGACCCATTTGATTAATTGTGGACAGAAAATTGTGTTTTAAAATTCTAATTTCATAAATTTATGGATTTTTTCTATAAGATTTTTATTTAATAAATAATTTAAATATGCACAGTCTATTTTAATATGTGACTATAGACCTCAAACTAATACAATTCTTGATATGTCCTCAGTCTTTAATAATTTCCTGACACTTTTAGGTTGAGGATATATTTATATGTCTGTAGCAAGCTAGAAAATCACCGAGATCATTCTTGGTGATCATTCTGCTCAGATATCTGAGTCTGGCAACGTAATGAACAGATACGTATATCAGCCCTGCTTATACTTTGTGGATAAGCCTGGCATTGATCAGAGTGGCTAAAAAATAAATCTGGGCTGTGTTTACTACTGAACAACAGAGCTCAAGTCTGTGAATCTCTATACATCATTAATTTCCTATAGAACGTATCACAGATCAATTTCTGCAAAGGAATATATGTCCAACTAAAGGGTGAGTCCAGCTTTATCAAATTGCATAAAAGCACAATTATTTATTTGCATGTTACTTTTAGAAAACGGTTCTGCAGAAAATTTAGTATGCCTTTTTTTTTTTCATTTTTTTCTCTGAAGAGTGAGAATGTTTTGAAAGAAACATTTTGTAAAATGAATTCGGTGCTGTTTTCTTTGATTGGTCTTAACTGTGTTATCTTTTCCCCATTGGGCTCCAAAAGAATGCAGACAGAAATGTATCTCTAGTGTTTATTTTAGTTTCAAGGGTTTTATCTTTGCATAATGATGAGTACTTTAGAAAAACTAAGGAGGTATTTGCCTTGGCACGTTTCTTGGAGAGCCCCTACTTTTAAATGTGTCTTTTACGATGGAGAGAGAGAAAGACAAATTCCTGTCTCACATTTTGTGATTTTAGTTCTTTACCATAGGTTAGTGAGGCACAGAAGCTTCAGCATTCAGCAGCTTTGGTGCCCCAATTCTGCAACTAGCAGTTAGCAAACTGTGTTATCTCCTAGTCAAATTTTCAGATTGTTAGGAAACTGTGTCAGTGCTACATGCCATCCTGTGCAAATTACTTAAACTACAAGAAATTCTATTTTCTCAGAGTTAAAACAGCAATACTAATAACAGCCCATCTCTCAAAGTAATGCTGTATTAAGTGAAATAACGTATTTAATAGATTGAGCTCCATGGCTGGCATAAAGTAAGGCCTGGTATAAAGTAGGAGATTGACAATTTTGTTTAAATATTGTCCTGTTTTTTATTTTTCCCCCTGGGGGTTTTTCTACCCTTGCCCCCATCTAGTATTATTCACCAAGGGACAGCTTTTTCCCACAGGGAACATTTGGTAATGTCTGGGTGCATTTTTGGCAGTCGCCACTAAGGGAGGATGACTACCAGCATCTCATGAGTGTCAATACCATACATTGCACTGGACAACCCACCCCAAGGTAAAAATGATATGGACCAAATTGGCATTGAGTCTAGATTCAAATATCCATGTGTTAATGTTGAGAAACTCTGCCCTCATCTACGTCTTTCTTTAGCTTCTGACTTTTACTTGTCATTGTTATTTCTCTACTTTCACCTGCATTTTGTTCTTATTTATTATTATATTTTTGTCTCTCTTCCCTGACAGCAATGCTTAAATAAACATTGATACTTGGATTTTATTCCATTTTTCATATCTTCAGAGCACTCCTATGAAACATGAGCCACATTGCTTGAACACTGGTGTTGACATAGTCCACCATGGGCTGTGAGCACCTGTGAATTTCCTTGCTGAGTGTGCCAGATGACAAGAGTTATCATCCCCAGATACCAAGCAGTTCCAGCGTTGGACATGTAAGTAACGACTCAGGTCAAAGTGAGCAGGGCACATCAATATTGCAAGGACTTTTTCCAAAGGATAGGTGGACTGGCTTGTTAGCTGCCTTCCACAGAAGATGCTAGACCCTGGCCTGTAAATTTTTGAATCGAGACTCGATGTTAATTTGGTCCATATCGTTTTTACTTTGGGGTGGTTCATCCACCCCAATGGTACTGACACTCACTTTCTACACATAGCCTAAAGGTAATTTTATATAATATCCTTAATAATATGGGGTAGGAAACACATGTGAATATATGTCTGCATAAGTATTGATGCTGGGACATAATTGCACCACACAATTATTTCCTTCTTGAGGGAAAGAAGAATTGTCATCACCATACTGATACTCATACCCTTTGTTCAACTGTGATGAATAAAAATGCCCTGCTCTTATTCGCCAGATTTCATGGTCTGCTTTGGCTCCTGGAGAGTTCCAACACGTTACTCCTCCTTGTCATTGGTTGAGGTTGAGCCTTTCCTTTGGCAAGTGCGCACCTGGATATTCCATGCAATTGAGAAAGACTTGTAGCCTCAGCTTATAAGATTCTTTTTTTTCTTTGTTTCTGTTCTCATACCAACCCTACAGTTATTTATCCTAACAGGTTTATTTCCCTATCATCATTCTCACTGAAAGAGCCATGATTAGCATAACTATCCCGGCCTCCAAACTCCTGACCTTCTTCTGTTTCAGGTATGGATTTATCTTAATTCCTTTCAACTCATGTACAGAAACATTTTCTAATTTTAGATTGGCTGCTCCCTCAATCTCAATGGTCCTTTCAATATGTAGTTGGATTTTTACTACACAGCAATGTACATTCCTCAGAGTCTGTGTTGGACTCGTTTTTGGATTAGTATGCTAATCACCTAGATACTCATTTTTGGATTAGTATGTCATCGCCTAGAAATACCACAAACATAGCAAGCTCTCTGTTTAGTAAAAATGAAACAGCATGCCTATCTTATTCTTAGACTTGTGATAATGTTATCCTTAGACACAGTTTTGATACATACACATTATGATTTTTGTGGCCATGAAAATTAAGTAAAATTGTTTCATGGGTATTATTTGGAATTTATCTTAGTAATATATTCTTTCATGAAGACTTGGAACTATCAAGTCTGAGATCCCAGCCTCAATCTCTGTGTTAACAGGGCTGCTGAAAGGACTCATCTGTATCAGTGGGCAATCTCAGAACATAGGGTATGCTCTTATGACCAAAGGTAGGTCCTCACAAAACATGAGGAAAAAAACCTAAATGCTTTTATTTTTTTCTTTGGGCTGTCTTGCTAGTTGTAGCCATTATTCAACTCATTTACCTCTTTTTGTTCATTCTCAGTTTTCCTATTTCCCTCCCTGTGCCTATAGTATATGAAGTATTTTTTTTTTAACTTAAGTATGTTTGACCACTCACTTGACATCCAACTGCAGTAACAGTGATGTCACATCACAAACTGAAGGGAAAAACCATGTTTTCACTTTGACTGAGAGCAGAAGTGGGGACTTCCTGCGTGATATTCAAATTCTTCACTTTCTTTAACTCAGTATAACAAGGAAGAACCAAGCAGGACGCTGGACCCCATTTCAATGTTGGTGCCATTCTCCAGCATAGTACACACATTAATTCTTTTCGAGGATAAATATTTTATACTTTTCAGAAGTGAAATCTTTTTTTTTTATTAAGACAGTGTGAATTGCTTTACCGCTTTTTAGGGAAAATCCTTGGGAAGTTCTACTCAATGACCCTCCTATCACAGCTGTGCACTCAACAGCATTTTCTCTGCCTTAACAGGTTGCACAATTTAAATTAATGTCTTTTTTCAAGCTTACAGTTAATTCAGAACTAGCAAGCATGAAATAAATGTTTTAAATAATGTTCCTATTGAAAATCAATATTTTCCAGTTTTTATGAGCACCGTATATAACATAAGGAATGGATTAACATTCACATTGCATATTCTTCAAGGACTCTTTATACAGCCGCACATAGTATAGAACTCGTTATCTCATATCCTGTTCCCTTAGGATAGGTTAAAAAAAAAATGCATATGCCCTATTACATGTTTTACAAACAGTGCATTTGCCAAAACACATAAATACCTAGAACAATATAATATTAATTTTAATATGAAAAACAAGCAAATAGAATGGGGAAGTACATTTATAACTACTACCTCTGGTTTTTGAATATCGGCACTACATTTTATCCCTTTTAAATGTTCTACAAACGCATTATCTGGGATTATTGCAGGGTTCTGAAAGCTCTATTGAACTCCTATAATTATCAGGAGCAAAGAAGACTAATGTAAAGCTTGTTCTTTTTCCTGCATTGAGTTGTGTGCAATAGTTAGCCTTCAAGTTATATTTCTCAAGCATTAGAAAACTTTAGGTACTAACTCCACAGTACAGGAAATCTAATGCTTAATACAGAAGACATTGGAGAGAAC
>NW_003852435.1:5471647-5472462 GCF_000181295.1 Otolemur garnettii
AAGGTACCTAACTTCCTCCTCTGACCTAACTGAAAACAGGAATGTGGGCAATTCCGTTTGCCTCTCAGCACTAACTTGATGATGTATTAAGTGCTCTGCACCTCCTAGACCTTCTATACAAATAAGAGGGCTTTGCAGCTTTATTTGCACTTTTAATCTTAGAAGTAACCCACCCCTCAGGGGCAGAAGAGAGGAAACTATTTCTCTACTTGTCTCAGTCTTTGGGGAATCTGCCTTTTCCGTTGCTGACAAAGGCTCCATCTTCCCTTCCTTTCTTGATTGAAGAGAGCTGCAGCCAGGTTTGGGAAAGCTCTCACTGTCATCTGAGTTTTGAGGCTGACATAGGGATTCTGTATAGTGCCTTGATCTTTCCATGTCTCCTGAGATTCTTTTAAGCACTTCAGTAAATAAATTCATGGAGCTTACAATCTATTTAGATGTGAAGGAAATCAATATGTCCAGTATCTTTTTCTAACATATTTCTAGAACTAGAACATCCAGTTCAAGACACAATTGGATTCTTCTATTGTTTGCTATAAAAAATGAATTTTTAGAAAGGGTAAAATGCAAATGAAAACAGACCAGACTAGTACTACTGCCGTCTCTCCTGGCTGCCGTCCTGGACTTTGAGAAATGTGAATTAACATTGTCTATGTTAACATCAATTCTTTTCTTCATTAGACAACATTTTGACTCCACAGCCAAATGTGATGATATAACTGAGATTTGGGGGCACTGGGGACAAAAATAAGTGTGGACTTTTAAAATAACTCAAACAGGGAAAGGAAGAGCCCCCTGGGACTAGCATGTTGTTA
>NW_003852435.1:5473479-5477460 GCF_000181295.1 Otolemur garnettii
TCTCTAAGATCAGTATTTATAAATCACGTGCTTTCTGAGCAAGCATTTAACCGACATCATATCTCAAAACATCACAATATTCCTGTAATGGTAAAAAGGATCAAATATCATTACTCTCACTGATCTGGATCTGAGGGCTTTGGCTGAACTGACACATGACAATACCTGGTTCAAATCGCACAGTGACCTTAGAGCAAGAATTATGACCTAGGGCACGGTGTTCTCCCTGCTGTGGTTGCACTGTCTCCTCAGGGCAGTTCAATATTTTCCTCTTCTAAGAGTGTATGAGAGGTGGAACATTTGTGATGAAAATAGGTATGTAATTTCTCTAGTGCTACCCTTATAAGTTAATGTGAATTTCATTTGCACGCAACAATGCACCAATCAGATTTAAGCAGTTCACAGACTGATTTAAAAAAGAAAAACATAAAATTCAACACATTTATGCTTGAATTTTACTTTTTTTTTTTTTTTACTATTCAAAAGTCTTTCTCTTTCTATCTGAGTCAGCTGCCGACAACCAAGATGACAAATTATTTTCCTTTCGTTTGGCTAGAGTCAATATACCCATAATCATGTACAGGGTTTTTCCAGAACATTATGACATTTCCATGCGATTTCTTTCATAGGTAAAAGAGCTCTTTTACTATGAAAAAGGTTACTACCAGGGTTGGCAATATTAATACATAATTTCACATGAGGTTGTTTGGACATTACAATGAAGGCTTCTTACGGCTGCCCCAGTTGTTTATTGTTGGCTGTGAATTAATCTGCTGTTATAACGTGACATGTTCACTAAAATGGCACGGATCATTGCCTGGTTCAAGGTCTCCTCTAAAACAGTATAAAGTAAATAAAACATAATTCTTCCTACTTTGAAATGTTACTAAGTCTTGTCTATATCAAAATAAATGGAGCATTGACTAAATTTCCACTTATTTATTATCGTGATATTAATATTTAACACTTGTTCAAGCTTATTGCTAATGACCTCTCCACACTGGGAAGAATGTCAGTTTTTTTGTGTGTATGTGCTTTATAAGGCCTGGTACCTAGAGGAAACATTTTTAATGGGATAAGTGTAAAGTCTTTGTATCTTTTCCAGAGTTTCAATAAGTTGGAGAGAATGCCCGTGAGTGTGCAAGCTTATTTATTACTTTAACAAACTCAGCCTACATGTGGGATTTCACCTTATCATTAACAAGAGCACAGGTTATTGAATATAAAAATTATTTAAAACATTAAGTCTATAATTTGACTCTGAGGCACTCCCTCAGAAGTAGGCATGAGGATTAGTCGTGGGGAGACAAACATACTGAGCTTCAGTGCTCCCCCAAACTTCTTAGGACAGTGCTCCCCAACCTCATCAGGAGGGCAAATTTGACCCTTAATAACATTACCACATTTGTCAATTTCCTCTGTGGAAAGAGGTTAGTGAATATTGGGAGAAAAATTTGCAAACTCAGTTCCAGTCACCCTGGCCTGGGATGCTTTATCTTTGTTAAGGCAGTCTGAATAATTTGGACCCAGGTAAGAAATCGCTGTATTTTTATTACAAGACATTCAGGTATGATGAACGTATTACTCTGAATGTTGTTAGGATAACTAAATGAGAAAAAAAAGTTAAAAAAAAAAAAAACCTTTGCAAAAGGTTACTATGACTTCTTAAGTGTGTGCCATACAAAGATAACTGCTTACTAATAAATTCAGATTGTACAGTAGTCATTTGTAAGAACTCTAAAATGCAAATGTTTGAACTTACATATTTGATAATCAGTTAAGTTGTACTAACTCATTTTCTTAGAGCATTTGATCATATAGGTCCGTCATCACATTACTAACCTTTTCTAAGCTTCTACTTTCCTGGAGGGGGTTGGGAACATGTTCACCTCAGGGGTGAATTTGAGTATAAAATGGCACAATAACAGTGAAGAAAGGAGCCCAGGGCTTGGTAAGTAAGCTGAAGTGCTCAATAAATACCTGTTTTGTTACTATTATTGGCACTTGCATTCCTCTTGTAATTCTGTCAGTAAAGTATTACTTGTGGAAAATAAGAAAACACTTTAAACAGAGGAGAAACAAAAAACGGGACTTTAAAAGGACCCAGTCTTACTGGCACTTCCTCTCTCTCTCTTGCTCTATCTTAAACTTCTACCAAGATCATCATAAACTCATCTGATTCATTATAATCTCATGACAAATATGGGATGCTTCCATTGAAATTCCACTGAAAAATCTTAATGCAACAACCATGATGGTTCTTCCGTTGAAATCATAATCATATGTTCTGAAGTCATTGTGGTGCAGCGTGTCAATGCATACTCAGGGAGCCCTCCTGCACAGACCATTGGCATGATGACTATAATGGCTCTTTCAGAGCTGCCATGGTCCACTGTGTCAGTGCACACTGAGGGAGCCTTTAATGCACTGATCCGAGCCTGCAGATTACTTCTCCACTCTGTGAAGAGCAGACATTCTTATGAATGTTTCCATGAAAAGCTAGTCACTTGATTTTCATTCATTTTTAATAAGTCTCACAGTGATACAGTGATTAGTATGCATCAAAATGCTGTACATTTCAGGTTTTATTTAAGAATATGTAATAGTTGTCATGTTCCCCACATGCAAGACAATTTACTCCAAAAAGCAACTGTCTGTATCAAGGACAAGAGCACCTTGTGGGGTTCACTGGTACATGCGTCTGGGTAACCTCCCAGCCTAATCGTCTCAGAATCATTGCTGATCACTAACGAAAACTGCAGACAGCATCTCCTCATTAATTCTAAGTGATGAATATGTGCTTGGGATTTACTACAGAGACTTTAGACTCAGAAAAATAAAATGTTTTCCTAAAATCATTTCTAAATGGAGAATAGAAATTCAGATACATTTGTAGAAAACAGTAACTATCAACTTTAAAGAAAAAAAGTATGTTCACTTTACAGTCTTAATTATTCATCCATGACCATTTGAATTCTTTTCTTCATTGTGGGAGAAAGTAAATGTTGGTTTGCTTAGCTAGTCACTCATATTGTGCTGGTTTTTAAATTTGCTTGCTTAAATGAAAGCTATAGCTGGCCCCTTTAAGTATATGCAATTAACCAAACTTATTAAACAATTAGGGAATCCAATTTACAAGATAATTCTAAGGATAAATGTCCCATAAAAGTTGGAAAAAAATACTCTGCAAAGATTTGACTCTAGTCACTTCTCTTATAACTTATCAAAATTTTCCATTAACTTCCATTACTTTATACACACACACACACACACACACACACACATAATTTTTTTCACGTTCTTACTTTTCCAGGAAAGTAGAAGATTTTTGTTTACTTGTTTTTCCCCTTAGCTGAATGTGAGATCATTTCTTTTAAAGTAGTGGCTGTAGTTATCTATGTATGACCGACTTTGTTACTAACACTTCAAAAAATACAGTACTGTTATATAAAAATAAACTCTTGACATTAAAGACAAATAATTTTTAGTCAGGGAAGTTCTTTGTTTTCAACCATACCACCGAATAAGTTTTTATTAGAAATAGTGACCATGATACATTTCATCAGTGGTGAAGAAGCAGTAGAAATGAGACAGAAGATAGATTAACAGTAAAATTCATAAAAATGGCTAATCATCGCCCAACCAAATCTATTCTGTCATTTCTCTGCCCTGCTGTGTGTCTTAGCTGGTGGAGGGCTAAGACTTTTATTATTGTCTTCTTGAACTGCTTGCAGCCAGTAAGTGGCATAAAAAAAAGTCACGAGGTCTGAGAAGGGAGTCACCTATTTCTTTCTCTGTTTCTTAGTTGTTTCAGCACAACGTTTTGGCAGTGGCTGAATCCCCCGAGGACTAGAGCAGTGATTTTTCAACTGTTGTGCTGTCCGAGGGTCTTAGGTTCCTGTGAACATTTTTAAAGATCATTAATTAAATTATTTTAGAAAGAAGTTCAAAGCACAGGTAAGCATATTCTTTTTTTTTTTT
>NW_003852435.1:5478562-5489898 GCF_000181295.1 Otolemur garnettii
GAAAAGAAGAAGAAGGAGAAGAAAGTGTGAAAGTAACACATATAATAAAAGAAAGTGTATAAAATGCAAGTTAATGAGCAAGTTACCATGTGAACAACTCAGCTTAAATGATTAGGAATTCTGTGGAAAACTGTTACAGAATGTTATCCATATAACCCAAGTAGGATTATCTATCTGAAGAAAAAGAATACTGAAAAATTGATCTACATGCACCTGTCACTTATGCAGGGGGTGTTATGTTTTCTTTACTTCTAGTTTACCTCCCATGGAAACCCATTCTAGGGTAGAGAGTACTTAATACTTGAGTTAAGAAGCAGCAGGTAAAAGATCTTCCATAGGAGTTGCAGGGAATTTCTGTAAGGTGCTCAGAGCAACTAGGGCCGCACCCTGCTAGCATCGGCTGTAGTTAAGTTAAACACAATCTTTATGTAGCCATAAACCAGACTGAAGTAAGGATTAGGACCAACTTTTTAATTTTATGGTTTGTAGAGTTATAACTCTAATTAAATACACAATTCACTAAATATTTTGTGCCACTATGAGAGTGCTGATTGGGAAAGGAGGAGATCCCAAGCCATAGATGATGGATACATAGGAAGCCTAAACCCATATGGTCCTAAAAGTTCCTGGCTAGTGGAAAAGACTGTGTTCCCCACCCCCAGCTTTTGGGGGAGAGAAATAATCTTCCTTTGACAAAAGTTCTTTCAATTACTGTGTCTTCACACAACCTACAAGCACTACATTTAAATACTTCTAAACCCATAATGAAGTTAAGTGTTAGCACTTCTCAGAGAAAACTGTAAAGTCTTTTCCAGAAATGGTTATCCAGGAAAAGCTAGAGTTTGCCAACTTGTATGGCATGATCTAAAAGAAAACGTGTGTGGTAATGAGCTCTATGGAGGAGGATTGAATATAACATTAATTTGGTAATTTATCCTATGAGATTTTATCCATTAGGAAATAGTCATGATTATGCTGGCTTGATGATCACAGAATAGTGCTAATAATTTGCTTTTTTGGTCCCCTAAAGACTATACTTTCAAATATCCTAGAGTCAATAAGGTTGGAACTCAAGAGTATCCTTGAGAGGCTTTGAAAGAGTAAAGACACTTTGGGCTGGGAGAGTGTGCTGAGGATATCATTATGATTTATTAACAGTAATGATCTCAGCCATTGCCTGTGCATACCCACTGCGGCAGGACAGAAATATTCCATTCACCAGGTCACCCTAAGAAATGCAATGTTGAGAGAAGCACCAACATATTTTGCCTAACTCTTCCTTGACTTTATTCTATAAATTAGAGATGGTGATGGCATAAGCTACCGGGGCAAGTGCTCCATGATTTGAATGATTAGTTCCCTGATAGAGAAGGGGAGAGAAAAAGACAGGTCAGTCCCTAATCATCAGACACAAGGTGGGGACAATTGCTACAATAAACCCTAGGGGTCGCACGGCAAAGAATGTTTTCAACTCCAGGATCATTGGCAATGACTACTTTCTGTCATTGGAGTGAAATTGTTGGCCAACTTACTAAGGTGCTATTTCATATCTATTATGAAAATGATTCTTGGTCTCAGGGGAGCTGCAGTAATGGATATTCAGGGACTACTACTTAATTCTTAAACTGTAAGTGGTTCCCGGAAGTAAACTCCTGTCATGGAGAGGGAGGCTAAATCCCTTTAAGAAAGATCTCTCAAATTAAGCAACTATACCTCATATTCAACTATTAATTTTCTGGAAGAATGACTAGTCATTTTTCCAAGATGGCTATACATTGAGTAAAAGGAAATTCCTAGATTTTGTTAGAGTGTCAGATACTGGCCTGAGTAGATGCTAATCCCCGAAGAACACAACATGCTACTGTGACTGGTCAGAAAGAAAGCTTGTGGTGATCACCAAAAGCTTAAATGGAGTCTTGACATCTGTCTCTTTCATGGTAGAACCTACGGATCCCTGTACATTCTCCAAATTGCCATCAAAATAGTAAGTTAAAAGAAGACATATCACTGGGGGAGGGATAACAGATATTAATGCCATCATCATAGTCGTGAAACACGTACCACTGAAAATTCGTATTTAATTTGTTTTTTGGTTGGTGAAAAATTGAAATGGGTCTTAGAAAATAGCTGTTAATTATCATAAACCTAAGAAGGCCATGATGACAATTAAAGCTGCTGTTTTCAGGTAGGGAATGTGTAATGGTACCATTGGTGCCCCACTTAGATTCTCTATACCTGGTCTAGGCATCCAAGCTTCTGTGAATATTTGAACTGCTTCTCTTCCAAAGAATTATCCTCTACTGAAAATGTCACTTTCTCCTGGGAGCATATGCCTCTCTTTTTATCCTAGAGGTACCATATCACTGGGTTACAAAAATTTGGTTCCCTTGCCAAGGGACTAATTCTGTGACATAAATAATGATGCAGAGCTCCAAGATGGATCCCCCTGAAGGCAGCAAACTCAAGCTGAGGTCAACCCCTACATAGCTCAATCCCCCATGTTATTCAATTTGCCTTACTTCTTTCCTCCAAAGAGTACTGGTTTAATTAATCACATGCTCTTGAACCCCTATCTAAGGGTTTGATTTGAGAAAACTTCCTTTAAAACAATTTTCTTACTGAGAAATTAATACAGACTATTGCCTCTATTATAGCAAAGTGTTGTTGTTGTTGTTGTTGTTTGTTCGTTTGAGGCAGAGTCTCACTCTGTAACCCTGGATAGAGTGCTGTTGTATCATAGCTTCTAGCACCCTCAAAATCCTAGGTTTGAGCAATCCTCTTGCCTCAGCCTTCCAAGTAGCCAGCTGGGACTACAGGCACCTGCCACAGTGCCCTGATGCTTTTTGTTTTGTTTTGTTTCTATTTTTAATAAATACCAGGTTACACTCTTGCTCAGGCTACTCTTGAACTCCCAAGCTCAAGGGATGTCCATGCACTGAGGACTCCCAGAGTGCTAGCATTATAGGTGCGAACCACTATCCAGCTGAAGGATTTTCTTAATTCCAGTAAGTAAAGTCATTTGAAAGCAGTTCACCTTCACCGTCTAAGAAAAGCACATGTTTACTATCTTACATCAAAAGTGTTCAGATAGACCTTCAAAAACCAGGTTAAATACAATAGAACTTTGACTGCAGCTAAAAATCTTATTTTATAGAGGAAGAAGTAGAGTAATAAGCTTATGTTTGTAAAAATCACCAGTCTTGGAATATCCCCTACCATGAAAAAGGAGGTGGCTCAAAATGTGCTATGATGGTAGAATGGCTAGTAAATGATGGGTTATGGTACCAATTAGGGGAAAAAATCTTATAGTGGTGCTTTTCTGTAAGATTCAGAATAGTCTTCAAATTAAAACCAGCACAGGATGATATACTTTTCATAGCTAGAGAGCAGAGGTCTGGCAAGCAAGAGATAGAGGTATATTTTTATACCATGACACAGAATTTTATTCCTCTCTTTCCATAACTTTAGGTGTGGCAGGTCTGGGAGTCCTAGCAAAGAAAAGATACTTTCACTAAGGAACATACTCATGGTTCCAGTACATTGGCAGCTAAGGCTGTCTCTCGCCATTGAGGCTTCCTTGGCTACTGTACTGCAAATAGAGAAGGAGGCTACTAATTTGACAGGGCTGAATAATCCCTGCTGTCAAAAGGAAATTGGATGATTGATACAAAAATGGGTCAAAGAAGACTGTCTTTTGAAAGCAGAAAACTCACTGAGTCCCATTTTAGTAAACCATGTTCAATAACCATGCCTGTAGCATGAATTTGTAGAAATTTTTTCTTCATTTTTACCTCTGGATTCCCTTGATTTATATATTACTAAACTATGTCCTAGTTCCATACCATAATGCAAATTATTGGAGTTTCTTTTTTATTTGTAGCCTCTGTTTTTCTATAATTTCTTGTCCTCTCTCTTTTGTTTTCATTCTAAATTTGGCATTAGTTTATCATGCAAGTTGTGTTCAGTTGCACAGAGCCATACCCATAAATCTAATAGCTAGCATGGATTTACCTAGTTGATTAGGTCTGGACATGTCTGATTGGTGGATTTTATATATGAACATCTGGAATTGTATGAATAAGATTGGGTGATAAAGTTATCAGTAAGGAGGGAGCATGACATCAGAAACAAAACTGAACTAGTGGAGCTGAGTTAGGAACTGAGAACACTGAGGTCTACCATCTACCACACATACAGCGATAATTCACCTGTCTCCATCTGTAAACACTGCACATGGGCCAACTCTGTATTTCTAAGTTTTTTCTGTTATTCTTGATATCTCATTTTTCTACTGGTAAAATAATGTAATAAAGATCAGCTTTCATATTAACATGTATCCAAACAAAATAATATTAACATGTTCAATTAAGTTTGGGGAATAATGCACAACATATTGTTATTCAGTGCTTTGCAACCTAAGCCAATTAATATTTATAAAAAAAAATTTAAACTTGGGCAATCATTTAAGCCAAAGAGCATTTTGTTTACATAGAGAATAAATGTGTGATGAGTAGTACATTTTCAATTTGAAGGACCATATCGTTCCATGATTAAAACCCTCATTGCATGTAACACATAGGGCTATCTAAACATAATATGCACTTGGAAAAAATTGTAAGAAGACAAAGTCACCATGTGAGTAGTGCTTTTAATATCTAGATTATCCCACATAACCTTATGTTTGTTTTAAAGCAATTCCACAAAGGACAGAAAACTAGTCACTGTGTAATAATAAAAGTCGTAAAACAATTGTTGCTTTGTATGAAAAAATGATGTCATTCAAAAGGTCAATTCTTTGGCATGAACAAAATCCTTATTTTTAAAGTCTTATAAAAAAGCTGTCTATGTAGGTTTAGGGACAGGCTGAAACCATTTCAGAGAGAGTAAGTGAGTCATAGTAATGTGTTTTCGCTTACTATAGAGTTGAAAATAGTCTGCCCAAAGTCATTCTTAGTTGAAGCTAGGGTACCACACAAGCATCTTTTGAAGCTGAATCTCTGCTGAATAATAGCTTACAGACAATATTTCTTATACAATACAAATAAAGTAAGCACTAGTGATTGAGATGGATAGTCAGGTCTTATTCTAAGTAAAAATTGCAATAAGTAAGATTTTGAGACAGCATGAATATTCCAACATAATTCTGTGTATTTTTTACAAAACTATACAATGACTCGTTCAGGGTGATTCCAAGATAGGCACTCGAACATGGACTCAGGGAGAGGAATAAAGTAAAAATCTGAGAAACCTTCAATCACAGATCATTTTTCGTTTTCCTCTGACATTCTACTCTATTCTTTCTCTAGTTTCACTTTTATCATAATTTCTCCACACCTCTCTCTGCTTTTTCTCTGTCCTCTTCCCTTAAACATTATTTGATCTTCCTTATTCTCACTCAACCAATTTCCTTTCTAACTCCTTTCTCCGGATCTCTTTTATCTAGTTTCCTTGAATTTCTGAAACTTTATTTTGACTACACTTTGGGAAGGACAGGAGAAACTTAATAATGCTTTATCTAATTAAGGAATACATTTGTATGGCAAACTTACACATTAATGTTCACAGTTGGTTCAAATGTTATAGGTTTTTACTCAATTAAAGCAAAATTATTTTAAGCTTTTTAACATGAGACCTATCTTTTGAAGTAATGACGTGGCTGTCTAGCTCAAGGGTGGAATTGAATTTGGGAGGAGAGAGCTATGCCAAAGATCGAGCTGGCCTGTTTCTCAGTATGGCCCTGCCTGAGCAAATTGGCAACACATAAATGATTTGGCTGATGATGCACACAGAAATACTTACATAGGAGGCCACTAGGCCTGCTGCTATGTGTGGCCAAAGAGTTACTCTTGCCAGCTGTCGAGTCCAGTGGCAGAGTTGCTCCTGGCAAATACAGGCTTCCTTGGAGCAGGAGATACTGAAAGACTTCCCTGTGCATATGGCAGGGCATGTTGCTAGCTATTGCTCTAGAAATAAAGACAACGTTTCTAATAAGCTTTCCACTTGGAAACATCAGTGTCTGTGGGGAGAAAAGCACTGAGTGATGTTAGGCTGTAGAGTGTATCTCACTAAGGCCCCTTTGCTATACACTTGATTGTAGCCAAAAGGCCAAGAAACAATGCCCCTCTACTACAGAAATAGTTAAAATACTGAGCAAGGAAAGACTAAAAATCAAAAGGGAATTTGAGAGAAGTGTATAGGGTATAGATGTGGGATACCTATGGAAGGAATCGACGGCATTTGTACTGAGTTTGGTGTGTATTTGCAGCCTGATTTATGTGTGGGGTAAATATACATTTAATTTCCTATGTGCCAGTAAACACTTAGTAACTCATTTACCCTAGGATGAAGATAATAACCCAATTGTCTATATTTTAGATGCATTTTTTTTCTTCTTTTCATCCCATTTCTCATGTTTTCTTCCTTAAGCTGTCCCTGAAGCATCCAAAGCTACTTAATTACACTGAACATTCAAGGAAGGATGAAGTAATTCACTAAAGTGTTAACTAGAGAAACCGTAGTAGGGGCTAAAACCCATGTAGTGGAGGTGGGATTGGTTGTAACATTTTTTTGATGTGAAAACAATTGGCTACTTAATAAAGTTAAAATACAACTTGTATCAAAGTATATAAGAAATTTCCCCACAAATGCATTTTTAAAAAAGGTTTATTTGTATTAGGTTGGCTCTTATATTACTTAAGTCTGATAATTGCAATATATCCCTTAATTAAAGCTGCTAATAAACATAGAATCCTAACATTGTTATAATATTACATTTGGTCAAAGATTCTGAATTACTTGCTACATGATTTGTGCATTAGAAACAATATGTTGTTATCTATAATGTGGGAGATTTTGAACTTACATAGAAAAGGATTTGGGAGAAAATATAGATATTATGCAAATTATTTTAAGTTTTCAATTCTCAAATATCCTTTAAAAGGAAATGTGTATATGTATTTATATAGGTTTACATATGCTTAAAATATAAAATATTATTTCTTATTTTTTTTAATACCTTACTTCATTATCAGAGGCCACAGGGCTAATGGTAAATATTAAATAATCAAATACTGAATTTAGATGTAAATATATTGAAAGTTATATCCAAAAATACAATGGTAACCCTCAGAATAATATAAAACCAATGCAAATATGACCCTAGAATTTGGGGTTTAGGAAAACTACACATAACTCAATTTCATTAATAAATATATCAACCTAATTAATTTTGTTCTTTTTTTAATGCAACGTAGTCTTTATAACAAAGGCTCACCAGTCTCCTTTCCTGCCTATTGTTATGATTTGGTTCATCCTAAGAGAAACCAAAGTGGAATAAGATTAACTATAGACTTGACAATGAGTAGTGTGAGTGATTCTCAGAATTATTTGAAAACCAGTTTTGCATGAATCAGTTATGGCTACCTGGGTTATTAGTTTACTCCCTTGAAATAAAGAAGTGTTTCATCTAAATTGAAGGGGTATAAAATTTCCTCCTGCCATCTCTGAGGGCCATAAAGAATGGATGTTTATGTTATTTTTAAAAAATAAAGACATTGTAATATGAAAAGTCTTACAACAATCATTGTAGAGAAAATTTATAAACTTCACAACCACTACATCATCACCATCATCATTAGTTTTATAGTTACTACTATTACTATTCATAAGAGTCAAAGATTATCCTGAGATTAAAATCTAGCAAATTGGGAAAGATTTCTTTTAGGAACAGTTGTGCTAAGAGTGTATATGTACATGTGTGTGTACCTTAGTTTGTAATTTGGTCTTCCAATTTTTCAGCTAACAATATAAGTCACTTAGGAAATGGCAGCTGGAAAGAGGCAGAAAGAGTTCTAATGATTACTATAAAGAATGGAACTGGAGATACACAGGCATCAGCAAAAATCCTTTCAGTGAAGAGATCCTTTCCCCATGTGGTCTTGTTCAACTCTAATTGCTGGTGTCCAGTCTAGTCACATAATAAGTACATGACTAATAATGGACTGAACATAGAGCCATGTCGCCCTAAACAACTCAGTGCAAGTGATAGGAGACTCTATGCCATTCCTCTGCATTTTCTTAATAGGAGGTGAAAATAAATATTTTAAAAACACTAAATATACATAATATTTCTTCTACATTTAATACAAAAATATTACCTTTGGTTTTCTTTGGTTTTTTTTTTTTTTTTTTTTTGCTCTAAACTCAAATTTAAATCTCTCCAGGACTATATGACATCAGCAAGATGGCAGAACAGAAAGCTATGGACTTTCTTTTCCCTCACAAGTAAACTTTTTCCGTAACAAAATACAGACCAATTCCCTTTATGAGAAATAGAGAAACCTAGTTGAAAGGCATCTTGAGCAAGATGAACCCAGCCAAAGTGAAATCAGTGGAAGAGTATAAGCCACCCTCTCACCAAAAGTCCTATACTTGGCACAGTACCACAAAAGTTTGATACAACCACTAGATCCCAGCTTCTCTTTGAGGAGGAAAAGAAATGATAGGAACATATGTAAAATGTCTTCGTTTTCTTTCTCTGGGGCTTCAAGAGGCTTTTTTCTTACCTGTCTTGGATGCTAATGGGCCATGACATATTATAAATGCCCAAGAGCCACTGAGGACAAAGATGTAGGTTTAAATTATCAAACAAGTATGAGAGGCCCCTAGAATCTCTGTCGGGGCTAAATGGTGAGGGTTTTTTCCTGTCTATGAAGGCCAGTCTATGAAGACTAGGAGAACTGGATATTTTATCTAATCTTCAGACAAACAAAAATGTGTGCCAAACAATGAACCAAAGTAAACTCTTCCTAACCAACTGTAATGAAACACATAAATGGTTTACCTGAAAACAATTCACAACAGTTATCATAAAGATGCTCAACAATATTAAGAGGAAGACGTGCGAAAAAAGCAAAATTGTCAACAGATGAAAAATTAAAACTACATATAAAAACAGCAATCATGAGACTAAACACTACAATAACTGAACTAGAAAATTAACTGAGATAGTTTTGACAGTAGAGCAGGTGAAACACAAAAAAAGGTGAACAAACTCAAAGCTAGGTCATTGTAAATTATCTAATCATAAGATCAAAAAGAAAAAAGAAGACTAATAAAGATGACATAAACATGGGCAATAATAGGGACCAATAATGGGTGCACAGAAGGAGAAGAGAGAGAAAGAGAAAGGTGCAGAAATGTTATCAAAGAAATGGTAGATGATCTGGGGTAAATGACATCCAGATTCAGATAAGCTCAATTAACCCTAAATAACAAGAGTTCAAAAAATCCACACAGAAATTCATTGCAATCAAATTGTCAAAAATAAAATACAAAAATCAAAATTTGAGAGCAGCAAGAAAAATATGTCTTGTGATGTAAAAGGGAAATTTCAGGAGATCCACAGCATATTTCTCTGCAGAAATATTACAGGCAAGAAGAGGGTTAGATGATATATTCAACGTGCTGAAAGAAAAAAAATGAAACTACCAACTAAAAATATTATATCAGGCAAAATTGTCCTCCAAAAATGCAAGAGAGATAAAGGTTTCCTGAAAACCAAAAGCTTCACCCTCAGACCTGTCTTATGGGAAATGCTAAAGGGAGGTTTTCAACTTGAAATGAAATGGCAATGTACAATAATACTAGAAGATAAAATTACTGGTTATAGTAAATATATAGACACACATAGAATACTGTATTACTGTGATGCTGGTGGATAAATGACTTTTAATTCTAGAATAAAAGCTTAAAAAGAAAAGCATTAAAAATACATAAAAGATGTTAAGAAATATAAAATATTCAAAAATGTAAACTGTAATATTGGCAACATTAAGTGTCTGAAGGTGCAGTAAAATGTATAGTTTTGTGTGTGATTAAGTTCTTATCAGCTTAAGTAGACTTCTGTAACTATGAATTGTTGTATAACAACCCCATAACAACCCATAACAATCACAAAGAAAATACCTACAGAAGATACACAACAGAAAAGAGGAAGGAATCAAAGTGCATCAATACAAAAAACAATTTAATGAAACAAAAAGGAAGATAGCAAGAGAAGAAAACAGAAACCTAAGAATTACAAGTCAAAAAGAAATAAACAAAATGGCAATAGTAAGACCTTTTCTATCAATAATTTAATGAAATGTAAATGAATTAAACTCCCCCAGATAAAAGTCAAAGAATGTTTGAATGGATTTAAGAAAATCCATGTACAATCCATCTTGTACACTCCATTCTGTGTACAAGAGACTCATTTTAGACTCAGGGCACATATAGGCTGAAACTGAAGGGATGGATAATGATATTCCATGCAAATGGTAACCAGCAGAAAACAGAGATGACCAAATTCATATTAGATATAAGGATCTATAAACAATTTTGCTCTTTCACATACATTGCAGCACGATTTATAATACCTGAGAAGTTGAAACTACCTACATGCCCTTCAGCAGGTTATAGGGTAAAGAAAATATTGTAAGTTCATCCAAAGAAATGCTAGTCGATTTTTGAAAAGAAGGAAATCCTGCCTTATGCAACAGCATGGAAGAACATTGGAAATATTATACGTATGTCTTAAAATAAGACAGTCACAGAAGGACAAATACTATGTGATTTTACTTATATGAGGTATATAAGAGTCAAGCACAGAAAATTAAATGGTAAAATGGTTGCTAGGCCATGAAAGGAAGGTAAAGTAAGGAATTGCTATTTGGCAAAGATTAAGTTTAGTTACACAAGATAATTAGGTCAGAGAGATCTATTATAGAACATCAGACTTGTAGTTAATAGTACTGTAATGCAAAGTTAAAAATTTAAGAAAGTAGATCAAATGTTAATTGTTTTAACCACAGTCGGAAAAAATAATAATTTCCTTCTGACTAAAGACCTTTCAGCATTAAGAAAAAAATTATGCCGTAATTGGATTACTGTCTCAATTAAATTTGGTTTGACCATTCAGAGGGCTGAGGTTAAATATTGGTTAAAGTTTTAATTGAGGCCTTATATATGATGCTGAAGATAGCCAAATAAATTTTCCTCATGACCCAATTGCAGTGTACTAGTCCATAAAAAATGACTAAGTCCAAATCTTGAAGAAACAGAGTTGTAAGTTGACATTAATTAGTTATTTAGTAGCTTCCTTCAACTTCCTTGAAATGCCATTATGAATAAAACTCCTTAACCCTCCTCAAGTTTATTTTACATTAGATTGGTTTCTTTTGTTCTTTTTTTTTTGAGACAGAGCCTCAAGCTCTCCCCCTGGGTAGAGTGCAGTGGCATCATAGCTCACAGCGACCTCCAACTCCTGGGCTCAAGGGAGTCTCCTGCCTCTGCCT
>NW_003852435.1:5490294-5508175 GCF_000181295.1 Otolemur garnettii
TTTTTTTTTTTGTTTAAGCCAGTTTAAACTCAAGTTAAACTTAATTTTGGTAACTTAGAATTAATTGATCCCGCACCCAAGAGAAAGAGCAACCAGTGAAGTGAATTTACAAGAAAAGGTCTTAGCTGTAAGATGAGATCCAAAAAATTATAGTATTTTGGGAGGCAAAGGAAAAATAATAGCTTTGTCGACTTTTGCTTTCCTTCTCAACTCTCCTACACAAACATATCCATAGGAGAATAACATTTTGGAGACACTTAAAGATTTCACATTGTTATTTATCTCGGGTTAGAGGTTATGATGAAATCTAGTCTCGTGATTCCAGAGTAATTTAAAAAAGCAGCCATTCAGCTATGTTTGAGTTAATATTTCATTGCTACGTATAAGTTTCTGGGTTTTCAATTTATATTTACACTTATCAATCAAATGATTTTTTTGTTTTCGGTCCTAATTAGCAATTTGCTTCTTAGCTCAGGACATTTAAGTTATAGTCACAGCAAGTTCTTAACAATTCATGATTGTTTGGCATTATACACATATAAATATGTAATTAATTTCATTTACTGATTATACATGTACAGATAGAATTTCCAATTGCTGTCTTAATTTTAGTCACATGTTAGCTTTGGTTCTCTTTGTGAACAGAAATGGAATCTTTATTGTGCATTTAAAATTTCATTCTTACAAAAAGTGTTTTAAAACATTTATTTTCTTGCCTTTTCATGTTTTTATTAGCAGTATTGTTAGCTTATACATATTTCTATAGAAAGAAGAGCCCCAGCCCCCATTTTTCTTTTATATTAACATTTTCCTTCTAAGTTTTCTGCACCCTGTAGCTTCAGAAAAGCTTAGTCTCCAACTCCATTTCACAGTATCAACCATCATACCTCAGCCCCACTTTTGTTTAGTGATCTCCATAGTTGTTTGGTGTAGGAATTTTTAAAAATACTACGTAGAAAATTATGTTACCTTGTGATAATTTTGTCCAATTATATCTTTTTTCATTTTAAAATATAATTCATTAGATATTATTGAACAAAAAGTATGTTTCAAACTTTTAATCATGAAGGAGTTATATCACAAGCATGGTTATAAAATGTTCTAATCTACACAATATGTATTCACTATGAAAAGGTAAAGCATAAAGTGCTTTTCTTGGTGATAGATAGCATTTGTCCCCATACTCAGATTTCTGTTTTTTTCATCTTAGAATCCAAAAAAGCATAATACTATCACTATATGGCACCAAAATACATTAAACATTCATTTAAGATTGTTTAATTATTTTTCTTAATTTCAAAATATTACTGGATACAAATGTTTTTGGTTACATGTATTGCTTTTGTAATATTTGAGTCATGGCTATGAGTGCCCATCACTCAAATAGCAAATAGTGGTCATTGTATTCATCTGGTAGGTTTTCACCTATCCTCTTCCATTTAATTTCCACTATGTTTTACTTCCCTATGTAGATACATGTGCTCATATGTCAGTTACAAATTAATAGCAAGTACTTGTGGTATCAGTTTTTGCTTCCTTGCAATATGTTACTTAGGGTAATGATCTCCAGTTCCAACCAAATTGCTGCAAAAGCCATTAATTCATCCATTTTCATGGCTGAGTAGTACTCCATGGTATGTGTGTGCATGTGTATCATATTTTGTTAATCCAGTAATGAATTGATAGTCACTTTGATTGACACTACATCTTTACAATTGTTAATTGTGCTACAATTAACAGTTGTGTGTAGCTTCCTTTTTTGATAAAATGACTTCTTTTCTTTTTGGTATATAGTCAGCAATGAAATTGCTGGGTTGAATGGTAAGTCTAATTTTTGTTCTTTGAAGAATATCCATACTGTTTTCCACAGAGGTTGCACTAATAATGTAGTCTCCCACCAATACTATATATGTGTTCCTTTCTTTCTGCAGTCACAAAATGGTGAATGTCAAATTAAATACTCTATCAATCATGATAGCTACAAAGAAAATAATATACTTCAGAATATACTTATTCTAACGTGTAAAAGATTTCTATAATGAGACCTACAAAACACCAAGGGAAGAAACTGCAGATTACACAACAAATGGAAAAATATATCATACTCAAGAAATGGTAGGATCAGCACTGCCAAAATACTCATACTATACAAAGTGATTTACAGATTCAATGTAATCCTCATCAGAATACCAACATCATATTTCACAGACCTAACACAATAAATTTATGCTTCATAAAAATAGCCCAAATAGCCAGAGAAATCTTAATGACAGAGAACTAATCTGGAAGTGTCATAATCCCAGACTTTGAACTATACTACAAGGCTGTAGTAAAGGAAGCAGCATGGTATTTTCATAATAATAAAACTATAGACCAATAGAACAAAGCAGAGAACCCAGATATAAAATTATCCATATGTAGCCAACCAATCCTTGACAAAATAGGCAAAATACACTTGGGAAAAAGAACCCTTATTTAATAATTGGTGCTGGGAAAATTGAATAGCTACATGCAGAAGAATGAAACTGCATCCATATCTCTCACCACTCACAAAAATTAATTCAAGATGGTTGAAAGACTTAAATATAAATCTTGAAGCCATAAGAATTCTAAAAGAAAATAAGAAAGTAACTCTTCTAGGTATCAGCCTAGGCAAAGAATTTGTGATGAAGACCCCCATGTCAATTAACAGAAACAACAAAAATAAACAAGCCTGGTTGGCTTAAATTAAACAGCTTTTGCACAACTGAGGAATTAATCAACAGAGCAAAAAGACAACATGAAGAATGAGAGAAAATATTCACAAATTGTACATTCAGTACAGGGCTAATATACAGAATCTACAAAAACTTGAACAGATCATCAAGAAAAATGAAATAACACCACTAAAAAGTATGCAAAAGAGATGAACAGAAGCTTTTCAAAAGATAGACAAATGGCCAATAAACATATGAAAAAATGCTCAGCATCACTAGTCATCAGGGAAATACAAGTTAAAAGCACAAAGAGATGTTTACCTTACCTTTATTAGAATTTTTTTTTTTTTTGAAGTTTTTGGCTAGGGCTGTGTTTGAACTCACCACCTCCAGCATAGGGGGTCGGTGCCCTACTTCTTTGAGCCATAGGTGCCGCCCCCTTATTAGAATTATTTAAGTCCATGAATATTTAGTTTAAAGTCTGTCAAAGATTTGTGAATACTTTCTTAGGCTTAGGCTATAATCAACAAAAATTATTGAGTGAGGATAAGAGGGTCATGACTTGTATGGAAAGGTAGGTCTCACAGAAGACAAATTTTAATGAAAAGCCTCTATTATTAAGTAATTGAGGTCAATCATTATGAAATAATTCATTTTATTTAATAAGAAAATATGACAAATATATGTTCAGTTCCATTGTCATTCTTTAAATCAAATCAATAGGACCACCTACAACCAAAAGCAACAATATTTTTGTTCTAGTTGTGTGAAAGTATTTCCTGGAGAGATTGACATGAGAGTCAGTGGACTGAGTGGAAGACCTTCCTCCAGAATGGATGGGAGGCATCCAAGGAGCTCCAGGCACTGCTAGAACAGAACAACGATGAAGGATATTCAATTTGCTTTGCTTATATCTCCTCTTTCTACCCTATCCTGCTGCCCCCTGGAACAAAATGCTTTTTCTCCTCCTACCCCAGACTCTAGGTTCTTTTGCCTCTGGGATTTCACCAGTGGTCACCTGGCATTTTCACTGTGGGATTCATTGGTTTTGAAACCTTCAGAGTTGCACTAAGCCACACTACCAACTTCCCTGTGAGACTTGCTATGTCTCTGGGAGCCTCACTACTGCTTTTTCTCATTCTCCAACTAGCAGATAGGACTTCACCTTTATACTCAAGGGAGCTGATTCCCCTTAATAAATTTTCTTTTGTGTATGAAAAGAAATTTTTATATGCATGTGTATATATATGTATCTATGAGAAAACAAAGCAAATAGCCAAAGTAAATGAATTTTGTACTAATGTAGAAAAAGTTAAAGTTTCTCTAGTTCACTTAAGATTAAATTTTAGGAACATATTTACATTTTGAATAAAATCACTCTCTATGTGACCATTATATCATTTCACGTTTCATTTACTATTCATGGTGCTTCAGAAAAGTAACAAAATGTCACTTTTTAAAAAACATTATAATACAAATATTTAAAAAATATCAGAGTATCCTATTTATGGATTTGACCTGAATGTTATGTATTCTGAAAATTTTATTGATTACTTTAATAAATTTTCAATTTTGTGCTAGAGTCTAGTTAAAATTTTCTGTTTATAATGGCTATATTTTTACCCTAGATAGCTGTGTGTGTATGAGACAGAGAGAGAGAGTGAAACATGAAATACTTGGCATTTCCTAGTTTTATTATCAAAAACTACAATTTATTCACCAGTCAAACGTTCATAATTTTTCTGTGGAATATAATTATACAATTGTGTCCTTTGTTTGATTTTCAAATAACTGAAGTTATTTTAAAAAATATAACAGACCAGGAGGTAAAATATCAAACAAAACAGCAAAAGACTCAAGCAATGACAAGTGATGCTCTCATGCTGATAATATCAAACTATTTCAACATGGCCTGGTGGGCAGAACATCTGGTGAAATTAAAGAATCCTAAATTGAATGACAATGTTGAATTTATTTTCTTCTTGATATCCATGAACTTGACAACTTGTGGTACTTGTGAATAGATGAAGCTGTAGCCTTTGTTCTTAATTTGTATAGGTAATTTTAATAGCATTTCACAGTTTGTTTTTTAATGTTACCAGTATACTTCATGCTAGTGCAACTTCCTTTATCATACTTTAAAGAGACCGTTTTTTTTTTTTTTTTGAGACAGAGCCACAAGCTGTCCCCCTGGGTAGAGTGCCGTGGCATTACAGCTCACAGCAACCTCCAACTCCTGGGCTCAAGCAAGTCTCTTGCCTCCGCCTCCCAAGTAGCTGGGACCACAGGTGCCCGCCACAACGCCCGGCTATTTTTTGGTTGCAGCTGTCATTGTTGTTTGGCGGATCCGGGCTGGGGATTCGAACCCGCCACCTTAGGTGTAAATGGCTGGCACCTTAGCTGGTTGAGCTATAGGCGCCGAGCCAAAGAGACCGTGTTTTACAAATGATCTATTATAAGTGATCTTTGATGTTATTATTGCTCTTATTTTGGGGTTCCGGGAACCTTTCCCTGTATAATGCCAAACTTACTTGGTTAATGTAGGGTGCATTCTGACTGTACCACTGACCAGCCAGTCCTCCAACTGTCTTCTTCTCCTTGGACATCATTATTCTCTTAGGCACAACAATATTGAAATTAGGCCAATTAGCAACCCCCTAGTGGCTACTAAGTATTTAAATGAAAGAAAGTGTCTCTTTTAGCTTTTTAAATCAAAAGCTAAAAATGATAAAGCTTAGAGAGGAAGGCAATGCTAAAAGCAAGGAGAGGTTGAGAGATTGCCTTTTGCATTAAATACCCAAGTTGTGAATTAAAAGAAAAAGTTCTTGAAGGAAATCAAAGTGCTATTTCAGGGAACACAGACATGATAAGAAAGTGAAACAGGCTTACTGCTCATATGAAGAAAGACATAGTTAGTGGTCTGGATAGAAAAATCAACTGTCCATGACATTTTCTTCAACCAAAGCATAATAGAGCCAAAGCATAAAAGAAATTTTAACTTTCTTAAATTCTATAAAGGCTGAGAGAGTCGAGGAAGCTGCAGAAGAGAAGCTTGGATCTAGCAGAGGGCAGTTCATGAGGTTCATCAAAGAAAGATGACGTCTCCACACCATACAAGAGTAAGGTGAAGCAGCAAGGGCTGATACAAAGGCAGCAGCAAGTTATCTGAAAAATCTAAGATAATTGATGAAAATACGTACACTAAATAATAGATTTTCAATGTAGATGAAACACCTTTATTTTAGAAAATGATGCCACCTAGGACTTCCATAGCTAGAGAGAAGAGTCAGTACATGGCTTGAAAGCTTCGAAGATCAGGTTGACTCTCCAGTCACAGGCTAACACACACAGAGACATTAAGTTGAAGCTAATGTTTATTTGTCTTTTTAAAAATCCTTGGGCCTTTAAGAATCTTGCTAATTTCACTCATCCTGTGCTTTATAAATAGAACACCAAGGCCTAGAAAATAGTAAACTTGTTTACAGCATGGTTACTAAATAAATATTTAAAGCCCACTGTTGAGATCTACTGCTCAGAAGAAAACAAAAAAATATTCTCTGAAAGTGTTAATGGTCAATGGCAATGCCTTGAGGGAACTCAAAAATTCTGATGGGGACATACAAGGACATAAACATTTTCATGCTCCCTAACACAACATTGATTCTTTAGCCAAAAATTTGGACTTTTAAGTCTTATTATTTTAGAAATAAATTGTGTAAAGCATAGCTACCATAACTAGTGATTTCACTGATGGATCTGGGCAAGGTAAATTAGAAAATTTCAGGAAAAAATTTACCATTCAAAACATTACAAAAAATTCCTGACATATTGGCCACTTCTTTGTAAAAGTTTGTAAGGAGTGTTTTGTTAAGGTGCATTTAGCTATAATTTCCCATTTTCCCTATATATGGTGACTTTGGGGGCAACCTTTCGGACGCCCTGTAGATGTCATTAAGAATATTATCATTAACAGGAATTTGAAAGAAATTGAATCCAACCCTCTTGGATGACTTTGAAAGGCTCAAGACTTCAGTACAAGAATTAATTGCAGGCTCGGCGCCTATAGCTCAACTGGCTAAGGCACCAGCCACTTACACCTAAGGTGGCGGGTTCGAATCCCCAGCCCGGACCCGCCAAACAACAATGACGGCTGCAACCAAAAAATAGCCGGGCATTGTGGTGGGTGCCTGTGGTCCCAGCTACTTGGGAGGCTGAGGCAGGAGACTCTCTTCAGCCCAGGAGTTGGAGGTTGCTGTGAGCTGTAATGCCACGGCACTCTACCCAGGGGGACAGCTTGAGGCTCTGTCTCAAAAAAAAAAAAAATAAATAAAAGAATTAATTGCAGAGATAGTGGGGGCAACAATGAACCCAGAGAACTAGAAATAGAAGGGGAACTTGAGTATGTGACTGAATTGCTGAAATCTGTTAGAAAGAGTTGATGAGAAGTTGCTTCTTAAGGATGAACCAGAAAAGTGATTTTATGAGATGGAACATACACCAGGTGAAGATGCTGTGAAGGTAGATGAAATCTCAGATGCTGTGAACGTTGATGAAATCTCAACAAAGGTGTTAGAACATTCCATAACCGTAGTTGATAAAGCAGCAGCAGGGTTTCAGTGATTGGCTAATTTTGAAAGAAGTTCCCCTGAGGGTCAAATGCTATCAAACGCCATCAGAGAAATCTTTCATGAAAGGAAAAGTCAATTGATGTGGCAAACTTCATTGTTGTCCTATTTTAAGAAATTGCTGCAGCCACCCTAACCTTCAATTATCACCATCCTGAGCAGTCAGCAGCCATCTACACTGAGGCAAGACCCACCACTAACAAAAAGATTACAAGGCCCAGATGAACATCAGCCTTTTAAAACCATAAAGCACTTTTTTTTACTTGAAATATGTACCTTATTTCTTAGTGATAATGTTATTATATATTTAATAGACTATAGTATAGTATAAACATGACCTTTATAAATACCAGGAAATCAAAAAAATTTGTGTGACTCACTTCATTGGGATATTCACTTTATTGCTGTGCTCTGGAATTTAACCTGCAATATCTCCAATGTATGCCTCTACATTTCCCCCCATTACAGTAATCTGAGAAGAAAAGTGTGATCACCCTACAGGTACACCATAGGGATATTACATAGGCAAAGCTTTAGAGAGTTAATTTTCAGATTGTTACATCAAACTCTTTTGTTTATCATTAGATTTCTTAAAATGAATTGGCTAATTGACTGATCAATGATGACTTTAGGTCAGTGAAATGTCTTTCTAAGGGACCCTTGCATAAGAGATGGCTTTTTTTGAAAAGTTCTCTGGCTGCTACCTAGGGAGTGAATGCTTTCCCCTGAACAGGTAACTGACTTGGGGGGTGAAGGAAGAATGATAGCAATTAGGGTAAAAAATTACCAAGTCTAGACAAGATACTACATTGTAGATGCCCTCTCAAATAAGAAAAACAACCCAGGTACAAGTGTTAGCTGATTTAAGTGAGTTCTGAATGAAAAGAACCAAACTCAGCACCAGTCTTGGGGCCCAGGAGAACAGGAACCTTCCTTGTATCCTCCGTGTTCCACTCTGTGCCCTTTACAATCTATCGGTCAGAATTATCATACCCGTTAAGTGCTGACTTTCCATTAAGGTCCATCTTCTTCAAACTTAGGTGAAGGCTCCTGACAGAAAGTATGATCCACAAAAACTCAGGAATATGTTTTCCTAAACAGGCTGTAAGTAGAAAATGACAGCCATCAACTCAGTGACTATTTTACACATTCATCTCTCTCACTAAATAAACGTCAATAAAAATTCAATTTTACCTGGTTGTTTGTGTTAGAAAAGATAGACAATATTGAGCTATTAATTAAAAAAAAAAAAAAAACTTATAGACTCCTAAATACCTGCATTGTAAAAATGCTCAGACTTTAATTTTTTTAAAGTGTACTTTGTAAAACTCTTGTATTTAAAAAAAATTAATTTAAAAAGACATGATCACTGGTGCTTGTAGTCCCTGCTTATTGGGAGGCTTAGGAGAGAGGGTTGCTTGAACTCAAGAGTTCCCAGGCTGGCCTGGGCCAGATAGCAACATCTGTTAAGAAAATAAAATAAAATAAAATAAAATAATATAATATAAAATAAAATGGAGAATCAATCTTTTCCTTTTTTAGTTATAATTCTAAACTATCTAAGGAGTAAAATTCATGGACATACTCATGATGTACTTGAGAATTTCCTTCTACACTACGGACATTGAGCTCCCAGCTTGCATTGGGAGGGAATTCAGATATTTTATGAACAGGCTTCACATACAATAAGCAATTATTTTTGTTTGTCTCATAACACCAATAAGGAGCTAACAAAGCTCATGAGTTCATTTATAATAGGATGAATGACTCTTGTATTGTAATTGCTAACAAAGCTGCAGATGCAATTCAAAATTCGTTTTATACTTGCAAATATGTTGCTCATTGTTCCTTGTTTTAGAAACAACCTTATTTTGCACTGAAAATTCTGTTAGCATTGTAGTTTTATTAGACCGTGTGTCTTTTAACATGAATCTATTTTTTTCTATTGGTGAATGCCATTCCTGGGAAAGTGTTTACTAAATTCATGAGGCCAGCACTATTCCTGCTGCCATAATTAAGGTACAGTGCTTATACCTCAACCATAAAAATGCTCATTCCAATATCATCTCATGGGCAAATTTTTAGCTTACAGCAATCCAAAAAAGTTTGGGGGCATATTTTATTTATATGTCCACGGGAAATGTGTTCAACATACTTTTTTTAAATGTCTTTTTTCAGAGAGACATAAGGCATTTAATTTTGTTTTTAAAAAAATCTTATAGGAGCAATGCCAGAGACCTTATAAATGTATGTCGTTGATGGATTATTTTTAAAAGGTTGTAATTTTTTTACAATTTAAAATGTTATGCATGGCTTTCTATGTAAAATTATAAATCATCATAAGAGAGTTTTGAGGAGACATATCAGGCATACTGGGTCCTGGGACGAGTCGGCTGCTAAGCAGGGCAGGCAGCAGTGGCAAAAACACCCAGTGGGCTGATAAATGTCCTAGGTGGGCTGCATGTGGCCCGCGGGCCATAGTTTGAGGACGCATGCATTAGAGAGTTGAACAAAATAATATTCTTAATAATATTCATATTTTCTTGATCATTTATAATATCTCAGGCAGAGAAATATAATATTCCTACTACTTCAACAGTATTAACAAGTATAATTATCATAATAACCCTACGCAGTAAAGAATGTTACTATTTTTGTTTTAAGACGAGAAAAGTGAGATATAGATTTATCTACCTGTTCAATGCCATACAGCTAGTGAGTTGTAAAACCACTAGTGGATCCTCTGCTGTTTAAATTTAGAACTAGTATTTCTATAGCAACATCTAGTCACATTATTAATTCCGATCAATTTAACAGATTGATTTTCTCTCCACCATAACTTGCTACTCATTAAAGGAAAACATGCTTTTCAGATGCAGAATATTCCTGTATGTGATCTCCTAATTCATTGTGAATGGCCAATTCATATTTTTCAAAAGTATTTACCACTGTTAATTATAATGAGAAAACTACCTTAAATAATTAAATTAACTATTCTAATGTCTTCGTGTTTGGAATTGGCACAATATCATAAAATGATTATGAATACATCAGTTGAGGGACTTATATGTTCCATTATTACCATGTTAAGTTGTGCTAGGGAGAGGAGACTAGAGTCTGCTAACAGACACAGAGAAAACTAGGAAGTTATTTTACAAGCCATGTTCCAAGTGCAACCAAGTTAAGCATGTTAAATACTTTGCTCATAATTACCTTTGGTTGTTTAGTGGCAGTGTAGAAATGGCAATCAGCTAAAAAAAAAAAAAAAAAAGAGGAAAATGTCCTAGGAATAACAATATAGGAAATTCATTATGATTATAGCTAGAATTATTTTATTTCTATTGTGTGGAATTTTTTAAAGAATGCTAAATTGTATACTTGTCTGTTTCAGACCAGAGGCCGTCCATTAGATTAACGTTCCTTACTGCTGATGCCAGAATTGTAGAAATTTTAGAACTGTCTTCAAATCCAGCACCATCCTTCATTCTTGGTGCTCACCTTCCTAATCCTGCCGCAAGCCCTTGTAAGGAGAGCTGAGGACAGCAATAGTCTCGTCTGAGAAATCTGCATGTAGGAAAGCCAGTGAATGCACGTTAGCCATGTGCATAGCTCCTGGAATGATGAGGACAATACGAGCCTCAGAGGGAATGATTGTTTCACAACAAGGAACTCATGCATTTCAAATTGCTCGACACCTGGGCTTGAAATAAGTCCATACTCCTGTTGGTTAATGCTATTGCCGAGTACTGGCAAGAAGACCGACAGCTTGAAGGGGCATTCACAAAGTCAGACAGCACGTTAATTCTGGTAATGTATTTTTTTTCCTGATTGGCATGACTACAAGAAAGAAATTGGCCATATCTTCCCTGTTCTGCATCTGGTTACATGGCACCGTGAGAACAGAGACTCTGTGACGAGTTGATGAATTATAATTCTCATCATTTTTGCTCCTACAAGTGTATTTTGCTGAAAATGTATAAAACTCTGAATATGTCTGCCATAGGATTTCTTTTATGTCCCTGTAGCTAAAGTATTATTCACACCCTTCTATTTTCTTTTGCCTTTTCTTTGACTCTCCCTAATGCCTGGTCTTTGCCTCACATAGCATTATAGATTGTAGGACAGAGAGGACAAAAATAGGATTGCTCTTTGGTCTGCGCACAGATATGGTTTTTAATTGATTTATTTATATTGAGCATAATATATGACAAAATAGCATTAAGAATTCTGCTATTTTAATTCTCAGCATTATTATCAATGCAGATGTGTATATGTATATACATGCACACATGTATAACAAAGGTTCACAGGGATACACGTGGAATATAGTTCTAGGGCTCTCAGATCCCACTTTCCATCCCAAGCATCCTTCTTAGCTTACGCTCTGTACACTGTATTTAAGGTTTATTTTGGATTTTTAAAATTGCAGCTACACACATTGTCTTTATAGTTACTGGGGAAAAAAAAGGATTGAATCAGCTAATCATAGCTCTGGGAGAAAAAAAAAAGAAAACTATTGTTCCTCTGAAACCTTAGAAAAAAATTTGACAGCACTCTCTGTAGTGTGATTCACTTCACTTTTTTGAAAACAAGCCCTGCCTTTAATCTGTGATTTGGTTTCAAACCTGCTTTTAATCCATTATTCACTTTGAAATTCAACCTTTGTTCAGACATTCACTCTAGCCATATATTCGAAAATTGTACCCACAGTTCAGAAAGATGGCATCTGGCAACAGCAGCATTTCCTTCATTCTCCGTATCATAGAAATACTACACGTGGAAACTACTAAATTGCCAATTCCTCTTAGCTGGCTCCAGCTCTCAGAAGTGGAATAATTTGAATCTGAGATACTAATGGAAATTTTTTTTGTATTTTAGCTATATCCATTAATAATGTAAATTAATAACTAACCAAATATTGACATATTTTTCAGCACCTCTTTCAATGAACAGTAAAATTCTAAGTGATTTGCACTTACCTGAATGAGTTAGTTTGACCTAGTCAGTGCATTAGATAGCATTTTGCTTTACTGCGTGAAAACTATTTGGGAAATAGTATAAAACAATAATGTAGACCCTCCTCCATCACTGTTTATTACTTAAGAAAGCTATGCTGAGGACACAGCATGTGTCAGTGTGTTGGGCTGCTCCTTTAATGATAAGATTGCCCAGTCTTGTGGGTGCAGGATGGATTCAGGCCTTCCTGGTGAGCTGAGGTCATCCTTGGGCCTGGCTTGCACTGTGGTGTGACTCTGTCCAAGGTTTTCAATCAGTTAATTAATCTGCCTACTTAGAGATAACACGAATGAAGGGACAAAGAGAAGCCAAAAGTACTGCTGGGAAAAATTCCTCCTCATACATTCCAGGAGTAGGCAAAAGGTATTTATTTTTAACAGTATGAAAAATTACAGTTGAAAACACATTGCTTTCCTAAATGATTTTACCCCCTCCAAGAATCTGGTTTCAATGTTTTATTTGATCAGTGAATGCTCTTTTCATGAGCATGAAAAACTTTAATTTTTAAAGAATTCTTAAAAATTATCATTGCACATGCTCCAAATCATCTGGTATTGATTCACAAACTATCTGTAATAAATACCTGGAGTTTTTTTTTCCCCTAGAAAGCCTCAGAGTACCACAGAGGCACTGCAAAGGGTTTCAGAATGTGAATTACAGTGGCTCACTGGCAAGTGCTGATTAATTCCAGGCTGCTGAAATTGTATTAATATATTTCAATTATAATTCAATTGTCCTCACACAGAAACCACTATCCTTAAGATTGTTTTATTTTGAAAAAAAGAAATTCCTGTTTTATTGGTTCATGATTAACCATATTTTTGATTAGCCTTCACAGAATTAAACCATTTATAATGGAAGTTTCATATTTACATAGTAATATGAGATTTAAATTATATTTATTTTTCATAATGTTTATGAAGTTTTAACCAAATATCTGAATCTCATTATTTTTATACTACCTATTTTTGGTACACATTTAACTCAGTGACCTACTATTCATACTCATTTAAAATATTTACTCAAATTGCCTTTCTTGATTGTTCTTTTATTATTTTTTAAAATTTTTTTACATATCCATGTGTTTATTAGGTTTCCACTTTTTGCCTTCACAAAATTAAAAAGGCTTAAAATTTAATAATAATAACAATGTTTAATATAAGGACTAGAAACAAAAACCTTGTAAAGAATGAACGAAGATAAATTCATTCAGAAAAGAAATCAGATGATTGCTGCATCAGAATACTAAGCAATAATAATAATGCAAAAAAGTAACATTCACACTGTCAGATAAGAGTATGTCTATCATAGAATGCTTTGACTCTGAGGTTCAGTGTGGCATCATCAGTTAACTTATTATTATTATTATTACTATTTTTTTTGAGACTTTCTCGCTTGTTCTAACTCTCTTTCTCACTCTCACACTGCCATTTCTGTATGGAATATCCTGCGTTTTAAAAATGTTTTTCTCATAAATTTTTAATTAATGTGTATAATAAATATATAATTCAAGGTTTGGAGCATACTAATTTCAGTAACGAGAAGGTATAGTTTAAAGACAATTCACAAGTTATTATTATACTCTTCAGCATCATTCTTGAGAAACATGCCTTCATGTTCAAACTGTTACTTAACTTCACATCTATCTCTACCAAGCCTGAAGGGTTAATCATCCTACCACCCCTCCTACCAGTTCCCCTGTGCCTCAGTCTTCTATGCCTTTCATCCTACCAACATCAACTCTGGCATTCACTCTAATATTGTTCTTGAGTTTGCAGATGGTACTTAACCCTCAAGACTAGCTGAAGGATTATCCCCTCAAAGACCTTTTCTCTTCCCAGGGTTAGAATTTTTTAATAGCCCTCTTAGACACTTGGTTCAGAGAGTCCCTTGCTTGCTGGCTTCCTGTCTCATTTTCCAGAATGAGTAAAGGGACTTTGCCTGCTGGAGGATAGAACTCCAGCCCATTAAATGAAAGAATCTCACTGATTCTTTCCATCTGATAGCATGCGCTCACCATCCTGTCTCCATCTCACACATAACTAGATAACTAATAAAATCAGAATTGATAGCTAGGTCTTTTCCTATGTTTCTCAATATTTGGAGATAGACTTCAAATATATATATATATATATATTTGGATCAAATACCATAAGAGGAATAGATCACATCTATTATCTATTACATGATATAACATTACCAGTGAGTTCAGTATTTCAGTTGATATCTACAGAAGCCTACATATTTTGTGTAGGCTCAGAGGATTTAATAAGTTGCTTTATGTGATGCATTTGTATAATTGGAAACAAAATAACAAAGAAAAGCCTTCTCACTAGGATACCTTCAGTCAAACACTGATATTCAAATTCCAATTTTCATTTATCTTTATATAAATTTAGTTTAGAAAGAAATGGATTATTTATATTAAGGAAAATTAAAACCTTTGATACGTTAGCTATGAAAGATAAAGACACATGTATAATCATATAATACAAAAATAGCCACTAAGAGTTACAAGTTAAGAAGAGAAGCTTTTTATAAGCTAAGAAGAAAGTTAATGTCTAATCACTCGGGTAAGATTTGATATCAAAATACCCAAAGTAAAATTTTGTTTTCTGTATTTTACAACTATGCCAGAAAAAAATATTTTCAGAAAAAAATACATTTTTATATGGCTTCACCTGAGAACAGTTGCCCCCTTAAAACATCTCCTGAAGCAACCTCTCTCTTCATCTTTGGTTGTCTTTACAGGTTTTTGTGTGTATATGCTCTGGAGTTTTATATGAGCTTATTCTACCCATCCTGTTTGAGATGTCTTGGACTTTTATTGAATATGTGGTTTGATTAAATATGTGCTTTCCTGATTGTGGCGTTTTTTTCCAGTTTTGGAGCATTTTCATTCAATCCTATTTCAATTACTTCTGTCTCTAATTCCTCCCCTTCTAGGTCTTTGTATTTTGTAAGATCTTCCCACTTTATCTTTCAGAATTTTATTTATTTATTTATTTAGACAGCGTCTCACTTTGTTGGCCTCGGTAGAGTGTTGTGGTGTCATAGCTCACAGCAAACTCAAACTCCTGGGCTCAAATGATTCTCATGCCTCAGCCTCCCAAGTAGCTGGGACTACAGGTGCCCACCACAATGCCCAGCAATTTTAGATACGAGGTTTTACTCTGGCTCAGGCTGGTGTTGAGTCTTTCAGAATTTTAAACAGTTATATTTTCTATGTAGTTGTTTCTCTATGTTGTTTTCTGAATAGTTGTTTCTGACATACTTTCTAGTTCATTAATTCTTTACTCAGCAATGTCTAATCTATAGTCAAATAAATCGAAAGTTCAGTTAATTTTTATTCCATTTCTAGAAGTATACGTGTATTATTTTTTCAAATCTGCTATTTTTTTTTATATTTGTCAATAATTTCATTTTAGCAGCTATGAAGAAAGTGTGTTACAGATCTTGAAATCCTGACATTTGCAATCATATAAAATGAGCTGACTCTTCATCCTTCATACACTTAATAAATGTGTTATTTTTAAGCTACTTGTCCAGATCCTATGTGAGGTCCTCATTTATTTCTCATGCAGATGTTCTGTTGAACTATTCCAATTCAGTCATACCTCTTGCTATCCTGTGATTATACCTTCTAAACTGAACTTTCTAGACCCAGAATTTCTGGTTATCACTACATGTTTTTTTCACCCAAACACCTAGCATTAATATAAAAATATATTATGAATGAATTCTCTATCTTTTCTCCCATTTTCTTTTTTTTTCTTTTCTATTTTGATGAGTGATCATACAACCTGGGCAGAATCTCTAACTGAATCCTGTGAATTTTCTTTAATTTCCTCAGCTCAGTGTATTATTGTGGTATACTTCTTTTTAAGATGTCTCAGGTACATCTTTCCTTTTTGTCCTCTTTGCTATTGCCTCATTTTACGTTTTTTATTTTTCTGTTCATAATGTCTAGAGTGCTAATCCCCTTACTGGTCTCCCTAGTTCTAGTTTACCTTCTACTGATCTTTGTCTATTTTGCTTCCAGAAACAATCTTCCTGAAATTGAAATCGCTGCACGAATCTCTTGTCAGTCGTTCACTAATGTTTGCCATTTCTTACAGACTAAATCTCAAATTTCTTTTCACGTAACATCAATTCTTCAGGTTTTGACTTACTCTTTTTGATTCTATTGAATGTTCTGTCCTTTGCCCCTTTCCCATGAAATACGGTAAAAACATATTAACATTTTTCTATTTTTTAGGAAATCCCAAACTTTTATATTTTTCTGGGAATATCTACCTTCTTGGCATTTCCTGATCTATTTATTTTTCAAAACCTGGTTCAAACTGTTATGCCTATTTGAGGACTTGGTTGCCACACAAAGTGACTCATTTCTCCTATCTTCATTTCTATATTCTGTACACTTTCCATAATTTTATTTACCACTCAGTACTAACATTATAAGTCTTTACCGATAAATTTATTCTTAGGGAGTGAGGCCATCTTCCATGTCCTCATAATTCTAGAACTTATCACATTGCCCAATATATTTTAGAGAGTCAACAAGAGTTTTGACTATATGTGTAGTCTTATGCTTTGGAGGTTTTTCTTCTTACCGTAAATGCCATCTCTACCAGATGTTCACCCACTGCAAGAAGTATCAGTCTTAGGTTAGGATATAAATATATTAAATTAATTTTTTTTTAACTAATTCATACATGTGTCTCTAATCTCTGGAAATAGAAGACAAGGTGGGAGTGGCAGGCATGCTAATGCTCCAACCACTGCTCTCATTTACTATAATACATAATCCTCTTTGGAGAAATGACAATTTGTTATTATTTGGAAAGTGATCATAAAGAACATGACCAAATTCTTAAGCTAAAATTAAATGGATATTGTATAATTTAAAATTAATATTTTCAATTAAGCTAATATTGAAAATTTTCCTAAGACCGATTTATCCACTATAAATCACCACCAATAACTAATGAGCATTAGATGTGATAACATTTTATCTCTAACCGTTCCTTTGACTTGCTGTATTAGTTATTATTCTATTGCTGTGTAACATATTTACACAAAGTTAGAAAATTAAATCAGCATATACTTATTTTCTCACCATATCTGTGGGCCTAAACCCAGCATGCTTTGCTGAGCCTTCTGTTCATTGTCTCACCTGACTGAATCCACAATCTCAGGAGACACTGTGATCTCACTTGTGGCCTGTGGGCCTCTTCCATGCTCATTGGTTTGTTAGCAAAATTCAGTACCCTGTCATTGTAGGGCTGAGATTGTTGATTCTCATTTTTCATTAACCAGCTTCTAGAGCTCTCAGATCCTACCATACAACATTCCTTGCCACATGGGCCATCTCCACAGTCCTCAGTTTGCTCCTCTAAGACTAGCAGAAAGTCTCTGCTACTATTCTAGACTTTGTTAAGAGCTTATTAAGTCATCTTATTACATTCATATCTATTGCCATACTCAAAGGGAAAGAATTAGTGAAGGTGTGTGCACAAGAGATATAAATCTCAGAATCTACCA
>NW_003852435.1:5509351-5513449 GCF_000181295.1 Otolemur garnettii
AAATTTAAACTTTCCACTGGTAAGGGTCATCAGATTTAAAGCACAAGACAACTGAAAGTAGTGAATAAAAAAACAAAGCAAGCCAAGTTTTTGCCACAATGTGCTGGAATCTTAAAGAATAATACTTTGAGGACCATACTGAGAAACAGAGTATCTGTCTCCCATAGAATTTTGCTTTGACAATCTAGGAAATCTGAAACTATGAAATTGGTTTGCCTATTCTGGGCAGAAACAAGTGCCTATATATTCTAAAAGAAAAAAAAAAAAAGAAAAGAAACTTCAACCTAGGTCTCAAATTATTGTAATAGGTAATATGTCACATTCCATGTTTATCACATAGTCAATGATAATCAGACATGAAGGAAAAAACACTGGGACACCGTGCGTGAGAACTGCAGAAGAAATAAAGAGTAAATAAAAACAGATCATTAAAGGCTTCTTCAATTATTCTATGTAACAGACGTGGATAATAAAAACACTATGTCTAAGGAAATGTTTATAAAACATCAACAAGCTTGATGATAACTACAAGAAAGATAAAACTAGAAGAAGACTCAACATTTAAGACAGAAATATTAGCATTCTCAGAGTGAAACTTGTGATAACTGAAAGACCGTAAGAAACAGCTAAAGAAAAAATTAGTAAATTGAATGATGGAGTAAAAACAATTATCAGGACCAAGAAAGGAAAATACATAAAGAGATTATTTACCAAATAATAACAGTGCCATCTGTCCAAGACGCTTCTCAAATTAGTTAAGAGACAAGACCTTCCTCTCTGCAGTATTCCAGAATTACAATTCTGTGATTTCAGTGATGGGGGCTAAAGAAAGTTACTTAAGTTTTTGTGCCTTAGTTTTTTTTATGTATAAAATTTATTTGTTAGATTGTATTTCTCAAAAGCCTCTTTAATATCAAAAGTCCCATAATATTTGATACTTTTATGTGAATGCTGCTAACATATTTTCAGAAGGAAATCAGGGTTTAAGCTCTATTAATGAAGCAAATAAAGGAAAAATCGTTAGTGAAAATAATTCACTATAGAATAACAAAACTTTCTAGTGGGATTCAAGGGCTAAATCTTATAATTCCCCTTTTAAAAGATAGAAAAACAAGCTTTATCTAAATTTTCTAGTGGACTATAATAGGAACAGTGAAAAGGATTTGTTTGATCGTTGAAGAGAGTTAAAAGAGTACTTGGATCTTTTTTCTTTAATACTGGATTTATATTTTTCTCTGTTGCTAGGCCTATAAAAGCTCAAGGAACAAAGTAAAGAAGAGGATGGATTCCATTTCAATTCATTTCTGAAAATATTCTGTCATAAATAAATTGATGTGAACATGAAAGTCAAAGGAAGTCAATACTTTTAACTCATGGAAAGCATAATTATAATCAGGTCAATTCTCACACAGGAGTATCATTTATTTTGCCACATAAAAGAAATGTAAGACAATTAACAGATTCCAAATTAGCTTGATGGGGGAAAACTTACAATAGAGCAATCCATTACTTACTAATGAAGTTACATTCCATAAAGGAGTTCCTCTAAGGAATTTCCTTTTGAAATAATATTAATGTACAGTTTAGCAGAGGTGAGCATTGATTGCTTATCTCAATTGCAAATTTAGCAAGTTCCCCAGAGGAAAAAGCACACAGATTGTTTGACTGAATTGTTGTGGGTGGTTTAAAATCACGATGAAAGGCAATATAAAAATAGAAACCATGTGGGTTTCTTTATTTTGCTTGTAGGAAATGCTACTAGTTTATTTTTTATATAAAAAGTCAATGAAATCAGAATTTACATTTTGCTTCTAAATTGACAATGAAGAAGGTTAATTAAATTAATCAGCTTGTCATATTTATTAGTGATACATTGTTCATTTCAACCCAGTCACTGAATATGAATGCTGACTCCATAGCAGAAAATATTTGATAAAGAGAAATAAATGAGAAAAGTGATATACAAGAATGTGGGTTATTGACTCTACATATGCATGTGAATTTAGAACAATCAATAAAGATTTAGTTACAATATGTATAACACAGCTAGATTCCTTAAAAAAATACAAAAAAGCATATAATATCTCTGACTCTAGACACTGAACAATGAAGCTGGTTGTTTATATAGTTATTTCAAACCCATAATAGCCTATCATTTATTCATACACACAGTAAACAAATTTTAGTACATGCTTCATTCTGAGAAAAGACATAATTCCTGACTTCAAGGAATTTACTGTATAATGAGGAAGATAGAACATTAGCATGTCAACAAATAATTTTAGAATGACACGTGTATTGTGTGAAGAAATAACAAAGAGTTCAGTGGTAGATGCAAATAGCTGGGGGGTTCTGAATAGCTGGGGAGAGAAATACACACTGTTTAAGAAGAGACAGAGCTTAAAAAGAGACAACTGTGTAATAAATCCAAATCATGACTTCCAGGCAACGCGAATGGCTTGGGCTGGGGGTGGAAAAGGACTTGGTGTATTTCAAGGTTAAAAAGAGACCAGAAAATCAGATTTAGGTTGAAAATGTACCTGCGGCCAGGGTTTTCAGGGCGTGTGTGGGACTTAGATATGTAAGTCCATGGAAGAGATTTGTGAGCTATGTATGACAAGGTCTGATTTATGGCTTTAAAACAAACAAACAAAAAAGATGACCGGGACCCCTTTATGTTTTAAAGATTATTAGCATTTGAAAGTGTGGAGGGGCAGCGCCTGTGGCTCAAAGAGTAGGGTGTCAGTCCCATATGCCAGAGGTGGCGGGTTCAAACCCAGCCCCGGCCAACACCTGCAAAAAGATAAAGAAAGTGTGGAGAACAAGAGTAGAAAGGAGGAAACTAGTAATAAGTCAGCCAAGATGCAGCCTAAAATATCATAGCAGCCCTGAAGAGCAAGACAAGGAGATGAATAGTAGATTGACTGTGATGGTGGCATTAACAGCACTTCCCGGTATTGTTGATGGAGGTGGATAGAGGAGAGAGATAATAAAGAAAGCCCTCCAGAGGTTTTTGCCTGGGAAGCTGTGTAAGTGATGGCATCATTTACTGAGATAAGACATGCGTTCACCTTTCCGTGGGTAAGGAAAGAGTGCCATGTAAACTAGGGACATGTTACTTGTGAGATTTGTCTACACAAGAAAGTTGTCATTAAAATGACAAGAGATCCAGTGGGAAATGTAGGAGTCATTAGCAGACGTAGGAAGAGTATGTGGGGAGAAAATTCCAAGGGGTCCAGTACAAAGCTGTGGAGGCTCCTATGCAGCTGTCAGGAAGGTTATTGGAAAGTTTATTAGAAAAACCCGAGATAAGATCCATGTTCTTGAAGCGAAGAGAGGAGAAAGTTTCCAGAAGAATAAAACACTAAGCTGTGATTAATGCTGTGGAGAAGTCAAATGAGAACAGAAAATGATTACTGACTTTGACCAAAGTAGAGCTTCTAGGGATAAGAACAAAAAACATTTAATGTACTAAGGAAAAAGAAGTTCAGCTGTAGAGCGCAGAGCAGTAACTGGAGGGTGAGAAAGCAGAGCCTGTGCAGCTGGTTCCTTCTGAGAGTTTGTCTATATAGGTGAGCTTAGAAATGGAGCAGTTGGCCGGGATTTCGGCGGGCTTCCTGAGACAAAAATGTCTATGGCTAGCGATTTCTACCTGCGCTACTATGTAGGGCACAAGGGCAAGTTTGGACACGAGTTTCTAGAGTTCGAGTTTCGGCCGGACAGAAAGCTTAGATATGCCAACAACAGTAATTACAAAAATGATGTCATGATCAGAAAAGAGGCCTACGTACACAAGAGTGTAATGGAAGAATCGAAGAGAATTATTGATGACAGTGAAATTACAAAAGAAGATGATGCTTTGTGGCCTCCCCCTGACAGGGTTGGTCGACAGGAGCTGGAAATTGTTATTGGAGATGAGCACATTTCTTTTACCACATCAAAAATAGGTTCTCTCATTGATGTAAATCAGTCAAAGGATCCTGAAGGCCTTCGAGTATTTTACTACTTGGTACAAGACCTAAAATGTTTAGTTTTCAGTCTCATTGGATTACACTTCAAAATTAAACCAATTTAAATTTTATGTTTCTGAAGCTGTTT
>NW_003852435.1:5513653-5523584 GCF_000181295.1 Otolemur garnettii
AAAAAAAAAAAGAAAAAGAAATGAAGCAGTGACTGGGAAAAAATTATGGAGAAGAATTTTTTTTGAGAATATGAAGTATCAGTACTGATATGAATAGTCCACGAGAGAAGAAGAAAATGATGGTTGAAGAGGGGAGGGACAGGAGTAAGCTCTGGGAGAAATATCCTTAGATAGTTAAATGAAATGCTATTTAGAATAAATGTTACGGAGTAAGAAGGAAGCACAAACTTTGAATTTAATATAAGTGAAGAGGAATAAAACAAAAGCACAGGTAAGGAGGTTAGAAGTTAAGTATAAATTTTAGGGAATGGTCAATGGATAATTACTGTCTTCCCAATGGATTGGAGGCAAGTTTATCATCTGAAAGTGACTGATCAGATAGGCAGTTGAAGAACACCAAGGTGTTTGAGAAGAAAAGATAATACATGAAATTATTCTGTATAATTATTAATAATAAATTATTATTATCTAAATATACTATTTTAGCACAGTATATAAGCTCTCCACAGAAATTTTATTGAATTGCCATAGAATGTTGGGTCCCCTCTATATCTGATATCATAAATTTAACTTACAACTTCACTTTAAGTCAACCTAACTGGTTGTGTGACTTTCATTTTCACCTGTTCATGCTTGCTTTAGAAAAGACCTTGTTAATTCCTTGTAATGTTGAGGTTCTTCCAGCTGATCAGGACAGAAAGTGAGTGGACTGGGGGTTAAATATTTCTGCAAAAGAGCATTTATTTTTAAGGGTCATGAAAGTTAAACTGGACATAAGAGAAGATAGAGGGTGTTACTGGTGAGAGAATGGGTTTAATATCTTGGAGATAATGGTGGAGATCAACTTCAAAAGCTGAGCAGGAAGAGGAAAAGATTGGCACAAGTGAGTGGTATTCGAAATCTTGGTATTAGACATTTTGGAATTTGTAAGGTGGGGAGTGTATGACTGAGAAGGAGAGGATAGGCCCCTAGACATATGGGTAAAGAAACAGGTAAGATGTATTTCTGGGAATAATAATAGAAAATGCAGTAGAATGATAGAATCCAAGTCTTCAATTAGCATTAGAAATGATTAGAAGTTTGATAAATGATAGTAATATTAAGCACCCTCAATTTTAGTTTTCAGTTATATAATTTAATATCTCTAACAGTGTGTTTTTAACTGATACTTATTTGGTTGATTTAAGGGCTGTTGGGCTTCCTGCTATGAGGGAAGGTGATTTTATTGTTGTTCTTGGTTACACTGTATATAGTTTACCTTGTTTACAATCTCTCCAAGGTCTCAAAACAGTTTTGTTTCACTAGTGCACACCAGGAAACCTTAAAGTGGTTGAATATTGAAATATACCCTGAAGTCCAGCAGCCGTATTAGGTACTAGCTAGATGTGAGCAGGCAACGATGGATGCAGTCAAGCTAGTTTGCACTGGTCTGGGTCAGTCTGACCTGAGCTATTGTGGGAAGGAATAAGGCTGATTAAGACTTTGCAGGTGGGTTATTTTCAAGACCTTGCCGATGGGGTATTTTGAAGTTTCCTTGAAACTTCAAGACACAGTTGATTCTTCTCAAAGTTGTGTATAAAACCTAGAGGCCATGATTTCCACAGTGCCGGTAGTGATTAGGACAAGGCCTAACTTGCTCAGCAGATCATTAATGTACTTTCTTTTTTTAACTAAAACTTTACTTGTTCTCCTCAATTATTTTGGCAACTGCCTCAAGGCACCAAGCTACTTTAACTGCTGAGCTGCTTCCTAGGTTGGGATTGGGGGGAATAGGGAGGTGGGGGAGGGTAGCCCGGGGGTAGGGAGTGTCCTCTGAACACTCCTCCACACCTGCTGGCACAGAGAGCTTTCAGCTCTGTGCTCTAGCACAGCAGGTGTTGTGCAGGCACATGCTGCATGGTTTAACTAGCTGGGAATGTTAAGTATCACTTAAATATAACCCCTGGTTATAACCTTATTCTAAGTTTCTTGACAGGTCACTGTTCCATTATCAAACATATTTTAAGTCCTCAGTTTTGTTTTTTTTTTTTATTATTAAATCATACCTGCACACATTAATGCTGTCATGGGGTACAGTGTGCTGTTTCTATATACAATTTGAAATACTTCCATCAAACTGGTTGACATAGCCTTCATGTCATTTTCTTAGTTATTGTGTTAAGACGTTTCTATTCTACACTTAGAAAGATTCACATGTACCCTTATAGGATGAGCCATACACCATTCACTGTAAAATATCTGTTGATTCTTTCCAGGGGTTTTCAACCTGTGCCCATAAGCTGCGTTTTGACTTTGTGAGGACTTATTTGGCTTCTCTGTAGTGTTAGATGTCATGAACCATTTTTTTTGCTAATCAGCTTTCAGTAGTGTTTGTATATTTAATATGTGGCCCAAGACAACTCGCGTTTTTTCCAATGTGCAGCAGAAAAGAAAAAAATTTTGCACACCTTGCTGATTACGATTAGGCTTTGGCGTCCCCACTCTTCTGCTCACCTGTTTTGTTTGCCCTGTGTCCTGTCAGGTGTAGGTCTTACTTTTATTAAGATCAGTAATATCTGCATTAAATACTATACACGCAAATGGTCGAAATAGATCACGTTATCTAGTCATTCTTATGGGCCACATTATCTCATATTATGATTGGAAAATTACTTATAATTATATTTTTCCCACTTATTTTGGCTAAAGAAGAAAAGGGGATTTGTCTGACTGACTGCTTCTCTATAGCACGTTCTCCAGCTGGCATTTGCAAATAGCTTGGTGAGCTAGTTATTACAAAGGGGAAAATTCACATTTGAAAGTTTGCACAGACCGTAATTGAGTGAGAAAATGAAATCCAACAATTGCTAGGAAGCCATTCCAATTTTTGTGAAGTCCATTACTCCCTATTCAAATGTGGCCTTTTCTGGGTGGTGGATGTATTTTTTGTTCTTGGATAATAACTTTTTGGGTGCAGTTTCATTCCTCACTCTGTCTTCTTCTCATCATGTCATCATGTATTTCTCTACTCTCAATAATACTAGATGGACTCTGCAGTCGACTTCTTTCCCAGAGGATCCTCTATGGAAGTGTTATTCAAACTTGTAAAAACAATGATATGGAGAATAACACGTTTCCACCAGCCCCCTAAGACGTAAAGGGTACAAACGGAATGATGTTTTTTTGAATTTCACTAGCTTTGTTCCAACCCTTGTACTTCTACTGACCATTTGTCCGAGCTAATTGTAATTCTGAATTCATGCATAATTGATTTCCTGTATTTCTCAACCATCTACACATATACACATTATACATATGAGCTATGTATTATACATGCACACACATATATGTGACTATCTCACCATGTATGTGAGATATGCTAAATACCATATAGCATGTTTTTATGTCCTAATATGTTTTAAGAGCATCTGTCTGTGCTATATTTTGTTTCAAATCATTCATTTCTGCAGCTGCATGGTATTTTATTCTACGAATTTACCAGAACTTATTTATTCATTCTGAAGTTGAAGTGTGTTTAAGAATTTTCTCTCTCTCTTTTTTTTTTCTCTTTTAAATAATGCTGCAACAGAGACTTATGCATATGGATTTGGAGTCTCAGGAAAGTTTTCATATATACATTATTATTATGTTATGTATATGAGACTGATTGTTGAGCCATAGCTATATCTCTGATTTTACTAGATACTGCCAAATTACTTACCAAATTGATTTCAACAATTTATATTCTCACCAACCAACTTACTATTGCTCCAAATTTTTGCAAGCAGCTGAAGCTGTCAGACATATAAAATCTTCTGAAACTACTGAATTAGAAAATTTTTGTTGCTGGATTTGCATATGCTTGATTTCCAGCTCTATTTGACTTTCCATTTCCACAAATGTCTTTTTTTATATGTAGTCAGATTTCTAGCTAATTCAGTCACTTTTAATTGATTTGTTAAGCAAAATATATAAAGAATAAGTATATATTTGATTTTTATACATTCCCAGTGTATGAATTTTTTTCACACTTATCTAAAGCAGATTTTTGATGGAGAGAAAGTTTTGAAATATAGTTTTTAACATGTAATGCAATTTCTTGAAGGGCTTACACTTTTTTCTTTGTTTCTTGTTTAAGGAATCTCCCACGTTGAAGTTGTAAAATTTTTAATTGATTTTCTTTTAACAGATAAACAATTTTTCATTTCACACTGAATCCCTTAGTATAGATTTTTGTGAATGAAAGAAATAAAAGCATAATTTTATTTGCTTTTAGAAAGTTAATGAGTGAATTCTGACAGTGCTCCTTGTTGACCATTTCCCCGGTGAATTTTACTGTTGCTGCTCTCCCCATGGGCCCATCTGGTTTTGTGGCTATCTTGATTGGCCGCAGAGCTTTCATTGTGAACTTTCTTTTTTATTCCTTGGAATCAGATCCACATCTTTCAGTAACTTCATAAGAAAACAAGAGAAAGAAATGAAACTTTTTAATCTTTATTTGGCTAAGTCCTGCTATCAAAGCAGATCTTAAAAACTATATCTCAGACACATAGTGTTAAGAACTTTGATTCTCAAGGAATATTCCCAAGATTCGTATCCTGGCTCTTCTGCTTACTACCTATGTGGTGATCGTGCTAGTCTTCACATTGGGTACATGGAAAGCTTAGAATGCGTATGAGAACATAAATAGTTCAATGGAATTAATTTTCATATTTTCAAACTATGTGTGTATACACACATATACACACAGATGTACATGTATACACACTTACCAAAAACATATCCACACATAGGTACGTTTACACACACATCATACATATGTGCACTTTTCCAAAATTTATCTGACCTTGTTTAATGAAGTTTTTGTTCTTCTTTCCTACTTATCTCTTCACAATCACCTTTCTACTGTTTTACCAAGGAAGTATACACCTCAAACTCAACCTACATCTACTAACAGTGTACAATCTACTGTTCGTGATTAAAATCATTTAGGCAACTAACAACTGGACAATTCACCATGTTGTTCATAGGCAATTCTAACAACTGAGTAGTGAAGACTTCTGCAAAACAGATGCTAAACATTTTGCACATGTAAATTGGAAAATATGCTTTCAACTTAATGGAAAGATGACTTGATCCAGTCATCAGTGGAAAGATCATGAGGAATAACTGTTGATGTTAGATCAATATCTGATATTAAGCAAATACTACAGTAAGGGGTCTGATTCCTAGTTCAAAATCTGTGTGAGATTGTTTCATGCCTGACAATGTGTGATGCCAAAGGCTTTATCTGGCAGGTTTAGAAGAACAAGCTGCCCTCCCGCCATGAGACTTGTGTCACAGCCAGTGCATTTGCATCACAGTCTCTGAAGGGAGCAGCAATCAAGGACTCAGGCCCGCCAGGCTGGTCATGTTCCATGTATAATTGAATTTGCTTCTGAAGCCTTGTGCTCTTGTACTTTCCAGACACTGCTGAGGCCTCTATGTGGAAGAAGAGTGAAAACCCTAAGGACATTTTTATCCATTCTGTCTCAGTACTAGAGACTTTCCAATCCTCATCTTCTCCTGTAGCTCTACCTTCTTCCATCCCCAGAGTCAATAAAAATGCCAGAGTCTGTCATTTGGGGTTTCCTCAAGAGTGAGGCAATCTCCACATCTGTATTCATCTATCTGAACTTTTTACAGGCGCGCTGGTCCATGGGAGAGACGGAGCCAGCACTTTCCCTGGTTTAAGCTCTTCCTACCCCCATTACTGTAGGTTATTGAAGCCATAACTCCTTCATTCTTTGGCTTGTTCCTCTAATGGCTCCTCCAACATCCAGCCTCTCCGTTCTCTTTCTCTCATTTTGGCTGCCACTTACGAGTTAACAAACATGAGTAGCATTGATGTAACACAGTTCTTATTTCCCTTAATGGTTAAACTGAACATATTTTCTCAAAGTTTGAATCTATGAATAAAACAAAAAACTAACGCATCTTAGAATGATTGAGCATAAATTATTTTTCTTTCTATAAACAATAACTTATATACAAAATAATCGAGACAAAGAAAACACATGCATTTCACTAAGAAATGTATAAAGTAATTAAACACTTGTTTTTATGCTTAATAATCATTTGTTTAAAGTTGTAATGTAGTTCGGTTATATGCAACAATCTGAAGTTTAAAAGAGAAACAAATTTAACACATAGAGCCTATATGTTACTTTATATATGTGTGTGTGTGCATCTGTATAAACAAATTTCCTCAGTGCAGTGTGAAAGGGGATCTTAAAAGACTTCCAGGAATAAAAATATCTTATGTTAAGGTAAAACCCTGGATGGAGAGTAAAATGGAAATCTGAGCACAAAGAAGAGAGAAAATTGATGTAAAACTCCCATTTGTTGATGACATTTTGCCATTAAGTTTTAAATTGGATGATGAGTATATCAAAATGATTCCCTGGCAATATTGAACATATATCATTGAATGATGTAAAAATGATACTTTAAAAATCTATGTTTTATAGGGCATAGAAATAACTTTTCCATCCATATTTAAATACTGGATAAATCGTTTTAAATGATCAAGCTAAATATGATGTAAAGTACATTGCCTTTGAAAATTATTTGAGGGGTATGTGATCAAAATATTTGCTTACCCTTTATCAAAGAAATTATAATATTTTGTTACACACGAGAAACAGTCAAAGGAAAAAAAATCAATTTATCTAGGTATAGTCTCTTTGGGAAAATAAAGCTTACCAAAATAAGACAAAATCTTTGATGGCCTCTTGAACAGATATTCAGGAGGCGTTACAAAATTATATTGGAGACCTAGAGGAAAAAATTGGACATAAAATATCTCAGAAATCTTTTTCAAAATTGCTCAGAGCAAAAGTACAAACTTGTACAGTTTAGAAGATGAATCCCCTCAGGATTATCCCACGATACACTGATCCCTCAGAAGAATCTACTGTAGAAATAATGGATAGAGCAGACATAGGGCACTCTCTTTGTTAATCAAGGTTCTGGCAGGAAACAGATGGTAAATTCAAACAGGTAACTGAAGAGAATTTAATGAAGGGGCTCTTTACGAAGGTGTAGCCAAGGTTAAAGGAGCAAGAAATGATGAAGTGCTAACGCAGATCGAAAGCCTTTCCCAGCCAGACACCACAGAGAGAATCACAGGTATAAAATAGGGGCTGCTTTTTGGCAGCTATGGCCTCAGGCAGAAAAGCACAGCCAATGTCAAACTGAGATTGACAGGGAGAGAAACAAAGAAACAAATGCTCAGCCTCTCTCTCCTTCTTCCTCTGATCACCTTTCACTGCCTCTCTGATACTGGCCAAATGAAACGGAAAGCCAATGGGAGTGGGATCCTGGTGAGGTAGCCTGGGAGGAATCCAACCCCCAGGTGATGGCAGGGAGGAGAAGCTGGTGGTGGTAAGGAAAATAGAGACAATCCAACGCAGTTTTTGAAAATATTAATGACTACTTTTAAGTTAATTTGTGGTTTATCAAAAAGTAGTAAACTCTAGCATATTAATTCAAAATTTAAAAACCCAATAGAATAGAGATACTATTCATTCAGACTTTATAATGAAATATATGAATGGACAAGATGGTGGATAGATGATAAGTTTAAAATATGTCCGCCTGTCAGTAACACCATTTAAATGTGCAAGGCTTTCTTTGCCCTATAGATAAATGCATTGGTTCACTCCCAAAAGTGATTACAGTGATAAGCGTCACCCATATATTTTAAAAATTATTTAATTAAGAATGACGTTCAGACATCTCAGGTAGCAGGAATAGTGGTCAGCATGAGAAAATAGCCTCCTAACCAGCACTGATCAATACAAATAGAATCACAACTCACTTGACAGTGGGAATATGTTCTGAGGAATGAGCCATTAGGCACCTAGCTATTGTGTGAGCGTCGTGGAATGTACTTACGTACTGACACAACCTGGATGGGGTAGCCTATTACACAAACCCTTGCTGCATGTTACTGTATTGACTACTGTACACAACTGAACCACGGTGATTGATATTTGTGCATCTAAACATAGAAAATATATAATAATAATACAGTATTATAACCTTACAGGACCTCCATCATACACACAGTCAGCTCATTATGGAAATATTGTTATTCAGCACATGATGGTATCCTAAGAGTCACATACCTCACAGATAATGTTTAATTTTCTAGTAGCCACATTTAAGGAAGGATGCATTTATAATGTTTTAACACACTCTATAAAATGTTATCATTTCAATCTACTGAATTAAAATTATCCATGAGATATTTTATGTTTCTTATTTTATATTATCTTTAAAAGCCAGTGTATATATTTACACACATGCTACATTTCAAGTGCTCAAGAGCTAGGCCTGGGGATTCATGACTGTTCTGGTCACTTTAGTTCTAAAAATCAATTAAAAAGCCCTCGATGGAAATGAAGGGATGCTTACTGGTAATAGTGTGAAGAGGCGACTGTATTTGAATAATCTTACTGAATGTATTTTTGTATTTCTACACAGATAGGCAGGAAAATTATGCATGTGAATTTTATGAAGCTAAAAATCATGTGAATTAAACTCACTTAAATCCAATAACTGTACCTATCACTTTCACTCTCTCTTGCACTCGCTCTTCTTCTAGCATAATTTTGATATCAACTTAGAAATTTAACCCTGGACTGGCAAGAACAATCCATGGCTGAATGGCAAAATAAAAAATTTGTGAATGACACTTTACTGAGATATAATTCACAAATTTAACATTTTGAATATACAATTAAGATTAAAGAATATTCACAGAACTATGCAACTATCACCACTGTCAAATTTGAGAACTCTTTCCTTACATGTTTCATTACATGCAAAAGAGCAGTCACTCCCCCATTTCCCCTCATTTCAGTCTCTGGTAAACACATATATTTTGCGTCTCTATGGATTTACCTGCAATAGACATTTCATCTAAATGGAATCGGATAGCATACAGCTTTTTGTGCCTGAACTCTTAACATTTACTATAATGTTTTCAAGGTTCATAAATGTTGTAGCATGTGTAAGTACAACATTCATATATTTCATGAGATAATATTTTATTATATTAATATATCCCATTTTACTTATCCATTCATCAGTTGATAAACATCTGTGAAATTTTTACATTTTTACATTTTGTAAATAATGCTTCTATGAATGTTTATTTAACAAGTTTGTGGCACCCTCTGTATTTTATTCTCTTAGGTGTATATGAGAAATAGAATTACTGGGTCATAGTGTAAATCCATGTTATCCTTTTTGATTAACTGTTACATTGTTTTCTAAGAAGTTGTACCATTTTACATTTTTACCAATGGTTGCATTTGCATCACATCCTTGCCAATAATTTTCTCCCTCTAATTTTTTAATAGTTCTCCACATTCTCCTATATCACATAGAAAGTGGTATTTTATCATGGTTTTGGGTTACATTTCACTGAAAATGACTTACCTTAAGCATCTTTCAATGCGCTCATTGACCATTTTTATATCTTCTTTGGAGAAATGTTTACTCAACTACTTTGGCCATTTTTAAAGTGGGCTATTTCATTTTTATTGTTGGATTGTAATAGTTTGCTTAACAATATAGTCTGAGGGTAGTATCTCAGCAGATAAATGGTTTTCAAATGTTAGACCCCATTCTGTACCTTGACATTTCACTTTTTTGATGATGATTCTGTGTCTCTACTGTTGTGAATAGAGCTGTGGTAATCATCCAATTGCAAATGTCTCTTTGAATACTCATTTCCTTCAGATAGATACCTAGTAGTGGGTTTTCTGGATCATCTGGTAAGTCTATTTTTAGATTACTGAGAAATTTCCATACTGTTTTCCATAGTGGTGGTACTAATCTACATTTCCCCTAATAGTATATGTGCTCCCTTTCCTCCACATGCTTGCCACCATTTGTGTCT
>NW_003852435.1:5525453-5527557 GCF_000181295.1 Otolemur garnettii
GGATCATGATGAAGACCCTTAGGCCCTCGAATAAACTGTCATTACTTTCTTGTTGATGATGTCTGAAATTTTGAAATTAATGATTTATTACTTTAGAGTATGATTTCATTAAAATTGAAATTGGCAGTGTAAATTAAGGTGTAAAACCATTTTAATATCATGTTAAAATGCTTTACAGTAGATTTTGTTTGTGGTAGTATGCTATAATGAGAATTCAAGTCACTTTATGGAATGGAGGAGGACCCTGATTGAAAGACAAAGATGCACAGTGTGGGAATGTAAGATGAATGGCAATAAACGACAGACTTTACCCATGGAACAATTCTCCTCAGAATCCAATCTTGTTGGAGCAATGAGTAAAATGGTGACATTGATATCCATGAATTGCCAAGTACTGTCAAGTGTATGACTGCTGCAAGTCTGATGTCAGAGCATATTCACCCCCAGGCATTGACTAATCTTTGCTTAAACATACCATAGTCAATTTTGCCAGTGTGGAGAAAAGAATGAAGAGACACAGGGAATGGTCTCTGTAAATTAAACCAAATCATCATCTACACTTAGCCTCTGTCATGGCATGGTGATTAACATTGTCATGGCAACTAATATTTGAAAAAGAGCAAAGATCAAAACAGATATTCTTTTTGGTTTGATTAATTGGGAGACATTCTGGAGATAAAAAGGTTGAATTGTGAGATAACTTTTGCAGCCATCTTCAGCTTTAATAATTTATTTTCTAAGTGAGTTGTATTTTCATGAAGTACTAATCACATGTATCTGCAAGAAACCTGGGAATTATTTTTTATTTTATTGAACATTTGTTATATGCTAAGTATTTGCTCAGGATATGTCATAGGCTTAGGAGACATAAAGATGAATCAACCAAATTCCTGACCTCATGAAACAATCTATGCTGGACAATTGTTGTCTTTACTGTACAGATAATTATACTGTAATATATATGGTACAGCTACACACAAATCTTTAAGAAAGTGAAGTAGGGACAAAAGACACTAATTCTGCCCTGTGGCTCACAACCCACACAGGTTGAGAACTGCTGTCCTAAAGAGTACCTTATAACAGTAATGATGATTGGTACAACAAATTGTCAGTATCAGAGCACACTAAGGGAGGATCTGAAGGCATGAACTGGCACAAAAATAGTTCACATTTATATGTACTTTGCAAATTAATTTGACACCTACTTTTACATTTGTTTCTTTCAATATTTTTTTTTATAGTGGAATGGGTAGGAAGATTTATGTTTATTGTGTAAATGAGAAGACGGAATTATTAAGAGGCTAAGTGGTTTGCCATATTAATGAGAAATCCAGGAAGTGTATGCTCTTTATACAGTGTTGTGTTCATTCACAAGAGTAAAGTAAATAGGAACAATTAGAGCAAGTTTCTAAACTTAAAATTTAGCCAGTTGAGTATTTATTTCAATTACAGGAAGACTTCAGAGTTATTTACCTTGAACCAAGAATGGATTCAACTTATAGTCTCTAATTTTTCTTCTTCTTTTGAATAAATCAGAGTATCAAGTCCATTTTAAAAAACAAGCAAAACTCTTTAATCCCATCAACTGTGTGGGAAACACTATTTCACCACAGGGATGAATCCGAGGAATTAGCCATATTCTTTTAGAAAGAAGATAGATACAAATTAATGCAAAGCAGTCAAAAATAAAGTTCCTGAATGGCTCAGACAGTTATTACATATTAATAGGAGTTGTTTTCAACAGCTGTAGTCAATAAAGTTTCACAGAGGACAGAGAATTTGAATTGGACATATATGGTTTGATAGGTGTGGCAAATATCAAATAGAAAGTAAGCACAAGAAATGTTATGATCAGTTTAACGAATAAAAAAATGTTGCCTACTATGGAATACTTATCAGGCTAAAAAAATAGTTTGTGCTGAGATTGTGAGAGGATTTGAGGGGAGCAACTTTACTCGATGAAATTTGTAGATTAAAAAGGTTATATGGCAGAATAAATTGTAAATGAAACAATTATTGCAAGAATTAAAATAAGAGTTCTCATAACAGGCTGACAGGCAAGACTGAAAAGGAAGGCCAGGAGACTTAGACTTTGGTAAGCTAG
>NW_003852435.1:5529376-5534231 GCF_000181295.1 Otolemur garnettii
AGGTAAGCACCTCCAAAGAAGGACTCTAGAATATTCCATTCACTTATGTGTCTTAAATAGCTAGAACAGTGCTGGGCACCGAATAGACAATGGTTTTATTTATTTATTTTAATTTTTTAATTCTTATAAGTACATAATAGTTGTGTGCTGGAGAGCACTGTATTAAGTAAAATAAGCCATGTTCTAACATGGTAAATCTTTCATGTTCTAACTTATACGTGGGAGTGAAATGTTAAAACAATTGATCTGTGGAGATAGAGTAGAATGATGATTCTCAAATAATGTTTGATGAATCGATAGATGAATACTGGTGAAGGTATTCTTAATTTATATTAATTATTATTTTAACCTGAAGGATAATTTGTGTTTTTGGGGCTCATTTAGAAAGCTAACTTGTCATAATAGATTGGTACCCATTTCACTCCACACTAAAACGCTTATCATTCAAAACATCTTCCATCTCTTACATTGCCACATGTGCTTTTATTCTAAAAAGTTGTTAAAATTATTTCTTTGAAAACAATGTATTCTCTTTATTGTTTTCTCTAAATTCCTGTCACTGATTATATAACCTACAAATTAAGTAATGAGTTTAATCCTGGATTCTTCACAAAGTCCTTGGTGTTAAATGTGATGCTCCGCCTTCTTCCAGTCAAACAACATGACTCTTTTTTAATTTCAAAATATGAAGGGGGTACAAACATTTTAGGCTACAAAGACATGTCACAACAACTCATTTCAAATGAGTTTTATTAAAAATTCCAAAAACAATACATGCTGATGTGGATGCAGAGAAAGGAACACTTACACACTGCTGCTGGGACTGCAAATCAGTACCACCCTTCTGGAAACCAACATGGAGAACTAAAAGTAAACGACTTGAATCTTGAGGGAAGGAAACCAGAGGAGATGAGGTACGTCTCAGTATATCTCAATCTTCACTTAAGAAAAGTTTGCATGAAGTTTTCCTAGCGATCATTTTCTTGCGAGCAGTTACAAAGGTGAGACAGGGCTGCATATGGAGACTTAAGTCTTACACATAACTTGATGTCAAATTGCTGCAAGTGTCACATTACTGCCAAAAATATGTCAACTACACACACAGTTTTAACTCTATTAAAAATAACTCATAAATAATTCACATGGGTACTAAAGAGAAAGGAATAGTGCAGATTTTGACAAAAAGATGAATTCTGCTTAAAACCCATTGCTAATTATTACTTTTGAATCTTACTCTAATTTCCCCTAATATTCCACATGTGATACACAGAAATAAAAAAGAAAACTAATTTGCAGGTTTATGGTGAGAATAAAGTGAAAAATATTATGGACACAAAGGAAGATGACAGCTTTGTAGATTTTATTCTAGAATATTTCTATATTCTGCATTCATAAGTGACAAATGATCTTTAGGAGGTAACTAACTACTGTAAGATGGTGTGGCCTATGTGTAAAAGGCTGTGGCATAGATTAGGAGTTAGAAACAGGTGAGTCCTTCCAATTCTTTGTTTTCCGGTCATGAGATCTTAGACGTGCCATTTCTTTTTTTTTTATTATTTTTTAACTCCAGTCACTTTATTTACAAAACATTGATACTTGTCCATCTTCCTGAATTCTTGTGAGAACACCAATAAATGGTAGATTTCAAACTCATTTTAACGTTGTATAAGTTCTAAATACATATAAAACATCGTTACAACTAATCAACCATTATGTCCACGATCCTTCTTTATAATTGGACATTTTCATGTAATGTTAAAATCACGAAGTGTCTATTTTGCATTATTCCCTGTGTGCTCATACGTCTCTGGCCATGTCTTGTTCTCCCAGTATTTTTAGCCATCTGGTCAGTGACACGTTACAATGTCCTCAAGGGCAATGAGGAAACAAATCGAACTGACTCTTCAAGGATCACATCACTGTGAACATTAAAAGACCAAAAGCCAAAAGCAAAACAGACCTAGAAATGAATTTTCGGTGTGCTGATGTGTGTGTCAACCCAGTATATCGCTCCTTCCTCTCTCACAGTTCTGTGAGCGCTTACATTCATTTTGGTTATTGTCAGAGTATTGGCGAAAAGTTCATCTGTATCCAAGAATACAGGCACCTCATAAGGTGCTTGGGGGACAGCTGAGGTTTTGTTTCTTCTATCTGGTGGATCATATGAGACACAGGTAAGGCTTGGGAATTTCGTTTCAGCTCAGCACAAAGCTCTCTGATACAGCAGGCTTGCTCTGGTGATGTGTTCACTGGCCAGGTATCCAGCAGCTCGTGTCAGTCCTCGTCGTTGTATTAGCTACCTGTAAACGCAGCTCCCTGCAGGATGAAATGACCTGGGACCAATTAATTGAAAATGAAAAAAAAAATTGCAGGAAATGCCTTTGGGAGTGATTAACAGAACTAGCTATGCATCAATTGCAGATGGTCAGAGAGCCTACTTGCCAAATGGAGTTGGCTACATAAAAAGAAGAACATATTGTTCAAGCAGCAGGACTTGTGAAAGATGTAGAAATTCCAGCAAAATGGGCATGAACAGATGCAACCTTACCTAGATGCAAAGAGTGTGAGGTGTTCTCTTATTGCTGAGTTGCAGTTGCTTCAAATAATATCATGCGTGCACGTGTGTGTGTGTAAATAATGGGGCCAGGCACATGAAACCTCATATGTAATTTCCTGAAGCCATTAAGCCTAGAGCCTTGTAGACCTCTTGGCTACCAACCAGCTCATTCACTTGGCACTTACAATCTACTTTCCTGGTCATTTTTTAATTAAATAAGAATTTTTCTGATTATAGATATATGGCTAACAATTTAATTTTTTGCCAGCTTTTTCTCATTCTTGGTCAATAGTAAGCCTTCTTAGTTACTCAAAATTAGAATTTATATGTGAGAAAACTGTTTTCTATTCTTTAAATAACCTTTGTCCTCCAAATTGGAAGGGTCTGAATCTATCAATAGTTACCCTTCAAACATTAAATTATAAATTTAAGAATGCAGAAATTCCCCTGACTTTTAGGGCCTCTGTGAGACTATCAGTAACCCAACATAATGACCTTTGACCTGGCTTTACAAACGTATCTTTGTTGAAGGTTTCTGACAACTTGTTTTTGCTTTTGGATATCCTGGTATGAGAAATTTCTGAATAGTATGTCAATGACCACATTGAATTCATACCTGAACAGTGAATTTAGAGATGACTTCTAAGAAGTGGGGACAACTAGGCTGCAGGTAAATTTTTGAAAAGCAAATAAAACCATCATACACTACTTTTATTTCATTTTTACCACTCAAAACCTGACTATAATCCCCCAAGGGTATTTACTAATTAGGCCTCAGTTACAAGATCTACTTGTTCATTATGGTTAACAAATAGATTATGTTACTCAGTGATCATGTCATTTTAAGCCATGTCTCTTTATGTTATCAAGTTTAGAATTTTCTGAAATAATTGTTACTAAAATAGTCAGTATTCCTACGGTGACTCAAAAATTGGAAAAATCACATGGGGATGTATTTCTCAGTTTATCTGGGTTATGCTTTCTGAAACTTACAGGAATGATATGAAAAGGTAGTTTCTAGAGTGGCAAAATGATTTTCTAAACTAGTGCTTAACCCTTTCAACCTGATACATGGGACATTCACAAACTACTCGCTGTTTAAGGGCAGCTCACAGAAGGACATACCCCATTGAAAATTGTCGTTTGTGTCTGATTTTTCACTATGGGATTGTAAGATTCCCTTTAAAATTTAACTTAGGACAAATGAACCATGCATACTAGACAATCATACAGTAATTCCATTTACTATAGAAGGTTCCAAAACACACAGCAAACAAACGTGATACTCCTAAGTCCAAAAAAAGAATCTTTCTATATTCCTTTGAAAAATATGTCTTTGGTGACTTTACGTGAAAGGGAGTATACATCTTGATATCATACTAAAATAAAAGATACCGTAACATGTGGATGTAAAAAATTGAACATTGTTGAATGTCTGTGTTAAGGCTCCGTTCTATTAAACTAGTTGAGAAATTAATTTCAAAATCGTCATGGTTTTCCTCATCAACTTGCGTCATCTTTGCAGGGTACTAAATTATGCATTTTGAAGGACTTGGCCCCAAACTCCTAGTCTTATTTGTTCCCAGCTATTTCTAGAAACATCTATTATTCTCTTGTAACATTAGCAGTCCAGCAGCTCTCTGTGTTTCTTTGCTCCCCCTGGGTTACCAGAATCTTCATGAAAGTGAGTTGATGCACCGCATAGCCATCCTGTCAGGAGCCCTTTGCTCTGTTTACTGGGCAGATTTCTGTGTGGTTTTATTGCATCTGTACAGTGAAGACATGGAGACAGACCTCTCACTTTTGGTCTTTTTTTTTTTTTCCTGACAGGATTATTGCCATCTAATCTCTTTTAGTAGGTTAAGAATGAGTTAGACACACACTTTTTCCTAATGCTTCTGGGAAAGCTATTTTCAATATATGCAAATTCTCCTCTAGCTCTGAGGAATATTTTTAGGCTTTGTCTTATTTCTAACTTCACACATCCCTTTTTTGAGACAATACACAATGAGATGAGAATCTGTTTGGTAGTAGGAAGGGAGAAAAGGAACAAGGGAATTAAAAAGGGAAAAATAGAATGGGTGAACATTTCTAAATTTTAGCCCACTATACCAACATATTTAGTATAGGTCAACAAATATATATGATGTATCAGAGAGGTGGGCAACACCTATTTAGGTCCAGAATAAAGAGTAAAATAGTCTCTATTCTCAAAACTTTCAGATGGAGGGAAAAACATGAGAATAAAGTATTTACTATGCTACTAATTATGTGAAGAATGAAGTGAAAATGAATTTC
>NW_003852435.1:5537576-5538589 GCF_000181295.1 Otolemur garnettii
ACATGTACCCTTATAGGATGAACCATAGGTGTGATCCCACCAATCACCCTCCCTCCACCCTTCCCTCTCCCCTTGTGATCCCCTCTCCGGGTAGGCAAGGGACTTGAAGAGAAACTTCTCTGAAGAAGACAGGTACATGGCCTACAAATTTATGAAAAAATGCTCACCATCCTTAATCACCAGAGAAATGCAAATCAAAACTACTTTGAGATATCATCTAACACCAATAAGATAAGCCCATATCACAAAATCCCAAAATCACAGATGCTGGTGTGGTTGTGGAGAAAAAGTAACACTTCTACACTGCTGGTGGTATTGTAAACTAATACGTTTCTTTTGGAAAGACATCTGGAGAACACTTAGAGAACTAAAAATAGACCTGCCATTTGATCCTATAATTCCTCTATTAGGTATATATCCAGAAGACCAAAAATCACACTACAATAAAGAAATGGTTATATTTATATCACATACAACCATTCTGGTATCCTATTGGTGAGATGTGGATAATTTAAGGATAAGTTTCTTTGTGCTCCTGTGTTATAGAGTTAACTTTATGGCAATGGAGTAATAACAAAATCCTGCATCTTACAGAAAATAATTGCAGGTGAGTACTTGTGCTACACGTATTCAAAAGTGGTAAATGCATTGGAATACTGATACCATGGCTTACTTCAGTACATAGCCCACCTTAAAATGGTTTCTTTCAGGTTCCAAGTCAGAGGGCATAACACAAAACAGCCTCCTAACAAGCTAAGAATCAAGTACAATTTGAAACTTTAAAAATCTCACAGGCCACCTTGAAGGTAACTGCAAACACGAATCACAACTATCTAGGAGTGTTCAAAAAGTGTTTTGCACTTTGGACACTACATATTCAATTTGTAAAGATATCTTGTGAAGTCAGATTCACTCTAGCAAGTGCATTTTTAGTAATATATGCAGTGCTATCTGCTACCTCGTATGGGATTTTAAATAGCTTTAAATAAAGGACAAAAGAGATAGCATTTTTT
>NW_003852435.1:5540149-5541190 GCF_000181295.1 Otolemur garnettii
ATTAATGCAGTCATGGGGTACAGTGTGGTGTTTTCATATACAATTTGAAATATTTTCATCAAACTGGTTAACTTAGCCTTCATGTCATTTTCTTATTGTGTTAAGTCATTTATATTCTACTTTTAGAAAGATTCACTTGTACCCTTGTGAGATAAACCACAGAGGTGATCCTACCAATCACAGCCTTGTCATTTGCCTTAAAGAATTTTCAAGGAATGCTGGTTGTTTTTCCATCCAAGTGAGTTCCAAGTTAGGTAAGTCAAAGGAAGAGACCCTGTCATAGGTAAGATGGTAAAGAAAAAAACAAAGAGAACTTAGTTGCAAAATATATTTCACCGCTTCCACACTAGACAGTAAGTCTCTTACAATTTCAGGCTGATGAGTGTGGAGATTACAATCTTAGCTGTGGTGCTGGTGGAAGAGGAGCCCAGGAGCACAGAGTTAGTGATAGAGACATTTTTCCTTTTTTCCAGTAGAAATTTAACTTCATGTGATATATAACATGCACAGATATTATGGAATTCCCTGTGATTTCATGTACATTGACTTTACAATATTACACACACACACACACACACACACACACAACTTTTGTTTCCACAGTTGCCAGTAACAGAAATATTTCAGCTGATGTTCCAGCAGTATATCCCTTATTTAAGCCATATGAGTAATTTTTGACAGGAAAACACCCAAATACTTGGACACTGAACAACACACTTATAAGTAATCCATAGATTACAGAGGAAGACTCAAGGAAAAGGAAAAGAAGTTGATTATCACCAGTCATTACAGGAATTCAAATTAAAGACACCATGAATTATTTTGGCACATCTATAGAATGACTAAAAAATAATGGTGTAGTTATGTACCTACCACTAAACTAGATCACTTGTGCAGTAGTCCCCCAATTCACAGAGGACTCAAGTACCAAAAAGATGTCTAAAACGAAGGACAGGACCAAACTCTCTATACACAATTAATCCTATTAAAGGATGGTTTTTCAATTGTGCATATTCACTCATACACACACATTTTCTTCTG
>NW_003852435.1:5541357-5541893 GCF_000181295.1 Otolemur garnettii
GTTTCATTCCAATATTTCCAATATGTCAGTGATACTCATAATAGAAAATAATTTGTATAGTTTTTGAACTCTGAATTTGAATTGTGTCAGTTTTCAATGGACAGGTGTATTCTTATGTGAATTCCACAAGTACTGAGTAGCGATGCAAATCAAACTAGAATTCAACAAGTGAAGGCTACTGTGAGAACAATTTCAACCTGTCAGTTATGTTCTGAGGTTACTTTGTCCTTAAGATGGTTAGCCTTTAATGTTGCTTTGAGCTACAAGGAAGTATGTATCTCATTTCATGTATTTTTATTGATAAGAACTTCAAAAATTCAGGCAGGGTAAGCTGTTCTTGAATAACTATTTAAAGTGTATTAATAGAATAAAGGTCCTAGGAAGAAATAGTAATTTCTAAAAACTCCATCATACAACAAATATATATGTATTGCTATCAAGTGGTAATTCATTCATATTTCCTTTAATTTTCATCTATTTCTTGCCTCCTCATTATTTAATTTTGTATACATCAGTGCTTCAGAAATATTTAAACT
>NW_003852435.1:5541913-5545771 GCF_000181295.1 Otolemur garnettii
ATTCAGTACAGTAATATGTAGTATATGTTTGTAGCCTAAAGCAATAGGCTATACCATATATCTTAGGTGTGCTGTAGACCGTACCATCTAGGCTTGTGTAAGTACACTCTGATGCTTGCACCATGTCAAAACCATCTCACGATACATTTCTCAGAACATATCCTTTTATTAAATAGCACATGATTATATACGTGTCTTGTGGGGATAAAATTACTACATATACTTATCTTTTTAATAAAGAAAACGCTGAAACTCAAACTATAGTTAAATATTAATTGGTAATTGAGCATATTCTTTCTGCCTTAAAGTATATAGGATAAATATTTTTATGTGTAAACTATATGGTTTAATTTTTATGAAGCAGTAGTCATTGAAACAATTTTTCATGTAATTTTAATATTGTTTATAAATTTTAACAAATATTACTTTATTGCTTCTGGTAGGGATTATCAAGATTTTAATTGCCCAAATTAAATAATTTCATATAGCAATTATTGTGCTCACATTTCTGAGGTTATACAGGTATATTGCAGTTAACTTAGGAAGCCTGTCAAAATTAAACATTTTACAGGACTTTAACTGAACTTTTTTTTTTTTGGGTGGGGGGCTGGGTTTGAACCCACCACCTCCAGCATATGGGGCCTGTGCCCTACCCCTTTGAGCCAGAGGCACCACCCAACTGAACCTTTTTAATGATAGGAGGATGATATATAATTTCAGGAAATTTAGCATTTTCTTTTCTCTTTGATTGTTTTTGGATTCAAATGTGTAGGCATTCTTCTCCAAACTTTTAGATAGAAGAGTATTGATAAAATTTTTACTGGCATTATGGATAAGTGCTGATTCACCCCAAAGAAATACATACACAAAAAGCGAAAAGTGGTAGTTACATAGAATTTTATTATTATCTAAACTAATGCCAGGTGTTTATAACTTATCTCTCTTGGGTAAATGTAAGTTGAGAAAAGAACTTAAGACTCTAAGAAGAGTTTCTGCTTTTCACCCTAAATCAAACACTAAAATAGTACCCTGAGAAGAAGGGAAAAATTGGAAGAGTAATGGGGATCACCTGAGGTAAGAGGCTGGTTTTGGAGTCAGTGCAAAGGGGAGATGGAGATTGCTGAATTCTTGCCTTTCAGATATAGTAGTCTTTGCCATTAATGCAATATTCCATTATGAATGTTTTTAGCTTTGGCATATTAAAATAAGAATTCCTCTTCATTTTTTGAGTATGTTAGGAATAGTTGTAGAAATGACCCTGTTGGGGAAAGAGGAATTTAAAAAATCTCCCCTTTTATTTAATACTGGATGAGAATTTAATCTTTCACTGAATAAATTACAGTAAAAAAGGCATTTGGAAAAAACTGCATTTCAAAAGAAACAAATATTATTGATGAATCAGAGTACATATGTCTTTCTATGAATAGCAATAGTTTTAACACCTATTATAAAATGTTAGATTTACAAATTCTAATATTTAAGTTATTCATGATATAATTTCTTTATAATTAGATCAGGCAAACATTTAGAGAAAATCATTCCAGAATAATGTTATAAAAAAATTCCAGAAGATGGGACATACTATAAATTATTCAAGAAAAGAACACTGTTAAGAACAGAAAAAAATCACAGAAATAATATATTTCTTAAGTAGAAGACATATTTGAATATTTAAATCAAGAGGATTAATGGATTATCCAGAAAATATTGAAAGAGTATAGTACTTAAACACTTACTGATGATTTTGAAAGATAAAGGAAAAAAATCCTACAATAGCCAGAAAGAAAATTTAATTTCTTATCAATGAATTAAATTTTGTTAACACATATAAGCCTTTTATATTTCATTACTTTAAGGGCAGAGATACTGTTTAACACTGTCTACCTATTTAAATTTGAGGGCAAAATATTACGAATTAAGAATTATTTGCTTACTGTATTTGTTTATAAACATTGACTTGCAAGTTGTACCCTATAGTACTTAACACCAGCTACTCACATATTCTCTAGTAGACTGGAAGATGACTGACCATACTATAGAAATCTAACGCAGTAAAGCGATAGCCTAAAGAACACGTGGTAAAAATCCATGCTGCAGAATTATATTTAGGTAATTTTTGTAAACATGGTTTAGATAACTTACTAAATATGCCAAAAATAATTCTTGGAACCAAAAAAAAAAAAAACAAAAAACAAAAAACAAATAATGAGGTATTTCACTAAATGAGAAAAAAGCTTTAAAAGCAAATGGAAAACAACACAAAAAAGGGAAAATGCTTTTTTCTGTTGTTTTGGTTTGGATTTCACGTATTAGTATAAATTCACGTGCTTTTCTTAAGTACACATGCAGATAAATAGACTCAGAAATACATATATAGATAGATAAGTAGACTCATGAATATATATATATGTGTATATATATATGGTCTAGTACACATAGATTGCCTAGCTATATATGTGTTAAGAGAGCCTAGAAGCATCAATGCTCCAGTAGCGATGCGTACACCTGACACCCAGATCTTGATTCATAAATATGTGATTCTCTGACAAATGGAAGTAGAGCTCATTAAGGAAATGGGTGGTTGTGGAGTTGAAGCACATAAAACAAAAGATAAAATTGAAGCATCTTAACTGCTTGAGCAACTAAGTAAAAACCACACTGGATTATGACTATTAACAAAAGGATACCTATATTCATATATCTACACATCAAAACATCTGGTATATATTTTGGGGACAGTAAAGTTGAGTGATTCATCACAACATTTCTAGACTTGTTTTCTTCATACTTTTTAAGTGTTTTAGGATTGTTGTCAATTTGTAGATGACTGCCTCACAATTAATAGGATACTTAAACTTGTGAACTGAGATTATACATAAAATTCGCAGCAAGGCTATATGAGAAAATTAAATTTAAAAAGTCTTTAACCTTAATTTCAGCATATCTGAAATACTTTAGCTAAGTACAAAGTAGTATGAAAATATAGCATGCACAATTTACATAAAGCTTCATATAATGACTTAATTTAAATTTAATTAAGACAGTTATTGCAGGTTAATTAAATACCACTTGATGATTAAAAGCATATTTATTTAGATTAACAGCTATTAAATGATCTTATCACACCTTTTATAGTTAATTTTGTTTTAACCATATTTTAAATTATTCAGGATTTCAGCTTCCACCCACTTCTCTTTAAAACAGTGCCTTTAAAATTTAAAGTTAAAGCCTTTCCCTTTTTAATCAGTCTGTAATCATCGCAAATTAATTTATTATTACTATTAAATAAACAGAAAACATTTACTATGAGGCAAGTTAATATGGAGACAGTTAAAAGGATCAACAGACAATTAAAGGAAGGTGAAATGGGAGGAAGCAGATTAATTAGGCAGATTAATTTTTCAATGGAGTATTCTCACTTTTAATACTTTTTTAATTAAAATTCCTTTATAAATTTCAATACTGGCACATTTAATAATAATAATAGCAAATGTTTATTAAGCAAATTTGTGTCTAGTAAGCTTATAAGAGCATTGCCTTGAAAAAATTTCATTTCATATTAAATACAATCCAATTAGATAGGTGTTATTATTATCTTCACTTTTTATATAAAGAAACTCCAGAAGAGAGATATTAAACTTTTTAAAGAGAAAGCATTAGGAATTGGCAAACTCAAGTCAGTCTGTCACCAAACACCACGTTTTTAACCAGTAAGCTATGAGATCTGACTCTGTGGTCAAAATGATCTTTCTGAGAATTTTTTAAATTTTGATTTTGTAATTATAAATTGATAAATTATAATAACATGTATTTATGGCATACAAAGTGATGTTATGATTACTAATATAATGTGGAATG
>NW_003852435.1:5546403-5553470 GCF_000181295.1 Otolemur garnettii
TTTTTTGGCTTTTTGTTATTGGTTGTTTTTTGTGGACCCAATGCAGCATAGACAGCTCAAAATATCAATGAAGTGATTGAGAAGGATATGGCCAACGAATGCACAGTACGTTGGCGGTTTGAGAAGTTCCATTTTTGTGAATGTATAGCACATAAAGTGATAAAAAGTGCTACCAAAAATAAAATTCCAGGAGCTCTCAGTCACTTGGATAACTAGAAAATTTCTTCTCCAAAATTAAAAACATCTCTCCTAGAAGTTGGATGAAAACAGCAAGGAATGATTGTGAAATGGGTTGTTTTGGGGATGAAGAAATCAATGAGTAAGCGTTCCTATGACTTATTGTTCATAAAACAGGAAAGCCTTCAACTCTTTTTATCATCCACCATGAGCATATGTAAAACAGATTTAATGGCTATTAGGTCTTTTGGATTCTTCCAAGAAATTCTCCTGTGCCTGGAATAAATAGGATATTGCTCCTTATTTCCCTTGCCTGATTGGATAACTACAACTTAATTCACAGTGTGATGGTTTAAAATCATGGAAGCTATCATTAAATTGCCTGGAATTAATTCTAGTTCTGTTATTTAATAGCTGTACGATTTTTTGTGATTTACACTCTCTGGTCTCAGTTTACTTATCTGTAATTTAGACTAACAATAATATCACTTTTGTGGAGATTTTGTGAAGCTAAAAAGAGTTACAAATTTTAAAACACTAAACAAGTTACAATTTTAAAACATTTAAAATTGATTGTTAAATTGATTTTACTAATAGTATTTTAAAGTGATTTTAACTTGATGGTTTCATGTATAGCTGTTCATTGGCTTTATTCATAAAAAACAGAAATGTCATGCAATAGGCTGGCAGGACCATCATATCAGCCAAGTCATCCATTAATATAAAGAAATGTCATACTAAATTCACTAAATTCAATATGTATTTATTTGGTAGTCAGGGTTTATGCTGTTTAAGAATTCAGCTCCTAAATGTGGCCAATAACCCAGTTATCCCATAGACTCAGTCATTGTATAATCATTTTTTGACCCATACTATTATTAAATCTAGAAAAAATAAACAGCTCTAAAGTCTAGGCTTGTGTTTTTGATTAAAGAGAATTGTATAATTGAGAAGCTTCTCTGGCTCATCACAATAAAGGATTTTTGTTCATGGATTACTCTAACGAGTCTCTTTATTTCCCTCTACTCGCATGTATACAGTATTGGAAAGAGAAATTTAACATTTGCCTAAGTGATGTATAAATAATGCAGAAAATTAAATTAACAAGTATATTTTAATAAATATTTTCAAGTGTAAGAATCAGTAATTTTGATAAAAGTAAACACAAAAATATAGTATCTAAATTTACCTCCTCTTTGGAATAACCAGGTAACAGTGGTTATGATATGAATAACGCCATAATACAGACTAATAATTTTATTATAGTTTATCAGAAGTGAAGGCTTACAGACACCATTTCACATATTGGTTTGGTTTCTCCATCCCTGCTCTGATCTCCATTCCCTAACCTATGTTCACCTTTACTAGAGAGTACCCTATATACAAAGAATTTCTCTCTATTTCATAGAGTGAACTTGCTCACTGCAATTTGCATATGCACTAAGGCAACTTGTTTTCGCTATTACAAATAGAATAATGTTTTTTTGTTTGTTTGTTTTTTTGCAGTCTGAACCTGCCACCTTCAGCATATGGGGCCAGCACCCTACTCCTTTGAACCACAGGTGCTGCCCAGAACAATGTTTTTGAAGAAAATAGAAACAGTTGATTCTCATTGTATTTGGCTTATGAATAAATATATATATTTTTTTTTATTTTGAGGTTGGATTATTATTTAGCTTCTATAGTACCTAAGTAAACAGATCCAATGGAATGTTTCCTTCCCCTCCAGAGGTCAGTTTTAAGTCTACATAACATCTTCTTTTCTCACCAGATTTTTTTTCATTTCAATGAACAATATTGTTTGGCCAAACATGTTTTTCTACTCTGGTATCAGAACTGATAGAAGAGAATTAAAGATAAGGCTGTGTGGGAAAGGAATGCATTGCTTGATTATCAGTAGGCTTGTGCCTGGGAACCTGATCAGGAATGAATCACAGAAGCCATTTCAGTAGAGCTATCCCAGACATGGTGGAAGGGAATCTTTTGAAACAGTAGCACAACGGAGATAGCAATTTATTCCCACAGTAAGCCTCTAACAACCCAACCTCCATTCCCAAGTGACATTTCATTCCAGATCCAAATTTTTGTTTGTGAAGGTATCATATGAAAACATCTCTCTGAACTGAAACTATCCCTCTGAACTAATTCTTATGGTATAAAAGAGATCAGAATTGGCTAGTTTGACATTTTTGAAAAAGATTACAATAAGTTTGAGAGCACTCTCACACATATGAATAAATGAATACTCAAATTGTCTTTCCCTGATTAGGCTTTATTTTCTCAACTTACAGACACAGACTGTGGAACACAAGAAAGTTCAAGGGGTCTCTCAAAGTGCCCATGAGTCTGCGACACACAGGCATCACCACAATGACTGAAGGAAGTTGAATGTATTCCTAGAGGTGTAATTCAATGCTTTCTTCTTAATTACTTAATTATCATTTTTTCCTGTTTCCCCCCCTGTTTTAGAAGGGAAAGGAACATGTATCTTGTTATATTCCATATCATTAAAGGGAAATTGATATTGATTATTTAATTTAATAAGGAGAATTATATCTGAATAAGAAATTCCTAGTAAATATTAAGTGATATCATTAAATTCCAGTAGCTCTTCAAAGGTCACTTGTAGATTATAATGATAGTACACTAGACCAAGTTATATGAGAGAAGAGAAAGAGAGAAAATTTACAAAAAAGCTGTGCAATTGTGATACTGTATATAGAGTATATAATGAAATATACATATAACATACAGAATTCCTAAGAATTTTAAATGCAGCATTATTTTTAGAGATGATAAACTGATGTAATATCTGTGTCTATCAAAGGTAGAGGAGGAGAGAGCAGATAGTGATAGAACACCATGCAATCAACTCAACCATCTCAGGCTATGGTTAGGATGTACGCAATGAAGATAGGTGGATTTTTAACACATGGAACTGCATTTTTATAAAGGTAAGAAATACAAAATATAAATTGCATTATAAAAATACAATTTGTTTGTACACATAAAAATTACACATTTTGTAAGTTATATACAAGATGATATACATTAAATATATAAAGACATGTTACTATTAGCAAAAAGGGGGTGTGGCGTGGAACTAGGGATCAAAGGAACAAATGATAAGTTATATGAACTGTATATATAAAATTGTATATATATAAATACCCTTTTTTTTTTTTCTGTGAGACAGAGTCCCAAGCTGTCACCCTGGATAGAGTGCCATGCATCACAGCTCACAGCAACTTCAACTCTCAGGTTTAAGTGATTCTCTTGCCTCCTGATGCAGAATATAAATCCTGTAAACATTTTAAAGAAATAAGACATCTAATATAAACATACAGGGCAATGCCTGTGGCTCAAAGGAGTAGGGCGCTGGCCCCATATGCAGGAGGTAGCAGGTTCAAACCCAGCCCCAGCCAAAAAAAAGTATTTATAAAGATCATGATTTGGTTATTGCAATTCTACTGAAATAAGGAAAAAGGAATAAAAGCTAGTAAAGTTCAAAAGAATAAGAGAAATTCACAGGAATTGCAAAGAATATTTTAAAATTTTTAAAATAAATAATGATTAAATAACAAAGAATAAACAAATTTATTCAAAAATTATTTTTTGAGTTTATGCTGTTATAGATATAGGAATAAAAAATTAATCAAAAAGACCAAAAAAATGCCCTCATGGGACTTATATTCAAGTAGAATTACATCCCAAATTTTTCTATAATACTTATTAACATAAAAATAATTTATGTATCAGAATAAAATATCAGAAAGATAAAAATACAACATTTTAAATGGTAATATAATATTTTGGTAATTTCAATGAGATTTTTTATTATTAGAGTTATAAAATATTCATTAATTTGAAAATAGGAAAAAAAAGAAAACATTGGTTAAATATGCCTAGTAATAAACAAAATTATGAGACTAGAGGTCAAAAATGTATACCTAATAAAATCAAAATAAATCTTACTTCAGTGTTGAGCTCAGGTTACAATAAGTAATCAAATTTATTTTTCCTATTTTATTTATTTTATTTGAGACAGAGTCTACCTATGTTGCCCTAAGTAGAGTGCTGTGGTGTCATAGTTCACAGCATCCTCAGCCTCTTGGGCTTAAGTGATCCTCTTGCTATAGCCTCCCAAGAAGCTGGGACTATAGGCACCTGCTACAATGCTGGGCTAGTTTATCCATTTTTAGTAGAGATGGGGGTCTTGCTCTTGCTCAAACTGGTCTCGAACTCCTGAGCTCAATCCACCCTGCTGCTTTGGCCTCCCAGAGAGCTAGGATACAGGCATGACCCTCCATACTCTGCCATTTTCAAATATTTTTAAATAGTATTTACAATGTGTATAATATTTTGCTCCTTTAATAGACTGCTTTAAAGTCCACCTCATTTCATATTCATTAGAGAGATGAGTTAGTGATCTTTACATTACTATCAAGTGGAAAATCACTTTTCCTTTTTTTATTTTAAATTTTTTAAAAATTTTTTGGCAGTTTTTGGCTGGGCCCGGGTTTGAGCCTGCCACCTGTGGTATATGAGGCCAGAGCCCTACTCCTTTCAGCCACAGGCACAGAAAATTACTTTTTCTGTGACCCGATTTTATCATTTATAAAGCTGGATTGATTATGGCTTCTATACTACTGGGTGGTGAAAAATAAGTGAGATATACAAAGCACTTAACGTCCATACCTTGCTCTGACCCCCAATAAGTGATAGATAGAGATTATTACTATTTTATAGAATCTTATATAGGAGGTATTCAAATATGCTATTATAATTTATGTATAATGTTCAGAAAATGAAATAGATTCTCTTCATAAAATTATACATCATTTATATTCAGAAACTGGGAAAATACTTGATGCTCTTAATTTAGTGGGAACATTTTACTGTATTTTTATATCATTTATTCAGAAATCAAAAACCCTGTATTATTTTGTCTATTAAAATGGTCAATATTACAGAATTCAATCCTTTAACTACTTTCCAGGGCCAAGGGTGTTTTATCTTCTCTGCAAACATGTTACAAAACTTGGTCATATGTTTGCTAAATGCCATTTATTTACAGACCTAAGAGTTTTATTGATCACTAGTTTGCTGATCTTTCTAGTTTTGTTTAATTTGGAGAAGATTTAAGATTTTTCTCCCTAAGGGTGTTATAAAGATGGTAAATACTATCAGCCCCTGAAGTGTTGTGATTATGTTAAGGTAGAGCCAGCAAGGAAGAGAATCAGGATTCTAGCCACACCTGTGCTATGGGCGCTGTCTTGAGACTAACTTCACATTCTGGATGTGAGTTTCACAGATTCAGGACAAGCAGGTAATTTAAATAAGTCCTTCCTAACAGCAATCCTTGTATTTTTGATTATGTAACTAGCCTCTATTTTGATATTTACAGAATATTTAGAAAAATAAAAATTGTGTTGTTTTTTATTTGTTTATAAATTGATAGATTTTTTGAAGATGTTAATGTTTTTAAAAATTATTTATTTATTTTTATTTATCTATTTATTTTTTACTTCTGATTAATATGAGGGTACAGATGATGAGGTTTTATTGCTTGCTTTTGTTAGGTAAAGTCCAAGTTGTAGTTGTGGCCCTCACCCAGGAGGTATGCCATATACCCTTACACAGTACCTGTTAGGTGAAAACACACCAATCCCCTTCTCTCCTTCCTCCTCCCTCCCCCCCTCCACTTGAGTTTAATTGTTTTTCTCTTGTGTAGGTGTGTATTTGTTCATCTACTGTTTTCATTAAATTATTTTTTCAGATATCCAAATGCCACTGATAAAATTGCAGTCAGGTTGAATTCATAGACATGTGAGACACTGATGGAATTTCTTTGTTCTTACTCTGTTTGTGATCCTTAAAATAAATATTTGGAGAAGAGAACATGTCGCCCATGCCACGCTTGATTGTGTACTATTGTTTTGGGTCTGAGATGCTTAAATAATAGAAGAGTTACTTTTGTTCTAAATGTGGGTCATTCTATCCGCCTCAAAAAGGAATCCATCACTTCTCAAAGCAGTAGAACTTCTGATTCCTGGAACAGCAATAATGGACAAGCCTTGCAAGACCTTTTTTCTTAAATGAATTTGTAAATGGATGATATCAAAGAGGATTTCATCATAAAAGGAGTTAAGTGACAAAAAATGAGCAATGAAGTTAAGCAAGACAAATAAAAAAAGGCCTAAACCTTAAGGGTCAGGGGGTTTAGCATCAATCTATTAGAAAAACTTAGGAGCAGAATCTTTAATGTATTCTTAAAGAAGTTAGGAGTGAGGACTTTGAAGTAAAGGGCTTTAGTTCAAATCCTGGTTTCTAAAATTTTCTAAATGTATGATCCTAACTAGACAAATTACATAATCTGCCTGTGACTCATTGTTCCCAACACTAACATGTTACCTGTATAAAAGACTTTTTAACATTAAATGAGTTGGTATGTGTAAAGCAGTATGTCAGCTTTGAATATTTGTGTTGCCATTACATTATTACATAATGTTCTGCACATACAAACTACTTTCAAATGATGGGATCCCTTGACTGTGGGGACACTTGCATGACGAGCACTGTTTTTCAGACTACTGAGTTATATTGCCTTCTTGACATGATCTGTGAAGATCACATCTGAAGCACTCTTGAAATGATGCTAGATGGAATTTTCAGGTCCAGAAGTAGTAACGCAGTTTCATGTTTTCATATTCTGTATTACATTTGATATGCTATTTATATGTTTTTCTTCAGACCATTCAAAATACCCAAGGATGATAGTATAATGAATGACACAGGGTAAATTCATGGATTATATATGAAAAACATATCCATAATATTGATGAGAACATGAGTACAAACATTTGTATTAAAAAACATGGTGGCTCAGT
>NW_003852435.1:5553741-5555060 GCF_000181295.1 Otolemur garnettii
AAAAGAAAAAGAAAAAGAAAGAAAAAGAAAACATGGTAACTGGGAGTTGATAAAAAGAGAGGAAAGTGATTATACCCTTAGTTAAATGAAAAGGGGTGAGTCAAAAGCTCAAGGCCTAGGATGTAGATTTCTAGTTATTGGTGCTGGAAGTCTGGGTGAGTAGGATGTGCATGATAGACTTGGAACCAGGTCAAATCATCATTTCAAAAAGGGTTACCTTGGGCCAACTATCCTGTACCATCCTGTGAAAAATAAAGAACAGCTGGATAAACCTTTGCTAGGCTTTTGAAGTCACCCTTTAATAAAGTTCAGATGGGGTAACGAATGATTATTGTTGTGATATGAATGTGTTCTTCCAAAATTCATGTGTTAAAATTTTAAACTCTAGGTGATGGTATTAGGAGGTGGGACCTTGGGAGATGATTAGTTCTCAGGGTGGAGCCCTGTTAAAAAAGGCAAAGAGAATTAGCTCAATTCTTCCAAGAGGTGAGAATACAGCAATAAGGCATTATTCTATGACCCAGAAAGTGAGTTCTCACCAAACAACAAAATTGTATATATATAAATACCTTTTTTTTTCTGTGAGACAGAGTCTCAAGCTGTCACCCTGGGTAGAGTGCAATGGCATCACAGCTCACAGCAACTTCAACTCTCAGGTTTAAGTGATTCTCTTGCCTCCCAAGTAGCTGGGACTACAGGCGCCCACCACAATGCCCAGCTATTTTTTTGTTGCAGTTGTCACTGTTGTTTGGCAGGCCCAGACAGGGTTCGAACCTGTCAGTCTTGGTGTATGTGGCTGGTGCCTGACCCACTGAGCTATGGGCACCACTAAATCTACCAGCATTTTGAGCTTGAATCACCCAGTCTCCAGAGCTGAGAAATACAATTCTGTTATTTATAAGTTATCCAGTTTATGGTATTTTGTCATAGTAGACTAAATGGATGAAAACACCTAGTTACCCTAATCAATTCCTACCTTTATCAGAATGATCAAAATCCCCTAATCAACTTAACATGATTATAGATATTTGGATAGGTGATTAAATTACCAACTACAGAAATATTAGGGAGATTACCATTCAACATAGTCTCTCTCCTTCTGTCTCTCTCTCTTCTCTCCTCTCCCCACACTTCTTTTTTAAAAAAAGGTAAGAGGAAAAACAATAAGAGACCTGATGCCCAGAGGTTTGCATAACCAGGATCATTCCTCTATCATTGTCTAGAATGCAACTTTGAGAATTTCCAGATATTTGTTACTTTTAGCACACAAACAGTATGCTTTTCTACAATGCTTTTGTGTGACACTTAACTAATATTTA
>NW_003852435.1:5556724-5561654 GCF_000181295.1 Otolemur garnettii
TGAGCTGTAATACCATGGCACTCTACCCAGGGCTACAGAGTGAGACTCTGCCTCAAACAAACAAACAAAAACAAATAAAACAAAAAAAAATGTCTTACTGTGTAGGTTTGAATTCAAAATTACATAAGGGCAAGGCGTGTCTATATTGCATATCTCTTCTCCAAATTTTAACATGGAACCTACTATGCCAGATTCTGATTCAGTATTTGTGAAATTTTAATTTGTAGATAAAACTGTCTCTTTCCTAATCATCTATCAAGATATTTAATACCTGTCATGTTACATGGCATAGAATAGGTACCTCAATAAATGTCAGATAATGGAAGAAACAGAGAAACAGGGGGACAGTCAAGAAAGAAAGGAATTAGAGAAGAAGGGCTAGAGGAAGGAGGAATAGTTCTTTGCTTATATTTGGCTAATGTCTAACTGAGAAACTAATTTATTCCCTGCTGCGTATTCCCTCTCAATATAAGGTACTATTAAAAATCAAATTTAAGGAAAACAGTTTTTTCTATGTTGCTGTTTATGCTTTCCTCACGCTTCATATGTTGTCCTAGATCAGAGAGAAAATAAGAGTCCTCAGTGAGCCAGCATTTATGCAAGGCCGGGGTGTGGGAGAGAGAGGGCGATTTCAGGAGGAATCCCCAATTAGTGGTGGTGTGCATTGCTTTTCTGACTAGCCTGCAAGCTGTGAGCTTCAGTGAATGATTTTAGAAGTGATACATTACATATTTTTTGTGATGTTTAAAAGTGCTATTAATGGTTTTCTACCTGCCTTTTCTAACATCTGGTTCCTATAAAACAATCGATCCAGGCTTAAATTGGCCACATTGAAATTTAAGTCCATGCAACTAATTGTGTAAATCCCCTACAATGGGCAATGGGTTTGGACTGCATGCTGCTAAAAAACACAATGGGAAGGAAAAAAAACTCAAGCTTCTGTTTAGGTTATTATTTTAGAAATTAAATGGTTAAAGAATAACAAAAATAGGACTCAGTGCAGGGAATCTTTTATAATAATTAGACAGAAGGCCGAGGAAGGGATGGGCATAGCGTGCCTACCTAACTGATAGCCATCTGTGTCCTCAAAAGCAACCCTCACCTCCCCACTCCACTGCTCACACAGTTTCTTGTTCTACTTTTGTCATGTTTGTAAAACAAATTAAAATCTTTAGCTGCGAATGCTGTGGTTGGCAGAGTGAGAGCAGTGATAGTTCAAAGAATCCCATCTGGCAAGCCAGCTCTAAAAACAAAAATAAACCTTTTTCCATCTCATGGAAGTCCGGAGAAAGAGATTAATTAAAGTCAATAGAGGAAAAAAATACAAACCATTTCCTCGTATGGTGATGTTGGTGATTTTTTCTCTCCCCGTTGCTGACAAAAGTCTTTCGCTTTACAGTAAGATTCTTTGATAAAACAACAGTCGCTTCAAGTAAACTTCAAAACATTGGTGATTATAAATACATCTCCTTACTGAGTCCATATTTTGGGGACCTTACAAGAGTTGGTAATAAAAATCGTGCCCCACGTACATATGATGCTCTGTCTTGGCCACTTTGAACTTCTCACCGTCATTAATCTTTGAGGCTGGGTTTATTTTTATGTAAGGTTACCTTTTCCTTGTTCTCTTGACACGGTGTACCATTTGCCAGCCACATTTTTGCCCTTTAAGCTCCTCAAGTCCTTATTTTAAATGGTCTGAATAGCTCTAGATTTCTCCTGCACTGTGAGATAATTTGTATAAGCATCCTGACGAGTCTCTGAAGCTCTCTTGGTGAACACATTTCTCTGGATAATAGGATGCTCGGATGATGGTTTGTCCTTTGAATCCTGACTTTTAGTTGTGGTTTCATGGTCTCTTTAGAAGATCCTGAACTTGCTTGAGGTTTTTGTTTCTGTGAGGAGGAAAAAAATATACTAAATCAAAGCTTTATAGCGTGCTTTCAATTCTACATTTTAACAGACACTAAAAGCTAAAGAACGAAGCTCTCTCTGAAGCATTGTTGGGTACGATAGCTAGGGAGGAGGAAAAACTCGCTGCTTTGTGGTTAAAAAAAGAAATCCAAGGATTCTTTGTGCTGAATGAGATAACACAGCCATGGCGTGCTCTCTTACATAGCTGGTGAAAATGACTTTCTTCCCTATTTCTTCCCCACCTCTTCCCTTACCTCAACTTACTGGCTCATTTACTCGGTACGAGGAAGAGCAGCTGCTAGGCAAACTGTACAGTGTCGTGAGGAGAAATCTGGAGGTTACACGGTATTTTGTAAGGTGATTTTATATCATCAAATGATGCACAACTGGGCAAAATAATTCCATTCAAAAATGCATTTCTACTGTTCAGTGACGGGGTTCAGAATACTAATGGTACTTTAACAGCAAGAGGGTTAATATATTTACTTTATTTCTCGGTCTTATACATTTGTTTTGATTCAGGCTTTATTTTCATTTTAAACTATTAAGATATTGTTGAAGTATACTTTACCTTTTTATTCCTGTTATTTCCAGCTTAAGTCCTGGGTGGCTATTATAAAACTATAAAGATATTTCAAGTCACAAGGCGTTTGGTACACCTCGAATTATATATTGGTAGCTTAGTGATTTCGGCCAGCACTGAAACCTGAATTAAAATCATGGATCAATTAAAGTTCAGCTAACATAATCTAATGGCCATAGCATGTCATATTAAGACTTTCAAGATGCTTATGATTTTAGGAGAGAACTAGTAGTTCAGCAGAATGCTTTCTTATTTCTGATTTCTCAGTTTGAAATTAAACCGACTGCTTTACAGAAGCCAAAAAAGGTTATTGTTTTGATAATTAATGGAATAGAAATGGCATTCTAACACTCAAACGTTATGAAATGTCAAGCTGTTATATTAGGAAGGACCCTGGATTGGAACCTAGAATCAAGTTTGAAAAAAGTCTAGGTGGCAGTGCCTGTGGCTCAGTGAGTAAGGCGTCAGCCCCATATACTGAGCGTGGGGTGGGTTTGAACCTGGCCCCTGCCAAACTTCAGCAAAAAGTAGCCAGGCGTTGTGGTGGGTGCCTATAGTCCCAACTACTCGGAAGGCTGAGGCAAGAGAATCGCCTAAACCCAAGAGCTGGAGGTTGCCAGGAGCTGTGACTGCATGGTATTCTACTAAGGGCTACAAAGTGAGACTGTCTCTAAGAAAAAGAAAAAGAAAAACTACAAAGTCTATCAATAACTACATATGACTTTAATTAAGTCATATTACCTTTTTATCCATGAGTTTCAATATATAGAATATATTACTGTGATTAGGCAGTTAGCTAGATATGAGCCAGGCAAATGATGGATGTGATTAGGCTAATTTGGATTAGATTGATTTGACCGTTACCCATTGTATCATGTGTCAGGCTGACTGGGGATGAGGCTGAGTAAGACCTTGCAGAGGGGTTGTTTGCAAGACCTTGCAGATGGGTTGATTAGAAAACAGAGTTAATTAAGACTCTGAGAGACTTCGAAAAAGCAGCTGATACTCCTCAGAGTTGTGTATAAACACAAAACTGTGCTTTCCATGGAGCCTGAAGTCCAGGGATTCTCAAACTTCCTGATGCCGCAATGTATTTTCATTGTTAAAAAGGGGTCGTGACCCACAGGTTGAGAACTGCTGCTGAATTCTCTATGATGGGCCCAGCTGGCTGTGCAGGTTGTTAATAAATGTTGTTTTCCTTGCTAAAACTTTATTTGCTCTTTTGAGTTATTTCAGCTACTACATTGAACCACTACACCACTCTAACATACTTATACATTTATTTGGAGGAAAGATGGAGCTATTAGTGTTCTATAGTATGGACCCAATGGAATTTCCCATGACAGAACAAATCATAATCACACAAGTGCCTGTGTACACACTCACACACATAAATATATATAGATTTACATATATTTGATTGTTGTTTTAACAGCTTAGGTAAACTACAGTGATCTAAAGAGGTCACAAATTCCTCCATTTCTCCTGCATGTTAACTAGCGATAAGGGACCAATAGATACTGTAACAATGAGAACTAAAAATTAGATATGCTTTCTCTATTAGAATAAAAATGCCAAAGAAATGCTTCAGGAGATCGATCTAAAGGAAGATTTTTTACATGAGAATTTGAAAGCACAGACAAGTAAAAATTACAAAACAAGATTATATCAAGCTAAAATTCCTCTACACAGGAAAGGAAACAATTAACAAAGTGGAGACAAGCTACAGAAGGGAGAAAACACCGGAAATCCAGCCATCTGACAAGAGATATCCAGAATATATAAGGAAGCCAAACAGTTCAAAAGTAAAAAGAAATCAATCCCCAAAAGTAGGCAATATATGAATAAATATTTCCCCAAAGAAGATAGAAATGGCCAATAAGAATGTGAAAAAAATATTCAACATTCCTAATCATCAGGAAAACACAAATCAAAATGACAGCAAGTTATCCTCTCACCCTCGTAAAACCAGCTGTTCTCAAAAAGGCAGAAAATGACAAGTGTTGGTGAAGATGTGGAGAAAGGAGAATGCCCATACACTGTTGGTGGGGATGTAAATTAATACAACAACTAAAGAAAATAGTATATAGATGTCTCAAAAAAGATAAAATTAGAGCTACCATATGATTCTGCAATCCACTGTTGTGTACATATCCAAAGGAAAGGAAAACAGTATGTGGAGAACGTGCTCAGGGTTACTGATTACACTACACACAAGGGTAAAGTGTGGAATCCACCTGTGTCCATCACTGGATGCATGGGTAAAGAAAATGGGGTATACATACAACAGAATATTAATCAGCCACAAAAAGTGAAATCCTGTTACTTGAAGCAGCATGGATATAACTGGAGACTCTTGTGTCAAGTGGAACAAGCCAGGCAGAGGAAGACAAATATATTCTCACTCATACGTGGGAGCTAAAAAATAATGAA
>NW_003852435.1:5562581-5567276 GCF_000181295.1 Otolemur garnettii
GAACACATGTGGACCCATCATTCTTTAGTTCCTCCATTCATGTTTTCATTCATCAACTATTCAATAATTTTCTTTCATTGAATTTTCACTACCTGTAATACGCTATCTAGTTTGCTGTTGCCAATATAAAGTTAGATAAGATGTATTTTTGGTTTATGAAACAGAATACAATAAACGTGTTGAAGGAAAACGTGGCTATTTAATAAAGTTGTACACAAATGTTATGTTAAGTAAATGGTGTGACAAGCAGCATACGGAAAGCAGAAAGGGGAAAGTGTTATTTGAGCTAGATTTAGAAGTATAAATAGTATTTTATTTTCCAAAATGTGACTAAAACTTAGAAAGGGAAGATCTTCTAAAATCAAATTAATTTGTTTTGGTTGCCAGTAATCTGAATGTATATGGTAAGAGGGAGAAGTACTTTTTGAGAATACATTTGGCTGAAAGTTGACATTTAAATAGAAATACTAGCAACACTGAAGGCACTGTAAAATGATTCTAGGCACCCTTATCTTCTATTGCTATTCTAACTTATACCTTAACTACCTCCTTCAAAGTGAATGTATAATTTTGTTCAATTGTAGATTGACCATGTCTGAGTATATGTATCTAATATGCCCTTTGTTTGCTTTATTCCTATAAACGAATAAAATACCTAGGATGGCATTGACTGAACATCCCCTTTGAAATACCAAAAGAAAATGATGATAACTGAGTTTCTATACTTTCCCCTGCTGAAAGTCCTACTGAATGACACTCTCCCATTTTGTAAGCACAACTTCTCCATTTCCTCTTTTCCCTCACTCTGTTACTCTGTTACGACCTATTGCATCTTTCCAGAAAGGAACAGGTTTATTTTTTTCTTTTCCCTTTTCCCTTTTCTTTTCTTTTCTTTCTTTGCTTTCTTTCTCTCTTTTTTTTTTCTCTCAGCTAGGGAAACTATTTGGAAAATTGTTTTTTTTAGTTTTGCCCCATGCAGGCTTGACCTATTTTGCATTGTTACAAGAGATGGAGGGCTTCATTCCTGCTAAATTTTAGCTTCAAAGAGTTCTGTTAATGACAGATATACAGATACTCCCCTATCAGCAGATAAACACAATCTTCCCTGGTTAATTACTTTATTTTATTTATAAAATTTATGTTTTTTTAAATGTAATAAAATGAATATATTTAATAATAAATTATTCTGATATAAATTATAAATTGTCCAGTAAAACATATGGAGAACTGTAATATTTACAACCACAAATTTTCTAACTATCATTTCATTTAATATCAATAACAAAATAACATAACCTATAAAATTTGAGTGAATTCAGATGATGATCTTGATAATTAAAGACACACGATTAAATAATGCTTTTCTTTCTTTTACTGTTTAAACTATCACAGAGCTTAAATTTCAATCTCTAGCAAACTATCTGCTTTTCCCCTTACCTAGTGTATGATGGCAATATTGATTAATTCAGTTGATTTTAATATGATGCCATTAGGTATGAATATGGCCTGTAATGTCTATGAGTCAAGCCTTTTTTTTTTTTTTTTTTTAAATAAAAACCCAATTCTGTGGCCGGGCGTGGTGGTTCACATCTGTAGTCCTAGCACTGTGGGAGGACGAGGTGGATGGATTGCCTGAGCTCAGAGGTTGGAGGCCAGCATGGGAGTGAGCCAGAGTGAGACCCCGTCTCTACCAGAAAAGAAAGCCAGGTGTTGTGGTGGGCTCCTATAGTCCCAGCTACTTGGGAGGCAAAGGGCAAGAGAATAGCTATAGGAAGAAAAGAAAAAAAAAAAGGGTGGCACCTGTGGTTCAGCGGGTAGGGTGCCGGCCCCATATACTGAGGGTGGTGGGTTCAAATCCTGCCCTGGCAAAACTATAACCAAAACGTAGCCAGGCATTGTGGTAGGAGCCTATAGTCCCAGCTACTCTGGAAGCTGAGGCAAGAGAATTGCCTAAGCCCAAGAGTTGGAAGTTGCTGTGAGCTGTGTGATGCCAGGGCACTCTACCGAGGGCAATAAAGTGAGACTGTCTACACACACACACACACAAAAAAAAAAACAATTCTGCACAATTTCTAGAGAGCCCATCACCAATCTGGGTCAGCTTTATTAATCCATCAGCCATTTTTATTTTTAATTCACAAGTAAAGAGAATATTTCAGCATAACCCAGTGCTATACCTTGGAACAAACAACTGCATATTTTACAAGAATATTATCTTATTACTGGAGGCAAGATCCTAATTACCTGAGTGTAATTACTAAGTGTTGGCTAAAATGCTGATTTCATTTTCTCAATGTATTAATGTTGCTTTTCTTGGCCTAACTCAATATAGCTGAGTTTGCAATAAATATATTCCATAAAATCTTCCAGAAGCAACTCTGCATTATTGGATTTTGTCTAAAAAAAGTGAATTTTTTTTCATAACATCAACTAATTAAGATTCAGTTTAAGTATACACTTTGGTCAATTGATGACAGAAACTAATTGAAAACTTATTTCTATGCCATTCTATCACTATTACTTTAGTGGTAGTATAGATGTTCATATGAAACTAAAATAACTAAAATATTACAATTGTATCTAAAATATTTGGATGAGTTATTGTGTTAAAAATGTCTAAATTTTTATTTTTTAATTTTTATGTTTTTTTAATTTCAGGTTAACAAGAGGGTACAAACAAGTAGGTTATAATATTTGCATTTTTTAGGTAGAGTTCGTCTTGCAGTAGTGTCCCACACGCAAAAAGTGTGCAATACACCCTTACATTGTGCCCATTAAGTGGGAGCACACCAATCCTCTCTCCTCCTCCTCCTGCCACCCTTCCTTGTTCCCCTTCCCCCTAACTTGAATTGAGATTTTCTCTTATGTAGACATGAATTAGATCATCGACTGGCTTTATATTAGTATTGAATACATTGGATACTTTCTTTTCCATTCCAGTCATACTTTAGTAAGAAGAATGTGTTTCAACTCCATCTGGGTTAATACAAAATATGTAAAGTTTCCATCTGTTTTGATGGCTAAATGGTATTTCATGGTATATGTATACCACAGTTTGCTAATCCCTTCCTGGATTGATGGGCACTTAAGTTATTTCCACATCTTGGCAATCATAAATTGAGCTGTAATCAACAATCTAGTGTAAATGTCTTCATGGTGAAATAATTTTTTTCTTCTAGGTAGATGCCTAATAATGGGATTGTGTGATCAAATGAGAGGTCTAGTTTGAGCGCTCTGAGTATTCTCCAATATTTTCTTCCAAAAGGGTTGTATTAGTTTGCAATCCAAACAACAGTGTAAAATTGTTCCCTTTTCTCTATATCTGTGCCAGCATCTGGAAGTCTGGGACTTTGTGATGTCAGCTATTCTCACTGGGGTTAGGTGGTAACTCAGAGCAGAGTGGTTTTGATTTGCGTTTCTCTGATGATTCGTGATGTGCAGTTTTTCGTATGTTTGTTAGTCCTTCGTCTGTCTTCCTCAGAGAAGGTTCTGTTTATGTCTCTTGCCCAGTGTTAGAAGGGATTGTTTGCTCTTTTTCTATTGATTGATTTTAGTTCTTTACGGATCCTAGTTATCAAGCCTTTATTCAATTCATAACATATCTTTTCCCATTCTGAAGGTTGTCTATATGCTTCAATGTTGTGTCCTTAGCTAAGAAGAAGGCTAAATTTTTATTTTAAATTTAGCAACTATAAATACTATGACTGAAATTATTATTATTGTTACTTCTATTATCTTATTTCATATTTAGATTTATCATGAATAACATGGAAAAAAATTAACACAGAAGTCACAAATGTGTTCATATTGCCTGGGAAACACACTTTGCTAAACACATGTTTAAAACATCTGTTTAATGTCTCTAATAGTTTTTACTTATAGTAAGCTTGTCAATAAAAAGAATCATTCAGAGAAAATATAACCAAAATTTACATTTGAATATACTTTGGAAGAATTCAATATATCACGTCTAAAAAGCTTTCCAATAATGTAATATTTGCACTTATACTAGAAATGCATAAAAATTATAGAACAGACAACTGATGTGGGGGAAAATGTTTCACCTGAAAGGCCTTATTTTTATAGTTGAAGTGATTTTCCAATGCAGGTATATTCATTGCAACTGTCCATCTAGTAGTCTTTGTCCGAATACTTATGGTATCTTGCTGCAAAATTTCTTCCCTTCCTTCAATTCTTCATGTATTTAAATTTCTAAATCTGTGTTGATAATTCTCCTTCATTTCAGTGTTTCTGTATCTCCTACACTTCAATTTCTTATTCATCTCTGATAATTCAAGTCACTTTAAAATATTAATGAACAGAATAACATAACTGATGTTTAATTATTGACCGTGGGCCATATATTAATATTATTTATCTCAGTTCTTGAAATCACAGTTAATCTTCCTAGTATCATAGTTAGTATTTTATTATATTCATTTTATAAATAAGAAAATAGAGGCCTAGAGAGGTGCTGACTTTTCAAAGTTATAATAAGAGACAAAGGTAGATATAGATGTTGATCTCTTTAAGTTGAAGATCATATCTTTCCATGAAGCTGTATGATCTCACTTGACTTTTTTGAGGACTAGATCTTCCTCCCATAGATAGAGTACCAGGTATAAGACAGGATCAGTTGCACTAGTGGACTTTTTTCTCTCTCTCCTTGTGTGTTGCTAAATTCTGTCAGTTATC
>NW_003852435.1:5567395-5570132 GCF_000181295.1 Otolemur garnettii
CTCAAATTACATTTCCAAACTTTTCAACTTAATTGACAGATGATTACCCAAAACATTTATGGGAAATTAGAAATCAACGTATTCAGAATATTCATATTTTAGTAATGAAGTGTAGACGCAAAAGTGATAAATGAGTTGCTTACAATCTATATAAGCCGTATTTTAACATCAATGAAGTTTTAAATTATTTAATTGATAACTTTTGTTGTGAAATTTTTGTGTTTAATTTACTAAACTATAAGATACACAAAATGGAACTAGGTTATGAAAAGAACTGAAAAACTTCTGCATAAATTATTTGTATATTGAAATGTGGCCCATGCTAACTTACATTATCACCTAACATTTGGTGAGCCATATTTTAGGATATCTTCATTTTAATATTAATTTTTTCACTTTTATTTATTCAATCATGACCTTCAGTGTGTAAAGTGCTGATAGTGTGATATAGTGGAGGGATGTGTGTTTTAGTATCATAAAATTCTTTCTGTTTTGGTGTTATCTGTTGTATACTACACAAGTTATGTAATATTTCTGAGCTTTATTTTAGGTAAAAGTTATAATGTTATAAGAACTAAATATGATAACTGACATAAAACTCCAATCACTCCTGTGATTCCTGTATCCCCAGTATTTGGTAACCTATTCTTGCACGTAGCTTCTGTAACTCTAACTCCTGAAATCAGCCTTGACCCACAGCTGCTGAGTGGATAGGATGTGTTCCCCTGCTAAGCAATAATTTTAAGTGCCTATGGTGACAATTATGTTCTGGAATGGCTTTGGAGCCAGATGAAGAATGCATATCCACCTCTGATGGAAATGTGTGATAAGGGAGAAACACACCTTTGTTATTCCACTGAGAGTCTGGAATGTTTGTTGTTGGTGATGGGGTGGTTGTTGTTAAAGCAACACAATCTAGATTATTTCAGATGATCCAGAAATAATTTAAATGACAGTTATTCTGTTAGATATTTGTGGTTTACTCTCCAATGTTCTTTCCTCTCTTCCCCAAAGTACCTAAATTCCATTGTGTCATCCAAGTTAATTTCATTCTGTCTACTACTGAGGAGGAGCATTTAAGACTTATTCCAATGTACTCCATCATTTCTTTGCAAAAAATATCTTTCAATTGTTGGACTCCAACACAAGTTAGTTGATACTCTCTTTTCAAATTACATCTATTAAGATATACTCAATGCTAGTAAAGACAAGAAGTATTAAATTGAGTTTAAAAAAAGTTGACACCTTGATACCCTCTCTTTTCCAAATACATATGCGCATACATGTATGCCCCATGTACACACACAAACACAGAACTCTCTGTTAACGTTACCCAACAAAAGAGAGAATAACCCTAATATCACTGATGAATTCAGAACTTATACACCAGCTGTGAACTATTGGTGCTTCACTATCCCAGTTTATTGTTTCAAATTACTGCAAGAAGGAAGATTATACTGAATCATCTGAGTGCTACAAAGGTACTGAGTACTATGAAGGTGAAGAGTACATGCACTACAGCTCTGGAACAGACTTCCAGAGGTCCCTTTGGGCTGAAACATAAGTAGGCAAAAATTTTGGCTCTGTATTTCAGACCATAGAACTGTCTAACACAGAAGTTAGGAAGTTGTATTACTAGATATAAATAAAAGAAAGCCAATTGTTGGTCCTTTGATAATTCCATGTCTTTAAATCTTCATAAATTGGAAGCAGGTTTCTAACTAGAGGAGGCCTTCAAAGTTTTCCAATGTTCTTCTCAAGTGTGTCATTGGAGAATGACAGCCAGTAGCAACTCTCCCAGTGAATGGAACCAAGACAACAACTTTGATTCTGACAAAAAATATACTGTATTTTCTTCCTTTGGGTAGAATATAGATGCATTTAACATAATAATCACCATTATTTTAACAGATAATGTTTGCTAAAACAGGTGCATAGCAACATTGGTTAACTAAGATAGTGGAGTTTGGGGGACTTTTGTTAAGATCTACCAGGATTTATTTCCTCTTCCATCTGTACTCTTTTAATTTGGAGGAGGGAGTGGGGAAAAGGAAATTCAAATGCTTCAAAGAAAACTAAATCCAATGACAAATATGTGGCCAGATCGTTTTGTCTGGACATGGCCATTTATTAAAGAGAAGACATATTATATAAATAGTATTATAGATTAAAAGCATTTTTATGGGAAATCTGGGGAAATAAACAGTTTTCTCTTGGTCCAGGTAATTATTTTGTGCTTATGTAATGTCTTAAACTGCTGCTGCCATTTTGCTTTCATAAGAGAAGCATCTTGAGAAGAAAATTGCCATTTAATTTGAGCGTCATAAAGAACAAAAACAAGAAAGAGCTCAGATAAAAAAAAATCTAATGTAACTTCAAAGAACCAAAAAGAGAAGAACAAATTAAGCCTAAAGTTAGCCAAAGGAAGACAATAGTAAAGATAAGAGAAGAAATAAATAAGACTAGAAAAACAATACAAAGCCCAACAATACCAACAATTTCTTATAAGTAAGCAAAATTAACAAACTTCAGGCTATACTAAGAAAAAGAATAAGACTCAAATAAGTAAAATTAGAGATGAAAGAAGACACACCACTACTGATCACAGATATTGAAAGTGTTCTGACTATTGGAACAACTGTATGCCAACAAAGTAGATGATCAAGAAGAAATGGATAAATTCTGAGATATAGACCACCTACCAAGATTGGGTTATGAAAAAATAGAAAATCTGAAC
>NW_003852435.1:5570502-5599515 GCF_000181295.1 Otolemur garnettii
ATGAAGGCTATGTTAACCAGTTGGATGAAAGTATTTCAAATTGTATACAGAAGCAGTACACTGTACCCCACGATAGTATTAATGTACATTGCTATGATTTAATTTTTGAAAAAAGGGAAAAAAATAAAATGCACATCAAAAAGAAAAAAAAAAAAAACAAGAAAATTCTCAACAAAATACTAGGAAACCAAATTCAACAACACATTAAAAAAATCATGCACCGTGGTTAAGATTTATTCCTGGGATGCAAGATGTTTCAACATATGCAAAACAATAAGTGTGATGTATCACATTAACAGAATGAAGGACAAAAAATGATATAATCATCTCATTAGATGCAGAAAAAGCATTTGACAAAATGTAACATCTTTTCATGATAAAAACTCTTACCAAATTAGGTATAGAAAGAATGTAACTCAACATATTAAAGGACATATGTGAGATGCCCACAGCTAACATTACTAAGATAAAAGGCTTGAATTCTTTTCCCTAAGATCTGGAACAGTACAAGGATGCCACTCTCACTACTTCTATTCAACATAATGTTGGAAGCCCTTGCCAGAGCAATTAGGCAAAGGAAAGAAACAAAAGGTAGCCAAATATAATTGGAAGAAATGAAATTGTTATTATTTGCTAATGACATAATCTTATTTTTGGAAAGCCCTACAGTCACTACAGTAAAATAAAATAAACTATTAGAACTAAGAAACATATTAGTGGTTTCAGGATACAAACTTAGCATACAAAAACCAGTAGTCTCTCTATGAACCATTTATAAATTAGCTGAAAAAGAAATCAAGGAAGTAATTCCATTTGCAATAGCTATTTTAAAAGGCTAAAGAATAAATTTAAATTTAAATTCTACAATGAAAACTACAAAACACTGGTGAAAGAAACTGAAATCAACACATTAAAAAATGAAAAAAATATCCTATATTCATGGATTGGAAGAATTTAGTATTATTAAAATGATCATATCACCCAAAGCAATCTACAGGTTTAATGCAATTGTTATCAAATGCCAATGACATTCTTTAAAGAATTCGAATTTTTTTTTAAATTTCCAAGAAACCACAAAACTAACACAAGTATCTATAGTTGTCCTGAGCAAAAAGAACAAGGCTAAAGGCTCGCATTACCACACTTTAAAATATACTACAAAATGACAGTGATTTTGATCTACAGAGCATGGTGCTGGCACAAAACAAACATATAAACTGATGGAACAGAATAGAGAACCTAGAAATAAATCCACACATTTACAGCCAATACAGTGGGGAAAGAAAAGCTCTTCAGTAAATGGTGATGGAAAAACTAGTTGTCTATATCCAGAAGAGTGAAACTGATGCAGGTTCCCTTCACCTACGGCTGAAAACAGACCCCATTTTTTGGGCCCAAGTAAGCTCATTAACCAGTTTGATCAATGTTCCACTAAGCTGCCACTCCCAGGAAGGGATGGAACTCCATAAACAAGACCACATTCCTACACCATCACAATTTTAGAATTACTTTCTGCCCACTGGCCTCTGGCACCATATTTTAGACATACATTCCAATTCCCCAAACTCTCCTGCCATATAGAAAGAGAAGGTACATAGAAACCTGGAGACAGAGACACTTGGGACTGCCCTCTGTTGTGCTGGAGGCTACATTACCCTCTTCTGTTTATCCATAATCTCTTCTTATGTAAAACAAAATCTGTACTGTAGTGATTTGTGAATTCAATCTTATATTTTCAGAGAACTAGGACCTGGCAGAAAAATTTTAGTAAGAAAACAATACCCCTATTTCTATACCCCTATTTCTCATCATATGCAAAAATCAACTTAAAATAGATTTAATACTTAAATGCAACACCTGAAGCTACAAAACTACCAAAATTAAATCTAGGAGAAATGTCACGGAAGATTCACTTCGGCCAAGATTTTTTTTTTTAATACTGTACAAATATTTTAGTATTTCCTGTCCCAAGGGACACATCTTTTATCATTATTATTATTATTAAATCATAGCTATGTACATTAATGCAGTCATGGGGTACAATGTGCTGGTTTTATATACAATTTGAAATATTTTCATCAAACTGGTTAACAGGCTATTAACTGGTTAACCAGTAGGCCAAGATTGTTATGATCAGACTTCAAAAGCCCAGGCAGCAAACTAAATATAGACAGACGGGACTATTTCAAAGTAAAAGGCGTTCACACAAAAAAGAAAGCAATTGACAGAGTGAAGAGACAACCTATGGAATGGGAGAAAGTATTTACAAATAATTATTCTGACAAGGGATTAAAATCCAGAACATAAAAGAAATCCAAACAACTCAGTTACCAAAAAGAAAAAATCCAGTTAAGAAAATGTGCAGAGGATCCCTATAGATATTTCTCAAATGAACAAATACAAATAGCCAATCACCACATGAAAAAATTCTCAGACCACTGATACTCCCAGAAATGTAAACTAAAACCACAGTGAGTTATCTTCTGTTAGAATTGCTATTATCAAAAAGTCAAAAAAAATATGGTAAGGAGATAGAGAAAAAGAACTCTCTACAACTCTCATACACTATTGGTTGTATGATAAATAGTATAACCATTATGAAAAACACTGTGGAGTTTCCTCAAAAAACTAAAATTGAAACTACCATCTAATCCCCTAATCCCACTACTGATATACATGCAGAGGAAGGGAAATCAGTATATCAAAGAGATATCTGGGCTTTCATGATTATTGAAGCACTATTCACAATAGCTAGAACATGAGATCATCCTAAGTGCCAACCAACAGATGAATGCATAAAGAAGTCATGGTGAGTGTGTGTGAGTGTGAGTTTGTGTGTGCATTATTCAATGATAAAAATGAAGTAAATCATGTGTTTGGGGACAACATGGATGAGCCTAGAAGACACTGTGTTAAGGGAAATAAATCAGGCACAGAAAGATAAATACTGCACGTCTTCACTCATATGTGGGAGCTAACATAGTTGAACTCAGAAATAGAGAATAGAATTATGGTTTTTAGAGGTTGGGAAAGGTAAGGAGAGAAGCGAATAGAGAGAGTCTGGCAAATGGTTATACAATCACAGTAAGCTAAAAATAATAGATGTGAGGGGTTCAGTAGCACTCCAAGTTGTATACAGCTAACAACGATATATTGTATATTGTCTAAAGGATAGAAGAAAGGGTTTTGAATGTTTCCAACATAAGGAGCCAAATGTTTGAAGTGATAGATATGTTAATTATCCTGCCTCAATTATTACATACGTATACATGTATCAAAATATCACCCTATACCCTTCACTACATGTTTGCAATTATTAAGGCTCAATTAAAAGTAAAAATATATATATAGCAGTATAATATCCCAACTCTTACACATGTAATGTAAATTTACTGTTTCAACGGGCTAGCTTTCAACTAATAACTTCAAGTTGAATCTTGTTCCAGTTTATTCACTTTTATCAGTAAGTACAAATGTTATAGCTTAGTAAAAGAATTTAATTTGGCAGATGTAAGAAGTGTATTACAATTTATTTTTATTCATCAACTTAAATATAGCAATTACATAGTTATAGGTAACAAACTGAAAATGGCCTATTAATAGCTATGAATTTTATTACTTTAAAGATGTTTACTGGGGTCTTTGCTAGTAGGGAATTTAGGATTATGGGTTCAAAGTCTGGGATTCACAAGGAATGAATGAGAAATTTTACCCCACATGAATTTCAAAAACAAAAGTAAACTCACTAAAACTGTTTTGCTATGTGGCTATTACTATATTTCATATTCAGGACGGTAGGATATTTGGTTTAGGCTCAATACATTTATTTCACATTTTTAAATACAGTAATGCTTAATATAAATAAAAATACCACCAACTTTAAATAAGATGTATTCACATATTTTTCTTCAATATGTACATACTTCTATCAACAATATATATTATTATATGAGCAAATATTTGTATAAAATAAGCCGTAAAAATCAAAATCTTTATTCATAGGTCTAAAATAACATACTTACAAATGAAATATTGCTATTATTATTGGTCTGAATAATGGCATAAATATTCAGTCTGTGTAGTGTGTGTGTGCGTGTATGCCTGAACATATATATTTTCAGTGTTTCCATATTAGACTACATGTTGAGATTCCTTGGTAGACTTAAAATATCAAAGAACATTCCAAGTAACTGATGTCCTCTAAGAAATGATTTATATTAAGTCATGATAGGACTGACAGTTTGCCATATATTTAAAAACTTTGTACATACTTCTACATCAGTTCCTGGAGAGTTGATTAAGTAGGACCAGACCTTTACCAGAAAGCCTGGAGAAGCACTTACTTGGTAACAACATGATGTGATAATACTGGTCATCCAAAAATGTGCAGGAAATGTGCAGGGCTTGACTGATGTAATAAATTTAATTGGCATGCCCTCAGCTGTAATAACAAAATGTAGATGTTAATATTTTCCATAAATTCTTCTTGGTTTTAGCATATTAATTAACTAAACAAGAGTCTTATTCATCTGAGAATTATGGGTATAATGTTGATTCTCAAATGAGAGTAGAAATAGACAATATATTCCGCTCATTTTAAACTTAAAATCTTAAATCAGATATTTGAAAGAATTTAACATGCGTGTGAGAGAATCATAGAGAGTACAATATAAAGCTTGTTCTTATAACGTAGGGTGTGTTTTATCGTGGTTTTGTCATATAAGTAATTGAAGAGTTGCTGTGCATCAAGAAATGAATCGTGTCCTTTATTAGTGCGGTAATAGCTACAGACCAAGATAGCCAGATTCAGAAATGCTTAGTACCATGTAATTAACCAACCATGAAATAATTTGGCTGACATCACCCAAGTCTACTTGGCTTCCAAATGATAATGCCAATATTCAGCTTGAATATTGAATTCAAGCATTCATTTGAATGCTTGTTTATATTTCAACTCTAAGAGATTGTATTATCTATATTATCAGGGAAAGCAGCAGCCCAGAGTTAAAGACAAAATTTTAGAATTGTTGGAAATCCTGGAGCTTCTATATTCACATAATATAAAATGGTTACTTATGAAAATTTTTTGAATTGTTGATAAAAACAATTGTGTTTATGCATTATGTCTTATCCTCAAAAACATTCCAGAAATATGTTATAAAAATTCAAGAAATAATAAAGTTTAGACACATTTAAAGCTACGATTATAATAAACTGGAAACATTGGCCCTGATTCCTTTAAGGGATGAATATAAATACAAGTTTATGAGAAACATTTACTTTTTTCTACAATCTTTGTCTGTTTTTTGGCATTAGGTTAATACTGTTGTCATAGAATGAGTTAGCAAATATTCCCTCTACTGGCGTCTTCTAGAAGAAATTGTAGAGAATTGGTACAACTTTTCTTACATATTTGGTAAAATTCATCCGTGAACACAACTGAATCTAGTATTTCCTGTTTGAAAGGTTATTAATTATTGATTCATTTTTAAAAATGCATACAAACCTATTTAAATTGTTGATTCTTTTTCTGTATTATTTTTTTCAACTTATATCTTTTTTTTATTAAATCATAGCTGTATACATTAATGCATTTATGGGGTACAATGTGCTGGTTTTATATCCAATTTGGAATGCTTACATCAAAGTGCTTAAAATAGCCTTCACTTCACTTTCTTAATTATTAAGACATTTACATTTGCAGGGTACATGTCAAATCTATTAAGTTACTAAGTGTAGAGTATAAGTGTCTTAACACAAATTGTGTCTTTTAAAGAGTTAGTCCATTTCACTTAGGTTATCACATTTGTAAGTGTAAAGTTGTACCTATTAGCCTTTTATTATCCTTTTAATTTCCAGGCAATATCTACTGACATCTCTTATTTCTGATATTAGTAATTTATGTCCTCTCTCTTTTTTTCTTAGCCTTGCCAGATGCTTACCTATATTCTTGATTGGTTCAAATAAACAGTTTTTGTTTCAATGATTTTTTTCTATTGATTTTGTCCTTCAATTTTTATTTTTTTTCTCCTGTACTTTAAATTTAATTTGCTCTTTTCTTCTAATTTTTAAAGTTGAAGCTTTAGATTTTTGATTTTAGGTCTTTCTTACTAATATATGCATCAGATGCTACAAGTTTCCCTTAACACTGTTTTCACTACATCTCACAAATTTTGTAAGTTGTATTTTGTATTTTAATTTAGATTGTTATATTTATCTTGATAGTTTTTTTTTACCTACATATTTTAGAAAGATGTTGTTTAATTTTAGAGTGTGAGGATTTTATAACGGCTATCCTCCTGTTATTGATTTCTAATTCCATTCCATGCTGTCCAGGAATAGACATTGTATGAATCCTATTCTTTCAAATTCATTAAGGACTATTCGTCGCCCAGATGTGCTCCATCTTACTGAATGTACCAAGAGATGTAGAGAATAATATGTGATCTTAGATAGTCTATAGACTTCAGTTTCATCTAGTTGATTGATATAGTACTGTCCTTACTAATTTTCTGCCTGCTGAATTTGTTCTGTTCTGACAAAGCAGTGGGTTTGCTTTTTGAAATTTAATTTTTGAATTTTTTTATTTTTTGAGACAATTTTATTTGTGTTAAAGTTTTCAACCATAATTCTGACCTTATGTATTTCTCCTTACAGTTCTATCAGTATTTGTCTCATGTATTTTTATGCTCCTTTACTGGGTACGTCCACTTTAAGGATTATTAGGTCTTTTTGGCTTATGGACTCCGTTATCATGTGTAAGACCCTCTTTAACATTGATATCCTTTCCTGTTCTGAGGTCTGCTTTGTCTGAAATTAATACAGCCACACATATGTTCTTTTGTAGTTTTAGCATGATATAACTTTATCCTATTTCCTTTACTATACATGTCTTTGTAGTTAAAATGAGTTTTCTATAGACTCAATATAAATATATTTTCTGATATACTCTGATTTTCTTATTTTCTGATTTACTCTGAAAATCTCTGTCATGTAATTGGCATATTTAGATCATTGACCTATAAGGTAATTATATCGTTGGATTAATATTTATTAAATTTGTTGCCCTTGTTCTTTGTTTCTATTTTGGTCTTCCACAATAGTTCTGGCTTTTGTGATTTTAACTGACCATTTTATATGATTCCATATTTCTGAGCTAATCCGTTATACATTTTACAATTAATCTAGCTCCATTTTCAAATATTACTATACCACTTCACAAGTAGTGACAGTACCTTAAAATAGGAAAATATTTCTAATTCTTCCCTCTTATCTCTTAATATTATTGCTATCAGTAGTTTCCTTTACATATAACTATAAATGAGCATGTATATAAACTTATATGTAAAATGCACACATGATGAAATGCATTGTCACTACTAAGATTTTGCACAAATTCTGACAGGTAATTAATTAAGAAAAATAAAAGTTTTTTTTTTTTTTAAACCTTTCCTTATTCTTGCTTAAATTCTCTTCTTTAGAAAGACCTAAGTTTCTGGACTATATAATTACAATTTCTCTGTAGAAGTTCCATTAACCCTTTTGTGTAAGGCTAGTCTAGCAGCAAAAGACTCCCCCAATTTTTGTTTGTTTGAGAAAGTCTTTATTTTTTTTTTTCATCTTTGAAGGATGATTTCACACCACACAGAAATCTGTACACACTCCTCTATTCTCTTCTTCTCTCTCTGGTTTATGAGAAGGTGTATCTGATTTTTGGTCTTTGCTCCCCTGTAGGCAAGGTATTTTTCTCCTTGGCTTCCTTCAAGGTAATCTGTCATCTTTGCCTTTCTGAGGTGGGTTCTTAAAATTTGTATTTTTGTTTTGTTTTTGTTTTGTATTTTCCTTTGCATTTTCTGGCTTCCCTGGATCTCTGTTGCGGTGTCTGACATGAATTGGTGTGAGATTCTCAATTATTATGCTTCGAATACTGTTTTTGTTCTCTTCCCTCTTTTCTCCTTCTTCTGGTAGTCTCGTTAGTGTGTGTTACTCCTTTGTATTTGTCCCACAGTTCTCAATATTCTGTTCAGTTTTCCATCTTTTTCTCTGTGGTTTTCAGTTTTGGAAGTTTCTACTGTTAGCTCCTCAAGCACTGGGATTTTTCCTTCGGCTATGTCCAGAGTACTTATGAGTTCATGAAGTCATTCTTCATTTCTGTTATAATTTGTTTGATCCCAAGTATATGTTTTTTGGTTCTTTTTTAGAATTTTAATCCCTCAGGCTACATTTTTCTGGTTGTTCTTATACTTGGATTATTTTTCAGTAAATCTGTTAACATATTGTTGATTTTTTAAAATAACAATAATGGTGTGGTAATTCCATTATCCCTATCATATCTAACTGTAGTTCTGAGGCATGCTGAAATCTCTTCGCTCTTCTTCTTTTTTTTTTTTTTTTTGGGGACAGAGTCTCACTTTATTGGCCTTGGTAGAATGCTGTGACATCACAGCTCAGAGCAACCTCCAGCTCTTAGGCTTAGGCGATTCTCTTGCCTCAGCCCCCCGAGTAGCTGGGACTATAGGCACCCACCACAAGGCCTGGCTATTTATTTTGTTGTTGCAGTTTGGCTGCGGCTGTGTTCGAACCCACCACCCTTGGTATATGGGGCCAGCACCCTACTCACTGAGCCACAGGCGCCACCCTTCACTGTGTTTCTTGCATTTGAATATGCCTTGTAATATTCAGTTATCAGGTAGATATTATTTTGGGGGATGAAATAAATTGCAGCAAGGAGCCCTCTGTGATATGGTAAGGTGTGGAGGGAGTTAAAGCCCTCACTCTATAGTCCGAGGAGTGGTCTCAATCTTTTGACAAGCTGTGACATGAATTGTGAACTTTATTAGTGCTTATGAATATCTGTTTCCTCCTTTGGGTCATAGAATAAGACTGAAGGGGAAACAATGGGAGTATTTTCCTTTCCCCACATGGAACACTAAAACCAGCTAATGTTGGGTAGTTCCCTTGCCCCAGGTAGGTCAGACTCTGATTAAACCCAGTAGGTTGGGCTCTGGTGAAATAGTTTCTCCTTCAGGACTTGTTAAGAAGAACAGAATACTGTTATGCATTTCAAAGTGATTCTTTTTCCTTTCTGTTTTCAAAGAGTAAGAGGCGATTTTTCTTTGATACTTACTGGAAAGACCTAGTAGAGCTCCAGGAAGTGAAACTCAAAAGAGTGTGGGTTCTCCTCTATGACTGTGTTGCCCTGGAGTTTTTAACTCTCAGAAGTATAATTCATTAATCAATTACAATTTAAGTTTCCCTTCTCCAGCACTGGTTCTCATAGAAGATTTTGCTTATGGGTTTCTGCTCCAATAAGTTCTCATCCTCTGTATCTGGCTGTCTCTCTGGTTGGGAGTGGGCAGCTGTTTGTTCTGCGTCCTCACTTCACTGTCCAATCTTGGAAGAGTTGTTTATTTTCGGTTTCCTTAGCTTTTGTAAAGCTGGATATGAAAATCTTAAAGTGGAAGTTTCTGATGCAAGATGACATGAAGACGGTGGAGGAAGATGGTGGGATGTAGTGTTCAGCAGGTACAAATGGGGAGAATAACCGGGGGATGCTATACAGTCCAACATTTCTGGACAGCTGAAGAGATAGGATCTCAGACAGTAGCTGGGAACATCGGAAGGAACAGGCTGAAACATCCTGTATTCTCTATATGAATGTTAAAGGCTCATTATAGGAGACGCTAAGACTGCAATGTTTCTATTCAGTTCTGAAATATCTGCTGGGATATTGTATCAGACTGCCTGTTTGTCTTTTTTTGCAGCTTTTTAGGAGCGTCTTTTAGCAGCACAGCATCAGCCACTGAGCCTGCATCATCATGGCATTTCTCACATGCCAGAGGGTTTACAGTGCCAGAATCCATATTGATCCACTTTATCTGGTTTACCTTTATGGAGCATTTCACATCTTTGTTGATAACGCTAACTGAGTTGCTGAAAGACTGAGAGATTGTTCACAGCGTATTGCAGTAATGATTGTAAAGTGTCTTTAGAATGCAGTGAAATTGACAAGAAGAAGAGCTTATGATTCTGAATGCATCGACAATGGGCCCTTAAGATGATTATCTCCAATGTACAGAGTATATTTAGCCTAAATCCAATCTGAAAACTTTTGAACTACTGTCTCAGTCACACTATATGTTGTAGTATTGCAGAAATCACTCTCCAGTAAAAGCATGCCGTTGTATCTTTTCTGTTTCTATGGTTAATACAATTTCAAATTTCCCTATGTGCGGTATTCTTCTGTTTTGCTGGGTAGACTGTAGATTTTTCTCCTGCTGAGCTTCAAAATCTGCATTTGTCAGCTTTGTTCTGCTCCTGTTATCGAGCAAATACTTGCACTCTGATTTTTTTAAACACAAATTATCTATCATCTATACTACAGTCTATAGTACTGACCTCTGCTCTAGAAAATGCCAATCTCTAGTAATACTATTCCATTACTCACTTCTGGCTAGGGGTATATACCATTTTAACATATAATTACATCATTATCTGAAATTTCTATGTATAATTTAGAGTCAAATATACCTATAGAACTTGTTTCTATCTAGAGGATAGGGCTTTTGAACTCTTTTAGCTACTTATTTTGCTAAATAAAATTCTTATACTCATGTTAATAAGTATATTATTTTAATCTTACAGATAAACTTTCTCTGTGGAAAATAAAAGGTTTTTTTTATTTGCTTTGCCTATACCACTCTACCACAGGTGCATAATTTTCTCACTTTATTGTCCTCAAATTGTAGTTATTTATTAGTATTGATTAGATTAAGTTTTAGAGCTTTTGACAATGTAAAATAATTTACATGTTGTAAGTCAAAATTATAATTTTTTCTTATACTCTTGTTTTCTTTAAAAGTAATCTGTTTCCTGTCTTCATCTTCTGTGCATTTAACATGAATTCAGCTCCAAATTCTCTCTCTCTTTTTTTTTTTTTTTTTGAGACAGCGTTTCACTTTGTCACCATTGGTAGAGTGCTATGGATTCACAGCTCACAGCAACCTCCAACTGCTGGGCTCAAGTGATTCTCTTTTGCCTCAGCCTCCTGAGTATCTGGGACTACAGGCACCCACCACAGTGTCTGGGTATTTTTTGTTGCAGTTTGCTTGGGGCCAGGTTCAAACCTGTCACCCATGGTATATAGGACCAGTGCCCCACCCACTGAGACCACAGATGCCGCCCTCTCCAAATTCTTCAATTTTTCTCTTTCTATTTTTTTCCTTCCACTTCCTAAAAAATGTTGTTACTAAGATAGGCTTCCTTGAACCTGATCCTAAAATTGCCTTTTCATTGTGATTATGCATTTGTCTATCTTTGTCATTGTGTATTACAAGATCGTTTCTCAACATTTTTCTTCATCAGTTTCATTGACGTTTTCCAATTTCTGATTGTATTTCTATTTTTAAAGAGCTCTTTTTTATTATCGTCAAATTCCATTTTTTACACCATTCTATTTTTATTGATGCGATATCTTCTCATATTCCTTTTAGGTGAATATTAAAATCGTTTTTAGAAAAGTAATTTTTGACTGCATAATTTCAAATTTCTTTGAATTGTTTTTTTTCTCGATGGTTGTTTTGTTTTCTTTCATATTAGATTTTTGTTTAACTCATAGGCTTGAGGAAGAAACTATTTTGCACATAATTAGGCACTAGAAGGGAGCATTACAATTTTCTCTATCACTGTCATAGATAATTGCTTGGAAAATTAACTGGGCCTAGGTTATTTTGATTTTCAATATAACATTATAAAGACAGCATGGGAAATGCATTCATTTGTTGCAGTAGATTCAAAACTGCTTCCAAAGGATACCTGAGGATTGTGTTCCCTTGTTCTCATGAACTTCTTGAGAGTTTTCAAAAAAGTTGAGCACCCAAATTAGATTTTTCATTTTTCAACATACATACTAATTTCTTACCACTTAATCTTCCTTTGTCTTAAAAATGAGTTTGTCATGAGTGATAGTATAAATTATAAGAGAACCTCACTTAGAGCACAACTTCAAATAGCTAAGTATTCAATTCCATAAAACATTTTATTGACAAAAATAATATTCACCAAAGATTTACATGTATGCTATCTCTCCAATGTTTTATAATATAATTATCTTCTTTAAATGCAGTTATTTAATCACATTAATTTGTCAACAGATTTGTCTTATGGGGTATGCACTAATATTCCCCCTTGGCAACAAGAAAAGACCACACAAAGTCATATTTGGAAGGCAATATAAATGTTTAATATACTGTTCAACGTATTATTTAGCATTTTCTCTCTATATAAATCACATATGAGATTTTTTTTTAAACAATTGAGCCCTTGAGGAACTATCATGAATGTTGTAAGAAAGTATCATGAAGTCTTAGTCAGTACCCTATCTTAATTGCTTATTATAAAGTACATGCTACATATATATATAATTTGGAACAAAAAATAGAATAATTTCATTTAATTGTGTGCATTTTGTTCAGCAATTGTTTCAGTCTTAATGTCAAAAGGAACATTTAGATAAATAAGATTTCAATGTAATTGAAGAAAAGATTGGGAAGAAGAGAGAGAGGAAACTTCAAAAAAGTGTTAATTCACTCTTACAATTATGGTGAGGACAGATTTGAGATTAGTACAAGCCTGCACTTGCCAGCTCTCAGAAATGTGTCTATGATTTAGCATCATCTGATACATTTACGAATTAGCCCTATTATACGACCATGTACATCATTTACTGGTAGTGTGTAAGTTATTTTCAAAGTTTTATTTTGTGTACTCCCTTGAAACTCTACTATTTTAAGGCATGTTAAGCTACACATTCTTTTCATATGCTTTGCTAAATTCTGAATCCCCTTACGTGTATTAATTCAAAGAATAAAACACAGAAAAATAGTTACTAATGCAAGTTTTACTGCCATTTCCCCTTTGTGAAAGGGAGAAAAATTATCTAAAAATATACCAAATATCTGCGGTGATGCGTCAGCCAGCTTTCTGTTTGTTTAGTATTACAAAAAAGGTAGTCTTCCCAAGTATGCAAGTTAAAAAAAATGGGACATATTTTAGTTTATACAGCCAATATCAATGTTTATAATTTCTGCATCTTGCCATATATTTTTATTCAGAATGTGTCATTGATTTGAACGAGCAATTCTGTGTATGGATTGATAGTGGGATATGGTGAATAGCACTAAAAAGAGCCTAAATACAAAATAGCTTCTGGCTAAATGCCTTATCTAAAACATTAATCCATCTGTTCAAATTAAGCCAATATATGTCTCAAGAAAATAAACTACAAGTAAATAAAACTGAATGTTGAAATAATGTGTATCTGCTCTCTAGGACAAATGTGTTCTGGATGTAAAAACATCATTGCTGGGGTTTTTAGCCTATTCTGAAGGGCTGTTTCTATGGTTTTCCACATTTAAAATGGCTGTCTTGAGATAAAGGAGTCCGTCGTGGTAAAGTCGATCTGAATTATTTTAACTTTATATTTTTCTATAAAGTGGGCCATAAATATATACAAATGTATTCTGCACCACATTCCATATGAATCTTCGAAGTTATCAGCAGTACACATCACATCCTATTCTCCTCCTACGTGATGAGTGGGCAATTGGCACGCACAGATAGAGCAGGTGGCAGTGAAAGGCGTGGGAAGTCGGAGTGTGGAGCATTTGTAGGAATCTGCTTTGCTTTCCTGTACCCCCGGTCACTGATAAGAAATCAATTAAGTCATTGTCTGACTTTTGAAACCTCCACTAAATCGGCTTTTAAAAGTTAAAGTCATACCCTGGGTACAATTTGCAAACGTGAAAGGATTTTTATAATTTAAGTTGCATATGTAATGAATGATACAAGATAACACATTTCCCCAGATATATAAATTTAAGAGGTGGAAAATTTGAAGGAGATCTAACTAGAATAGTGATTTTCAACCAGTGTGCTGTGGCCCTCTGGGGTGCTTTAGGAGGATTTTAGGTGTGCTGGGAAGATTTTTAAAGATCATTAATTGATTATTTTCCAAAGAAGGTCAAAGCACAGTAACATATTCTATTTTTTTTTTCTCATTTTATCTTTTGATGAACATAATTTAAGGGTGTCATGGAAGTTTAGCTGCAGGTTCAAGTGTGCTGTGAAATCTAAGAAGGTCGAGAAACACTGAAATAGAGAGCAAAGTTTGGATCTTTGACTGATACCTGGAAAGTAATCTCACAGGAGAGTTAAGGGCATAGAGGAATGGTTCACTTTTCTCAGAATTTCCCTCTTTTTCTTTGTATCTGAGACACTGTAACTGTCTTCCAGTGCTTATCTTTCTTAGGTCACCAATTAAGAGCTCTCTCTCTCTCTCTCCCCTCCGCCCCATCCCCACACTCTCCCCTCTTCTGCCGAATCCTCACACTTTTATCCTTGGTCATTTTCTTTTCTCATTTTCCTGATTGAAGGGGGGTTTTGTCTGTCTTACAATAGTGTCTATACTTGGAATGTCTAAAATTTTATATCGGGCCTTGAAAATTCTTCGATTTCTGGTATATGAATTTAGTCTGAATTTAAATAGAGAATCACTTTTTGCAATTTATGCCCTGTAGGTAAAATCAAGTTCGAACGGGCCTATCATACTGTGTATCAATTTCTTTCCCCAAATCTATTTCTAGATTTACTTTTCCTATTATAAGAATATTATCATCTATTTGTTTGCTAAAGCAAAAAAAAAAAAAAAATTACCTTCCAAACATATCAGCTTTCAAATCATTACAATTAATTACTCATGTTCTATGACTAAAACATCTCTTGCAGAGGTTTTCTTACCTTTCAGCATCTCTTAATAGCTTTCGCAGCACTTTTTTATTTCCCACAAATAATCTCAACACCTTTCAGTATTTTTTTTTTTTTTTTTTGAGAAAGAATCTCAAGCTGTCACCCTGGGTAGAGTGCTGTGGCGTCACAGCTCACAGCAACCTCCAACTCTTGGGCTTAAGCAATTCTCTTGCCTCAGCCTCCCAAGTAGTTGGGACTACAGGCGTCTGCCACAATCCCAGCTATTTTTTGTTGCAGTTGTCATTGTTGTTTACCTGTCCCAGGCCAGATTCAAACCCATCAGCCTCGGTGTATGTGGCTGGCGCTGTAACCACTGTGCTTGGGCACCGAGCCAACATTCGGTAATTCTATCATCCCTTCTTTTCAATCCATTCACCTTAGATTGCTGCCAGAATTTTCACAGCAGCACCAAGTATGTACATTAAAATACCAGATTTAATGTACTTTTCTGCCTCAAATCATTTTGTTTTTCTCAATTATTTTTGAATAAATTCAAAGGACTCTCTGTAACATAGCCTAAATTATTTTCATTTTTGTCTCTAAATCTTATCATCTTAAAATATATCCAAACTGAATTAATTGCCGCTGTCTCACTTGTGTCATGATTTGCATATCTTTTAAATTATGAGTCCTTTGTCTTTTCTTGATCTAGCTCTTTAAATCTGGTAAATCTGATGGACACATCTGACAAACATCTACTTCACATTCAGATTCAAGTACCATGTCTCCTCTGAAGCCTTCTCAGGAGTAGCACAGTAGAAATTCAGTTCTGCCTATTTATTCCCCACAAAGTTAGGGAAACCTCAATTTTCATAGCTGATGGTAACTATATGCTTATATGACAGCAAAATTGTAGGCACTGGTAAGTATTAGTAATTTAATACAAAAACTGAACTTGTGACTTTTCCTGTTGAGTTGGGGAAAAAAGATACCAAGCATCTTTCCAGAAAACTGTAAAGAATGTGCTTGAGATCAAAGCCACCATGCTACCTATCAACAAAATGGGCTGTAATATCCAAAGGCAAACCGTTGTCTGTGCACAGAAATCACTAACAGCTTTAGAATTACCCCAACTGATACTCTCCTCCATTACAGAGCATTTGAAGGGATGCCTAGGGCAGAAAATAGACACTAAACACGAAATCCTCATCTCTTCACTGTGGGGAACTCAGTGATAACTGGACTATTAGAAAGAAAACATTCTGTGTGTTTTTTGACTAAGTTTTCCGTGTCTTTTTTTTGTGCTTTTTCAAAGTAATTTTAACCCTGAGGAGGGAGCAGAAGCAACAATTGCCAGGCTAGGATCAAAATTAATAGGCTCGGTATTGATCAAACCCAGCTCTTTCCTCCAAGTTCTTGCCAGAGTCAAATGTAACATTTCTTCAGTTCTACCTTTGATTGTCTATAGGGACTATCACTAAGAGATGTACGTGCTCCAAAGTGTTAGTTATCTCATTTAGCCCATCAAAAATGGCAGAACAGTGTGTTGGGTAATGGAAAAGAGCATCCAGAGATTTGAACAGAAAAATTCTTAAAGAATAATAAAGAAAAGAGCTTAATAGGGAGAAAAGAGGTAAATTTACAATTTGCCATTTACTGTCCATGACTACAACTATTATCATTAGTTATTACACTTTTTGTTTATTTCCAAGTACAGTAACAAAGTCATAAATTGATCTTCTTAGTTACAAATTTATAATACTAATAATTGGGGTTTTTAGAAAATGGTTTATTTTCTTCATGTCTTCCTCCTTTAAGTCAAGAGCAAGGTTTACATATACCATCTTTATTATTTTTATTTTTGTTCAATATTTTTAAAACGTTTAATTTGTATACTATAATCATACTTATTATGGGGTTACAATTTGCTATTTCAATACATATAAATGTTGTATATACATTGGATATACATTGTCACATCCATTTATCATTTCTCTGCTTAAGAACATTCAAAAAATCTCTCCTCTAGATATTTTGTAATATACATTACTATTAACCATGGTCACCCTGTTGTGCAATAGAACACTGGAACTTATATCACTTGTCCATGTTTTTAAAAAACTTCAGTGTATGTCAGGCACAGTGGCTTATGCCTGTAATCCTAGCATTATGGGAGACTGAGGCAGGTGGATTGCTTGGACTTAGACATTCAAGACCAGCCAGAGCCAGAGCAAGACTCTGTCTCTAAAGATAGGTGGGCATTGTGGTGGGAGCCTGTAGTCCCAGCTACTCAGGAGGCTGAGGCAAGAGGATTGCTTGAGCCCAAGAGTTTGAGGTTGCTATGAGCTATGACACCACAGCACTCGACCAAGGGTAACAGGTGAGACTCTGTCTCAAAAAAAGAAAAAAACCTTCAGAGTATTATGTGAATATGAAAGTTTTGGTTACATAACTTGCTTTTGTGCCATTTAAGTTAAAGTTCTAAGATAGCATCACCCAGATCTCATGCATTGTGCCTGTTACATATGATTTTACCCAATCCTTCTTCCCCCCTACCACCTGCTTGGTCTCTATTGGGTTTCACTACCATCTATGCATATGGGTGTTGATCAGTTAGTTCCAATTTAACAATGAGCACACGTAGTGTTCTTTTTTTTTTTTTTTTCCCCCCTTGTGGTACTTTATTAAGAAGAGCGGTGTTGGGTTCCAAGCAAGTTGTCATAAATGATATTAGTTCACCATAATGGCTACATAGTATTCCAATGTACATATGCCCCATTTTATTAATCCACTTGTGTACTGATGGGCACATATGCTGATTCCACATCTTTGCAATTGTGAATTGTGCTGCAATAAACAGTCATGTGCATGCGTCCTTCTGATGAAATGACTTTTTTTCCTATAGGTAAATACCTGAGAGTGGGATTAAATAGTATGTGTGCTTTTAATTCTTTGAGCTGTCTTCATACTGTTTTTCACAGAGGTTGTACTAGTTTTCAGTCCCCTCAACAGTGTATAAGTCCTCCTTTTTGCTCTGCATGCATGCCAGCACCTGTTGTTTTGGGACTTTGGCAAAAGCCTCATTCTCACTGGAGTTAGGTCATACCTCATTGTGGTTTTTATTTGCACTTCCTTGATGATTAGGGACATGAACATTTTCTCAAGTGTTTATTTGCTGTTAGTATATCTTCCTTGGGAAATCTTCTGTTCATCCCTTTTGCCCATTATTTTCAAGGGTTGTTTAATGTTTTCTTGCTGATATGTTTGAATTCTTTATAGATTCTGGTTGTCAACCCTTTATTGAATGGTCTGGCCTACACACAAATTCCTCCCATTCTGTAACTTGTGTTTTCACTTTATTGATTGTTTCCTTGTCTGTATGGTAGTTTTTAAAATTTAATCAAGTCCCATTTGGTAATTTTTGTTGTTGCTGTGATTGCTTTTGAGCTCTTCTTCATAAATCCTCTGCTTAGGCTGATAAGTATAAGAACTTCTCCAACATTTTCTTCTAGAATGCTTACAGTTTCACATCTTAAGTATAAGTTTTCTATCCCTAGTGAACTTCTATGAGTGGTAACAAGTGTGGATCATTTTTCAGTCTTCTACATATAGCTATCCAATTATTTATTGAATAAGGATTCTTTTTCCATTGTATGTGTTTGTCTGCTTTGTCAAATGGCAATATGAGAATGGTTTCATATCTGGACTCTCTATTCCGATCCATAGATCGATGTCTATACCATCTTTACTGTCTACAGTAGCATTTATGGAAGCAACTGTGTTAGATGTTTTATTCATGGCTTATTTCCTTAAGCAAATATTTGTTTTTACATTTTAAAAAAGATGAATGAGGACACAAAATATTACTCAGTTGCTCTAATTAGTTACTTCCAATTTTTTCTCCAGGGATTTTTTTTCTGAATATCTTTGTGTAAGAGTTCAGTTTTGGTGGTTAAATTTAGATTAATAATATTAAAGTAAGGATCAGAAATTTTATCCAGTGAACAAGACATTTTATCCAGAAAGTAGAAATGTACCTGCTTTCCTTTTCATGAATAAATGCAAGAATATAAATACAATAATAACTCAATAAGGAATTGAAATAAAAAATTTATTCGAGACTTATGTTACTTAATAATAGTTGTGATTTCCTTTGGTGTGAATGTTAGAATCTCATCTCCATCCACCTGGTACTGATTTGCTAGTTATATGTGGATAATAAACTTAACTCTTACTTTCAAATTTATTATTGTCTCTTTCAATATCCAGTCTCTGAATTTTTTTTCACGTAACAGTCTTTGACGTCAACCTTTCTTCAGAGCCATATTGTTATTTCACTGGTTTACAAACAGAAAATGTCTATTTTCATCATTGCAGGACCAAAATTCAGCAAGTTTACAGTGGACATGATCTCTTTTATCTCCTCTTGCCTGTGACTGTCATTATATTATCTGCCAGTGAACTTATTCACTTGAGTGTACAGAAGTATATTTAAGTTTGAGAACACAATTGAATGCCAAACACGTTTCTGATGTGAAAGAATTTACTCCTGTAATAAATAGAGGATATAAGTCAATATAAAAATTACCATGATGTAAGCAGAATGTAATAACACATGAAATTGAGAATTAAATATAAAAATACAACGAGAGTTCACATCTCTGGAGAATTGAACTAGTGCCTTCCTTTCATGTTTCTAACACATACGACTCAGCACGTAATTATTAAGTACCTACAAATAAATCTTTTGGAAACTCTCTTAGAATCTTATTTTCCTTTCATCCTCATTACTAGTGCTCTACCCTGGGGCATTTATCTTTTCCCACAAAGTAAGGTTATTTCCTTCATTCAAAATCTACTAATGTAATTGGTTTCATAATCCAATTTCTAAATTTTATACTGATCCTCTTTTCCCTTATAAATATATTTAAAACTAATCATTATCTTTCTTTAAGCAATACCCCTTCTCTTATCTTCTGACTACTTGAATAAAATATCTGCTTCAACAGGCCATATGCATTTAACCACAACCACTTTTCCTTGTTTTGTTTTCCCCTTTTATATACTTGACATTATAATGTTTAAAAAACATCATAGTTTACACTGACTGTGAAGCCTACCCAAAATATCTCAATATATATATATATATACACATGCTATACCTATCTTGTCCAGCTATAATTGAGCACATGATTTTAGATTTCTCCCCTACTAGTTTCATGATCCTGTAAACTTTTGACTTATGAAGCTATATTGTAAACTCAAAACTAGTTGTCATATCTTCCAAAGATTTTTGTCTCTTTCAGAGAATTTTTTAAAAACATAGACTTTCAAAATGTTTATAAGCAACATTCTCTATATAATTTAATAAACAAAGAGTTATCACATTAAGACAATCATACATAATTAACATTTTTTAATATTTTATTTGCAGTAAGAATACAAAGATGTGAAATGCAAGACGTTGCTGTCTTTTAAAATATTCAGAGAACTGATGAAAAGGAAATTCTGGGTTTAATGTTTCCAGATAATTACACCTGTTCTCTATTTAACTTTAAATAGATGCATAATTCATATTCAAGCATATTTTCCTAGTGTTTAAAAGATTCCTTATTTTAAATTAGACACAATTGGTAGACGAACTCATACTTTTAGTAGTATTTAAGAAACAAATCATATTAAAAGAACATCATTTCTCATCTATAGTTTTATCTGTGTGGTAATTTTACACTGGGGGGAATTAAGATAAAGAATATAAGCAATAAAATACCTTTAATTTTCATTTTGAAAATGTAAGACACAAAGATTTTAAAAGCTTTACTTAATAAGTTTTACAATTTTGCAAATTGCGGCATATTTTTTATAAAAAAAGATTGCTCATTTTTTTCACATTAGAATACTAAGAAACAAGGAGCAAAATAAAGAAGAAAGGAGAGGTATTATAAACTTAAGGGTTCAATAATTATCCCATAGAAACTTTTTTTTCTAAAGTTTACTTGCTTCTTTTTACTGTTTTAAGGTATATAGTCTTAATACAAACAGAGTCTTGATAAGTCAGCCAATTAGAGGCTGACTCAAGGGCCAAACACTAGCTGACCCATAGTCACACACCACAGATGTAATGTTTTAATACTCTGATAGCCTTATGTCCAAACAGACAGACTCCACTGGCCCAATTAAGGTGACAGAAGAAAACAGACATTTCTTCTCCTTATCTGGTCCGAAGCAAGTCTTCCTGTATTGGACAAAGTTTAAAGAAATCACTCTCCCGGAGCACACAGCCCTGCCCTGGCAGAAAACGGCCTCAAGGCCTCCAGCCTTGAACTTCCTAAAACAAAATTCTAGATTAAACAGATACTATCAATTAATAGATAATTGATATTGTCCTGATTTTTCAACAGGAAAAATAATCTAAAATGGTAGATTTGTTTAATGTCTCATATAAATTTTAATGAGCAAGTTAAATGTAACTGTTGAAAATAAATGGAGTTTAATCATTTAGATTTCAAAAGAGATAAATTTTATAAGTAAACTTTTCAGAAATAATTAAGTTCTAAAATTCCTCCTTAAATATAGTTTCACAAATCTTTCTTTCTGATAACTGGAAACCTTAAACACGTGCTAGGAAAACGTGAACAATAGGTATTCATTAAAGACCCAACCATGGGAAAGTAATCATGCCTTATATGGTCAAAGCTGGCTATAATTAGATGGATTTACATATAAGGTTTTATTAAAAATTTATGAAAGGGTCTTGGCCTGACAAATGCAATTAATATAACCTGAATGTATCTACCCCCATTGAATCCTCAACAATAAAAAACAAAATAAAATAAAATAAATAAAGATTAGTTCAAGTAGTACAGTTGGCCTTTGGACAACATGGATTTGAACTGTGTGAGTCTATTTATATGTGAATTTTTTTCAAAACATATGTTGGAAATATTTTTGGAGATTTGCCACAATTTAAAAAAACTCAAAAATGAACCACATAGCCTAGAAGTACTGAAAAAATTAAGAAAAGTTAAGTATGTCATGAATGTATAACCTATATATAGATAATAGTCTATTTTGCCATTTACTATCATAAAATCTACATAAATATTAGAAAAAGTTAAAATTAACAAAACTTATACCAATTACTTATAAAACATACATGACACTATTAACAGTTGAGAGAAAACTAAATAAAATTAAAGATACAATATTAAATCATAACTATATGAAACTATACTGCATACTATACTCCTCTAATAATTTTATAACCACCTCTGCTACTGCAGTGAGTTTAAGTATTGTGAGTGTTCATTTGAAACACTGTGTGATACTAACCATCTCCACCTGAAAAGTTCATCTTCCCAGTAAATTGCATGTCATTGTAAAGTGTGATCTCTCATGGCTTGTGGGTATATTTCATCATATTTAGTACAATATTTGAAACCCTGAATAATACGTACAAAAAACCACCAGTGATGTTGAAAGTGCTCCCAAGAAACATAGAAAAAAGTCATGACATTACAAAAAATGGTTGAATTCTTGATACATACATACAATGGATTGAGGTCTGCAGCTCACAATTGCTTGCTATTTCAGACAGATGATTCATCTTGTTAACAGATGATGTAAATTTAGGGTATAGATCTACACAGTGGAGAATTATAAAGGTATTTTCTCTTCCTTATGACTTTCTCAAGAAATGTTTGTTTCTTGCAGCTTATTTTACTGTAATAATATAGTATATGATACAGATTCAAAATATTTGTTAATATAATGCTTATGTTATTGATAAAGCTTCCAACAAATACTATTTTATTAGTAGTTAAGTTTGGGAGGCATAAACAGTTTTACCCAAATTTTTGACCATCCAGGAGCTTGTTACCTCTACCCATCACGTTATTCAAGGGTCAATTGTGTACATCAATGTAGAAGTAGAATTCGGATTTTATTAAAATGACAAAGTTTTATTGGAATACTGGTCTGAGCATGTGATTTTTTTTCTTTTAAATAATTGGCTGAGGAAACAAAGGTTTTGTGTTTTATCAAGATAATTTCTTATGCTTGTTGTTGCCTTTTATTAGGTTGTTTATTGTGTAATAAAAATGAGTCTTCTCAATATTAAAAGAGCTACGTTTTCATTCTGCATTTACCTTTAATCCATTTTATTTTCATTTTTATTAAATAGATAACCAATATCATAATCAATTACATAAAAACTTCTTGAGATTTTTAATGAACTTCCTAAAATAAAATTCTAGATTACATTTTTTTATCTTAAATTCACTTGAGGACACTCCAGAAGGTCCCTGAAAGTTCTGAAATGATCTATAAAAGAAAGATTTTATATAATTTGATATGTTAATTCAGATGGGGGATATTGCCAAATAAGAAACAATGTCTAACTTTTCTTGAGTTAAATGTGTAAGGATATTAATATGTACTTTGGAAATTTATCAAATTCTTAGAAATCTGCTTTTTGTCAGTTGTAATTTTTATTATTCTGTTAAAATATTATATAGCACAGAAATAACCACATTTCTTTGTCATCGATGTCAATATTAGAATGAATACTCAGCAGATATATAACCATTGCCATTTTAATGGTTGATCATCCAGAGACATTTATTGTTTACTTTAATCCTTTCCCAATAAAAGCTGACAATCAGATGCAGTCTAAAATAGTTTTTCTTCAAGTAGATTTAAAGAAAGTCCTTGGATAATTGTGGGTTTTTGATGACTTTGAGACATATCATAGGATTTGGCAAAAACTCCCGAAACTTTAATGAAACTAATGGATTTGTGAAATTGCTATCCTAAGAACAGGAAGAACAAAAATTAGTTACATGGGAGTGATGAATTGATGAGTAATTTTTAGAATAACTTTTTATTTGAAACATAGCTGTTGTTTAATTTTCTTCCCAACTTAAGGGAACTTATTTTAAACTGTGTATAATTTACAGCAATTTGATAGAGTATACTTTATCACATAAGTAAACAAAATATCACAAATATTTTGTGAACAAAAATTGAAACATTTATTTTTGCTCCCCACCTAATCCCTCCATATGAGGGAAAGTAATTGTGAATATTCTTATTTGAGGGACATATATGAAGATTTGATGATTAAGTGCAGGTGACCAGATTTTAACATTGGTAAGGCGGGACACCATTGATGGGGTGGTGGGGGGCTGACAACAATGCAAACCTTGATAAGCAGTTCTCAATAATCAGTTCTCAACAATTATTGTTATTATTAAAGTTTAACATTATAAAATTAACAAAAATAATATAAAACTCATATCCTGGTGAAATAGCCACATGGCAGCCGAAAAACATATATTCTCTTCCTGTTCTCCCGGTTCCCTAGCTTGTCGTGCATTCTTTCCAAAAATCAGGATTTTTTTAAAACGCCGCAGGACGCCAGACAAATTGTTAAAAATTGGGACTGTCCCGCCAAAAGCAGGATGTCTGATCACCTTAGATTAAGTCTACTCATTCATCCTAGAAAAAATAGTGCATACCTCAATGCTGATATCCCTGCAGTAACCTCCAAAGTACTCTCCTTTGTCAGTTTTGTACTGATGTCAACACCTAGTCCACCCTTCATAGCAATTTTAGAACTCTTTCTAGCATGGCTCTCAGAGCTGGCATGTTATCTTTGATATCTTGAATGTCATCAAAATGTCTTCCTTTCAATACTTTCTTTAACTTCAGGTAAATAAAGAGACATCATGGGCCAGATCAGTTGAGTAGCAAGGAAGTTCCCATACAGTTATTTGTTCACTGGCTATAAATTCCCTCACAAACAGTGCCCTGTGAGCTAATGCTCTACTGTAATGCAGGAGCCCTACCATCATCATGCCAAGATTTTCAGTTACGATTTTTCTTACTGTTTCTCTATTGATGTTTGCTTTGTCTGTGATGGTTCCCACAGTCAGCCAACAATTTGAGAATTTTTGCAATGTTTTCATCAGTTGTACTCATTACTGGATCCCCTGACATCTCATCAGTTATGCTTTCCTCTCCCCTCAAAGAATTATTTCATCCCTTTGTACACTGCTTGTTTCTTCATGGAATTATCCCCATAAACTTGGACTAACATGTCCCTGACTTTGCTTCCATTCTTGCCAAGTTTAACAAGAAATTTACAAGCATTTGTTGCTCTAATCCAAACTTTGACATTCTCGTGATGGCACACAAAAATATACAATAACAATAACAAATGCCATTCAGCAAGATACTGCCACATGTTGATATGAACACCACTTGAGACAACGATATGCCAAGGTTATGAAACCTGATGAGTTTTTTGTACAATGCTGCCAGCATGACCACATGGTGGTAAGTTCATGAACTTAATTGTCAGACCTCATGATTATTTGTATACATTTAATAAGAATCTGTTCTCCTTAAACAGAATAGATTTGGAAATACTAAACGAATTACCAAGGTTTTCACTGAAATATATTACCAAGGTTTTCTAAAACTTTGGCCAAGTTTTTAGATATGACCAAAAGTCTTTGAAGAACTAAGTGTGATTTTACAGATCCCCAAAACTTCCCCTTGGATAAACTGGCTTGAGGGTGCCTAGCTTACTGATATCAGTGCCTACTCACTGATTTTATCAGTGAGTAAGGAATGTTATGATACTTCCTGGTAGGCCCAGAAGCTTTATGAAATCTTGGAGAACTCGAAAAGAGCATTCACTGGACTCTACAGGTGTCACTGTTGTGGACTGATGACACATCCTTGGTTTGGCTCTCCAGCCACAAGTGGCTTTTATAAGCCCATTCTGAGATGCTGCATGAAAAGTTAAGGCAAAGTAAACATAAAAACATCTGATTTGTCAATCACTCATTTTGCTGGACTTACATAAATAACCAGGCCAAATTTAATGAAACTATACTTTACAAACAGATCAGTCATGTTTTGCTATTCTGTGGTAGAAATAGGGGGTGACTGCAAAGAGAAAAATTGTTCAGGGAAAACTTATAGTGTGCCCAATATTCAAGCACTATTCATTTTTGTTTTGTGATTTTATTACCTACCTCCAGTCTAGACTGGATCCTGAATTCTTTAATTTTTCTGTAATTTTGACTATGGCTTTCTAAACTAATATTTAACAGTTTCTAATCCTTCAGGCTTGGATTCACTGAGATCAGTACAACTCTTTTCCTGAGTCTTGCACACCAGGATTTGATGTAAGCTTCAGAAAAATCACTAGAACATGTTATGTATGGACAACCTTTAAGACATTAAAAATGCAAATCAGGAAAATGTCAGATTGGCACTGGCTGTCCTTCCTCCAACTGAAGATGCTTTAAGGCCAAACTCTAGAAATCTTCTTGACTGGCTAGTCTCTGGGTTCAGATACTGCATTTATAGTTTGCTCTATTAATCTTAGCTTTAGTTTTATCTTCATAGAAACTAAATCCCCCTCATTAAAGGGATGGCTTCCACCATCCAAGAGATATCTTAATGTACCAAGTTGCGATAGATGATTCGTGATAGATGATTCATTAGACAAATAAAAAGCAACAGAGCAAAAAACTAGACTTCTATCGTTTAAAGGAAAGAAGAGTATCTTTGCCTTTCCTGAGCAAGAGAAAATGCTGAGTCATTTAATAGAAACAGATATTGGAGAGAAAATATGTGTATTGACATGAACCTGAAGTGGAAAGGGGTTTGTAGGGATGAGATAGTTGAGATCCTAGAGACAGAAATTGCAAAGAAACAATATATTCAGTACAATATAATGAGGAGAACGGCAAATTGAGTCATTGGAGCCAGAGGCCACTGCTGAATCTGTGGGTTATAACACTGATGATCATTTAGTTGATTTGAGAGGAAAATTGGCCCAGGCTAATTTGCATACCCGTTTTGAAACATAAGCGTATAGTAGTCTCCTTAGTGAAACCTGTACGATTATTTTTTGGTGACAATTCTTGGGGCAGCATATGATGCTAATTATTAGATCACATATCAAACCAGCTTTACTGATTATACAGAATATTAAAAAATACCACCCCTCCCTCAAGGAAACGTGGTGAAAAGTTCTTGCCCAAGGGGAATCAGACTCTTTATTGCTGAGGCAGAGCTGTTTGCCAAGCTATTTGGAGAGAGCTTGTACAACAAAACATCTATCTGCCCTTTGACTGATTTAAGACTGTGTGAACATTCTATTTACCTAATATATGAGAAAAATGTGTAAAGGAAAACCTGTGTAAATTGAATTGGAGTTCAAACCAAGATGTAGTTGTCAATTATAATAAGACTGTGAGTGCTATGTGACCTTAGCTTGCAGCAATGAGCGGCTTTTACAGTGATTCTAGAAGAAAAATGAAAAAAACAAATCATTATCTTCCATAAATATCAGGTCATAATATTAGTGCAGATCAAGATCTCTAAATAGCTTAGGGAAAAGGTGAATTTTAATAAATATTGCTCCATGATGATCTTTATAGGCATGGGTTGATTGACAATGAAATAGAAAATTTCTTATGTTGTATATTGCATTATTTTACTATAATTGGAAACGATAGAAAATATGACATTACATATGTTGAAAAAAACAGGAACAGTAGGGCTGCGCCTGTGGCTCAAAGGAGTAGGGCATCGGCCCCATATGCCGAAAGTGGCAGGTTCAAACCCAGCCTGGGCAAAAACTGCAAAAAATAAAAAAAAAAAAGAAAACAAAGACATCATATAGAAAGAAATGGCCAGTACCTGAAATTCTTCTTTTTTTGCTGTTTTTTTTTTCTTTCAAAAAATATTTCTTTAAGGAAACCTTACTAATCTTTTCAGGTCCAGGATCATTTGTCCTTAGTTCAATCCAAAAATCAAAGAAGGACGCCAAATTTGAACAGTCAGCAAGGCTGTGTGGGCAGAGCTGAAAGTAAGTTGTCAAATTGAGCAGAGGGAGAGAACTTCATCAGCTTTGAAAAAGGAACTGGGACTTGAATACAAAAAAGTCCCTGTTTGAATTATAGAGCATAGGTATGTCAAAAAGATCCCTTTTAAAAGAAGGGACTCAATTCAACCTTAAATCTTTCCAAATAAAAAATGGTTAATCAATTATGCTTAAATATTTTATTTTTTACCTAGAAGTCGAACATGTAGCATGTAATTTTTTTTTTCCATAAGATAACTACTGTCTTCAATGAGTTAAAAAAAAAAAAATCACGAGGGGGACTGGCGCTGGCTGACCAGTAATACCAGCTGTCAGATTATCTTAGAAAGAAGGGAAAGTTCTAGTTATAAAAGAAACAAGAAAACAAACAAACAAAATCAGGTATGATTCAAGACAGAAGTGGTAGAACCCACGAGATATTCCACTTGGAGCAGAATAAGAAGGAGCAAGAGAGCAGAGATCAATTCCCGAGAGGGGTGAGTCCAGCACCAGCTGTAGAGGGACCATTTGTCTTCCCTTCTCTCACACCTGAGCAGTCAGCAGCCGCCTGAGCTGCTGGAGAGCCTTTCTACCTCACAAACCCAAAAGCTGCTGCTGTCAGTGAAATAGGAAATTCTCGAGGACAGAGCACCAGGCTGCCAGCCCCTTAGGGTCATTTCCCATTACCCCAGACTTGAACCAAGACACCAGGCACCATATTGCTTCTCCCCTAACCAGGCACCTTTGTTCTTCCCAGGTGGCTTCAGCCCTTCATTTGTTTGTCTCACGCATTCCCACACAAACATTTCCCAACTCTAATCCAAACTGCAAAAGCCACCCGGGCTGCTGGTTCCCAGGGCATCTATGTGACCCCAGAGCCTGACCATTCTCGGTGGGCTGCCTTCTAGAGAGGGGAACAGAGATAGCCAGAGTGTTAGTTTTCCTCCATTCAGATTCTATTTCTCCTAATCCTCTCCCCTTCCCACAGTCCCACAACTGCTGAGAGAAACCTTTGATATGGGTCACTCAGAGCAGCTTCTCCCCTCTGTTCATGCATTTATCACACTGCAACTTCTGCAAAAAGTGGGGTTCAAACCTACTCCCTTAAAGAATTGCAGCAGGCTAAGGGATGCGTAGTGTGAGCTCCCTGCTCGCTGGATCTCCCTGGTGCTGCATGCCTACCAGAGAAGGGCATACCTTGAAGCAGAGGGACATCGAACCTGCTTGAGCACCCCATAGACAACTTGGAACCTGCACACTCCTACCTAGCACAGTTGAGAATGATCTTCAGAGATCTGTATATGGGCCCACAGGCCAGCTCTATAGTCCCAGGACTGAATCAGGTTGGTTGGGAGCCTGGAGAGGAAAGGAGATTTTTTTTT
>NW_003852435.1:5599539-5667487 GCF_000181295.1 Otolemur garnettii
AGTCTCACATTGTTGCCTTTGCCCTTGGTAGAGTGCCAGTGGCATCACAGCTCACAGCAACCTCAAACTCTTGGGCTCAAGTGATTCTCTTGCCTCAGTCTCCTGAGTAGCTGGGACTACAGGCACCTACCACAATGCCTGGCTATTTTTACAGACAAGGTCTCACTCTGGCTGAGGCTGGTCTTGAAACTTCAAGCTCAGACAATCCACCCACCTTGGCCTCCCAGAGTGCTAGGATTATGAGTGTGAGCCACTGCACCCGGCCCACTAGGAGAGGAGATTTTTAAAGTAATCTCAGGAGGCAAGAGAGCTCGCCTGTGCAGAAATGGGAAGAGACTGCATTGTGGGTCCCAGCCACACCACATTTTTGAAATACCTGTCCCCACACAAGAAGGCTGTGCCCTCAGCCAAGGACAGGATCCTGGAAGGGAAGCTTATAACCCACAGTAGCTTGTAGTTTGAGCCCCTGCCTTCTGGTGGATGTGACAGGGAGATCATGGAGCTGGGGTGGGGGAAGAAGAAACCCTGTCCTCTATTCATCAGTGGTTCTTTTTCTCTTCTAAGAAAAATGTCCCATCCATTTGTACACTGCTATTTTCCTCATGGGGTTATCCCCATTAACTTGGACAAATATGTCTCTGAATTCACTTCCATTTTGCCAAGGTTAACAAGAAATTTACAAACGTTTGTTCATTGCTCTAATCCAAACTCCAACATTCTTGTGATGGCATACAAAAAACATGCAACAACAGTAATGACCATCACTCAGCGAGACACAGTCACACATCAACAAGAGCACAAGGTTGTGAAACTACACCAAGTTGTTCATAGTCCCTCCAAAGTAAGCACATGATGGCAAGTTGTGAACTCAATTGTCCGTCCTCACGCTGAATGGGGAAACTTGAAAGCATCCCCACTGAGAACTGGAACGCTGCAATCACTGTCACCACTTCTGTCCAACATAGTGCTGGACGTCCTAAACAGAGAAATCAGGCAAGAGAAAGAAATAAAGGGTTCCAACGTGGGAAACTGAAGTTCAACCTTTTCCTTTTTGCTGATGGTATGATCTTATATCTAGAAAACCTCAAGATTTCACCAGAGACTCCTGGAATTGATCAATAAAATTAGCAAAGTCTCAGGTTACAAAACCAATGTACACAAATCAGTGGAATTCCTCTACACCAGTAACACTCAAGCTTAGTAATAAAGGTATCAATACCTTTCACAATAACTACAAAGAAAACAAAATACTTAGGAATATATTTGACTAAGGCAATGAACTATCTCTACAAAGGGAACTATGAAACACTGAGTGGTTTCCTCAGTTTACACAAACAAATGGAAAAACATCATGGTAACGGATCAGTAGAAAAAAATTCTTAAATTTACTACCCAAAGTGATTTACAGATTCAATGCAATCCCTATTAAAATATCAACACCGTATTTCTCAGATCTAAAAAATAATAAAATTCCATGCTTTGTTTCAAACCAGAAAACAGCCTGAGTAGCCAATGTCATCTTAAGCAGAAAGAGCAAATTTGGAGGCACCACATCACCAGGTGTCAAACTGTACTATAAGGCTTTTGTAATGAGAGCAGCATAGTTTGGGAACAAAAATAGAGTCATAGGCCAATGGAACAGAACAGAGAACACAGATTTAAAATCACCCCCACACAGCCCAGTAATCTTTGGCAATAAAGCTATGAACAATATACACCGAGGCAGGGGGAGGCAAAGACCTATTCAATAAATAGTGCTGGGAAAATTCGGCAGAAGAGGGAAACAGGATTCACACCTCTCACCACTTGCAAAAATTAACTCACAACAGATAACAGACTTAAACGTAAGCCATGATACTATAAGAATTCTAGGAGAAAATGTAGGAAAAAGCCTTCTAGACAGTGCCCCAGGCAAATTGTTGTTGACAAAGACTCAAGTGACAATTATAGCAACAATAAAAATAAATAAATGGGACTTGGTTAAATGAAAGGGTTCTGAACAGCTACGGAAATAATCAACACATCAAATAGATAACCTACCTACAAAATGGGAGAAAATATTCACACACTATACATCTGATAAAGGTCTAAAGAGTTTCCTAATAAATTAAGCAAATCATTAAGGGGAAAAAAACACAAATGAACAACCCCATTAAAAAGTGTGCAAAAGACATGTAAGGAAACTTCTCAAAGGAAGATATAAACAAATAGCCAATAAACTTATGAAAATAATATTCATTCTCATGAATTGTGAAGGAGATGTAAATTAAAACCACAATGAGATATCATCTTATCCCAGTTAGAATGGATTTTATTAAAAGTCCATAAGCAATTAGACCCTGAAATGCATACAGAGAGAAAGGAAGGTTTATACACTGTTGGTGGGATTGTAAATTAGTACAACATCTATGGGAAACAGTGGAGAGGCATCAAAGAACCCAAAGTAGACCTACCCTTTGATCTAGCTGAGTTTTCACCTCAAGGTGGGGCAAGGGGGATAAAGACATTTTTATCAAAAAGACCATTGTACTTGAATATTTTTGGTGGCACAATTCACAATCAAGAGATGTGGAATCAACTCAAGTGCCCATCGATACATGAGTGGATTAATAAAAGGTGGTATTTGTACACCATGGAGTAGCAGTACTCAGCCATAAAAATATGGTGAACTTGCTTCACTATTTTGAAAGTTATTATTAAAAAATATTTCTCCAGTAGTGGTGCTTGCTTAGATGGAATTAGTTACAGCATAATACTTTAACATATATAGAAAGTTTAAAGCATAGTTATATTATCTTACACTACAATATTTTGAAAATTTTTAGCTTTCAATAAATTGATCGTACTGTCACTGTACTGCCTGAATTGTGTACATGTAAATGAATTTATTTCACATAATTCTTGGAAAGGAGTTATTTTTTCTTTCAGGAGTTAGGAATCAAGATAAAAAAGAGAGTTGAAATATCTAAAACAATACCAGAAACATAAACCTGTGCTTACTTTCTACTCAATGTCTGAAAGTGAAAAAGTCCTTATTCCTAAAGATACAATGTTATATTTTGAGGTTAAGTTATTAAAACCTATCTTACATCTTAGGAATCACAACATTTATTATGAGAACAAGAATATTACAACTACATGAATGAAAGTACTTTTTTTAAAAATATGCTCTTTTGAAGGAATTTTTAGCACAGTCCACACAGAAATATATTTCTTAACATCAGTTCAGTAAACTCAGTATTGGGGAAAAATTTCAATTCTTCAAGCTTGTTAAATTTATATTTAAGATTGGAGTTCTCACATAGGGACATTTTTGTACACTATTAAATGTGTTTGAGTGTATTACAAGTCTTTGACTGATTAACTCTGGGGTGAGGGATTTTCCCTGACAGGTGTTACACATCTGTCTCAGATTATAGCCTTTTTCTTCATTAATTTCAGCTAATGTTTTTGGAATATTCTTTGGTGATTTTAGCTTCCTTTTGAGATTTGATGGTATACCTGTTAATTGTTTTTCCATTCACAGATGTGCAATCCTTTTTCTTGTCACTATCGATTGAACTTAGTCTAATACCATTCACTTGATGAGGCATGAGTAATAATGCCACCGTTGATGCAACAATCAGAAGGTTGTAAATATGAGATAGAGTCACTGCTGTGGGCTTTACCATTACAGGAAGGCTTCAAACACTGGGAATAGCACATTTTCCATACTTAGGGTGTCCATAGAGTAACTACAGTAAACTATTTTAAAATGCATACAAACTTTACAGACACCCTATATTTCTTCTAGTATGAAAGTAACTTGATTTTTTTAAAGGGTATTTTCTAAGATCTTTCAGAATAGTCATATTTCTCAGTACATTTCGTTCAAATTGCATTTTGTTTGCTTCTCTTATTTTGATTTCAATTTTACCTGGTCGTATGGAAAATCAATTAGGTTATTTTTATGAAGAAAAATTTTGCCTTTAAAAGGCAAACTTCATCCCTGTCTCCAGCCTTGGCTTGATTAGTAGGATGTTTTACTGGGAAGAGAAAGACAGATAACACCAAACTGAGGGTATTGATTTTCCTGACAATATACTACCTTGACACTCCAGACCTACTTATGTTTTCTGAGAGGTCATATCAAGCAAATTTATTATTTAATGGTATAGTGGAAATATACAGACTTCTAAATTGGATGAGAATACTATTTTTACTCACTATTTATAACAGCAATAATTCACAATATTCTAAAATTTTTTAATTTACAAAACACAATATTCTAAAATTTTTTAATTTACAAAACACATTATTTCACTTGATGTATACCACAATCAACTATTTTTCATTTCTCTCTTACTTTGGGTACTGTGTCAAGAAAAACATATCACACATGAAATTATTAATTTGGGGGGGCATGTCAAAACTTGAATCAAAATGATCACTTTCCTTCTCTTTCTCTTTCTTTTATTTTTTTTTTTTTTTTTACTTTAATGCATTTGCTTTTTGAATTTGAATTTGCCTTATGGTATTTCTCTGCTTTGGAAAGTTACTTGGGACAAGAATGAGCTCATTATTAAGGCAGTAAGAAATAGGATTCATGGTATTTTCTGTCATCTATCTCTTGACCTGGACTTAGGTGAGGAGGAAATAATGGAGGTGATATGAAGTATGGGGGTGACTATAGAATAAAGCAAAAACTCAGCAGACATGTGAATGGAGTACTCACGTGCTAACGCAAAGGTTAACTATGAAAGCTTGGTGACAGACTGTGTTGTGGTCCATTATTTCACTTCTGAGAAAGACAGTCAACAAAGACATCTTTCCTGATCCTCCTGTGCTAGTTCCAACATCTCAGCTATTTGTTGCTGGGAGGGGTTTGTTTGCTTCTGTCAGTTTAGCACTCAGTTGGCATCAGCTGGCAAAAGAGCACTTTAACTTGATGAATTTCTATGATTTTTAAAAGTGGGTTAAAGAAGTCTCAAAGTTAGGCATGGGTGTCCAGCAAGCCCAGTGACTGAGGAAAACATTGCTAGTGTGGAAAAGATGGTTCACAAAAACAACCAAATGGCATTTAATGCCACTGACAAGACACTACAAATTGGAATGCTGACAGTGTAGAAAACCCGCATAATGATCCCCAAATCAAGAAGACTTCATCCCATCCCGATGGGCGCTTCACACTTCAACAGATGAACAAAACCCATTTGTGTTGAATGGTATGAAGAAATGCTGGTCAGATTTGACAGAAGCATGTCAGACCTCTTTCTGAGACAGTTACTGGTAATGAAACCTGGATTTACCATTTTGATCCAGAAAATAAGAATTAGTCAAGAGTGTGGATTTTTTTTTGATGAAGCACCAACAAAAGTGAAGCAGCCCCAAAGTGTTGGACAGTAAATGGTGACAATGTTCTTCTCAAAGGGATCATGTTCCTCTGGAGAAACAGTCGACTGTTACTATTCAGTTGCACAGGAAGATTCAAGAATGGTGGCCAAGGACAGGTCTGCCGGGTGACCGTCTCGCACCATGACAATGCGTCCACCCACACAGCCAACATCACCATTCCTGAAGTCTGATAAAACAGATAAAACTTATGCCTCATCCGCTGTCCAGTCCTTACCTGGCCCCATGTGATTATTTACTGTTCCCTGGAGTCAAAACTCCCATGCACAGAAGAAGTTTCTCCAGCCCTGAAGAAGCTTGTGCACACCTCTGAAAGAGAGCTTCCGACATCTAAAATAAATAAATAAATAAAATAAGTGGAAAGAATATTTTTAAAAATGGTTTACAAGAGTGCCAAAATGTATAGAATGCTGTGGCAATTATTTTGAAAAAATATAGTAATCAAAATTTTGTGTTTCTTAAATTTTGCATTTCTCAAATCTTTTGTAGTGTCCTCCACATTTCAGGCAGTTTAGCCAAGTGGTTGGTAGTCAGATCACCAGTTGATGGCAAAGAAACAATAAGAAATGTAATTCCTTCCATGGAGAAATCTATATACTATCTACATAACTGGCAATATAGATACTCAAATGTTGGCATTATTGTCATCTTCAGTTTAAAAAGAAAAATGCAATGTAGCTAATAATATTCCTTAGGAAATATCTAGGGCTCTAATACAAGTTTTCTTCTATAAAATGAGTTCAAAGAAGAGTGAAGCACAGTTTTACACACACAATGATTTAGGAGGTATTCTATAATTTTAAGAAATATTGACATATTTTAAAGATTAAAAGATTTAATATCAGTGTTTTTACTGTCTAAGAAATATTTCAATATCAGATTGAATTAGTGGAGGAGAAAAGAAGAGTCCATGGGAGATTTCAATAGATCTGATTTTGCGTTCAGTGCCTCAAAAGTGATGGGCTAAAAGTTATAAATAATATATATATATATATAATTATATATAATATATATTATATTATAGAATACATATAAAGTCTTAGTCAGATAATTGCCAATAATGTGCATTCCAATCTTAATTTCACAATATCATTTTTTAAGAAGATAGTATTTATTATTGAGAATAAAGTCTTTTATCATTTATCATTCCTTTAGGTATCTCTTAGATACTATCGGGGCTCAGAAAACAGTACCTCAAAAGAAAAACCTCAGAGACATAAATTGTCCTTCCCTCCTGTCTTAGTCCCATTCTCCCCAAGGCTAGCCACAGAAACTCGAATCTCTCTTCCTCAAGGTCAGTCAGAAAAAACAGCAGTCTTTTTCCCCAAAGCCAAATCCTTTTCCCCAAAGCCAGCCATATAACCTAAAAATACTACTGTTAACTTTCCCTTTGTTTTCCTGTGAAATTAATTCAATCTGCCTTGTGTATTATAGATCATAAGACTCCCATTACAGAGAGGGTCTTGCTCAATCCTGAGAAGGAAGAAATGCCTGCTGAAAGAGACCAGGAGAACTGGACAGAAAGGCCTTGTTTCCCAATTCAGTCTGTGACCATTACAATCTTTGCCCAATCATATTTCTATGTGGCTGTCTCTGCTTTGTTGAACCCAAGCATAAAAATAGACAATTTACTTGTATCTTTAGTTTGTCATTCTGAAGATTCCCATGTGTACACATTAATTAAATGTGAATGCCTTTTCTACAATTAATGTGCCTTTCGCGGGTTGACTTTTAAGCAAACTTTCAGAGAAAGAAGGGGAAAGTTCCCTTAGCCCCTACAATATTAAAATTGATTCATATTGCATCCAATTACCTCATTATCTTGAAAATTGAACACAAAACATATTTACCTTACTTATACAGCTTGAAATTTTTATAATCTATCATAGATACAGGAAAAATATATGTGAGTAAGCTATGAGACTAAGCAAGGATAGAAAATTCCTTGAGATATCGCCTAACCACAGTAAGATTAACACAAGTCAGATAGTCCCAAAACTGTAGATGCTGGTGTGGATGTGGAAAGAAGGGAACACTTCTATACTGCTATTGGGATTGCAAATCAGTACAGCCTTTCTGGAAAGAAGTACGGAGAATCCTAAAGAACTAAAAGTTCCATTTGATCCTGTAATCCTAATACTAGGTATTATCTAAAAGAACAAAAGTCATTTTAACACAAAGACATTTGCACCAGAATGTTTACTGTGGCTGAATTCATAATTTTCAAGTCGTGGAAGCAATCCAAATGACCATCCACCTATGAATGGATCTGTGGTATATGTAGACCATGGAATACTATTCAGCCATTAAAAAGATGGAGACATTACATCTTTTACATTTGCCTGGATGGAGCTGAAATACATTCTTCTTAGTAAAGTATCACAAGAATGGAAAAATAATAAATAAATATCATAATATTAATACCCATAATAAAATAAATAATACATGTATTAACATATATTAATGACATATCAATACATATATTAATACATGGATGTTATTAATATATAACATTAATACATATATTAATTCTCATAATTAAATAAATATCCAAGGAACCCCATACTAATATGAAACCAATATATAAATAATTATATGCTCGTATGAACAATGAAACACAGATACAGTCTGTTACGGGGGCAGAGGGAGAAGGTAGTGGGGACGGGGAGAACAACTGGCAGAAGGAGGGAGGGCATATGTTGGGATCTCACCCATGGTGCTCATTGCAAGGGTATAGGATATGCCCCCTGAGTGAGGGGCTCTTTTACAATTGTAAGTTTACCCTGGATTACTCTATAATCTAAATCTTTGTACCCTCATATTAATTTGAAATAAAAAAAAAAAACAAAAGAAAATAATTCATCCCTTCCCCTGAAAATAAATAAAAATAGAAAGAAAAACCAGCTGGGTAAAAAAAATAATATTTCCATTACATATTTAAATTATTTCAAAGAGGATTCCAAAGGTCTCACACTTTGGCTTGGCACCTGTGGCTCAAGCAGCTAAGGCACCAGCCACATACACCAGAGCTGGCAGGTTCAAATCCAGTCCAGGCCTGCCAAACAACATGACAACTACAAACAAAAAATAGCTAGGCGTTGTGTCAGGCTTCTGTAGTCCCAGCAACTTGGAAGGTGGAGGCAGGAGAATTGCTTGAGCCCAGGAGTTGGAGGTTGCTGTGAGCTGTGATGCTACAGCACTCTACCCAGGGTGACAGCTTGAGGCTCTGTCTCAAAAAAAAAAAGAACTCCACTCATAATCTAAATAAATATAAATCACTCTATTAGTAAGCAAATACTTTGTTGCCCAGGGGTAATGCTAATCATTAAGTCCAAAGACTAATGAAAATGTCACTCTTCACTCTTGTAAAAGGCCTGTACAAGTTTAGTAAAATGTCTGTTATCCCACAGAGACCAGTGATCATGTATCTCTATATATGATAGAAAATATATGACTGCATAGAATAAACAACAAATATTGTATCGATCTATTTTCTATACACAGACACATTCACTCCTAAGAATCTAACTAATCCAAAATAGTGACATTATTTTTCACGAAAATCTCTAGCCTAGACTTCTTCATTTCTTTTTTCTAATTTATTTTTATTTTTAATGTTAGTGACTACCAATGATATTCTCATTCTTCGTTTTTCTACACCCTATCTTATCTTCTTGGGACAAATCCATAGGGGAAGTGTTCAATTGTGGTGTTTATTTTTGTAGATTTTGGCCAGAGCCAGGTTTGAACCACCTCCAGTAAATGGGGCTGGTGCCCTACTCCTTTGAGCCATAGGCGCCGCCCTCATTCTGCATTTTTAACAAGCAACATAGTGCCTCTGAGGATGATATTTTCAAAATGTCTATCAGAGATGCCAAATTTTGTACTCAGTATTTCTCACAAAATGTGCACTCATACATCGAGGTGATTTCGGGAATCCCTCAGCATTACCTCAGAGGGATAACAAATCCTCAATAAGTACCTATTATATCATTCCCTAAACAAAGTCTGCCTTATGTTTTGTAAAGCAGATGTCAATAATAGCATCTCTATTCTCCCCGGAATAGAAACCTAAAATTCATCCATGGCTTAGCTCTCCTCTCTGACATTTAACTATGTGTCATTAATAGTAAATGTTCAATATTTCGTGAACCAGTCCCATCAAGGAAGCCCTACTACCTACCACCAGCTGTTCCAAGACCCCTGTATATTTTAGTAATTTTCCACTCTTCATTCCCATCTGCCCTAGTTCTATTTCTTTTATATTTACCTTGATCGTACCTACCAAAGTACTCATCTTAAAATAAAAATTAATTATATTTTGTAATATCAGTTCAAATCCCTTTTTACTCTCCTCTCTATAATAAAAATTTCCAGGACACAGCTCCACTCCTCTATGTAGTTATTACCTGCCATTAATCTCATTTAAAAAATCAAGATTGTTCTTAATTCTTTGCAAAAGCCTAAAGGCAAAATTGAAAATTATTTTCTTCTCGGTATTTTTGCTTAGGTTAGTGTGAACTGTCCTCATCTGCTGAGTTACTTTTCCTTTAACCTTGCTAATTCTTATTCTTCAGGCTGTCAGATTCAGTCAGTTCTAATGACACTGCCTCTAAGAATCTTCCTTGAACTCTTCTCCTAGGATTTTAATTACCTTTGTTCTTTATACTTCCAAATATGGTATTGTGCCCATATGCACTTCCAAGTATTAGTTATCTCAACGACATGTGCATTGTTTTATATCCTTCATTGTTAGTGTGACTGTCTATTTGGTGTCCTGGTGGTCTGTGACTTCACTTATTCTAGCATAGGTACATCTTTTATTCGTGAATACTAGCAGGACACCTCCCTGTAAGAGTTTCTCAAGAAATAAATATTCAATGAATGAATGAATGAATGAAAAAGTTGTGAGCCTAAACTCTATTGAAAACCATGATTTTGTATTGGCAAATTCATGTTTAGAAGCTCACCTATAAATATATATATTTTTTTATTTTCATGAGCTAAAAGAGGAAAGTAATCAGAAACTGAGGCAAGTATAATTTATTTCTGACAGAAAACTAGTTGTATCTGTTCTTCTTGAAAAAATATATCTTCTCTTCTTAGTTTAATGCATTTGGAATATTCTAAATACTCTAGTTGATTATAACCTGTGAGTTTTTTTTTCCCCTACCTGTGTTGTAAGTCTCTAGCATTCTCATTTAAAAATAGAAAAACCCTTTCACATTAAACATTTAGTTTGTGGTATTTATTCTGATAACAAATAAATGTAAACAACTACATTTACTTTTTATGAAATGAGTGTTTTGTTATAAATTACTTAAATCATATTGTTTAAATGTGCCCTTTATCTGACAAATCTGGAACTGAATGTTGTTATAAGAAATAAGCATATCACTTTCACTTTAAGGGTTCTTCTGGGGGGATGTTCTTCAAAAATTAATATAAAGTAATTTATCATACAATTATTTGTGTGAATTTACTTTGTACTCTAAAATATTATTATGATATTGAGATCAAAAAATACCTTTAAAATTACAAACATATAAATCCATTTCATATTAAAGTTTAAAGTAGCTTAACTCTAGCATTTGTGATATATATGATAAACTACGTTTCTTTTCCTTTTTTTCTTTTTTGAGACAGAGTCTCACTTTGTTGCCCCTGTAGAGTGCTGTATTGTCATAGATCACAGCAACCTCAAACTCTTGAACTTAAATGATCCTCTTGCCTCAGCTTCCAGAGTAGCTGGGACTACAGGCGTCTGCCACAACACCTGGCTATTTTTAGAGACAAGGTCTCGCTCTGGCTCAGGCTGGTCTCCAACTCCTGAGCTCAGGGGATTCACCAGCCTCGGCCTCACAGAATGCTAGGATTGCAGGCGTGAGCCACCTCTCCCGGTCCTGAACTAGGTTTTTGAGAACAGCTATCTAAGAGTATCCTAAGTGGCATCTTTTATATATCTCACATAGTTAATACTGAATTTGGTGGCAAGTGTTTGGGCTTAAGGCTCTGTTCTCCCTCCCACACGCTGGTTGAGTGAATTTAACAAGTTAGGGGTCTTTGTAAGATTCACATCCACATCCATTAATCGGGGATGAAAATCACTGCACTTACAGGCTTACATTTAAAGTCAAGTGAAATGATGTAAGTTAAAGCCCTTGGTAAATAATAAAGTACTAAGCAGTACAGCGCATACTTTTTGTTATGACATTTTTTATTGTAAAGTTCATAAATTCTTTATCATAAATGAGATCTTGTTTAGAAAGAATATATAAAAATTGAGATTTTATAATACTGACTATAAGCAATTAAAGTTTCAGCAAGCATCTTAGAAAACAGAGATGGTGTGACAATAAACTCAGTGTGTCATGATAAACTCAGTGACAAGTCAAACTGCAAGTTGTTGTATAAAATTACAGAGGACGTGCTTTGCAGTAATCCTCTTTATGGCTTCAAAGAAAAACGATAATGTCAAGGTCTTGGGTGGCTCTAGGGCATTGATTGCCAAACTAAACCATTCTTCCAAATATTAGTAAACTAAGGACAGAAGGCGCCTGCAAGCTATTTTTCAGCCAAAAGGATTAGATTTGTCTCTTCGATGGGTCTGACATGTGATATAGATTTCCAATGGGTTGAGGTTTTCCCAGTTACAGGGTGACTTTCTAAGGGTTGCGGCTTTTTGAAGGTGGAGAATAGCTCCTACTGGGGGCCTGAAATTCAATATTTTGCATATGAATGCCTTCCTCTGTAAGGAATTCTCTTTTGAGCTTCTTCCCTGACAGCCTCTCAGATATTTAACTGTATACCTAATCCGTGGGAACATGGGGGATATATCATGAATGGGAACGTTTCCATTCCTTCTGCACAGAACTGTTGCCTCAATATGCTTGTAATAACAATTGATAATATCTCAACAGCAGTAGCTGTGTGCCAAATCCTGGTCTAAGCACAGAACGTCTATTGTTGCTTATAATTCTCACAGCAACCATGTGAAATAAGTATTATTATCATCCTCATTACAATTGAGGAGACTGAGACATAGAAATTTTAATTAATTTGTCCAGGTTCTCTTAGCCAGCGAGTGACAGAGGAGGGATTAAAACCCAAGCAAGCTGTCTGATTCTGGAAACTGAGCCCAGAACGACTGTCTTCTGCTGCCACACGGGGTCTAGTAAGACTTAAACAGAAGGAAGAGAGGAAGAGGCACAAGTTAAAAATTTCAGTTTTATAAATGTACTTTTCCAAGTCTTTTCTTTTTCTTCTGAATTCAGAGGAAGACTAAACTAAATGATCCCTACCCATATATAGTTATGGTTTTTGAGGTAGATATAGTCTAGAAATTCTATGAGGAATACCTCTGCACTTGAATTCTGTGGGTGTATGACAAGACCATCCTGATTCTTCCAAAAGAGCCCAAAGACAGTTCTATGCTAGGTGATAATCCAGGGATCTCTTCCCTGTCTAACCACATGGAAGGAACCTGAGAGTGTTTTCTATCCCATATTCCATCCTGCAGACTCTATGCAAAGAAATTGAGAGAAAGTATTTGTAATTAAGCAAAACCGATAAGACATTCAATTCAGTTTTGAAATTTAATTTCAACTTGTTTCTCTAACGACGTCCCTGTTATGTACACAAAGAACACCAAAGTGCATTTGCTATTTAGTTTTGTGTGAGTTTTTTCCGTATCACTGAGGTTCAGGGAATACCACTTAGGGGAAAAAGGCAATTTTAAGGTTATCATATAAGTGACAAAGACATTAATCTGACGAGATATGCTCAAGAGACCCGAGATGCAGCTGTGGAATTCCTTTTGGCTCTCTCACCCATAATTTCATGGAGCTTGGTATAATTAACACACTTCATGGGATTTAAGTAACATTTGTTGCTTCTCTATCAGAATGCAAATTTGAGAATGATATGGATCTGCACAGGAGACGGGAACAACTGTTCTCGAGGTAATAACTTGTGTACTCCTTCCCAATGCAGAAGGACGTGACAGATACAGCCTCGCTCAGGTTTTATTAGGGAGTTAACATATGTTTTATTGCAGCTACAAATGGTAAAACCAGATATGTCATAAAATTAACTAAAATTAAATGGTTTATTGTCATTTTGGAATTCTCTGTCTCCATTTTCTTAGAATCTATATTAAATACTAGGGCTTGCTGTTCTCTGACTAGGGTATAGATGTAGGTAAATGGGAATCCAACAGTACAAGTTTTCACGGGGTCAGCAGCTTTTATTTAGACAGGAAGAAATCATCTCAACAATAGGAAATAATTAGTGGTGGGAGCGTGTGTGTGTGCCTGTGTGCCTGTGTGTGTGCATACATTGAATAGAGACACTACAGTCAAACTTTCTTATTGTGGGACTCATTTTCTTGAATAATAACTTACAGTATTGGATATAAGTATTAATTAAAGAAATGGTTTATTTTCTGTCCTATCTTCATGAAAATAAAAGCTATGTAACCCAAACTTATAAAGATGAGGCAAGCTGATTTATTTACTTTTTTTCCCTAATTCTGAAATTTGCTTGAAAGTAAAAAAAAAAAAGAGTCTGTTAGGAAAAAGTATTCTCTAGTGTAAGATCGATCTTTTGAAAGGATACTTTCAGACAGGAACATAATTCAAGGTGTGCATTGTCTTTACTTAACATACAATGGAGTGCAAAAAATAAATGTATAAATGCATCAGCTTATATGTGTACAATACAGGTGTGCCTTTACATACATATAATATGTACACAGAGAGAGAAAGAATGCTGTATATATTACCTAGTGTTTTCCATTTTGTTTTTTAAGTTCTTTAGGCTCACCATCTACAGTAATTCTACTGATCAGGGTTATTCATATCTGTTGTTCTCTTTTCTAAGGCAAGAATAAATAACCATATAAATCCAGAAACATGCTACAAGTCAAATATTCCTTAATATGCTTGGATTTGGCCGAATCCTGATCCAGGAGATGCTCTTGTGCTTTTAAATGCATGAAACGATCTTGAAGGCTCATTTATCCCATGTGTCTCTTATTTTTATTTAACGACAGACAAATTATTTTAAGCTTTCAAGATCATTTTAGGGTCCTACAGCAGTGCTTCTTTATATTAATGGTACATTTCAAAAATAAATTATGAGAAATATAGTGGCTAAGCTGGTACGAACAGCAAACTGAATAAAATCAAAGTCTCATTATCATACCACATGAAAAGAAGCAAAGAGCCCCTAAGTAGAATTGGAGCTTTTGAATTCTAAACTTTACTCTATAGACTATATATCAAAGCATATTGAAAAGGAAAAATCTACTAGAAAGAATAAGAAATGAAGTCTATGTAGAAGTCAGCTTCCTTACAAGTTGTCAAAGGGAAGTACACCATTACTGAAGTAAGTAGCGTGGGAGGAAAAAAAGGGAAGGATCACATCCAGTTCTACTCAAAGTGCAGAGCTTACAAAGAGAAAATTTCGAACTAGCATGTCATCAATGTACTGCTTCCTTCATCGAGAATATCTTTCTAAACATAGGGAACTAAAGGTCTGGTAAATTCCTGACCTTTATGTGGTACCATTAACTCTTTTCACAGCTCATAGGTTGCTAAAATCAGGGATGGGTAGCCAATTAACAAACATACTTTCACTAACTGCAAACATATTAAGTTTCAAATGATTAAACCGTGGTGCTAAAACAAATATTTCTTGTCATTATATGATTAAAATAAGGTATAAAATAAAATCTTAGAATTTAAGAGTGTGAGAAAATTTTAAATAATAAATGATTCTTTATGTATAATTTATATATGTTTTCTTCGGAGATAGTCTTCTCTTTTAATATTGAAGTAGAATTGTTTCAAATAAATTCATGACACATAGACTCTGACAGCAAAAGCTGAAACTCAGGATCAATTTTTCCAAAGTCATACGGAATGTATTTCTTCTATGATTTTTAACCCAATATTTTTTATGTGAATACTTCAGCTATTAGTTCTAGGTCATTTCATCTGAAATCACACAGTGTCAAGTGTTATCACTAAGTGATATTTTTCTCAGATAAAATTCTGAGAATATGTGTTTTTATTGTGACATGCTTCTTAAATCACACATCTTAAGTGTTTATATTGTTGTAACCTCTCGAAAATTATTCCTGCAATATTTACCAGCTGTGTTTTCCTTTACATAATTTTGTGTTTCCCAGACATTTATTTCCACATTTGTCTCTTGGATTGCCTACATCTAACCTGGGTTAGATCTTGGCTTAGGTTGCCACTTTATCTGGTACCGTTATACAAATTCCAGTTACATGTAAATATTTAAGAATAAGTCTAAGGGGTCTGAAAGGCAAGAACAGTGCATTGTGACAATGACCCTTTCAGTTTCAATGTGGAGTTTTCCTGTAGTTATGTTATCCTCATCTTGTCTGCCTGAGAACTCTTTTAAAAAGAACATTACCTTGCAGATTAAATTTTTGAAAATTAATTGTTTTAAGATAGATTAAAAGTTTGATGTTTAAAATATCAAGTAAATGATCCTGGAAAAAAAGGAAACAACTCTTATTGTAACATGATCTCAGATTGATTCACTCTGCAGACTTCCCAGGGTGGCACGCGTCTGGGCACCCATGGGGATTAGTGGTGAGCCTTCCTGTCCTCTCCCAGCCTTTTTATTTTTAAATAAGGGAATAAAGGGCCTCTGGACGTCTGTATCACTCAGGAAATATTGCATAGGCATGAGTGTACTTTAAACACAGTTTTACATAAATATATTTTAAAAAGAAGAGGTCTTAATTAATCACAGTGCTTATCAGTTAGATTTTTATGTGTGAATGTGGTGAAGTCACAAATTAGTTTTAAATTGAGATGCCCACAGAAAGGGGGAAAAATCGTTTTTACACCCCAGTGTACATTTTATGCAACTGTGAGAAAGCAAAGTATCTCAGAATTTCTACAAATTTCTGCAGCAAAAAAAATGTTTAGTGCATTCACTTTCATCATGATCAGCAGATAACACCCAGGACAGTCGCTAGCTCTTTTCACACGGTCCGATACTGTTGATAGACAGTAACAGTCACTAATGAGACTGATGAGAACCTCAGTGGGCACCGGCTGGTTAGTTGTTTGCTGACATTGTCTTTAACGGACATCAGAAAGAGTGAGGAATGGGAAGATTTAGAGACTCTCCAAAATTATATAGGATAGCATCAGAGAAAAACATATTACCGATTTCTACTGTGAGTGACTTAGCCTTACCATTCACCAATTCCCACTTTTAATCTTTCCAGAGTCCCTGGTTGAGCAAATACATGGTACATTATTATAATATTGCTGGAAACAGCAGATGACACTGAAAGTGTCATACTTCGTGGCTTCAGTTTGTTTCAATGTCCATTTTATTAGTTCAAATGTGATTGTAGTAATATAATTACTCTAAAGCATAAATCACATAGATGTTATAATTGTTATTTGCTGTTATCCCAGTGAAAATATAAATATCAAGAGGGTTTAGAGTCTCCTATTATGTAAATGTAGGGGCAGCATTCCATAATGAGACATTATCCTCAAATATTCTTAAGATATACATGATGTCTCATAGCCAGTAGGAGAAGGCTCAAAACATGAATAAACTTTAAAAAAAGAAAAAGGAAAGCTCTGTTGTGTCTCCTGAGCAATATCCAAGCGATTATTAATAATGTGCTAAGTTAGCATAGTCTGCTGTTAAATTTCATTTTTAAAATGCTGATTCAATAGCACGTTCATTTAATACTTGGTAGGTAGCAGGCTTTCAATGCCTTTTCATAATAATATCCTCCTAATGGATAACATGTAGGTCTTCCAGTCTGCAATGAGCATAATCCACATTTTTGACTTTCATTTATTTTAATTAAAAATATTTTTGTTTTCCCCATGAATCCAAATGACAAATCTCTGATGCATCAACTTATAGTAGCAAAAATGTTCTCCCATGTGGGGACATGAGAACATTTGTGTTGTTTCCCTTCTCTGTAACCCTCCCCACCTACTGGCCTCTGATTTCTAAAATTCTTACCCACCCTTCCAAAAGAACCATCCGCCATCAAAACTCAGTAATTATTAACCAACTAGTCTTTAATTATAAGGTACATGTCTTTGAATTCTGCTAAGCATGCTATTTGTTTAGTCCTCCTTAATCATAATTTCAGGACTCAGGACATTAAATTTACTTTTTAAAGATGAGAACAGATTGCCCAACAGAAAAGTAAAACTTTATAATTTTCAAAAGAAGCTTTAACTGCTCACAAAGCATTAATAAAGTCTTAAGAGAAAAAGAGAGAGAAAAAAAGAAGAGAATTTTTTTTCTCTACAAGAGAAAAAAATCATTCTGGTAAGTTAAATGCATATCGTGAACATATGACATATATTTTTGATGATTCTTTATTATATAAATTTGAAAAACTTTTCTGTTTCAACCATATACAGAATGATGGATAAATTATCTCTGTGGCTTGTGCAATCTTACAAAGATGAAAACAAAATGCTCCTCTTTGATTTGATGTATGAATCTTTTATCTGGGCACCTATATGCTACTTATGCACATGTATTTATTTAATTTTGAACCCCATAATCAACAATGCAATTAGGTCACCCTTTCATCTTTCCTTTTGATTCATGATTCCCTCTAGTATCTCAAAATGTTTTCATTTTCCTAACACATGATTAGGAGCCATGGAACTCACCAAAAACATAATCATAATATGTAATTTCCTACCTCCTTTTTAACTTGATAGTGGTTTACATTCAGTTCCAAAGCATTTGAATCAGTGATGTATTTTATTCTTCATATTCATATGTAATATGCTATCATTATAAACCTCTAGTTATTTTCACATTTATTATTATTTATATCACCTTTCCCCACAGAAAACCTTGTTTTTCCCCATCGTCATCTCCAGCCAGTTTGGTTACTTGGATTGAAATTTCTTTCAGAAACCGCCTAGCTGATACGTAGTTCAATTGTATGGATCTTATAGTTTTACTTACCTTGTTGTTTACAGTAGCTGTATAATAAATGCATGCTTTTGAGATATATAATTCTTATCAGTATGTCTCATGATAAAAGTCTTCATATATTATAAGAAGATGTAGTAAAACTATCTTTCCTCTAACTAATGAATAAAAATCAGACATTATAAATAATAATTATAAAGGGATATAACTGAGACACAGATTAAAGAAAAATCCAGTGAAGGTTTTGAAGAATATTAAAGTGTATCACAGTTTCCATAATCAAGTGTGCTGTGGCTTATTACTCATACCACTTGACTATCTCCAATGGAAAGAGGGGAGGTTATATGGTTTACTTTGAAGAGCATTTTACAATGCCACAACCATCTTGAGGGCAATTCATCTTGACTATAACAACAATTATTGGCTTAAATTGCTTTTAAAAATATTGCTGCTCATCATAGGACTTGCTCTTATAATTTCTGCTCAAATTGCTTGTAATATACATCCATAAATATTAAAAATTTTGAGAGACCGCATAGAAGATAAACATGAGACTAAACGCATGATATATTTTATAAAAAACAATAAATTAAACTTTTTCAAGATGAAAAACTTCTGCAAAAAACATTGTTGAAAAAGTTAAATACGAACCACAGATTTGAAAAAATGTTTCATATCCCAAGATAGATATTTTATATCTATCCAGATATTCATATGTACACAAATATATATGACAAGGAGCTTATATCTATAATTTGTAAGTAATTTTCACAATACAAAGGAAAAAAAAGCCTAATATTTTAAACAAATATTTGAACAGACACCTTACCGAAGAAGATAAACAGATGGCAGCTGAATCCATAAAAAAATGCTCAATATTAGGGGTTCAATGGGGCAGATGATAATGAAAAACATGATGAGATAGATAGATACCAGTACATAATTATGGAATGGCTCAGATCAAAAAGAATTGCTAATACAAAGCTCTTTCAAAGACCAGAACAACCATAACTCATATATGTGCCTGGTGAGAATGTCATATGTTAAAGTCACATTGGAAAACATTTTGGCAACTGCCCACAAAGTTAAACACATACTTACCAAATGGCCCTAGCATATCAATCTAAGAATAACAAAACATTAAGTTTAGGCATAAATTGAACACATATATTTATAGCACCTTTATTCATAATTTCTCCAAACTGAAGTAAACTTAAATATCCTTCATTGTTGAATAGACAACCAAAACCCCTCTGGTCAATATGATGAACTACTACTTGGGATTAAACAGGAATACTCTAGTGACATATACAACAACAGGGATCAATCCCAGATGTGTGATGCTGAGTAAAAGAACCCAGACATAAAAAAGCAGGATTCCATAATGCATTTCTTTTATATAACATTCTGAACAAGGTAATACAGAAAACACTTGCCAATAGATGAGGATAAGAGGGGTATGGACTACAGTGCATTTCAGGAGAATTGTGTGAAGTAAGGGAACTCCTCTATATCATGACTATACCATGACCATAGTCATTCTAACTCAATTATCTATGTTAGAATTTATAGAAAAAATACTCCCCCAAAAGAATGTTATTTTATATAGGGAAATAATAATTACACTAGGTAGATTGACAGCAACTACATACAGTAATAAGCCTAGATTTGGTATGGGTAGGCTCCAATTTGTAAAAATATTGTAAATTGAAGGTACTGTAAGTCTTTGCTTATAATTTAGAACACATTATCCTATTAAAATGATGTTAGAATTGTAGTTAGTTTCTCAGATTGTCCCACCAGTGTCTGAATTTTAATAACCTTATTCTTTAATCTACGGATAATATCTAACCATCATCTTTCTGTGGAGAAATATGCATTAAAATCTACTTTGAGAGCTCAGAACTAATCATTGTACTGTTAGCAGCAGTTCCCTACTGGGTGTCAGGGTCATAGACTCAGTTAGAGAAATAATATTAAATGTCAAAAAGTGTTATGTTCTTCATCTGTATCTACACAAGTTAATTTTCTAAGTCAATCAAATTTCAAATATTTACAATCATGGGACCAGAATGACTGCAGCAGCTGACAGTAACTGATGAAGCTATGATAAGGACATCCTAAAGGGTTAGTCTGGAAATAGTAGAATCTTGAAACTGGGACTCTACAAAACAGTGTGTGTGCCTGTGTGTGTGTGTGTGTGCCAAATGCAGCTATTTAATGTTTGCTGAAAAGCACCAATCTGCAAAACCATCACTCCATCCCCACACAGATGGTAGCATTTTGGAACAAAAGAGACTCTTTGGGGTATATTCTATATTCACAAAGAGAAACTATTTCATTCCCTTCAAGGAATTTGAAGAGGGAGACCACAAAATGTAGGGATTTCTGCAAGACTGAAGGTTGAGATTTTCTGATTTTCCCTTGTGAAATTATGATGGAAAAAATAAGTATCAAGTACAAAGACTGACAGTGATGACTGCTAGAAACTTAGGCACCTGGTTCCCAGTTGCACAGGTTGACCAAGTTCTGTTTTTTCATAGGGAAACTCATTTGCCTGAGAGTTAGTTGCACAGGAGGTTGAGACCTGTTTCCTTAGCTGGGAACACTAAAGTTTGGAACAAAATAAGCAGACATAGTGTGATATAGTATTGATTTCCAGATAAGATTTGCCAAGGATATGGCTTAGCTTCCTTAGAAATCACAGATGTCCAGATGAGTTTCACGGGTGGGAGTCCCAATTCACCAAAGCCCATTGAAGCTATCAGCAATATGCATTCAACCCATAGACCATAATTAAGGATAGGAATAATGGCCTACCAGAAAAGGACTGCAACTTGATCACAGTAGGTCAGTTCATGAGATGTCTTATATTTTACTCTTTAATTTTTGGCCAACTCAGGCCCAGAGAAACTAGTACAGAAAGCTATAGAAAGGGGTGAGGGTATAGTTGTGATTCATCTTTCATATGAAAGTGTGAGTGATTATAAATTGGTTTCATAGTAGTGCTGAGTACATTGGATTTTTTTTTTACATTCCTGATATACTTTACTAAGAAGAATATTTTCCAGCTCCATCCATGTAAATATAAGAGAAGTAAAGTCTCCATTGGGAAGGGGAGGAGATGAGTGGTTAAAGGGAGGGTTAATAGGGGACTACACCTATGGGGCATATTGCAAGTACAAGTTGGATCTATCAAGTGTAAAACACAAATGTCTTAACACTGTAATTGGGTAAATGAGGTGAAGGCTGTGTTGATTAGTAGGATGTGAGGACTCCAATTTGTACAAGTAATCAACACATTGAATCACATAATTGTGTAAATGTATGCATGATCTATGTACAAATGACTTAATAAAAAATAATAAAAAATAATATTTTCATAAGGAGTGAGGTCACCTAGGACTTCAGTCACTAAAGCCCCAGGTCTAGTCTGGAATCATATGGGCTTTAGATAAAGCATGAGAAAAGTTTTTGAAATTGAATAGGACTGAGGTTTTTGGAGCTAAAATGAGATTATTCTTAAAATAAAGAAAAAAAAAGAAAACAAGAATCAATGAAAAATTATACAGTTAGAATCAGTTGTTATTCAGGAAACCTTCTCTCCAGTGAACATGTGGTAGAGTTAACTGCAATTTCTAGAAAAGTCTAACTTGCATGTTTGGACCCAATGAGTCATGAAGTCTTTAAAAATGGCTACATATATAATCCTATCTTCAAGAGAATGCACATAACGGAGAAAATCATTGCTCAATATAAGTATAATTGTGGTAATGTGGAAGATTAAAAGAAAAAGTTCACTGAAATAAAGTATTTGAGGAGTCATAACAAGAAGGTCCAATAATTATGGAATATTACCAATAAAACTTAATCTTATGACCTAGAAGAATTTTCACAGGATCCATTCATTCTTGTTTATGGGCAAGAAATACTTATAACCTCAATATAAATATTTAAAAAGAAGTAAATCTAAGAAGTAGATAAATACAGTGAAGACATTTCTGTAGCTCAGATACATGTGAGATCTAGTGGGAGTAGAGAGGATGTCATAGAAATGCTCTAAAATCTATAACCTCAAAGCTGCAAATATTAATAGTCTCATTTTATATTTATTGATTAAATTTAAGAAATGATCTATCTTTTATCTCAGGTTGCAGAGTGGTTCTACAGAAAACAAAACAGTCTTAACTTTGTTCAATCCACCAATGCTCATATTATCATCATCCATGGAGCTGTAAACTTAGTTATAGTTGGTAATAAAGTAACCTTAAAAATGCATGTCAACCACTTTTATTATAAGGATATAAGTGGATAGTTTTGTGTTTATAAAAATGTGAATCATAGTAGAAATGCTCAGATTTTTGACCACTCTGCTTTGAGCACTAAATTACTTTTAGTAATTTAACACATTTTTAATATGATATGAAAAGTTTGTCTATGTGACACATTCTTTTTTTTCTTTTTTTTATTATTAAGTCTTTCATACATAGATAATAAATACATTTATGCCAATATATGATCCTCTGTGATGATTATTTGTACAAATGGGAATGTTTACATCCTATTAAGCATCATAGCCTTCACCACTTTTACCCTATTACAGGATTAAGATATTATGCTCTACACCTGATATTCAATTGAATAAAAATGTATTAAGTAACTTCTGTAAGATGGGGCTTGTTGTAGATCCTAAGAAGACAATGACAAACAGTATGGGCTCACTTGAGGAGATAGCAAAGCAAGCATGAACTACCAAACTTAGCATTATCACTATACCAAAGACAAGTGAATTCCAGAAGCTATAGGATTTTATAGAAGAAATGAACTAAGTAATAAATAAAAGGGTGTGTCAGAGAAGAAATCCACACAGCCATATAAAAAATAATCCACAAATATTTCATTAAATCTGTGAACTCTACCTTTATGGAAGAACCATGACATTTTCTCATACTATGACTGATCGTCGCTTTACTACCTGATAATTCATAACATTTTTCTTCAGAAAGATCAAATGTCTTATCTTTTCTAGCCTTTTCTGACCCTAGCTCTTGATTTCTAAAAAGGCTGATACGCTGAACAGGGGGATCTTGTTTTCCTTTCATAAGATTTCTCTTCGGGATATTTATCATAATTACATCCTCAAGCGTATTTGGTTTTAAATACTTGATCTCAGAGAAAAGAATTTAGATCATTTAATCATCATAATTTCAATGGAAATGTATAAAATAATCTGTATTGTAAGTTCAGTGTCATATCAAAAGTGTTAAATTTAAGTTTTAGGCTTGGCGCCTGTGGCTCAAGTATCTAAGGCTCCAGCCACATACACCTAAGGTGGTGGGTTTGAATCCAGCCCAGCTGGCCAAACAACAATGATGGCTGCAACTGAAAAAAAAAAAATAGCCAGGCATTGTGGTGGGCGCCTGTGGTCCCAGCTACTTGGGAGGCGGAGGCAGGAGACTCACTTGAGCCTAGACGTTGGAAGTTGCTGTGAGCTGTGATGCCACAGCACCCTACCCAGGGCAACAGCTTGAGGCTCTGTCTCAAAAAAAAAAAAATTAAGTTTTAAATTATATACCATAATTTATACTATAATATACAATTTATATTTCTGTCTAAATACAGTCACCCTTGGGGCAAGCCTGCCCCTTGGTTGTAGATGTGAGCAGGTGCCATCCTCTCATACTAGAGTGTAGGTATTCCCAAGCACATTCATCACATGGTTCAGGTAATACACGTATATACCTGATACATTATGTTTATTTAAGATTCACAACATAACATGCCACATACAATATTGATAATAGAAATAATTTCAACTGCAAGTGAATTTGATTTATTATTATTTTTTTCCTCTTCTGGGTTTACCTCTATGTGACATTTATTAGAATAAAAATTAACGTGGAAATCTGGAAGCCTCACTCTCTTTTTATAGACTTAATTTAACTTATTTGACCTATTTGGCTGGCTTGCTTTCACTTTTGGTTACCCAGGTAGACAGGTGAAAGACACTGAGGATTGTTGTTCAACCTCCAATCTGCCACCTGATTTCCTGAAATAATCACACTTACAGTTTTAGTCTTTTGGTGAAATGGGGCAAGGTTTCCCATTTCTAGCCAGTTACACACAGAAGTATAGGACAGTAAAAAACCTTCAGAGGTCATTTGATTCTTTAGTTTGCAATAAAGATTTTTTTCCTTCAGATATTTCAGGACTAGAGAGCAACAAAACATGCTTAAATCAATTGTGAGCCACATATACATAAAAGTCAACTGCCCTTTCCTCATCATGATATATGGAAGGTTTAGTACAACATCCAGGTGCCAAAGAGAAGTGTCAACATGCCCACATAAGCTGAAAAACTTGGCAAGAATTGAATGGTATAGAATCTAAAGGAGCACGGCATGAAAACTAATTGAATGGGTATTGAGTTAACTAAATACATTTTCTGGAAAAGTGATATTGCTGGATCAAAGTATTTGGGCTCAATATAATAATATAATGTAATAATAAGACATTTGTTTGCCTAAGAGTTAACAAATATAGCATAGAATTTTCAAACATTTAGCCTTTTTTTTCTTTTGTTGAGTAGCTCTGGAGAGTAGGTCATGATTGAAAAGAAATTAAATCATATAAATCTAGATATGAAAGGGATACTGGGAATAGTCCTATTCATGTCTCTTTTACTAACAGATGATAAAATTAAGTTCTAAAATTGATAGACACTGCAACAAAATTCACTCGGATAACTAATGCCCGAGTGCAGACATTAATGTCTTAATGTCGGGATGCAGACAGAGGTAGGCTGAAACCTTTCAAAGAACAAATTAACTTAGTGAAAATCAGTAAGATGACTGTAAGATCATGATAAACATACTTCTAAATTTGTTATGAAATACACAAAAGTAGTAAAAGGGAATAATTTAATAATAAGCCCTGGCTTGTATGAATGACGACTGGTCAATTACAGTGATTTCTGAAAGATTTGCATTCTTCATGGTTAATTAAAGGGGGTTGTGACTGCTCATCAAATCAGGTGGATGAATAGGGAATATGGCCAGGTGATGTATTACCAAGACCTTTCTTACTAAAAATGGGGGAGATACATTATACATTCGTCTAGATGTCTTGGATTCTTAATTAGATCATTTATTTTTTAGAATGTTGATTCAAGGGTATTTTTGCAATCTCTTTTTGTATGAGGTTTACGATAATGCACTCAGAAGTTCAGAAACTTAAAGAGTTTAAGGTTTCTATGTTTTATATACACTTTATTTTAAAATATGGGCTTTAGCATCAATAGATGACAGGAATAATTTTTTTTTGGTCCACCTCTAATTTAAATTTAACTCAAACCTTTATTCACTAAGCACCTGTCTAAATCACATGAAAATGAGCTAAGATAGGAACAATATTTTTCATTTGATCAGACATATTATTTCAATATCTTTACTATTTCAGTTGTTTTCTTGTTTGTAATTTATTCAGAAGCATTTATAACTTTTGAAAACATTATTTCTCTGAAAAGTGTTTTTTCTTCATGTAGAAGTAGGTATCGCTTATAAAATGTAGTAAATCATAATTAAAATTTATCTAAAAAGTCTTTGGGGCAGTGCCTATGGCTCAAAGGAGTAGGGTGCTGGCCCCGTATGCCGGAGGTGGTGGGTTCAAACCCAGCCCCAACCAAAAACTGCAAAAAAAAAAAATCTTTAAACTGGTAGGGACCTATGAATATTCTAAACTACAGAAATATAGTTTATGAATGATGATATGAAATGGCACTTTAGCCATCATTTTGTTAGAATTCAAACATAGAAAGTCATCAGCTCTTCAGAGACTCAAAGAACCAAATCTATAAAGATAAGGAAATAGAAAATAATTAATGTTTCCCAAGAAGATGGCTCAAGTAAACTATTTTAGATTCACAAACATTTTAAACAAGAAAATGGAATATTCAACAAATATTTGCTGAGTACTTACTATACATAAGCAAAGAGAAAAAATAAGACATCATTTAACTCTAAGATTTATAATCTGAGAGCGGGTCAGACACACATGTAAACAAAGAATTATTTCCCTAAAAGGCAATCATTGATAAATATCACATGAAAGGTATAAGTAAAATACTACATATTTCAGGATTTACTTTGTTAAGTCTTTGGAGATGCATTGAAAGCTGAATTTTGAGTGTTTATGGTGTGTAGAGGATGAAATCAAGTGGTAGCTAGAAGGTTAAACTAGAGAAAGAATACGGCCGATGGGGGCGCTGAATATTAGGAATATGGAAAGGCAGAAATCTGTGGGGACATGAATGAGGACCTGAAGAACCCAAGAAACAAAGAAAGACAGAGGAATTAACCCACAAGCAGATCAGGGAAATAAAAAGAACATGTAGCATGGTCATAGAAGGTGATTATTGACACCTAGTTGAACAATTTGCATGAATCACTTTACCTCTCTAAGCTTTGGTTTCACCAAAGGTAAGAACTAAAATTCAGTAAACATTAATTGAACTTCTATGTAACACAGTTTCCCCCTAGATATCGAAAATCCAAATTTAGTGAGAAATACTTTCTGCACTGAACGAGATGAAAATTACTGAATAATATCAAAATAAAATTTTTTTATTCTAAACTGTTGTTGAGGATTTTTGTATCTATGATCATCAGGGATATTGACTGTGGTTTTCTTTTTATATCGTATCTTTCACTTCTGGTATTATCAGGATGCTATTAGCCTCATAGAATAAGGTAGAGAGAATTTCCTCCTTTTTAGTTTTTTTGAAAGAGTTTTAGGAGGATTAATATTAGCTCTTCTTTTTAGCTCTTCTTTCTATGTTTGGTAGAATTCAGCTGTGATGTAGCTGTTAACTGGGCTTTATTCTTGTTGAAAGAGTTTTATTACTTACTAAATCTTGCTACTCATCATTATTCTGTTCAAGAATTCTACTTTTTCTTGGTTCAATCTTGGGAAATTGTGTATTTATTCACAATTTACTCATTTTCTCTGTCTTCTAGATGGTGAGTACATAGTTGTTTGTAATAGTCCCTGGTAAGCTATTATACTTGTCTGACATCAGTTGGAATGTTACCTTTTCCACTTTTGATTGTATTTATTTAGATCAACTCTCTTCCTGGTTAATCTAGCTAGTAGTTCATTAATATCACTTATCTTTGTGAACAATTAAATTTTTTTTTGGCAGCTTTTGGCCAGGGCTGGGTTTGAACCCACCACCTACAGCATATGGGGCTGGTGCCGTACTCCTTTGAGCCACAGGCACCGCCCATGAACAATTAACTTTTTGTTCTGTTGATCCTTTGTATAGATTTTTGTCTCCATTTACTTTGGTTCTGACCGTTTTCTTCTACTAACTTGAGTTTTGTTTATTGTTGTTTTTCTAGTCCCTAAAGATGTTATGTTAGGTTGTCAGTTTGTGATCTTTCTACTTTTTTCATGTATGCATTTGATGCTATTAACTTCCCTCTTAGGACATCTTTTGCTGTTTCCCCTAGGTTTTTGTGAGCTGTTTTCATGTTCATTTGTTCTAAATGCTAGCAAAATAAGTCTAATAGCACATCAAAAAGATAATGCACTCCAGTCAACTGGGTTTCAGTACCAAGGATGCAAAAATGGTTCAACAAATGCAAAATAAATAAATATATCACACAAAGAAAATTAAGACCAAAAATTATAATTATCTCAAGAAACAGAAAATCTCACAAAATTTTATAAAACATCATGATAGAAACCTTTAACAAACCGGAGAAAAGAGAAGTATATCTTAAAATAATAAAAGCTATATTATGACAAATCCACAGCCAACATCATACTGAGTGGGGAGAGTTGAAAGTACTCTATCTAAGAAGAAATGCATGATCACTGTTACCACTTTTATAAAGCATGCTACTAGGAGTCAGGGCACCTAGTCAAGAGAAAAAAATTTAAAAAAATTGCAAATTGCAACAGGGGAAGCCAAATTATTCCTGTTCATTGGTGTTATGATTTTATATTCAGAAAATCCTACCTATGCCACTACACACACACACACACACAACTTTTAGTTTTGATTAATAAATTCATGCAAGTTTCAGGGTACAAAATCAAAGTAAAAAATGAATCATTTTTGTTCACCAGTAATGATCTAATAAAGAACCAAATTGAGAAGGCAATCCCACTTACAGTTGCTATAAGAAAATCATAAAATATCTAGGAATGTATTTAACCAAGGAAATGAAAGATCTCTACTAGGAAAACTACAAAACACTGATCAATAAAAGAAATCGTGAATGCCACAAACAAATGGAAAAATAGCCATGCTTACAAATGGGATGAATTAATATTATTAAAATAACCACACTGCCCAAAGCAATGTATAGATTTAGTGCAATCTATCTCAAAATAACATCATTTTTCACAGAATTAGACAAAAATAGCCAAAAACTCATATGGAATGAAAGAAAAGCAAAAACAGCTAAAACAATCCTAAGCAAAAGGAACCCAGCAGGAAGCATCATATTACCTGATTTCATATCATACTGTAAGGCTATAGTAAAAAAAAAAAAAAAAAGCATAGTATTCGTGTTGGGTTCAGCAGTTTTGTTCTTAGTTTTTGCTGTGCTCTTGTCCTAAGAATGACCAGACCCCCCAAAAGCAAGGCAAGCATAAAAGTAAGTTTATTGAGTAAGAATATGATAGATTTACAGAGCTAGAGCAAGATAACAGGTTTACAGAGCAAGATATCTTCTGTACATACAGCTAATGGGACTCTTGTCATCACAACATAGGCCTTGGTTATGATCTGGAGTCTTATATTACAGTGTCTGGATTGGGCCCTCCTTGTGATTTAGAAATCATCATAGAACCACTTAAATGGATAGTTGAGATTTATATGACCTGAGTTTCACTGTGCATTGAAACTCTCTTGGGCCTCTTTGAAAGCTCACTTGTGGGTGAACTGCAATGTGGATTTAAGATTGTTCGAGTTCATCTTCCAGAGCCTATTTTCCCTATGCTGTTTGGCCTGAAGCTAGGGAGTCCTCTGCATTCTTTTGTTACAGTGTGGACAACTGGTCAGTGCAGGATCACGGTGGGGGGGAAGCACCATGTCTGATACCCTTCATCCCCCAGGAGAGGCGGAGATCCTAACTATCTACTTAATGTTGGTATAAAACAGAACAGAGAACCCAGAAATAAAGTCACATGCTTACAGCCAACTGATCTTTGACAAAGTAGACAAGAGTTCACACTGAAGGAAAGTCAGTAAATGGTGCTGGAAAAATTGATTTTCCATGGGAAGAAGAATAAAACTGGATTCTTATATCTAACCAGATACAAAAATAAATTCAAGATAGATTAAAAAATTAATTATAAAACTACAAATTATAAAAATCCACAAGAAAGCTTAAGATAAACTCTCCTGGACATTGGTCTACACAATGAATGCATGATTAAGACCTCAAAAGTACAGGCAACAAAAACAAATATAGACAAATGGGACTTAAACTGAAAAACCATGTCCACAGGAAAAAGAATAATCTACGAGGTGGACAGACAACCTTCAGAATGGCAGAACTCACTTGCACACTTTGGGTCTGACAGCCAACTGACATCAAGAATTTACAAGGAACTCAAACCACTCAACGAGAAAACCAAATAAAAGAGGGGAAAGGGCATGAGGGGACATTTTTAAAAAGAGAACATTGAGGAAAAATAAAGTTTCCCCACTGGGAAAAGTTGACAGCTAAGGGTTAGCAGAAAAGCCATGGCTTAAAATAAGCACAGGAAATACCAAGAAAAACAGCCAAACCCTGTGGGTAACAGTAAACATGTCCTTATAAACTGGGTTAGCCTGGATGTTCAGGAAGAGTGTGTATCATTCACTAAAGAAAAGGATTTAACATGCCACAATGGGCAGTGTGAATTTTACTCCCCAGAGAAGCTCTGTGCCATGCAGGAGTATATACCCTGTGTAAATTACCTGTAATAAACTTGTTTAACTTGCAAGGTGGACATGCCTGACTCATTCTTTGGTCTCCTTAGTCTCTTAGAGGGCACATTATCTATACTGTTCCAGGATTTTCCTGAGACAGACATATAAAAGGCCAACAAGCATATAAAAAATGCTCCTCATTACTAATTATCAGAGAGATGTTGATTAAAACCAGTAGGTGATATCATCTTATACTAGTCAGAATGGGTAGTATTAAGAAGATAGCAAATAATAGATTTTGGTGAGCATGCAAAGAAAATGGAACTCTTGTACATTGCTGGAAGGTATGTAATTAGGTACAACCTCTATGGAAAACAGTATGGAGATTTCCCTAAGAACTAAAAATGGAATGACCATTTGATATAGCAATCCCACTACAGGGTATCTACCAAAAGTAAAAGAAATAATTATGAGTAAATATACTCGTACTCATATGTTTCTCACAGCACTGTTCACAATAGCAAACCTGTGGATTCAACCTATATCCATCAATGGACAACTGGATAAAGAAAATATGGCATATATGCACAACTGAACACTATTCGGCCATTAAGAAAAAAAGAAAGAGGGCAGTGCCTGTGGCTCAAAGGAGTAGGGTGCTGACGCCATATGCTGGAGGTGGTGGGTTCAAGCCCAGTCCCAGCCAAAAACTGCAAAAAAAAAGAAAACAAGAAAGAAATAAATCATGGCTTTTGTAGTAATCTGGATAGAATAGGGTGCTTCTTTTTTAAGTGAAACAACTCAGACACAGAAATACAAATAAATACCACATATTCTTATAAGTTGGAACTGAATAATATGCATATATTCAAGGATATGGAATGTGGAATGGCAGACAATGGAAACTCAGAAGTGTGGCTGAGGGAGTTGGCTGAGCGGATGATTAGAAATTATCTAATGGGTGAATGCACATTATTCTGGTCATGTGTACAGTAAGACCCCTGAGTATAACACTATGCAATATATACACATAACAGAATTACATTTGTACCCCATAAATTATTGCAAATAAAAATTAAAACAAATTAAAAACACAAAACAAATAATTTTGCTTAAAAGCAACCAAAATTAGCTGAATTCCTACTGTATACCAGGTTTATATAGTAAGAAGTTGTAAAGTGGAAGGGCTTTAATGTTAAGCAGACCTGGATTCAAACTGTCTCGCCACTAATTCCTTGGAAAACACTTAATCCCTATCAGTCTGTCCTTTCTTACTCTGGAGAATGTGAATAATCACTTTCCCAAGTAATAAATACACTACATGAGTTATTTATTCTTTTTTGTTTGGTCATTTATTCATCATGACATGCCCTAGTGCCTAGGACAATACCTTGTCCAATAGTCAATCAAAGAATATTTGTTGAATAGAGTTTTGAGAAAGATTAAATGATATGATTTGTTTAAAGTGCTTATGCACAGGGAGCAGCACATATAAATGTCAACAAATGTTTATTATTTAAAAAATAAAAATTCAGCTTAGAAGTGATAAAACATTACTGGCTTTCAGCTATTGAACTTCTTACTTGTGAAGAAGACAGAAATGTTTTGAGCAAATATGCACAGGCAATATTCAGTGAGAAAGTGTTGATATTCATTCTATGCTTTAAACATCTGAATTACCAATCAGAACAACAACAGCAACAAGAAAAATAAAATAAAACTAGTCCATCAATTGGGAGTGCTTCTTCCTGTTTATCAAAGCTAGTAATACACAAATTCTCAGGGAAAAATAACTAAATTGTCTTTCAAAGAACACTTCAATGAACTTTAAAAAAAAAGTCTATTTTTTTCCATTATGCCTTTGGCCAACGAGTTAATAGACATGAAGTCACAATTACAATTCTAAGAACCAACACATTTTTTAAATAATTAAGATTTCATTTATCGATACTCTTGTTTTCACAAAATTTTTTTAACCAATCCAAAGACAAGATAACTCACATGATGCCCGCAACTTTCCTTGTTATTCTGTTACACACATAAGGAAAAAACACCAAACATCAAATAAGATTGACTATGTCTTCCTCAGGAGCAGTTTACTTATTTTAAGCAGATGGTGAAGGTTGAATTTAAAGTAATGGATTTTATTAAAAAATATATTTTAGTGGATTTGCTATTTTTAAATACTATGTAGTGGTTAACACTCACATTTACTATGTGATGAGATTGAATCCTAGAAAGATTAAATGACTGGGCAAGCACATGGAGCACGCTAGTGGCAGTAGTCACATTATGTCTGTGTCTTTTAAGATTATGATTTATGTTTATCTCAGAGTTGACAATGTTCATCCACCCTGAAATTCTAAAATCTTTCCACTACGCCATGCTTTGCTTCCAAAAATAGGATACTCTTGTTGTCTATTCTAAGTAAAATTCATATCAAAAGTAGTCTTTGTTCATGGATAGCATGACATTTTTGCTCATTTTAGCAGAGAGAATAAGTAGCCCATATATTTTCTTAATAATTCATTATTAACACCTATTCTCAAGTTGTCATCATCAGTTTCATTACTGGTTATTAATATACATACTGAGGCTTAAAACAAAGGAAGAAAATACAAAGACTGAGAAGAGAGTCTCAAATTCTTTTGTTGGTACTTAGTTCATTTGTTTTGACAAGTGCAGTTTAATTTTAACAACCGGCTTAATCAGCCTTAATGCTGACTAACTCCAGGGAATACTGACAAGAGCCAGAATCAACTGGAAGGTAGAATAGGTCTTTCCTGTCTTGTGATAGCACTCAGAAGGTTTACTGCTATTGTTTATTTGATGATAGACTTTTTTATATTAACAATCAAAACACTACCAAGCATTTTCTTTATCTGGAGTGCTATGGGCATTGACATAAGAAATAACATTTTTCCCTGATCCAAATAAAATTTTAGCTATCGGTGAAAAATTTTTTCAAACTTTCCCTCCAAGATTGGACAATTCCCCCGTCTATTTCTGAAATTTACCTTATTCTAGGTTTGATGAGTGCTCCAAGTCCATACTGAATCTATGATATTTACACCCCGTCTTTTTTGAATGACAAAATAGATTGTAATGCAATACTAAGGGAATCACCATTAAAGGTAGTAGAAAAACAAGCTTGCCTGCATTTCCTCAAAGTACAGATTGGCAAGAAAGACAGAAATTTAAATTTAGAGGAAATACAGTTATAAAATGTCTCTGTCAAGGACTTTTATACAAAGAGTTAAATCCTGTCCTAGGAATATGCATCATATATGTAAACAAATAAATATTTTTTTTTCTCAAGGTGGAGATAAAACATACCCAGAAGTGACTTTACCATAGAGCATAAAATGCATTACATATATAATAATCCTTAAACTTAAAAGACCAAATTACATGCACCTGTCCAGGGCCTGGGTGGAGGTGGTAAAAGGGAACTAGTGATACGTTGAGGGGACTATATATTTTCCTAACATTTTAAAATTCAGTCAGTTAAATTTACTGCGCTATTCCACTTCTGCTTCCTCTCCATCATACTGTCCTTTATAATGGTGGCCTTGGAGTGACTGTGGGCATTTTTGGAATCTGTATAAAGGAAGAAGAATTGGAAATGCCCTTTGTTTGACTTTAAAGAAACAGTTGTGTGGTTCAGTTGTTTTCTTGTAAAGAAGCTGCTGTAATATATAAAAGCTTTCTGGAAGGACTTTTATCATCAACCACTTCAATTTATAGGATATGTACCAACTTAGAATGCCTGGCACAAACCAGAAGTTGAAGAACCAGGATACATCATATTTTGTGTCTCGCATGCAAAATGTAGAGCCATGTAGTGAAGTAAAAACCAGATTTGACATGTACAAAACAAGGAGCTGGTCTGTAGAGAATTCTTCCAATGATTACCCCTACCAAATTAAAGCAAAGACTTTAAAATCTAGTGAAAACATAAATTCTCTTCTGTCATGAATATACTCAACAATGTAGCACATACAATTATAAGTGTACTGCATAAGAAACTTATTTCAAATTATTTCCCTAGGAAATTAACAGAAATTATTTTTGTACAAAGAAGAAACTTATGACAAAATTTTCAAGGCATAACAATATCACTTAATCAAATATTTGGAAAATAATAAATAACTCAAACTGTCTAATGATACAATTTATAAAATGTGAATAAGTTCTAGAGTTCTGCTCTAGAACTAAAATATAATACCTATAGTTAACAATACTGTATTGTTTACTTTAAATAGTGTTGGGAAATATCTTATGTTAAATGTCCTTAAAACAAAAACAGAACACAAAGAAGCACAAGGAAATACTTAAAGGTGATGAATGTATCTGTTACTTTTTGATACTACTAAATACAAATAAAAATGACCTGATTAATGAGTTACATCAACTAGAAGTTTATTTAACATTTTTTATTGTGCAAGCAAATTTTAAAAGCTGTAAACTTTTATATTAAATTTGATATGTATATGATAAATGCTACTGATATTATGTATATATCTACACACACACACACACACATGCTGTTATACTATAGTCCTTAAAAAGCTTCTACACAGAAAAGGAAATCATCATTGGAATAAGTAGAAAACCTACAGAATGGGAGAAAATATTCACAAACTGTACACACATCAAAGGACTAATATCCAGAATCTGCCCCCACACCAAAAAGAACAACCCAACTCCACTCACAAATGGACAGAAGTCATGAAGGTTTTCAAAATAAGATAGAGAAATGGCCAAGAAATTTATGAAGAAATGTTCTACATCACTGATCATTGGGGAAATGTTAATTAAAACCACAATGAGATACACTTTACCCACATCAGAATGGCCCTTACTAAAAAGTCCAAAAAAAAAAAAAAAAAACATGTTGGCACACACATGGTGAAAATGGAACACTATGTACTGTTTATGAGAATATAAATTAGTTCCACCTCTATGAGAAACAATATGGAGATTCCTCAAAGAGCTGAAAGGACACTTACCATTCAATCCAGCTATCCCACTACTGGGTATCCACCCCAAAGAAAAGAAACCATTTTATCAAAAGACACCTATACATAAATGTTTATTGCAGCACAATTCACAATTACAAATATATGGAATCGAATTAAGTCCTTATCAATTCATGAGTAGATAAAGAAAATGGGATATATATGTATACATACACCATGAAGTACTACTCAGCCATATTAAGGAATGGAATAATGTCTTTTATAGCAAATTGAATAGAATTGAAGACCATTATCCTAAGTGAAGTATCCCAGGAATGGAAAAACAAGCACCAAATGTCCTCTCTAATAATTGGGAGTCAAGCTATGGGCATACCTAGGCACAAAGAGATGTAAGGGTCTTAGAAAACCAAGAAGGGGGAATGTGATGGGGGGTGTAAAAACCTATCTGTAAGGTACAATGGACACTATTCAGGTTGTGGCATTATAAAAGCCACAACTCAATCATTATAAAAGGTGTACTGGGTACCGGGTAGATGCCTGCATAACCTTATATGTGTATTTTTGATACATGGATAAAAGGTAGCCATGTATCAAAATCATTTGAACCCATTAATATTTTGAAATTTTAAAATTAAAATTTATGAAAGAAAAATTCTGCCTTTAGCTCTTAAGATTACGATTCGAATTTGGGCTAGGCTTTCATGAGTCAGTAGAATTTGTATTGACAAAAAAGATGTAAGCAAAGACAAAATATTAGTAAAGGTCAAGGTTGGTTTTGAAGGGAAGAAATTTGGAGATGATTTATGCATGAGGTGTGTGATTGTGATATTAAGTAGTGTGACCTCAAATAGCTTATAATACATTATTTAGAAAATGTGGAGCCATTGTTACTGAGAAAGAGAGTTACTTTCATAGCATGAATGTTATGTTGTTGTTTTTTTCTACTGAATACAGTATGCATGGCTGACAATCTGACATGAAAATGAGGGAAAAGATCTGTGTATTGGATGACTGAGAACACTTCACTGGATCGATTTCAATGTCATTTTCCCTTATTGGATTCTATGATTGAAAGTGACTTAAATGACTTAAGAAACTGAATAAGATGTTTTAATTTTTGTCCTCATTATTCAAGCCAAAATATTTCTTCCATAATTTATTTATAAAAATTAAATTTTCTCCTCCGACTCTTTAACTATCAGGTACCTCATAAATAGTATTTATAATCTGTTAAAATCTCAAATTAAATTCCATCTGCTAATTGATTATCATTTGTGTATTGGATAGATGCCTGCATAATTTATGTGTGTGTGTTTATCATGATAGTCTAGTCAATCTATAGACAGGATGAGCAAAGAGCCTCGATTTGCCATCAGATATAAACCTGAAATTACTCTACACCCCCAGTATGGGGACATATTGGTTATGCCTCAGCAGTATTGATCCTTCATGACATTCCATCTGCCAAAATTGAAGGAAATGATGAAGGCTTCAGAATCAGGACTCCACACAGAACCACTGGAAAATGTAATTTTAACAAAGTATTTAAAGAAAATTTGACCAACAATGATCCAATAATTGGAATTGAATTTCTGTTCATATTGTAGTTTATGTGTCCAATAAAATGAGCCCCATTTGTAAGCTCTATCTATTCTTACCCCTTATTTAAAAAAAAAAAGGGGGGGGGAACCTCTACCCAGGCTACTCCTCAACCAGTTTTTGTTTCCATTGCCAAAAGTGTCTAATAATATCCATGATTTTGAATATTATTTTTCTTTTCTTTCTTTTTTTTTTTTGAGAAGCATCTCACTTGGTGTTGAGTGTCTGGCATCATAGCTCACAGCAACCTCAAATTATTGGGCTCAAGCAACCCTCTTGCCTCTGCCTCCACAGTAGCTGGGACTACAGGTACCCGTCAAAATGCCCAGCTATATTTTTAGAGACAAGGTCTTACTCTTGCTGAGGCTGGTCTCAAACTCCTAAGCTCAGGCAATCGGCCTCCCAGAGGGCTAGGATTGTATGTGTGAGCCACCAAACCTGGCCTCATTATTTTTTCTCAAAGTTTGCATATATGACTAACAGATTCAAAATATACACTTAAGACAACTGCTAGGTCTGGAGAAGCAGGCTGATATTGCCATACCTATCATTATTTATACTTACTTATATTTGTTTTATTTATTTTTTATTTTCTGTTTTTCACATTTGCTCAAAACCAGGAGTTACTCTCAGTACTTATTCAAAAGCAAGATGTTTTTATATATTCCCTCTACATCTTCACCATAGCTATTTGTACTCTCCAACCTTATATAATGAAGTAAATCAATATGTTTCATCCCCAGATATAGAGGATTGTTAAATTAAAGACACTGGAAATACTGGGAACACTCTGCCTCAGCTTCTGTTTGTCTGATGGCAGGGCATAAATCCTTTCTTACTGGAGACAGCACTTGTTTATAGGCCCAGAGGAGCCACTGGCAGACACCCGAGGAATCTGGGAAGAGATTTTATTAACTTCTCACATTTTCCTGTCTTCAAGACTGGAACTGCTCTCTCATTTGTCTTGTTACTATGTAGGATTTATGGCTCTTTGTTAAAATACTATTTAAGCAAGGCCCTTAAACCTTTGGAGAGAAATACTTTTGACCTGAGGCATCTCCCTTGTGGTGGGGACAGCATGTGTCAATAAACTTCTGCTTGTTTTCCCTTTGTTAATCAAACTTGTGTTTTTGGGAAAGCAAAAGAAAACAAATTGTTTCCTTCCCCACAATAATACATAATTAATATTATGCTTTCTAAATAAATGCCATTGTTTTTCTTTATTTCTATACAACACTAACTTAACAAGTTGAAAAATGAAAGTATCTATAATTTTTTGTAGGATTATAAACAACCATTTGAACTTATGCATTTTTTATCATAGTATCCTCTGGGCAAACAAACTCAAATAAAATGTCAGACTTACTGGATGTGGGCTTGTTTAGCTTATGCATAATATTTTTTTAAAAAGGGTAATCACAAATGAATATAGTAAAACTTTACACAAATGAATATGGTAAAACTTTAGTATAAAATAAAGAAAGAGAAAAATCTTGATTTATTCCAGGAAGCATGAATTTAGTTTTAGACAACAGACAAAAGGGCCATAATCATTAAATAAACATAGTTCCAAAACTAAAAACAAAAACCTCAAATATCCAATGTTGAAAATCTACCTACCTGGATGTGCATTAGTAAACACACAATGCAATTTCTGTAATTCAATTTTTCTCATTACAAAGTGGCAAAACATCATTACATTTTTGATCATTATTTTGGGGGCAATCTATACCAAATTACCCATTTTCCATTTCTTCCTTATTAAGATGTCTTAACATTAAGAGTATTATTAACAATAGTTTAAAGTTTGACTTTGCTACATGTAATGTGGAATGTCAATTTAAATTTTAATCTATATAGAACAAATAGCATTTATTTTCTTCTTCTTTCTATGAATCTTTCATATCTACAAATATTCCATTAGCCTAAATCATCTGTATTCCTATAACCCCAAATTACATGGATACAGGAAGCCAGGTGGAAAACAATGCAATGACATGAAAACCAGTCTCATTGACATATCTTTAAATACTGTTTCCCCCGTGTCCTTCTCCGGATGGTAACGCTCTGGTTAGTGCATATTATTAAACACTGAATCTGGTTGACTAGGATTTCTAACCTGAATCTCACTCACTGTCAGTGACTTCAAAGCTTTCACAATTTAAAACTGAATATAAAACTCACATGAATCACCAATAAATTAAAAAAAAATTAGCTTATTATCTATAACAAAATGCATGTTAATTTTCCCTAAAGGAAAATAGACACATTCATATAGTGCAAAATACTGAAAATGAGAAACAGTAAACGGATGACAAAAGGCTTGTTGACAAAGTTCTTTGACCCTGATTTTACATATTGCAACTGTTTGGGGGGAAACTCACAAAATATTTAATTATTTGAAATAATACCAATAGTTGGAACATATATATTTAAAATACAATCTTATGAACTATTCATATGTACAACAGTGTCCATTGCCTGATAACCAATCTCCTGATGGGAGATGATGTATCCTCTTTTGGACTTCTCTGTTATTTTTAAATGTATGGACTTTAAAACTAATCTTTCTTTCCTTTCTTCCCCTTAAATAAAGAGAGCAGTGATGGTTCAGTGTCACCTGAATAAATATTACTCACCTAAAAGTGAATCAAGAATCTTAATTTTGAGTCTAGAAAATAAATGAAAATATGAACACATGCTTTATAATGTCTTCTAAATGATTCTATTATTTACTTATTTTGCCAGCTTTACTATTGAATTAATCTTATTTTTATTAAACTAGAATACAAATGTATATAGTTCTCAAAAACTTATTTTTAAAGCATAGGTTTTAAGAATGCATGTTGTGTAACTAAAGAGCACTATAAAATCATGGCCCCTTTAAGGAGGAAGGAACGTGACCTCACATAAAGGGAGGTCTGGCCTTGTCCCTGGCTAACATCTAAATCTTTGGGATTTCCCAAGAGAAAGGAGCACCTCTTGTTATTCACGGTGGGTACCTGAAATTATTTATACCTTGTGTTTATGTTCACAAAGTAACTCACCTGAGCTTCTGAAACCACCACAAATGTCAATCCTCCTGGGTGGGGAAGGGCGTTGGATTAGAGGCAAAGTACAGTAAAGTGGTCCATAGGTCAATAAATCATCTTAGGTAATGATGTTTTGATAAGAACTCAGAAGCTCAGGTGAGCTTTCCTGATGGACAAAAGATTGTGCATATTGTCACCTGTTATACTTAAGAGAAGTTACGGCGTGTAACTCCATAGGGAAAAAATAATCGGAGCTGCAGGTTTGGATCCAGACACTACTCCATGTGCTTCTTTTGGTTGGTTTGAATTTGTATCTTTTTCCTTGTAATAAACTAACAGTGAGTATAACATGTCAGTTGGTTCTGCAAGTCTTTATAGTGAATTATTAAGCCATCTTAGTATGGCTTTAGGAGAATCCTGAACCTAAGGGTTGTTATTGGAAGTTTTGGACTGACTAGGCAGCCTTAACCTTGTGGTCTGGTTAACTCTGGTTCTCATAACTCAACAAATTAAACTGTTATAGTGCAATTCGTTTAGTCAGCAGAGTCTGAGTGTCAAAGGATGGATCTAATTCTGAATTTTCATTTCTATGTATCAAACAGGTAGCCCCTAAAAAGAAACAATTCAAAATTTTCAATGAATTGATTTCTAAAATAATGTACTTGGTTTTCTTTTCCTCAAAATATTTGCACATGTTAGAAAAAAATCCAGTTTTTAAATATACGTGTAAATATATGATTTACATATTTAAAAATAATATACTGGTAACAGTTTTGATTAATACAGCTTTTAAAATGTAAAATATCTATGTAGTCAATGAATGTTTGCTTTTCATTTGTATTTGATTCACTAGTTATTATTTATTGTGATCCACTGATATTTTCACTAATACTCTCATGAGACTCATTCTGGTCAGAGTCTAATGGTGACTAAGGGCAAACATATTCTGAAAATATCAAAACAAATATATTTAATTCTAATAGATAGCATGTTAAAAAGGAAATATTTAAAAACATAATTTTAAGTGAAATATAAAGTATTTCATACACATCAATTGATATTCTAACAACATTAGTTAAACACCAGGACCTACGCATAAGGACAATGCATTCTAGAAGCTTCTTGAAAGAATAGTACAGTAAGCTGTTTTTTGGTGGCCATCATTTTAGTAGATTTAAGAGACAATTGCAAAACACTAGAAAATAAGAAAATTTTTCATTCTTTTTTATGTCACTTTTGAACACAAAGCTGGCCCACTTTCCCTACAGGTGAAGCAAAATACTCATTTTTATTTTTGAATGATCAAATTTTCCATTCCCTGGTGGCTTTTTCAGTCTGGATAATGATCTTCAAATCTTTGTAGTGAGAAAAAGACAAATTGCTTAGATGGGAAATGTTCCAGAAAGTAAGCTCCGATACTTGACCCAGTGTCAAACTGGAGTCTGGCTGCTTATTTTCCCCCTTTAATGATGCTAACCTACAGTTAGGATGGAGCAGTGGAATATATTTCTTTATGGAGACCTGTTGATCAGTATCACAAAGCTCACATGTTATGCAAGAGGATTAATGACTTGGCAGGAAAAAGAGCTGAACCCTTCTGGCTTATAGCCAAAGAGTTGACTGATTTATTAAGTTAACACCAACAATGTATAGGGCTTTGATTTCTACAGTGAGAAAAAAATGATACTTATCAGAAGTACTTTTAAGAACAAACAGAATTCTTTTCTAAAGTCACAAGAAATTACTAGAAGGCGAATATTTTCTTTTTGATATGTGAAATAAAATATTTCCTTTTAAAGCTAGAGTACCCAAATATCAATAGTATGGTGAAGTATTAATGATTTTTGGTTAGTTAAACTTAGTACTTAAAAAATCTTGCCAAAAATGGCAGGAACAAGAGCAGATGGAGTTAAGATGATTAAGAAACTTCTGCCTAAGCACTTGGATACATTAGCAAATAATCAAACATTTTTGAAAAAATCAAAATATGTTCTAGTAAGAGATGTGGATGAATGCCAGTTTGTAAGGAGCAACTGGGTTCTTTAAAGAGAAAATATATTATGAGAAAATTATCATGGTGTTCCACTTGGCACACATTATTTTAAAAATGTATTTCCTCATACTGTAATAAAACTTAACAGAATGAAATAGAAAATAGAAATATAGTGGACTAAAAAATAGAAAACAAAACATGATACTTTATGCAATAGTCCTTTTATTAAGAAATATGTCTAATACCCATAATTCCTATAATATTTTATTATAGTATAATATATAATTTGTTATATACTGTGATATATATTATAAATCACTCCAAAAGTATAATTTTCCATGCAAAATTTCACAAAGAATTGAAGGTAATCTTTAAAAACAGTCTCCACAAGGTGGTTTGTGTATCTGATATTATCTATTTTACTTTTCTTATTGAATATACCAGAGTTTCCTTCAATAATGACAATAGAATATTTTTAAGTAATTATTCCTGTGCGTAATGTCTGTTTTCTGCTTATTTTTAATTGATGTTTTCCTTTTTGTTAGTTTCTTTTTAAGCTAGTGGTATGCCATCAATTATTTCTGTTTTTTTTTATTTCCAAACAATGCAGTTATTTCCAGTCTAAATAAATTATTCTTTTTGTTTTATTTTAATGGTTGGGTGCACATTGAGGGTGCACAAAACCAGGTGACATTGATTGCTTTAGTTAGATAAGTAACCCTCCTATAATTGTGACCTGCCTCCAGGACTGTGACAAGAGCCACACCCCTTGTCCCCCCACCCCCCTCTCCTTCCCTTTCTCAGATCTCCCCACTTCCCACAGTGTACTAGGACATTAATTTTCCTCATATCAGAATTGAGTACATAGGACTATTTTTCTCCATTCTTGTGAAGCTTTACTAAGAATAATGTGTTCCTCATCCATCCAGGTTAATACAAAAGATGTAAAGTCTCCATGTTTTTCAGTGGCTGAATAGTATTCCATGGTATACATATACTACAGCTTGTTAATTCATTCCTGGGTTTGTGGGCATTTAGGTTGTTTCCAGATTTTGGCAATTGTAAATTGAGCTGTAGTAAACAGTCTAGTGCAAGTGTCCCAGTGGTAAAAGTATTTTTTTTTTCTTCTAGGTAGATGCCCAGCAATGAGATTGAAGGAACAAATGAGAGGTCTAGCTTGAATTCTTGGAGGATTCTCCATACTTCCTTTCAAAAAGGTTTTATTAGTTTGTAATCCCACCAGCAGTGTAAAGTGTTCTCTATCCTCTACATCCACACCAGCATCTTCAGTTTTGAGATTCTGTGATGTGGGCCATTCTCACTGGGGTTAGATGTTATCTCAGGGTGGTTTAAATTTGCATTTCCCTAATAATTAGGGGTGATGAACATTTTTGTGTATGTTTGTTAGCCATTCATCTGTCTTCTTTAGAGAAGGTTCTATTCATCTCTTTTGCCCAGTGATTTGAGAGATTGTTGGCTGTTTTTATTTTGAATAATTTGAGTTCTCCCTAGATCCTAGTTATCATGTAAAAGACTAAAACTGGACTGTATTTTTCTCCAAACACAAAAATTGATTCAAGATGGAGAAAAGACCTAAACTTAAGGCATGAAACTGTAAAAATCCTCAAAGAAAGTGTGGGAAAAACACTTGAAGATATCAGCCTGAGGGAAGATTTTTTGAAGAAAACGTCCGTGGCAACTGCAACTACAAAAATAACCAAATGGGACTTAATTAAACTGAAAAGTTTCTGTGCAGTTAAGGAGACAACAGCTGAAGCAAATAGACAACCTACACAATGGGTTCCCTATAGATCCTAGTTATCAAGTTTTTGTACAATTCATAATATACAAATATCTTTTCCCATTCTGAATGTTGTTTGTTGCTTTGGTTGTTGTTTCCTTAGCTGTACAGAAGCTTTTCAGTTTAATTAAGTCCCATTTGTTTATTTTTGTTGTTGCAATTGCCACAGAAGTCTTCTTCATAACATTTTTCCCCAGGCTGATATGTTCAAGTGTTTTCCCCACACTCTCTTCAAGGATTTTTATTGTTTCGTGCCTTAGATTTAAATCTTTTATCCATCTTGCGTCAATTTTTGTAAGCTGTGAGAGGTGTGGGGCCAGTTTCAGTCTTTTATATGTGGTTATCCAGTTCTCCAAACACCATTTTTTGAACAGGGATTCTTTTCTTCAGCATATGTCCTTTTTTGGTTTATCATCAATCAGGTGGCTATAAGATATTAGTTTCATCTCAAGGTTTTCTATTTATTTCCAAATGTCAATGTCTCTAATTTTGTGCCAATACCATGCTGTTTTGATCACTATGGCCTTGTAGTATAGTCAAAAGTCTGATAGGTGATACCCCTGGCTTTTTTTTTTTTATTATTATTACTAAGAATTCCCTTGGCTATATGAGGCTTCTTCTGGTTCCATACAAAGCAAAGAATTATTTTTTATAAATCTTGAAAGTATGATAATAACATTTTAATTGTGATAGCACTGAATCTGTAGATTGCTTTGGGTACTATAGACATTTTCACAATGTTGATTTTCTTCTCAGCCATGAGCATGGTATTTTCTTCCATGTGTTAATATCTTCTGCTATTTCTTTTCTTAGGGTTTTGTAATTTTCCTTATAGATGTCCTATACTTATTTTATTATGTATATTCCTAGATATTGGAATATACAATATTCTCTTGTTCTTTGACAATGATATGATCTTGTACTTAACCCCAAATACCCAACTGAAAGACTCCTGGAAGTGATCAAAAAATACATTAATGTCTCAGGATATAAAATCAATGTCCACAAATCAGTAACCTTTTTATATGCCAATAACAGCCAAGCTGAGAAAGAAATCAAGGACATAATACCCTTCTTAGCAGCATCAAAGAAAATGAAATACCTAGAAGTACACCTCACAAAAGAGGTGAAGGACCTCTATTAAAAAAACTATGGACACCTAAGAAAAGAAATACCAGAAGACATTAACAAATGGAGGAATATACCATGCTCATGGCTGAGAAGAATCAACATTGTAAAATGTCTATATTTCCCAAAGCAACCTTCAGATTCAATGCTACCCCTCTTAAAATAACAATATCATACATTCAAGACTCATAATACATTACATCCAGAAAAATACCCATATAACCAATGCAATTCTTAGTAATAAAAACAAAGCTGGTGGCATCAGCCTACCAGACTTCAGCCTGTACTACAAAGCCATAGTGATCAAAACAGCATGGTATTGGCACAAAAATAGAGATATAAACATCTGGAAACAAACAGAAAACCAGGAGATGAAACAAACATCTTGCCACCTTCTTTGATAAAGCAAACAAGAACATACACTGGAGGAAAGAATCCCTATTCAATAAATGGTGCTGGGAGAACTGAATAACCACATGTAAAAGACTGAAACTGGACCCACAGCTTTCTCCACTCACAAAAATTGATTCAAGATGAATGAAAGACCTACATCTAAGGCACAAAAGAATTAAGATCCTCAAAGAAAGTGTGGGGAAAACACTGGAAGGTATTGACCTTGCAAAGAACTTTATGAGGAAGACTTCCATGGCAATCACAACAACAACAAAAATAAAGAAATGAGACTTAATGAAACTGAAAAGTTTCTGTAAAGCTAAGGCAACAACAGCTAACACAAATAGACAACCTACACAGTGGGAAAGGATATTTGCATATTTTGAATCAGACAAAAGCTTGATAACTAGGATCTACAGAGAACTCAAATTAATAAAAGAGCTAAGAATCCCCTAAATCCCTGGGCAAGAGAGATGAATAGAACCTTCTCTAAAGAAGACAGGCGAATGACTAACAAACATATGAAGAAAAATTATGCTTATAACACCGAACATAGTACCTTTATCCCATGAGTTTTTATGTCAGAGTACATAATAAATGAACATTCCTGTAAACACTAATAACACATAATTTTCTCTCACAAACAATATGATACATATGAAGAAATGATTGTATTGTATATTGAAGTATTTTAAAAGCCTGCTGAGTTTTTTAGGGGACTAGACTAAAAGTGACATGAAGGAAATCTTTCCCTAATTTACTCACTAACACTTCTCATTAAATTAATGCTTTGTCTTTAACAAACTTAGAATCTTTTGGCATCATTGGGAAAAAAATAGCAACCTTACTATACAAACACATTACTTGAAGAACCAGACCAAGTTTGGATTATTAAGAGATTTGAAAAGGAGCCCTAAGAACAGATTGGAAAACAGGAAGCCAAATTAGAAGGAATATGTTTTTTCCAAATTCTCAAAATGTTTGCAAAATGGCAATAACCATTTTTAATTTCCAGTGAGGATTCTGGATCTTATTTTTCACTGGGGGAAAAGCTCACAGTTTGGAGGAAACCAAAGTCATCTTGTAAAGTATATCATTTTTTTTTATTGCTAAATTTGAAAATGTGTAAAGTTTGGATTTTCAAACTGTTATAAATCAATGTCTTTCATCTATTTTAAAACACTTATTTTAATTACAGTGATACCTAATTTTCCTGAGCCATTTCTTCTGGACAAATTGTCATCATTAACGTTTTACTTAATCAGTATTTCAGACAATACCCACATTTTAGACAGATGATATGATAATTAGAATTTTAAACATAATTTTCTTGGCGTTTTTCCATCATAGTTAACCTATTTCTACTTGCATCTTCACCAAACCAAAAAAAGGAAAATAACGTATATTTAGAAAGTTCTTTAACTGCTCAAAAAAAAAAAAAATCAAAGTGAGAAAACACTCAAAATATCAGAATATAAAAAAATATTTTCAAGACAAAAAATAAGAGGAAACAATACGTATGATTTTGAAACCAATAGAGAATAGTTAATGTGATTAGGTTTCCAAGAAGCAGAACATGGCTACTGAGATACTGTTCTTTAGAAAATAAAATAGATTTCTAAATTTTCTCACACAGTTTTCAGAAACTGCTTTTAGCTGATAAGTAACGGGCAGGTTCTTCATCTTTTAGATGAGAAAATGGTGTTTATTCTTCATAATATATGATTGTAGCTTACAGGGAGAATAAACATACACCAATAGTAAATGAACTTGGAAACCCTCATTACAACTCGAATACTGAAAAAAGATTCTTATTAATGACTTTCAAGTTCATAAATTTCCTTAAATAGACAATTTCTTCCCACATGAGGCCTGATAAAATAGTAACTGTCTAAAGACCCTTGGTTCCTGGCACTAGTCTTCCTTTCTACAGTACCTGATGCTCTTGGAGGGAATTGAATCCCTTGCCGTGGGGGTAGTCTTGTTAGAAGGGGACTATTTCCCTGTGATCACTGTTTGCCTTTTACCTTAGAAGCTTGTTGGACCAGGTCCTTTTTCCATCTACTGCTTGACATAACCCATGGCTGGCATGTGACCTTCTGATAATGGATTCATTATTATAATGTCATCTTTATCAGTGGTCACAGCTGCAGGTGAGGAGGTGTTAACAAAATACCTGTCCAGGTAAACTGACCAGTCATTAACTACTCTCTGTTTCTTAATTTTCAGAAGTATTTTTTTTTAAATCATAGCTGTGTACATTAATGCAATCATGGGGTACAGTGTGGTATTTACATATACAATTTAAAATATTTTCATCAAACTGGTGAACATAGCCTTCATGTCATTTTCTTAGTTATTGTGTTAAGACATTTATATTCTACTTTTAGAAAGAGTCACTTGTACCTTTGTAAGATAAACCATAGAGGTAATCCTACCAATCACCCTCTCTCCACCCATCTATCTCCCTCCCCCTCCTCCCTCCCCATGTTCTTAGACTATAATTAGGTTATAGTTTTAAAGCTATAAATTAGTTTCATAATAGGACTGGGTACATGGGATACATTTTCTTTTCTTAATTAAACAATTTACAAAATTGGATTCCCAGAGTCCATTTGATTCTACAAGTTCCTTAGTCCATCTCTGATTTCTTATTTAAAAGATCTCTATTTGCTTTAAGTCATTTAGAGTTGATTCCTGTCACTAAGAACACTATCGACACTGTCTTCCTACTAATAATATGTACCTTGGAAAGTTAACTCATCTATTAAGATTTGTTAAAAATAATCAATACCAATCTATTTTATGAGACCTGAATCATTTGGCCTATAATCCTACATTTTGGTATATTCAATTTGGTGTGCCAAGATCTAGTGATTGAGCATAGTATCACATACATTCTGAACATAATTTTAAAATTTTTAATATGCTTACACATAAATTGTTTCATTCAATCTTTAAAAAAGCTACGTTTAAAAGGGAAAAATATTTCACTCCTGTTTTATAAATGAAATACCCTTCTGTGAGCATGCAAAATTCCCAGCTATAGACCATAATAAGTGATAGAACTTTGAACCAACTATTAAAGTCCATTTTTAGTGCTATTTATCATAGAACACACTGCATCCCAATGCTGTCAGTGAATCAATCAAAAAACAAGAGAGATAAGCTGTTATCAAATAAAGAAATATGAAAAAAATAGAAGACTTAATAAATAGTCATTGTTCTGGCTTAAAATCGTATAGAATAGTGTCTAGAGTTAATGGTAGTGTCATATTTCACTGACAGTCATAAGAAATCTATATCCACATCATCAGATTATTTGTCTTATAACTTAAGAGGCCCTTTAGAAATTTCACTGGTCTCTAGGAATCTTCTTCCACCTTTTGCCAGAATGCCTCCTCTGGAAAATTGTAGGTAACCTGAGAGGCCTGGATTTTTTGCTTAAACTTCTTCCTTTCTGCAGATGACCTCCAGGCCAAGGACCCTATTCCCTGTGCCAATATGGAATTTCTGAGGATTGATAGAGAATGGTTGATACCAAGAAGTAAATTTGTTTATAATTGGCACGTATTTGCAAGCTCTCAAAGAATATTGAAATAAAAATACCCCATAACTCATGTTGTCAAAGCATCTTCCTTCCTGAACCATGGCTGACAGGCATAAGGAGAAATGAAGGGTGTGACAATATATATGTGACCCAGAATTATATTTAGATTTAAGAGGTCAATTATTCAGCTGATATTTCTATTTGAATAAGCTTACACAGGAAAATGTAAGGGATAAGTTGAATTTATGGTGATGAGCAGCAGAGCAGGTAGGGTCAGGAAAAGCAGAGTGATCCATGGTGGTAAAGAGCCAACAGGTCCCAAAGGCTAATGGATCAAAAGCAGCTGATCACATTATGTATCCAGCACCACGCTCCTAAGACCTTGCACATTGTGTGAAAGGTGACTGTCTCACCGGACGAAATTCCAAATAGAGCAGTATTCACTGACTTTCTTAAAGGAACAGTTGAGCTTTTGGTCAAAAAGCAGTTCAGTGAATTCTGAAGAAAAAGAGAACAAACTCAGAGTACTTTTGTTCTAAAGAATATACAGTCATATTGTATTGTGCCTGGTCCTCTTACACTTTTCATAATATTTATACTATGTGATTTGCTATGTGAGTGTTGTTTTTGTCTCTGAAATATGGAAAACTTGGATCCTTCTTGACCAGATAACTGTAAACAATGACAGACTTATTGGACCTTACAGACTGACATTCAAACAGAACAAAATCCAGCTCTGTGTGACGAATATGAACACTTACAATAGACAAAACAGAAAAACTTAATTTTTCCTCCTGCTTGAGTCGTACGTCCCCGTGGTGCTCATACCACATATCTCTTTTCTCCTGGGTTGAACTTAGTCTTCTTGTCTCATGTTACTTGCTGCTAACATAATGGGTAAACAGCAGGTCACTAGAAAGAGTCAGGAAAATGTTCAAACAGTATCCACATCCCGTTTACTTACAATAGTCTAGCTAACACGAAGCAGCTCTATGGAACTGTATAATTTTTAATAAGGTCTTAAATATGACACAATGTAATCTCTTTGCTTTTATCTTATGGTGAACTCCAGTGTCAGGAAAGAACTTTCTCCTTCTGCTTCCTTTTTCTTCTTAATAATAGAAGCATAAACTAAAAAAAAAGAGGGGGTATTACTAGAGACAAAATTTTGAGTATTTGTTTATGCTTTCATAGTCCCATCTACAGGGAATTAAAGAATAATGTCATTTATAATTTACTTTTTAATTACTATATGACTCAGCCAACAGGTCCTATCTTGACTAACAATTAGAGTAGTAGAAAATTATCTGTCACAAGAAAATTTCCTAGGAAGGATCACAATGTAGGTTTGGGAGACTCTAGCTGATACCTTGGAGTTGTTAAAATAGGCCTTCTGGATTTTACTTAAACCAAAGAATGCAAGTTCAGATTTTGCCATGGCAGTATAGACATGTTAAGTGATATTCTTGTGATTTGTGACATTATTAGAGGGTATTTTTGTCAGTGGGCCAAGGGATAACTAATAATCATTTTGTCTAGCTGTTTCTTGAATTAATAAATTTATGAAGGGAAGTGTACTTAATAGACCATGGCCAAAAATAAGTAAATACTGTTTCACTTTAGCCATCTTAGCAGAAAAGTCTCTATTGATTAAAAACTATCTATTCTAAAGTCAGAATCTTGATTAGTAGACATTTTGATCAACCTGAACTTAACACTAAATATCTTGCCACCCGCTGCCAGGCAGATTTGAAATAAAGGTCACAGCATGGAGCAAATAAGAATTTACATTAAAGATTAAAAAAAGAGTAAAAATATGTTTGAATATTATTACTTTTGAAGAGTATACCATGAATTACTTGTGGAAGTTTACATGTAAATGGGAAAGAGTAAGGAAAGAAGAGTGTAGAGAAAAAACACCTTAACACGCTATGGCCTTCACTACACACGCAGAGCCAGATCAAGGTCATGGAATGAGATCAATCTGATTAGCAATTCCTTCTCCAAGGATTTAGTCAATTAAGTGGATAACTGCATTACGATTTCATTTATTGAACGAGTATTGATTTTAAAATCTAATAATTCTAGCCTAAATTCTCTTTATGTTTGCTTCTTTTTCATGCTTTTTTACTGAAGGGTGACATAAGTGAAGAAAACTGTATTACTCATAAAAATGCCGTTTGATATGCTTTGCAAAGTAAATACACTCATATAGCTATGGTAACAAAGCTTAAACAAAGAGGATGTTTTCTGGACTCAAGAAACCTCCAATGTGTGTCTCTGTACTATCAAAAACATTTTTAGCATGGGTAACAGCTATTTTGACTTTGAATGGTATAGATTCATTTTACCTGTTATTGATCTTAATAAATTAAATTCCAAATATACTGAAGTTTCTACCTTTCATTAATTATTAGTATGTGGAATTCTTACAAAGAATCAGTTACAGAACAGATGATAGTTGCACAATTAAGATTTATTCATTTTCATCGCTGTGTATTATTCTGCCCTATTAGTATACCACAATTGCTTTATTTCACTGCTGATGAACACATGGGCAGAACCCAGACTGGGTTAATTACAAAAGCTGCTGTTGTAAACACATTTATACATTTCTTTGGGTTTCAGATGGACTCATTTCTATTATGTAAAATACAAAAAAGTAAAATTTCTAGAAGTGGAATTATGAATATGTATAATTTTAGGATTATTAGCAAATAAGTTTCTAAAGAAGTAGGTCTAAGCCCACCAGTAGGCTATTAAAGTTCAGTTGCTTTACATTAACACTACTTCTTAATTTCTTAATTTTATGTAATATTTGTGCATGTGTATTCTGTGATTTAATATTAAGATATTTTTGTCACGTAAAAACCATAAAACTATTTTTTACAATATTTTCTCAAAGAGTTATTATTTTACATTTCAACCTTAGTTCATTAATTCATGTGAAATTGAATCTTGTATAATTGAGGAGATAAGGGTCAAAATTATTTTTTTAAACACTGATGCCAACTTGACCCAGCACTGTTAATTTAAAATCCCACACTTTCTTCACTGAACTACATTATTGAATATTTCATAATTTTTCTTGACTCTAGTTTGTTAATTCAGTCTATTTTTCTTCCTTGTGGTACCTATATTACTTTACTATCTTAATTTCCTTGGTATTATAATAATTCATGATACATAGTACATGGTAGACCAACCTTGTTGATATCCTCCAAGACATTTTTGCCTATTCTTCATCATTTATAATTTATATACAAATTTAAGAGTTATTTTCTCAGTGTTTAGAAAACACTGATCATATTTTCATTGGTTTTTCATAGAAATAATTTATTAATTTTAGGAAATTTAATATCTTTATTAACATATGTGGACATTGATAAACAGATGCTTACATTCTTGGGTAGATGATGTTTGTTAGACTAAATACTATGAATTAGATGCATATTATTTTTTGAATGTTCTAACTGCTAGTGTGTGGGACTATAAAAACCTTATTTGAATATTGGTCTTTTATGAATAAAATTCTCAAATTCTGTTTATTCTCTGGTTTACAAGTAGATTATTTTGAGTTTTCTTCCTAAATGATATTTTCTCTAAAAAAAATATATCTTCTTACTTAATCTTTGGGCAACTTATTATTTTACCCCTAGTACAGTGATAAAGTTGTTAACCATAGTTATCTTGGCTTGATGCAGTGGTTCACATGTATAATCCTAGCACTCTCGGAGGCTGAGGCAGGAGCTTAGGAGTTCAAGACCAGCCTGGGCAGGAGCAAAATCTCTGTCTCTACAAAAGATAGAAAAAATTAGCCAAGCATCCAGCTCATTGGAAGCCTGAGGCAGGAGGATTGGTTGAGCCCAGTAGTTTGAAATGCTGTAAGGTAGGCTGAGGCCATGGAACTCTAGCCCGGGCAACCAGAGTGAGAGTCTATCTCAAAAAAAGAAAAAGAATTAGTAGTCATCTCAGTCTCACTTATAAAGTCAGAATTAAAATATTCATTACTTGGCAGAGTGCCCACAGCTCAATGATTAGGGTGCCCACCACATACACCAGGGCTGGTGGGTTCAAACCTAGCCTGGGCCTGCTAAACAACAATGATAACAACAACAACAACAACAACAAAAATAGCTGGGTATTGTATCCCTATAGTCCCATCTACTTGGGAGGCAGAGGCAAGAGAATTGCTTAAGCTGAAGAGTTTGAGGTTGCTGTGAGCTGTGAAGCCACAGCAGTCTGCCAAGGGTGACAGAGTGGGACTCTGTCTCAAAAAAAAAAAAAAAAAGTACTCATTACTGTACATAAAATATGATGCTTTATGTAAATTTTTGTAGGTAATGTTTATCAATTTAAGAATATTATTTTAGTTTTTTAAACATTGAATAATTTTCATAGAGTAATCCAAACTTGTATTCTTCAGATAAATCTAAGATATTATGACATTTTCATCTTTTTCATATATTTTTACATGGTATTTGCTAATAGTTTGTTAGATTTTTCTGCATCTTTGATCATAGGAGAGATGAGTTGACTTTTGCCTTCATCATAATGTCTTTGTCAAACTTGAAGTCAAGATTCTGAAAGACTCATAAAATAGTTTGATGAATTACTACTTTGTTTTTCTCTCTTTGCAAAACTAGCATAATATCTTTCCTAAATATTTAGAAGAATCTTCTGGTGACTCTATGTGGAGTTTACTTGCTGAAAACTTTGAAATTATTTATTACATCTCTTTAAGAGACATAGTACTTTACAGATTTTATATTCATTCTTGAATAAGTTTTACTGAATAGTATCTTATGAAAAATTTTCTCATTTCCTTTAATTTTCAATTTCATTGGCAGAGTTGTGAATCATATTTTATTTCGATGTTAATGTCACTTTGTGTTGTACAATTGCTTCACTCACCCCTGTCATTGGTATTGCATTTTCTCTTCTTCTGTTTTAATTGTTTGTTCTAAGGATTTCTCAAATTTTATAAATATTTTAAAGAAACCAATTTTTACTTAGCTGACTTAGTCCAATGTGTTTATTTCATTAATTTTTTGTTATTAATTTTAATAATCTTTACATTATAGCCTCTTGAGAAAGTACATTTTTTAGACATTCATGAGGTAAAATCCTCTGAATTTTAAGAACTTCTAGTCATTTACCTTTTTTGAAAAAAAAAAGGCTTAAATTAAAACATATATAGATTCATAAGCAGTGGAAGAATGAGATGACAGGCTGGTCAGATATTCAAAAATTGAAAAAAAAATCAAAAATTGGTTGGTCAAGGAGACAGAGACCTAAAGTAGAGGTTTCCTATGGATGATCTCACGAAATTGGACAGAAGTGTGGTCATCTCTGCCTTATATATCAGTGCCCAACAGAACGCATTCACTGTAGAAGACTCATTAAACAACAACATACAGCAGATGACCAAGCAAGTTGTTATCAGTCAGTCCATCATCACTGGCAAGATCGGCATGAAAATAGAGTGGAAATAGGCAGAAGTGGAGTCTAAGCAAATGAAGAGAAACATAAACATCAAATGAATAACTCTGCTCTACCTGCTACCATCATGGAATATCAAATGTGGCATCAATAGTGAGTGCTTAATCCTCCAGCAAAAGCTCTCACATGATATCCCATAATACAGTAGGAAATCTACTGATCAATAAAAGATCATGCAAGACAGGGCCCATGAGCTCAGAGTCCCCTGGTAGATGCCTTTACACCACAGAAGTTTGCTGGCTTGACAAAATGCTGAGATAGCTAGTTGAAGACACGACTAAAGGACCAATGTGGAGGTAAGACTCTCTGAGGAGGTAGGGTCATCCTTCAGGATATATTACTCTTTGAATTAAAAGTCTTTATATGGCTCTGTGTGCAGTAAACAGAATACATGGGTGAGAGAACAAGCAATGGAAAGAAGAATTACAATTAACATTACTCCCCACGAGCCACTTGCTCTGCCAGGTTGGAAGTCCTGGTCCAGGAGACACCAGATGAACACAATGGAATCATGAACTCCTACTGCAACCTGAGTACTTTGAGATTCCTGTATTGATGGGCTAGGAGGCAGATAGTGAAGTCACTCTCCTAGCAGGAACAATTAACTCTGTTCATCAGGAGGGGTGAAGGACTGAGAAGGAACCGATGAGCCATTTGGGTGCCTCTTGAAACAAAGATGCATTTCCCGGAAAGACTTGCTCCTGAGCCATCAGGGGTGTTAGCAGATATCCTCCAGCTGTCAGTTCTCCTGACATCAGCCTTTCCTTCAGAAAAGTAGCAAACTGAAGGGCACACCCTTGCCAAAGCCTGTTATGTTTGGTGACTAAGCAATAGAGGTATTTGACTTGAGGCAGAATTTAATTAACAGTCATTTCTTACTCCAGAGGTTTCTACCAGGTTGACCAATGCTTTGTTTAGATTGTGTTGCAGTTTAACTATATCCTCTGACATATTTTGTTTCTACCACTTTCTTTTCACATATATCAATCCTTTTTTCTTTTTTCCTTCGTTTTCTTTCATTCCTTCTTTCTTCTCTCTCTCTCTCTCTCTCTCTTTCTCTCTCTCTGTCACTCAGGCTGGAGTGCAGTGGCCTGATCACAGCTCACCTTGGCCTGGAACTCCTCCGCTCTAACTATCCTTCCCTCCTCACTTATCTCAGTTATCTTGAACTACAGGCATGCACCATTATGCCCAGCTAGTGTGTATGTGTTGCCATGTTGCCCAGACTGGTCTTAAACTACTAAACTCAAATAATTCTCCCATCTCAGCTTCCAAAAGTCCTGAGACTAAAGACATGAGCAACTGTGCCCAGACTTCAGCCTCATAAATATCTTGCACCCCAAAATCTCTTCAGTGTCTGTCAAGGAAGAACCCAAGCTATAATGATTTTAACCAAAAAATGAAATTGCCAATTCTTCATGCCCCTGGCTCATCTTGAATTTTCTCTTTGTCTCTCACATATCAGCAAGTACATTGAATACAGGTAGAAGATGTCAGCTTCACCACAATGAATTTACTTTCTCTCTGGAATCTTGTTCCCTTAAGGCTGAATTCTTGACTGTTTTTCAATACTTTCCAACACATACTTTTGTATTTTATCGAGCTGATGGGGAGGTTGTATTGCAATATAAATGACATTTTTGTCTCAGTCAGCTCAGGCTGCCATACAGAATGCAGTGAACAGAGTGGCTTAAACAAAATAAATTTATTTTCTCAGAGTTCTAGAGGCTGGAAGTCCAAGGTCAAGTTACCAGCAGGGTTCGGTTCTGGTAAGGGCTGCCTTTCTGGGTTGCAGATAGTCACCTTCTCACTGTGTCCTCACTTGGTGGGGTGAGATGGCAAGCTCTTTGTTATCTATTTTTGTAAGAGTACTAATCTCATCAGGAGAAACCCAATATCATGACTTCATCTAAACCTAATTACCTCCCAAAGGTCTACTGTCAGATGGGGTTTATTTTCTTTATTTTTTTATTTTTTGAGACAGAGTCTCACTATGTCACCCTGGGTAGAGTGCCCTGGCATCACAGCTCACAGCAATCTCAAACTCTTGGACTTAATCAGTTCTCTGGCCTCAGCCTCCCAAGTAGCTGGAATTATAGGTGCCTGCGATATGCCCAGCTATTTTTTTGTTGTTGCAGATATCATTGTTGTTTAGTTGGCCTGGGCTGGGTTTGAACCCGCCAACCTTGGTGTATGTAGCCAGCGAACTACCCATTGAGCTATGGGTAAATGGGGTTTAAATGGAGGATTTAACTTATACATCTTTGCAGAGACACAACACAATCCACAGCATATGTCATAGTCACAAGTAGGTAGATGTTGACAGTTTTATTCTACTTAACAAACGTCATATGAAAATAATTTTGTGTCACATTGAAATAATTTAAACAATAAAAGTATGTATATAATTTTTAAAGTTCAACATTAAAATTTTTTAAAGTTTAGAAGTGCCATACCAAAGCTTTTCATTCTAACTTATTTCTAAAAGAAAAACAGTATTTTTGTTTTTTCACCTGTTATTTATTTTCAGACTCTGAAGCTTATGTCAAGCTATTATATGAACATTTATATCAAGGATGTCCAATCTATAGCCCTTGGGCCACATGTGGCCCAGAATGGTTATGCAAGAATCCAACACAAAATCGTAATCTTACTTAAAATATTATGAGTTTTTTGGTGATTTTTTTTTTGAGAAACTCGATTATGAGGTTCTCAAGTATGAACTCTTGCAGATGACAACATGTAAAATAAACATCCATATGACTCAGTACCTGTATGCATGTGTGGTTTCAGTTTTATGGTGGCGTGTAGCTTCCAGTGTGTTACCTCCAGGGGCAGACAGTATAATTCACACCATCAGATAGTACATGCATTTGTGGTCACCTGGTAAGGCAGCAGTTGTCAATAATATTTCAACCTACCATTGCAACGTTAGGCATTTAATGTTGTTTAGAAGTCAGGTGAGTATTCTTTTCTTTGTTTTTTTTTTTTTTTGAGACAGAGTCTCACTATGTCACCTTCAGTAGAGTGCTTTAGTGTCACAACTCACAGCAACCTCAAACTCTTGAGCGCAAGCGATTTTTTTGCCTCAGCCTCCCAAGTAGCTGGGACTACAGGCACCCACCACAACAGTCAGCTATTTTTGGTTGTAGTTGTCATGTTGCTTGGCAAGCCTGGGCTGGGTTAGAACCCACCAGCTCCACTATGTGGCTGGCACCTGAGTCACTGAGCTACAGGCGCCGAGCCAGAAGTAAGGATACTTTCACACCTCAGTCATGCCTCACACTTCTTCCCTTATCCTTTATAATTGACCCTCAACCTCACCTTGCATCCACCTGCTGAAATGTGGAAGAGCCCAAATTTTGCTTTCTATTTTCCTGCCAATTATTTTCACAGTGAATGTAAATACAATCTCTTATCTATTACTTTTTTTAATCCCAGCATGGCTTCCACAATGTCTTAAAGAAAGCAGAACCCCCAAAAAGAAAAATTGTGGATGAGTCAGGACTATTCAATAAATATGGACAGATGACATTTTGGTTGAGGTACTCTGCTAAATTTGTAGGGGATTTATGTAATTTTTCAAAGACTATTATTTGAAAAGGTATTATGTGTAAAAACAGCCTGACAAATTCTATGCACATGAAGGATGGTATAAGGAAAAAATAGCAGAACTGAAAAAAATATCTGTCTTCTAACCAATTTTTTTTTAAAGTTGCCACTCATACTGATTCCATTGTAAAAGCTAGTTATGTGGTAGCATATTTGATAGCAAAGCAATCAAAACCATTTACTGACAATGATTTTATTAAGCAATGTATGGAAAGCATGGTAGATGCAACTTGCCCTGAAAAAAAGGGAATATGTCTAAATTCTTTTTGTCTTACCAGACTATAGGCAAGTAAATTGGAGAAATTAGAATATCTATCAACAGAATTTTGGAAAGTAAAGTTGCTAATTTTCAGTTTTATATTTTGGCAATGGGTGATAGCACCAATGCTACAAGTGCTATCTACAAGTGGCTCAACTTGCCATTTTTATTAAAGGTAGTAATAACAAATATAATGTCACTGAAGAAATGGCTTCTTCAGTGCCATTAAAAGACACAACTAAATTAAGAGATTTATACAAAGCAGTAAATAAATATGTTAAATCATTCTTCATTCTCCATTTTCAACATGTCTGGTATAGTTACCGATGGTGTCCTGGTGATGGGTACCATCCCTTAACTATACCAGGTATGTTGGTAACAAGAGGTAAAACAGAGGCACTTGTAAAATTGATAGAACACCATGCAATTGTTGCCCAAAACTCACATTTGATGAAATATCATTTCATAGTATATCAAGAAAAGTTATGTGCAGAATCTTTAAAAATGGATAATGTCATGTAAATTGTCGAGACTGAATTTCATACGGTTCAAGGGATTGAATCATCACCAATTCCAGGAATTCCTTAAAAGCAGTGATGCTGATTATGGCAACATCATTTACTTTTCAGAAGTTAAAATGGTTAAGTCAAAGCCAAATGTTGAAAAGATTTTATGATTTGCAACATATCATCAAGTCCTTTATGGTATAGAAAACCAAATTTGTACCAGAACTTGATGTTGAAAAATGGCTTACATATTTAGCATCTTTTAATGAGTTAGATGTGCATCTTCAAGGTGAAAACCAATTTATCAATACAATGTTTCAAACTACAACAGCATTCCAAATGAAACTGAAACTATGGCGAGCTCAAATTAAGGCAAACAATTTTATGCATCTCAATATGTTGGCTAAACAGTCCTGTGAGCAGAAAAATACATATGCAGTCTTTATTTTTCATTCATATAAGAATTTGAAAACAGAGTCTAAGATTTCTGGGAAAATAATCAATATTTTCTTGCATTTGCGACTGCATTTTCAGTTGATATAAATCTGTTACCTGCCAATTTTCAAGGGGAAATACATAGAGCTGCAATCTGACATTCAACTCAGAGAAAAATTTGATCATGTCCCTTTAGTGGACTTTCATAGATCCTCCCTTCCCTGAGAAAAATATCCCTGGCTTCACAGTCACACCTTATTCATGTTATCACTTTTCAGGAGCATTTATGTTTACAAACAACTATTTTCAAGAATGAAGCATATGAAGATCGAAATTGGAATAGATAGAAAAATATCTGATGAGCACCCTGATAATTCACTGAGAAGTGAAAATACTTCCATTGAACCTGTTATCGATGCATTAGTTTCTCAAATACAATGTCAATTATCCCACCAGTTTTATGTTGCCTTCTTTTTATAATAATAAAATATATCAAAAAAGAAATGTTTTGTTACTTAGGTATTTAATTTCTATATTAGTGGTTGAAATCTTGGGACCTCCTCAATGATTTTGAAAGACTCTCTAAACAGGTCACTGCATAATTATGATTATGTGAGGACATTTTGGCTTATCTGTGGCAGTGGATGTCACAAAAATTAGGCCTAGATCTTCTTTTTGCTTATCAGCCTTTGTTACACTTTGTATATTTAATGTGTGGCCCAAAACAATTCTTCTACTGATGTGTGGAAGAAAAGAAAAAAATTTAAACTCCTATGGCCATTGACTTTAACACATATCTGTGAGTTGACACATTGTCAACCAAGTAACCTTAATTCTGTTCCATGCAGTTTTACAAACTCCAGTAGGAGAGCTGGAGTGTTTACCTGGTGGTCCCAAAGTTACAAATACAACACAAGAACAGGCCATACGGTGCATTAAATTCTGACACCTGTATTTCATTTGTATTTGTTTAATTCAAATTGGCCAAAATAATTCTTGTAATCATCACAAAATGAACAGGTCATTGAATGGGAGAGAGGAATTTATTACCCTAATTGTAGTCTATCACTCTATCTCCCATGACAGTGCATTTCCTACCTAATTTATAAATCTAAGTTCAAAACGTATGAATCTCTGTGATATTATCTATGTATCATCTAAGTATGTATGCATTGATGTACCTACCCACCCTCTATCATGTATTTATTTATGTATTTACAAATAGTTCTTAATAGCTTATAATTTACCAGAAAGTTTTCAAATCTGTTATGATCATTTACCACTCAATCCTAACATACCTAGGCAGTAGCCCTGTTTATATTCCCAAATAACAGATGAAGAACCGATGCCCCAGGAGGGTAAGGGGCAAGCCCAATAGTGTAAGTGGGATTTGAAGGTACAGAGCCCAAGTGTTGAGTTCATGTTCTCCATTGTGGTTCTCAAGTTCCTATTTTTTGGCTGGGCCACTAGTTTGCCTGTTGTAGGTGTACTGACTGTCTGATTTTTTCTTTGAAAATTCTATCTTTGATATATACTTATTACTTCTTTCTTTTATGTATCAACCCCATAATTTTCCCTTTAGAAAGTTACAAACTCATGATTAATCTCAGAAGTGTTCCCTAGTAATTCACAGTATCTAATATTTTCCCTTCCTTGGTAGGACGCGACTTTTCTCAATTTCCTTGTTGTGTACTTGCCTGGATTCTAACCTTTCTTCTACATTCTTGACCTATAAAATGCAGCTCATAGTCTTTTATGCCTCTCAAATTCATTCCATATTTCCAGGATCAAGACTTTTTAATTTTAACATGGCCTGCTCTGATATTCCAGTTTATTTATATTTTCATCTCTGTAGGAATGCTATGAAACTATATCAGTAAATACTGTCTTTGACCAATCATTTTAATCTTGATAATTGTTTTTGGTTGTACGGGTACAGATTTTTCAAAATAAAATTTAAATTTATGTCATCATCAAAATTTTCTCTATGTTTATTGAGCATTTTCTCTTTGCTGAATATTATAAAAAGAAGTTATAGAGATACTGTGTTCTAGGGCCTCATGTTCAAATGAAGATATGAAACAGGCTATCTTGAAAAAAAATTACATATAATTTTTTACAAAAAATTACATAATACGTGAAATTGTGAGTACTGATGTAAACTAAAAGCACAGCCTTATTAACAAAATTTCACACTAGCAGTTGACATGGAAAGAGTGGATTTCAAATCTAGGTCCTGTGGAGAGCTACTAAAAATAATTTCAGGAAATTATTATGATTTCTAAATTTATCTGAAGATAAAGACAAATGTGTGATTCATTGAAAGGATAATATTATTCTAGGATTAAGGGAACATAGTGAGAAAAGCTTCAAAGCTGTGCTTAGGCAAATTGTAACCAGGGCGGTGAATAGTGAAGTAGATAGCAAGAGAGAAAGGAAAAGGTCACACAGTGGGACATGGACTAAGTAGCCTTGGGTCTAAAGACAGGTCAAATTAAAAGTACAGTTGTGGCTGTGTTAATCTGTAATTATTTCTGACTTGCCAACTGAATCCCTTCTGCTACAAGTAGGAGAAATAGATAATATTTAGTTTTAAAGAGCCACGAAAACTGACCTAATAAATAGAATAAGCCTCATTTAAACTTCATGAGAAATGTGTTGCCTTAACTTTCAGGACTTTTTTTTTTTTTTTAGAAACAAAGAAATCCTTAATCTACTCAAGGAACTTATTCTTATGTAGTGCATTTATCTTATAAAATTTTGGTTAACCTTTATTTTGCCAGTTTCAGACTCCCATAGTTTTCCTTCTAGGATTTATAACTAAATGATCACAAAAGTGTACTGCTGTAGCAGTGTAATCACAAGCCAATATTAGAAAGAGACAAGACTGGCTATCTGGGAGACATGACTGTGCATGCTCTGATGCTCTAACACAGCCTTCCTAATCGAGAGGTTCAGAAGTCCTACAGATATACTCCAGCAGACTTTGACTATACCTGACAGCATAATCGGGTAGAATAAATATTGACATTGTGTTATGTTCCCAATTCTCCTTCAGGAGTTAAAGATTTAGTTATTTTTTAATTTTTATGAGGTACAATGTGCTGATTTATATACACTTTGGAATGCTTACGTCAAACTGGTTAACACAACCTTTACCTCACTTACTTAATTGTTGTGTTAAGACATTTATACTCTATTCATAATAAATATGACATGTACCCTTGCAATATGCACAATAGGTGAGGTCCCATCGATTGCCCTCCCTCTCCACCCATCACCCCCACCCCTCCCCTCACCCTCCTCTCCCCTCCTTCATTCTGGGCTATAGTTGAGTTTTATCATTCATATGAAAGTGTGGATGATTATGTATTGGTTTCATAATAGTACTGAGTACATTGGATACTTTTTCTATCATTCTTGAGATATTTTACTAAGAAGAATATGTTCTAGGAGTTAAAGATTTGACCTTCCAACTTCCAAAGGTACTGCCAGAAGACGGTCCTTGGGGTTAGAATTGATCAGGAATTTCTCTAAGCTAAAAGAACTACGTCAACCTTATCACCAAGATCATACTCTTCCTAGGGTAGTCATCATCTGATGACTGGAAAATATGGGGTATAAATGCTATAATAATGACAATTCCTTTTATTCAGTGTCAAGATATTTGCTTAATTTTTATTCTTGTGTAATTTTGTGTGTAGATGATTTGTTACATAAATCTGTATCTCTGAGTGGTGAGAATATAAAATAGATTATTAGCTATAATTATTGATTTTTGTTGGAAAGATATTACAGAAAGCCTTATTAATGGAGTTGTGTAAATACAGATCTTTTTCACATTTCTACTATTGGCATAGTTACATCCATTCTTTCCAGGCCATCTTTAACTTTCAAATGTTTGATTCTGTTCATGTAAATCATCATCATATTCTGCTTTCATCTTCCAAAATGTATAAGGTATTTGTCTTTACCAAGAAATCAGACATGATATGAAGGAACAGGAAATTTGTTTGAAAGAGAGATACATTTGAAACTAGGAGGTTTGGATTAAAATCTCAGCTCTACGTCCAGACAGTATTGGAAAAATCCTAGAACCATTCTAATCTTTAGTTTCCTCATCTTCTAAATGGAGACAATGATTTCTACATTTCCATATTTTAAAAAGATTGAAAAATAAAAATTAATTACAAGTGCTTAATCACTATATAACATATTAAAAATGTTAACTCTATCTATGTATAATAGAACAATACATTTATTCATTCTTGTTCTATTCAAACCTTTGTCAGATAGAAGCTCCTACCTGGCCACTCAGTCTCCATTTCCTCCCCATCTACTTCTTGTAATCATTTATGTGAGTATATTTATGTGAGCATATTTATGTGAAATATACTCAATATTACCCATTTATGTGAGTATATTTATGTGAAATATACCCAATATTACTATACGATGAGTTTGCGTGTCATTTTACTTATGATAGACCTTTGAATTCAATGCTTTTTTTTTTTTTTTTTGAGACTGAGTCTCACTTTGTTGCCCTTGGTAGAATGCTGTGATGTCATAGCTCACAGCAACCTCAAATTCTTGACCTCAAGCAATTCTCTTGCTTCAGCCTCCCAGCCTCCCAAGTAGCTGGCGCTACAGGTGCCTGCAACAATGTCAGCTATTTTTCATGATGGGGTCTTGCTCTTTCTCAGGCTCCTCTCAGACCCATGAGCTCAGGCAATCCACCTGCCTCAGCCTCCCAGAGTGAATTAAATGGCTTTTAATTAGCCAACCTCTTTTCATCCAGACTTCCTTGCAAATTAATTTTTCTCTGATCTTCAATAGTTATCCTCTATTCCACTAAGGATTTCCTGCTCAATTTTGCCCCCAGTAATTTTGTTAGTTCCTCTACACTGTAAATTCTCTCTTTTTTGGCTTATGTTAATTATATCAATATTTCAAAGTTTAGTCAATATCTGATTAATAAGATTTTCCTAGATTCAATCATGTTTTACTAACCTTTCTCTTCTCTGACAGTATAATGCATCTACTCAATTGTCCTCAAAGTATTTGATATAGCTGGTTAGATACTAATCTACCTGAGGAGAGGAAACTTAGATCAATTATTTTATATACTCTCAGGGACATGAAAGAAAGCCAGCTAAACACTAAATTCTCAAGTAGTTTTATTGACCTGTAGTTTATTTTTTTCTTAAAGTCAAAATTCACTAAGATTTTATATGCAACATTGTTATTTACTTTATTCAAAATTGACAGCTATACATAGAATTACTACTTGATTTTAGTTGGGTTTTATTTTCACTTTAAAAATTAAAATGGGCGGTGCCTGTAGCTCAAAGGAATAGGGCGCCAGCCCAATATGCCAGAGGTGGTGGATTCAAACCCAGCCCTGGCCAAAAACTGCAAACAAACAAACAAACAAATAAATAAATAAATAAAGCCTTGTCCTTAGGCATATAAAACTAGACATGGAATTATTCTGTTTAGGACATTTTTAATTTAAATTATTGCAAATTATATTTGGCACAGAATATTTAAGTTCTAGAGTTGCTATGACCTTTTCTTTCACCTCATGATTTAATTGATATGTGAGATTTGCAATGAAATAAGTTGAAAATTGTTTTCGCATCAATTCCACAGTTATATTTTTCCATTTCAATTTTTTAAAACCCAACACCTTGGGGAAAAATAAGTTGATCATTTAAATGATTAGGATATAAAGCTGCAGTGATTTTCTTTCACATGAATTATTCTGACAATTGTAGAAAACATTCTCTCTGCAGGAAAGACAGCATCTTACACAACTTTGCTATGCAACTAATTCCGTGTCTCTATTAGGATGATTGTTTCTATTGATAGATCAAATATAAAACAATAACTATATGTTCTTTTTAGTCTTAAGAAGCATTTCTTTAAATATGAAATATATAGAGGCTGCTAGTTGTCTATAGTCTTATGAAAACACACAAAAAGCATTCCAGCTATTTTCCATTCTTCAGCACATAAATTTAGTGAAGTAGAATATTCAGTTAGCTTCTATTCTGCAAATGTTTTACACTTTACAATGTGTCCTCATCTCCACTGTACTTTTCCAACTTCACAGTAACCCTGGGGTGGGGAGAATCTATAGAAAAAAATTAACCCCAACAAGGTTAAATGGTTGGTGAACTCATAAGTAGTAATTGAACCTCAAAATTAAAATCAGGTATCTCATTATTCACTTGGTGCTGAATTATACAATAAGCAGTTGGTATTCCATTCAACAGCATTGTCTCATATGGAAAACTTACTCTTTCACCTTTTATATTTCAAAATCACTATCAAGAAATTGAACAAAGTATCTCATTCTACCTAAGTATGGGTGGTAACTGTTCTGATTTTGGGGGTTTTTTTGTTTGTTTTTTATTGTTTTGCTTTTTCAAAACACACACACAAACACATATTAGATATTGTAAAGCTGAATGGAAAATCTAATTGACAAATATGTTATCCTGTTAATGTCAGCCTTTTTGAACCCTGACATATAAGAATAGAATTATATCTTAAAAAATAAATTAAGAAATGAAGATAATCATGGCAAAATTTTTCCTTCTCTGAGTTTCCCCTATAGTCATAAGAGTTTAAGTTCTAAATTCATTGGTGCCCCAAGTCAGCCAGAATCCCTGATGTTTTATATACTATGTCCACATTAACAAGCCATTTACTTATTTTGAACAATACCTTGAAAAAAAAACTTAAAAAAAAGAAAACAGGTTTATTGGGGTAGCATTGATATGTAGAAATTATGTATTTTTAAAGTGTATGGCTTGGTGTGTGCGTGTGGAGAAGATTTAAGATCTAGCTTGTTAGAAAATTATAAGTAAGTAATACACAGAAAGAGAAATACTGACTGATGACTTTTATATGTGGAATACAAAACCCTCACATTCACAGAAGCAAAAAGGACAATGATTGTTATCAGACGATGGGGGAAAGATGAAGAAAAGGAGTGAAGAAAATTTCTGGGGATGTAACGTGCAGTGTGGTGATGAGTTAACAATGTATTGTATACTTGAAAAGAACTCTTGTTCTGCAGCTTTCTGCTTATTATTTTTGCTGTAACAGTGGTCTGTTTTTATCCCTTGCAAATTATTAATGGAATGACATCACTGTTATTATCTCAATTTTTATAAAAATTGTTCTACGTCAAGAAGAAAATTTTGTATTGACCACTGTCTTCTTTATAAGATTTCCTTGATGTCCATATACCTCCAGTCTATTTATAACATTTAGATGTTTTCTTGTGCAGGAAAATTAAGTTCTCTATTTTTATATTTTATGGTTAATTCTAAATGTACATATTAGTCCTATATTCACGTAACTACTTTATCCAGTTTGTTGAGAATTTGAAGTTTTTTTCTACTTCAAATATTCTTAATGAACTGGACTTCAGATTCTGCATATTGATGCAATATCTGAAGGTGGTAAAAAGTTGTTTACAAAATGCCATGGGAGGAGAGCATGATCCCTAATTGTATATATTTCGTCTAGATAACGCTTTACGTGTAAAGGCAGATAGTCTCAAAGAAACAAATAAACAAAGATATTGAGTTCATTTATGAAAATAAAATACTTATGAAATCTAGTCAGCTAATGGGTAAATCAAAAGGGCAGCATCTGAAATATAGAAACCATGGTACAAGTATGGTGAGCAATACCCAGCAATACCCAACCTATTCAATTTTACACTTAATCTGTCCATCCATCCATCCATCCACCCACTCATGCATCCAGGGTAAACATTTAACAATCATATGGAAACAAACAATCATTGAATAGGTAGAAACTAGGGAAAAGGTATGATCTACATTTCATATCTTTTCTATTACTAAAAAAGACACATTGTTTATCACGGAATCCATAGTTTACAATCATAGAGATTATAGAGTTATTTTTTCTCTGTCTTGAAGCAGAAATTGAGAAATTAATATAATTAATTTGAAGTAATAATTCTATTTCAGTAATACTTTCAAGTTTTGTGTCATTTTTGGTACTTGTTTACATTCAATCAAACTTAAATTCAAAATTATTCACTCAAATTGAAATGAGAATATTACTACTTTTTCTAAACTATATTTTGTATCCATTTCATCCTCCTACCTTTCTCTTTATTTTTTCTACTTTGAAATGTTATTTGTATAGCCACATAAATTTATGATCTTTAAATGTTAATAAAGGTAATTTCTTAGTGATAGGCATTTTATGTGGTATAAAAACTACTTTCTTTCATGTTTCGTATACAACTTATTTTTATAAGACCATGTGTATGTTGTTTACAATTTAATAATGCTAAATCATTATGTGAAGGATAAATTATAAGTTCAAGCAAAAAATTGACAGAACAAGTAGTCCTTAAGGACTATATTTTATTCTGAGTAAAGTATCACAAGAATGAAAAAGCAAGTATCCAATGTACTCAGTACTAATATGACGCCAGTAGACTACCTAATACATGCCCACATAAGAGAAAATCTCAATTTATTTCAAGTTGGGAGGAGGAGGCAGAAGAGGGGGTAAAGGAGGAGGGAAGGGGATTGGTGTGCTCCCACTTAATGGACAGAATATGAGAGTGTATGGCACACACCCTGGGTGTGAGCACAGCTACAAGAGGGCCTCTACCCAGCAAATGCAAGCACTATAAGCTAGTTGGTGTACCCTCACATTAATCTGAAGGTTTTTTTTTTAAAAGAAGATGTGATGGTTTATTTGAACTTTCAGTTATCATCTTGTTTGGTTGGGTTTTTTACTTATAGAAGATATTGTCAAGCCACTCTGATCAAGAGAAATAAAATGATAAAAAGAATTTCTTG
>NW_003852435.1:5667720-5696954 GCF_000181295.1 Otolemur garnettii
AAAAAAAAAAAAAAGAATTTCTTAAAGCTGGAAAATTGACTATGGTGTGATAACAGGTAAACAAAGATATTGATATCTAGATATTGATATCTAGATATGGCTTCTAGAGTTGCAAGAAAGAAGGTTAGAAGACCATTTTATTCATAGCTTATTTATTCTTCTATTCCTCCTTCGACATATATGCTGTTGCCTTAGTGAGCCAGGCATTATTTTTGTACCAGGGTGAACATAAACAGACAAAATTCCTTCTGTCTTATTTTTTGCATTTTGGGGTGCTGGAGACTGTGACTCTTTGATGGGGCTGGCTGAGTGGGTCTCTACTACAGTAGTGATATTAATATTGACATTACATGTAAATTAGAATATAGAAGAGATCAATGAGACATATGAGTAACACTGCATGTGACCAACCGGATGTTTAGGAAAATGCTGCTCCCAGGATAGGTGCCAGGCAGGTTCCTGCTATCACGTCTTTATGAATTATCATGGATTCCGTCTGAAGGTAGTAATTCCTCATCCTTGATCTTGTTTTTGTTTACTTACATCTGTGTTCTAAAGGGACTTAAAGCACCTCATAGAAGTGTGTGCATTAAAGGAGGAAAATCTCTGCACTCTTTGTTTTCTAATTCTCTAGACAGTGAGTTTTTCTAACAAGAGTAATCCCCTTATCAAGATCACATAACTATTTATAAAACCGAGAGGGCCTCTAGAAAATTCTTTTTGGATCACAAAATAATTATTTGGAAGATTACATGCCTCCATAATTCTTACTCCGTTGGAATTTAAGGACCGATAAGCTCAGAATCTGTTAAGGATTTAGAGCTTTTCAAGGAAATGATCTATATGAATACAGGGTTTTACATTACAATATTTTTCTTTTCTACTGCCATGTCAAGGTGGGGCTCGCTCAGAGAGCAGCTTAGGCGGCATTTACTCTATAAGCTGCTGATTATGTTCTTTAATGTCTGTGAAGCCCAGTTTCTCACAGATGGTACCTGCTATACTCACAACTTGTCAGTGCGATTTGCCAGTCATCACCCATCTCAGCGTGGTCACAATTCTTTTTAGGTTCTGGGGTACATCATTGTTAACAGCTATTATAGTTGCTTGATAAAGTGTTGATGACAAAGGTTTTGTAATTTTCATTTCACTGACTCCATTTACAACTTCTAGTAGAATTAATTTCTGTTTATGAGAGAAAAATAAATCTGCAGTAAGTTGGCAAATTGCAATAATTTTCTAATTAACTAAAACAAAATTAAAAACAAAAATTACCTTCAATTACCAGCAAATTCAGAAAAACTGTGAATTTCTTAATTTATTTGGATACTATGAGTTTGACATTTTCTCCTTTATTTTTTCTTTATGGCTTTAAGACAACTACTCTACCCTATAACTTTATTGTCTAAAATTACTTGGGATTTGGGCCAATATCCTGTAATAATAATACCAAACAATTATATTTCCAAGCTCTGTGCTGTCTGTGTGGTCTGACTGGAGAGTACGAACTGCTAAGGTGAGGAGGTAGAGACGCGTCTACACAGGAAATCAATGTGGTACAATTACCTTTGTGTGAAGGGCAGGCACAGGGATAATCTAAGTCAATTTAGTAAGACAGAAAATGAAAACTCTATTTTATGTGGGAGGTTTAAAGTTTCCTCTTGGATATTCCATTTGTTTTAGGCTTTCATGGTAATACTTAGGTTATGGCCAGAGATCTGATCTCATGGACATGCCAGTGACCAGTGGTCTTAATGGTCCCCACAGTGGGACTAAATTAAACTAAGGTTATTACATTTTTATGTATTAATAATTTGAATTTTTTTTTTTTTTGTGACAGAGTCACATTTATTGCCCAAGCTACAGTGCTGTGGCATCAGCCTAGGTCAGAGCAACATCAAACTCCTAGGTTCAACTGATCCTCCTGCCTCAGCCTCCTCAGTAGCTAGGTCAATAGATGCTTCCATCATGTCAGGCTAATTTTTCTGTTTTTAATAAATACCTGATTACTTGTACCTCTATCAACAGCTTCTCTTTTCAATAATGCTCTCTCTCTCTCTTTTAGGAGATAAAGTCTTGCTATGTTACCCAGGCTGTTCTCACACTTCCAGGCTCAAGTGATCCTCCTTGCCTCGGCTTCCCAGAATCTTAGGATTACAAGCATAAGCCACTGAGCCCAACCATACATTTTAGAGAGATACTTACTTAGGGCCTCCTAAGTAAAGGCTTTGGTCTTCTTTCTTAATAGTATTTAATTTAGAAAACTTGCACCTACCTGTACATATTATTTATCTGCCTCTTTGCGATGTAAATCACCTCCTTGGCTTTTGTATGTTTTACAACCCGGGAATGTGTTTCTTGCTAACCTAAGAGCTACCCCTTTGAAATACAATCACCAAAAAGATAGTGTCTCTATATCCCAGTCTCTGTGGGAAGACAGGAGCCTACTTTAATGCTTACTAGTTAGCAAACCTAGGTGCCCTAATCCCACTAACCAACTACCTTCCTGACACCCTGCGTTGTTTTTCCACTGGCTCATCTCAGAACTTAAAAACATTCCTCACTTATTTTTCCCCTAGTGAAGTTGAGTTCAGTCTCTCTTTCCTATTGCAACAGTCTTAACCCCTATAGAATAGCTTGAATAAAGTCTTCCTTGACTGTTTAACTGGTCCAGTATAATTTTTCTTTTGTATCATTTTTAAGGTAAATGGTATGACTCCTATTGTATCTGAATCTTTATAATTATGATCTGTATTTCAATTAAGTGTAACTGAATTATAGAGAATTACTAATGTGGTGAATTGACTTTAAAACTGAAATAGTACTATTCAGCCACCAAAAAAGCATAAAAAGGGTGGAGACTTTACATCTTTCGTGTGTAAACACATTCTTCTCTCTAAAGTATCACAAGAATGGAAAAGCAAGTATCCAATATGAAGGCAGTAGAAGATTTAACAGGTGCCCACACAGGAGAAAAACTTCATTCCATTCAAGGTAGGGGAGGGACAAAGAGGACAAAGGCAGGGAAGAGGACGGGAATTGGTACGCTCCGTGGGCACAGAGTAAGGGGATATGACACACCTACCAGGTGCAGGACACAACTACAATAGGGACTCGACCTGACAAAATTGTTTGTACTCTCACATTAACCTGAAATTAAAAAAAAAAAAAAAAGGAATAATAACGATAACATCAAGAAGCAATAGAGAAAGCTCCTCTAATCAGCTCACATTTTCATGTTCTCCCTCTTTTTATTGTAGCTGACTCTATGTTGGGTCACCGTATTTTGGAATTGGCCTGCCTAGAGAGATCTTTAAAAAAAAGAAATGCATCTAGGAGAGACAGAGAGCTATGGCTGTTGCGGGACTATCATGGTGATTTTCAACCAATGTGCTGGGGCACACTGGGGTACCACGTGAAGATCTGAAGTGTACCACAAACATTGTAAACATTATTCATTTCATTATTTTCAAAAGACATTCAAAGCACAGTAAGTAGATTCATTTTCTCACTCTTTTTGATCAACATAAGTGTGCTGTGTCACGGAAGTTTTACTATAGATTCAAGTGTGCCCTGAGATCCAAAAGGGTTGATAAACACGGCGCTAAAAGGCACTTCTGCTATCGCCTTAGAATCTCAATTCTGCTCTATCTCCTTCAGTAACATATGGTCACCCACACATACACACAAAGGATTATTTTTATTTTATCTATTATCTCTTTTTCCCTCAAAATTGAAAAGCTTTCTCAGAAATTGAAGTGGAAAAAAATACATTTTCCACATTGTTCGGTTTGGTTTAAATGACACGAATTGTTCTTGAAAATATTCAAATTATGTTCATATTTACCTTAAAATGTAGATCTTTTATGTGTGTCATGTATAAATATATTCCTTAGTATTTAAACAGATGTCCCGTATCAGTAATAATTGATGTTAGTATTTATCTATAGCATGAACACAAATATATTTTGTTTTTAGAGCTGGATTTCATCCTATATGATAAACATATATTTTGATCTGCATAGTGGAAAGTTTTTATAAGTAGAGAGATTATAGTAAAGAGAATAAAGACCATATGCCTTTATATAATTATATTGATCCGTGTGTGTATATACATTATATTATATCCATGCCCAGTAGCCAGTTTATAAAACAAACACAATTTATGAATACTACAATAATACTCTGATTTGAAAAAAATGTTACATTTTCTAAGATAAAAATGTATGCTTTTATTTACATTTCTTTAAATATAAGATGATCTTTTATAAATTTACCTTTACTTCAATTTTGTTCTATTTTTCTGATAGGCAGAATCAAAACACTCAGCTGGGACCCTCTGATGGGCTTTATACCTATAAGCCCTTTCTAAAATCAATGGACACTGTAAAGATTTCCTTTATTTGACTCCCAGTTTGTCATTGATTTTTCAGGATGTCTGTTTGAGTATAATCTTAAGAAAGAGTGTAGAACCGGTTGATCAATATGCCATTACTCTTCATGAATTTTGTTGATTATCCACTCACTTTATCGGATATTTGGTACAGCTCGACAGTACAGTTCCTGAACGGTGACTTTTGTCAAAGCTAAAAATCTGGCTAATCTTGAGTCTGAGCAAACATTAAGCATAATAGTGACCTTGTTCCACATGACTTCAGTTCTCTCAGAGATTCTACAGTTGCAATTTCAGTTTAATTAACATGAAAATACTTTGCCTTAAAAAACTTAGCCTTCCTCCTTGAGTAAATATGATTCAAAGAACCATTAAGTGAAGTGGCAACTCCATTTTAATGGGGATTAAATTTTCTGTGACTATGTAATGAAAGGTAACTAGAACTACATTTTACTACTCTGGAAATATTTAGTTTTCAAATAGATTAAGAGTATAGTAATTTGAGGGTCAATGGCTGAGGTAATGAAGGGCACCTCAAAACAAGAATAGTTCTTGCAATCATTTTGTAAAAGATCGTCTTAGCCTGGTTTCTATCTGTGGAAAGCAGGAATTTGGCTGCAAACAGCTCTTCAATTCACCCTGTTAAACTATTTCACATTAATCTCACCTGATGGAGAGTTCTACAGACTCAAAAACTTATAACAAAAATAAACTTTTGAAATATTTGAACTGACATCGTGGTGTAAATTGTAAATATGCATTAATATACAGTTTGCTTACCTTCAGCAACTAGAACTAATACTCAGAACTTAATTACATCGGCACAATTTCCATAAGAGGTAACAGAGGCTTGGAATGGTTAAAGAACTTGGCAGAGTTTACACAGCAAATATAGAATTCAGAAACAGAAAGAGCGGATGTGATGTTTGTCTGTCTGTTGGTCATTATGCTGTCACCTAATATCATTGTGTTATCCCATGTTTGCAGAAAAGTGTTTCAGTATTGATTCTGGTTAGGGTTCTTTTTCATTAATGGAGGTTATTTTTTGGTTCCTATGCTAATATAAGGCATTCAGAGCACGTCATTTCACCATATGTGTTATAATTCTACAAAGTTCTTATTTTCCATGAATGGATTTATTAATCATCACAAAACCCCAACTGAGACCACTGTCTGACTCTGTGCATCGTTAACACAAAAGATGCCTCTTCTTGTGAACTGGTTGGCTGCTCCTTGTTCTAATCTCCCTTGAGTCTCAAAGTTTCCTGAGGCTTTGCATTTTGTCATCTAATTTTCCTTCAGGTTTGTTTGCCTTAAGGATCCCTCAGTCCTTCTCAGAATTCTTCTGAAATTCAGCATTCGATACCTGCACAGCTTCCCCAAAAGGGGGCGATCCACCTTCCTTTTTTGTCCTGACACCATGAAAAAAGTGAACTCTGGGTCAGCCCCACTCAATGGCTCCTGCCTAAGGAGTACATCACATACTATCTGTACTTAGGTAGGTAGTTAATTTAGGGTTGCTGAGGCATCGTTTCTCCATTAAATGTAAACCTGTTGTTACAGTTATTTTTCTGACAAATTTTCTGTTTCATTTATCTGTAAATAGGTTGGACTTATAGGTCCTGTCTATTTTTCACAAAAAGTTGGTCATTGTTTCCTGTGGTTGCCCATGAATGCCATCTGAGGCTTCCATGGGAGAGGACTTGCAAACCTCACTGACTATTGGGGAAAGATAACCCATCCCCATCAAAATAACTCACTTATGACTTTAAAACATGACATTCTGTACTTTATTTCTATTTTCAAAACAACCCCCTGCCTTAACTTATGGTATGTATAGTAACACAGTCATTTGACTTAATTACATATAGAAATTGCTTCCCATGTGAAGCACATTTTTTTCTGTAAATTTTAATTCCCAATTTCAATCTTTAATCGCTAATTCAAAATCGTTAATTGCTAATGATAGGTGAAACACTGCACTATCCAAGTGAGGTAGAATGATAAGAAGTAAATAATAGAGCAGCATAATAGAGAAAAAAAATTTAAAAATAGTAAGACAATGACATAAATGCCATTTATTCTAACCAATAATGTTAGAAATTATATCCTTTCAGGTACTCATAGAAAAAATATTTCCTGTAGAGTTATTACCATGTGCTGGGACTTGTATTAGATATTGAGAGATGCCAAAGCTCATTAGGCATAGACTTTCATCTCAAGAAAATTGAAATTTAACAAAAGAAAGTAAATATGAACACATAATGACAGCACCAGTTGTGTGTGTCCTATCAAAGAACATCAAAGAACAAAGGGAAATTCTCCAGCAAAGTCTTCAAACATTTCCTTGCTTTAAGAGAGAGGCCATATTTTCCAAATGGGAAAGAAGGATGCCTAGACAGTTAAAATAACATGTACTAAAACTTTAGCATGAAAGAATATTGGCAAAGATCAGAACCTGCAGCATCAGAGAGTGTAAAGGTAGATTTGAAATAAGAGATGAAGAGATGAAATTAGTGCAAGAAGTATTTTCCACTTTAGGTATTTAAAGGTAGAGGATTTAATACAAGAAATGAGATGTTTACAAATTCATCAAGATGGCTGGAGAAGTCCGGGTCATGAGGCATTCCCAGGAGATAGCGATGGTCAGAGCAAACTATTTTGCTGAAGTCGTGCTTCAGAAGTAAAGGAGCACTACCCATACCTTGACCTTTCCATACCCACAAAACAGTTACTACATACCAGAATGCTGAATTCAACTTTGGAAATTTCCTCTTAAAAGTGACCTTTCTGTGGCTTCCACTCCCAGCTGAAAAAACAGCAGGAAGAACATCACAGGAATTCATCTACTCTGTAGAATCTAAATTTTTTTTTTTTTTTATTGTTTGGGACTCATTAAGGCTACAAACAATTAGTTTACACTGGTTGCATTTGTTAGGTAAAGTCCCTGTTTTAATTGTGTCCTGCCCCCAAGAGGTGTGCCATACGCTGTGACCCCCCATCACCCTCCTCCTCCCTCTCCCCACTTGCTCATTCCCCTATTCCCCCCCTTGTATTAGCTCATCTACTGCCACCGTATTAGAATAGAGTACATTGGATTCTTGCTTCCCCATTTTTATGATGCTTTACTAAGAAGAAATTATTCCACCTCCATCCAGGTTAATACAAAAGATATAAAGTCTTCATTTTTTTAGTGGCTGAATAGTATTCCAACCATTCCTGGTTGGTGGGTGTTTAGGCTTTTTCCACATTTTAGCAATTGGAAATTGAGCTGCAATGAACAGTCTAGTTCAAATGTCTTTATGATAAAATGATTTATTTTCTTCTGGATAGATGCCTAATAATGGGATTGCAGGATCAAATAGGAGGTCTAATTTGATCTAATTTGATTTGAAGATTCTCCATAATTCCTTCCCAAAAGGTTGTATCATTTTGCTGTCCTATCAGCAGTGTGAAAGTGTTCCCTTCTCTCTACATCCACACCAGCATCTGCAGCTTTGAGACTTTGTGATATGGGCCCTTCTCACTGGGGTTAGGTGCTATCTCAGGGTAGTTTTAATTTGCATTTCTCTGATGATTAGGGACAATAAGAATTTTCTCATATGTTTGTTAGCCATCATCTGTCTTCTTTAGAGAAAGTTCTATTCACCTCTCCTACTCAATGATAAATGGGATTGTTGAATCTTTTTTTGTTGATTAATCTGAGTTCTCTTTAGATACAAGTTATCAAGTTTTTGTCCAATTCATAATATGCAAATATCTTTTCCCTTTCTGAATGCTGTCTGTTGCTATGGTTGTTGTTTCCTTAGCTGTACAGAAGCATTTTAGTTTAATTAAGTCCCCTTTGCTTATTTTTGTTGTTGCAATTGCCGCAGAAGTCTTCTTCATAAAATCTTTCCCCAGGCCAATATCTTCAAGTGTTTTCCACAAACATTCTTCAAGGAGTTTTATGGTTTCATGCTTTAGATTTAAATCTGTTATCCATCTTGAGTCAATTTCTGTAAGTGGTAAAAGCTGTGGGGCCAGTTTCAGTCTTTTACATCTCGTTATCTAGTTCTCCAAACACCATTTATTAATTATATAGAGATTCTTTTCCCCAGTTTATGTTCTTGTTTGTTTATCGTAAATCAGGTGGCTGTAAAATATTAGTTTCATCTCATGGTTTTCTATTCACTTCCAAATGTCAATATATCTATTTTTGTGCCAATACCATGCTGTTGTGCTCACTATGGCCTTATAGTATAAACAAAAATTTGATAGGGTGAAACTCCTGGCTTTGTTTTTATTACTAAGAATTGCCCAGCAACATGGGGCTTCTTCTGGTTCTATACAAAATAAAGAATTATTTTTTTTTCCAAATCTTGAAAGTATGATAATGGCACTTTAATGGAGATGGCACTGAATCTGTTGATTAGTTAGTATAGACATTTTCACACTGTTAATTCTCTCCTCAGCCGTGAGCATGATATGTTCTTCCATTTGTTAATATCTTCTGCTATTTCTTTTCTTAGGGTTTCGTAATTTTCCTTGTAGAGGTCCTTTACCTCTTTTGTTATGAATATTCCTAGATATTTCATTTTTATTGAAGCTACTGTGAAGGGAATTATGCCCTTTAAATGGGTGCAGAGGAGGTCAAACTCTCCCTCTTTGCTGATAATAAGATCTTATACTTAGAAAACCCCAAAGAGTGAATCACAAGACCCTGGAAGTGGGTCTTAGGATATAAAATCAATGTCCACAAACCAGTAACCTTTGTGTATGCCAATGTAGAATCTAATTTAAAGACAATTACTCTTCAGTATGAGAAGAAATCCTAGAGAATTACATAAATCCACAGTATTGTCCTCAGATCATTTCTTCGAGTATTCAATATCCACATATACACTTCTATAAGTACTTTTACTTCTAAAATGTATCAATAATACCAACATAATATTGTGAACATTAGGAAACCATCCACTTGGTAAAGAATGATTTACTTACCCCCTCCTTCCTTACTCACAGTGAGAAATCAAATCCCTATCACTCACCTCATACACTTTGGACGATATTCATTCCTCTTCAAGTTTAGTCAAATTCCTAGTTGGTATCCTATACTAAAAAAAAAAATTATAAAGTCTATCTGTAAGGTGCATCCTTTATTAAATAATAGGGGGTATAAGAGTAAAATTACTAATTTTTTATGTATCTACGCCTCTGTGGAACTACAATAATCAATTGTTATTTCCACAAATGATTATGAGATCACAGCTAATATTGATAACTTCACAGTTTTTCTATACAGATGAACACTGTTGCTTTGTAGGCTAGATAAGCTGGTCTTTTGTTTTAACTCTAGTGGATAACTCAATAAAGGAGTCAGAGAAACACAATGAATGTACAATACTGTCTTTAACACGCAGAATCTTATATAAACCATTTTATCTCTATGTGGTAGGAAGAGCAAGGCACGAAGACTTTGTGTCTCTTTGAGAGAATTATTTGCACCAGAACACAATAGACCTAGTAAATTCAATTAAATATGAAGTTCCTAAACATTTATCTATTTTTCTCTCTAGTGTGCCTGTATCTTGTCAAGACATTTACGATCCCCTCTCCTCCTTTTCACTCAAAAAGTCAATTGCACAACGGAAACTAGGTGATAATAACCATAAGGCAACATGGTAAAGATGTACTTGAGTTTTATTAGATGGAAACAAACTGTTTCTGATTTGTTGTTTTATTCACATAAGGAAATAATAACCACTTGTTAGGTAGATAGCCATATAATGGATGGACATCAGTGTCAATGTCAAATTCTCTCAGCATTAAGCCCATATCCTAAATATCCTTTGTAATATGAGTCATTAGATGGACATTTTTATCATATCCCATTGTCATTTTCCAAGAACTACCTTGGCATAATCATAATTAATAAGACTGATCATAATAAATATTGAGAATACAGCATGACTTAAACTCTTATACACCTCGGATGGGATTGTAAAATGGTCCCATTGCTTTGGGAAAAAATTGAAAATAACTTAAAGACTTAAACACATTTCTAACATATTACCCAGCTATCTTCCTCTTAATACCTGCCTCAGAAAAACAAATGCTAGTATCTGAGCAAAAGCTTTCATGTGAGTGTTCTTAGCAGTTTATTGGTAACAGCCAAAGCTGGGAACAAAGCAATGTCTATTACCAGGTGCATGAATAAGTAAATTGTGTTATATAGAGATATAATGGAATTCTATTCAAGGACAAAAACAAATGAATTAAAACACAGCAACATGAATGAAACAATTATTCTGAGTAGAAATAGAAAAAAATAATATACACTATATGCTTCTATTGGTATAAAATTCTGTACAATATAAATGAATGTATAGTCTAGAATTGTAGGGGGGCAGAAACAAAGTGGAGAGAGAGAGTAACTGATTATCAGCGGGCACGGAATCTTTAGGAGTGATGAGTATGCTTGTTATTTTTAACAGTTTTATAAAGGTATAATTGATATACAAAATAATTGCACATACCTCACAACAATCAAGGTAACAAACCTAAACTGCCACCTCTAAAAGTTATTTCATATCCTTTTATGTGTGTGTGGTAAGTACACTTAACAGGATACCTATCCTTTGACAAATCTATAACAGCAGATTTCAAGAATTTATTCAGCCTGAATAATCAAAATTTGTATCCATTGAACAATAACTTTGCATTTCTCCCACTTCCTCCCAACCCCTGTCAACTGTCAGTTTACTCCTTGCTTTTTTGAGTTTGACTATTTCAGATAAGTCATACATGATTAATCACATGCAGTGTTTGGTTTTCTGAGACTGCCCTATTTTGCTTACCATGATGTCTTCTAGGTTTATCTGTGGTAGAAGTTATTTTTAAGTATCAGTAATAATTCATTGTGTGTTTGTGTGTGTATCTATCTCATTTTCTTTATTCATTTATCAATATGTGCTTAGGTTATTTACATATGTTGACTATTGTGAATAACACTGCACTGAATGTGGGAGTATAGATTTTAAAATCACAATGAGTTATTGACCTTACACCTGTCAGGACAGGCATTATTTTTTTTTAAAAAAAGACTAAATTTTTGGCAAGGGTATGGCGAAATTGGAACTCTTGTACATTATGTAAATATAAAATGGCATGGCTGCTTTGGAAAATATTATAAAAGTTCCTTACAAATTAAAAATAGAACTGCTGTATGATCCAATAATTGCACGTTGGGGTTTGTATGTTCAAAAGAATAGACAGCAGGATCTGGAAAAGACAGTTGCTCTCTGCAGATATCCTCAAGATTTTGATTGTGATATTACACAGGTGTACACATAAATCAAAACATAAAATTTTATACTTTAAACATGCATAATTTATTGTACATCAATTATACCTCAATAAACTCATTCTAAAATATAACCAACTTTTAGTTGCGTTGATTTTCTTCTTTGTTTTTCTGTTTGTCAATTTCACTAAGTTCTAGTCTTATCTTCAATATTTCCTTTCTTCTACTTGCTTTGGGTAGAATGACTTTGCTGTCATTTATCTCAAGGTTTGTAAGGAAGAAAATTAGGGTTTGACTGAGAGCCTTTTTTCATATGTAATATTTAATGCTATTTATTTCTCTTTAATTAATGCTTTATCTGCTACTCAACTATTTTGATTTTTTTATAATTCAAACTATTTTCTCAATTATTATATGACTTTTTCCTTGGCCTATCATTTTTTAGAACTGTACTTTTAAATTTTCAAATACTTGGGGATTTTCTAGTTATTTCTCTCATATTGATTTCTAGTCTCTGGAGTTACTATTCTTTCATGGCTAGTCATACGTTAGTCATTCAGTATCGAGTTTATTTAAATTCTGTACTGTATACTGCCCAGGTCTATTCCTCATATGCTGTGCCACTAGTAAGCCAGTGGTCACATCCTATCTCCCTGTGGATGTATATGGTTCTGCTTGGATTAATGACTATTTAGTTGTCTTTCTTCTACAGGTTTATGTGCCCAGCAAACAAATTGATTCAGGCTTCTATTGTCAAGAGAGAAAGAGATGCTGGAAATTTAGACACATTTGACTTCTGTCCTTCACAATTCACTAATACATTTGAAAAGGAGACCTTAAGAGTATTTAAGAGTATATATTTTGACATTGCAATCCTTGCAAAATGTACAAACAACCAAAAAATATAAAAATATCTTTTGCTTATTAATATGAATGTTTTAGTAGGTGAACACCATATGTGAAAATATTTAATATATGTGCATGTGTTTTTTATGATGTTTTAACACATTTGGTATGTTTATAATGCTGGGGTTAGAGTTTTGACATTGCAATCCTTGCAAAATCTGCAAACAACCAAAAAGTACATATATCTTTTGCTTATTAGTATGAATGTTTTAGTATGCAAACATGTGAATGTATTTAATAGATGTTCATGTGCTTTTTATGATGTTTTAACATATTTGGTATGTTTATAATGTTGGAGTTAGAGTTTTATAATAAAAGCAAATATAATAGAACCTCTATAGTTGACCACCTCCCTGCATTGCCTATCTCCTTAAATTGACCTAATTTCCACAGATTGGACATGCACCAAGTATACATATTAGTATACTTGGCCTAGTTCCTTATGTTGACCATTTTCATATGTTAACCAGTTTTTTAATAGTACCCAGGGTGGCCAACTTACAGTATACTCAAGTTGGTATATTGTATTATACTAACGGGTAATTCATTCCTCCACTGTGCTTTTTGTATTGCAGCCATTACTCATGGTTCTGCGGAAAGGTATCATGACCTTTTTAAATATATAAATATTAAACAACCAAATTTTTTAATAATTTCAGTAAAGGCCAACATTTTATCCTTTTTATTGCAAAGACATCTTTTTGGTTGTTAATGCAATAGTCATACATATTGCATGAATGTGTTATTTTGCAGAGTTTTGTTTTTAATGATACAATTTCTTGTTCACTTGCTATAGTCATTTGGAGGGGAGGAAATATAAATAAAAAATAGAAATAGAAGGATATGATGAAGAATTGACCTATGGTATCAAATAGTCTGTGTCATGTAAGATATAGGACCAATAAAATTCATTGTTATTTTTAGCAAATGATTTGATTCTTGCTGGTCATCTGAAAGAGCCAGACATCTATTTTGTTTTATTGCTCATTCAGAACATTTTATGTTTAGACATCTGATATACAACTAACAAATAAGAAAGGTTTGTAAAATAAAAGTAATTTATTGTAATGTAAGTAGGTCTTTCAGTCCATGCTGTTAGAATGAGTTAAAACATATTTGATTCATAAAGCTAGACAACTACAATAATAAACACTTTACAAAATTATGTATGGTGAGTTGTTCTTTTATTGAGATGCTGGCTGATCTTCAAAAAGGCATGTAACTAGAAAATATGCATGCATGCGATCATCATAGCAGGATCGTAGCCCAAGATCTAATTTTGAAAGGTATTTGACAAATATGATAGACAGTTAGAAATATAACGACAAGCAAGAATCAAGAGTACAAGTATGGATGATCTTTTTAAATATTTAAGTTAACATAATGAATAAACTTATACATCAACCTGAAGCAGACACACTTAGATTGCAAAACTATTTAGAAAATGTTTTAACTTCAGTCAGTTTTTACTTCTCTTTATTGTTAAGTCAAAAGCACTCCAGTTGAGTTCTGATACCAAATGAAATGAATTGGAAAGGACAAAAGAATTAAATGATTAAAAACAAAGCGATTATACCAATCCTTGCTATGCTCAATTATAAAGGCAGCCTTTGAAAAATACATGATAGGAAACTAAAAAAGCACTGAGATGGATTGAATCATGTTTCCCAGTTTTTTAAAGATGGTATAGATTTCCAGATTTTCATGTGTTGCTGATAGGACTGAGCTCTGATATTTTAGGTGTGTGTTAAGCTTTGTGCTTTCATTATCTCAATATCAAAAAGGCCGTCTTTCATCAATTTAAGCCAATTATTTCTTTTTCTTTCTTTAAATTTTAATATCTCTAAAATAGGGATTCACATTAAAATTGATAGAATGCCACATAGCATACTTACTCATTTTTTTTTTTTTGGTTAATAGTACATAAAATAGCAATGTCTTACAATTTGTGGTATTTTAAGGTACTTGAAATATGACGGTGCCAATTTTCTATTTATACAAAAAGATCAGAAAGCCCAATAAGCCTAATCAGAGTGAAGTAAGTACAATCACTAGAGCGAAGATTCCAACACAGGACACTTTGATATCCACACACACTTAACCAATTATTGCCCAGTGTTTCCTGCAAATTATATTTGCATAATATTTTTGACGTCAGAGCTCATGTAACGATTACAAGAAGTAATTTTATCATTATTTCCCTTATAGTCAAATAATTCATTCCAATAATGTTTACTATAACAGTAAAAATAAATTAACATTTATATTCTCTTTTGAATCAATTATATGCATTTTTTTAGATCTAGTCTTTGAAGTTGAAAGAGTAATAGTAATGACCATAGACAAAAGTAATAGAAGGAAAAATTCTTATTGCTATTCCCATGTCCATCAACATACTGATAACCTTTAAATGTTTGTGTGAGAAGGACTTTGTTTTTCATAAGACAATAAGAAGTGCTTTTTGATTATCAGCATTTACCTATAAACAAATAATCTGTTGTCATACTTTGTAGCCAACTGACCTAAAATTGTATATCCTGTGAAGACGTGAAGATAAGCAATTTATATTGTGAATATATTTTATACCTGCCTTTCCTCTTCTTCGTGGAGATTAGGGTAAAGATATAATCATTATAAGGGATTGGTTTATTAATTTAACAAATATTTATTAACCACCCATTAAATTTCAAACACAGTTATTGGAGCAGTGGATATATTATAAAAGGAAAATGTATCAAATATATCTGCCCTCAAGAATTTTTAAACTATGGTTTGGTGCCCGTAGCACAGTGGTTATGGTGCCAGCTGCATACACCGAAGGTGGCAGGTTCAAACCCGGCTTGGGCCAGCTAAACAAACAATGACAACTGCAACAAAAAATAGCTGGCCATTGTTGTGGGTGCCTGTTGTCCTAGCTATTTGGGAGGCTGAGGCAAGAGAATAGCTTAAGCCCGAGGGTTTGAGGTTGCTGTGAGCTGTGATACCACAGTAGTCTACCGAAGGTGACATGGTAAGACTCTGTCTCTAAAAAAAAAAGAAAGAAAGAAAAAATTTTTAAACTAAAGAACGAGTTTTATATTAAATAAATATTTTTACAAAGCCACACATCAATAAAAATTTTGATATATGCTAAAGACAGGAGAGGACATAATGACCTGCTAAAATTTAGCAGTTTGACCTCCTGTAAAGGAAGACAAGAGAGTCATGGAAGACCTCTTTAAGTAAGGAAGATCTATAATGAATCTCAAAACATGAGGATTAGCCAGTGTAAAATGCAGTTTCGAGTGAACAAACCACAAAGAATGATGACAAAAGAGTGTCCCTTGTGCATTACTTCAGCTTTTCTTGGCTTCATCAACTTCTTGACCCACTGCCCCTGTAGGGAGCAGCAGATGCACCTGGGTTCTGACTGGCCTTGTGCAGGCACAACCAGATGGTGCCTCACCTGCCTTAAGACCAACTGTTTAGCTTCCAACATTCCAACCCTCGGCTTCTCTTTCCATGTGGCTGGACTCTACTCGAGACTAACATATGCATAATTGTAATTGTAGAGAATTCAACACTTTCTCGAACAAAGCTTTCATCATTGGAAACAAAAAGGGTTATGATTAAATTTCTTCCCCTTTTATTTCTTACCATAAGTGGTCCTAAAGCACAGTTTTAATTGCTTCTTAAACGTTGTCATGTAAGTTGAGTCATGTTACACACATAAGTGTGCCCCTCACTCAGAAAGTGTGCATGGTACCCAATGGGTGTGAATTTACCCATCCCCTTCTTCTCCCAGTTTGATTTTCATTGAGATTTGCTTCCAAACGTGCACTTAAGTGTTTATCAAGTATTTCCAATTTGGTAGGGAGGACACGTGTTTGTTTCTCCATTCTTACCAGGTTTCTTTTAGAAGAATGGTTTCCAGTTTCCTCCAGGTTGTTCAAAAAGATACTAGATTGCCATTATTTATGGCTGAGTAGTACTCCATAGAATTCATATGCCTCATTTTGTACAAAAAACATAGTATGTAAACAAAACATCTCTACCCCCTAACATTCTGAAATAAAATAGAGATAAATAAACTACCTCCTGAGACTGCTAAAAACAAATTTTTAAGAAAGGTTGTTCCATAGGACCAAGAAATCAATCGCAATTAATAAAAAACTACCTCAATAACAAATCTGCATAACCTCTCCCTTCTTACCTCCTTTACTCTGTCTATCCTGCGCCTGTTCACCCTATAAAGCAGCTCCACAAATTCTTCTGCCTTTGTCTTTAGATAGCTCAGGTTAAAACAGTCTTGATCCAGGGATTGCTACTATGTTGATGCCTGGTCAAATGGAAGAAAATAGAATTTATTTTACCTGGTTTTAGCAGAATGGAATTTATCACCTTTAACTAAATGGTTTACATCAAGTCTTCATAAACCTATATTACATGGAGTATTTAGGCTTCTTACATGCAAGCAGGACCATCTCAGAGATTCTGACCTGCTCTCTCACAAGCCCAAATCAGTTGTCCAATGAGAAGAAACAATATTTTGGCATCCATAACTCATTTTTTTTTTTTGCACATATAAATTGCATGCCACAGCCCTTCACTTGTAAAGCTCTAGCTGACAGATTCACTGGGAGAGCTGCAGAAAGAGATTTAATAACAAGCACTCAAGATGACTCCTAGAGTCACACATGAAAATTACCACCAAAGAAACTACTATGTCTGTCGGGATCAGAAACTGCTTCAATAAAGTACCACCATAGCTGCTGCTTCTAGAACCAGTTCTAGAAACAATGCCAATGTTGAAAGTTAAAGAAACCATCTTTACTCACGACACTGCTGCTGAGATTATCAATTATCAGCTTCAGAATCACTTCAGTTATGATCATCTAGAAAAGAATTAAATGGGTTTCGGACTTCTTTTTCCCTACCTCCCTTAGTTTTGATAACAGGTGTTGACCAAGTACCACATATGATTCATAAAATGCAAATCATATCTGCAACCTGAGAAGCAAGGAAATATGAAATATATATGTGTTTATATATATTTACTTAGTTAGTTTGTTACTTATATAGGTAATGAGAATTGTCATTCTCTTCTAATGCAATTATTGTAAGTTATTTATGTAAGTCCCCATTAGGAAAGAAGAGGTGCCTTCTGTTAATGGCCAAAAAATTCCAAACATAGAGCTTGGTGTGGTGGGTATATTATTAAAGAAGAAAGATCTCTTCCCTCAAGGATTTTCAAACATCACTATACTGTGGACTGATTATTCTTCTCAGTATGGATCATGTTTCACCGCTTCTTCGAGTGCCTGGCAATCCTTGATTGAAAATCGGACATTGTGAATTTTGCTTTCTTAAGCGCCAAATATTTTCATATGCCTATAATTCTTGAGCTTTCTCTAGGGATGCAGTTAGTTTCTTGGAAAGAATTTCATGTACGTGAATGTTGCTTTAATGATTTGTTAGTTGGGTCTGGAAAAGTTCTCTGTCTTGAGTTAATTACTCCCCACTACTGAAGAAATACTTTTCTGAGTACATAATACAAGTCCTATGAATTATGAGTATTTTTTTCATTCTGACTGGTGGGAACAGGCACTGTGCCAGTACTGGGCACTGCTTCCGCTAATCAGTTTAGATGATTCCTTCCCTGGCTTCCAGTAATTTTTTCCTAGGCATGGACTGATCAGAACACTGAGATTCTTTAACGAGGCGGCTCTCTCCTCTCTAGTACTCTATCCTATGGAAGGTCCTCAACTTTCAGCTTCATCTCCTCAATTTTGAAAGTCTGTTCAGCTCCAACGCAGGTTCCTTTATGAGTCCTAACTGATTTTTCAAGGCGCTGAGCTGGAACAGTCATAAGATGTCCTTGGTGTACTGTCTCTCAAGGATCACTCTCCTTCGTTGTCAGATGTCTCTTGTCTTCAAGGCCACTATTTTATATATTTTGTGTTTTGCTGTGTTTTGTTTTGAGGAAGCTTCTTTCAGGCAAAAAGGTAAATGTGTTTCTTGTTATTGCATTCTAAATCAAAGTGGAAGTGCTCATGCAACTGATTTTAACTCCTAACAGGCTCAGCCTATATATTTTATAAATAATAAATTAATGTGTTAACAAAAATGGAAGCAGAAAGATCAGTTTAGAGCCAAAGAGCCAATTCTATAAGAAAAGGGGAAATTAGATGCTGACAAAAATTAGGCAAAAAAAAGTTGTCCGAGTAAGTAGTGACGTGGCATATATTTTAAATCTATATTTTATAGATTATCATTATAGCCATGCAAAGTAATTTTATCTATTACATCACACATTACTACCAAGTATTATAAATAATATGTACTTTAAAAGCATAAGCCAAAGGTTTATAGTAACTACCATAGTAGTTTACCTTAACTACTAGTAAGCTCTATTCAACAAAAAATGTAAGAAATTTTTTTTTATTAAATAGTAAGATTCAGCATTATTAAACTTGAGCACTTATTATAATGGAAGATTCTTTCTTCTTTCAGAGATACATGGAAAAGTGAGAAATAATGAGATTTCAAAACTTTTCTTAGAATCATTTAAGAACACTTACTAAATTGGGACACATATTTAAATGGGTTATAATCCATGCCATTATTCTCAAATAGTGATGTATGCATTTGTAATGATGCTGGATTCTGGTTAGTTTAGTAGATTTAATTTTCAAGATTCTTATTCACCTCTCCAGAGAACTTCACTTAGAGTTAGACCAGTATGAGAGAGATAATAATTTATTTGATTGCATGGTTCTCCACGCCATACCACCTAGTGAGAGATGAAAATATGAGAAAGATTTCCCTATTTAACACTGTGTGGATTATGTAAAATATTTTAATCTAGGAAAACTCACTTCAATATAACTGGGAAAACCTTAGATTTTAAAATGCTTAAAAAGTGGGTAGAAAGACATATTTATATATAAAAGGATGTTTAGTTTTCTAATAAATATGCTTTAGTATGCAACTGTCCTTCAAGATTATTTACAACTTGGAATTGATTATTTTATCACACTTCATAGCCTTTTAAAGTAATTCATTAAAATATTTTTTCTTCTTTCTGAACTTCTTGTAACTCTTAAGCTGAGCAATAAAAATTCTATGATTCTGTGTAATTTTTGCCACAAGTTGGTTATCAAGGGTTCTTTTCTTTCTTTAGGTTTTTCCTTAAGCAAAGATTGTCTCTGCCTTATAGTTATTCTGCGTCCCCTGTATGCCCAGCCTAAAGAAGATATAGTGTTGCATTGCCTTAAAAGTTCCTTTTACTCCACATTTTCATATTTTTGAGGATAGTTTTTCATAGTGATCATTGAGGATTTTTTTGGAATTCTGTGGTATCGGTTGTAATGTCCCTTTTATCATTTCTGATTGAAGTTATTAGAAATTAATTTACTTCTCTGTTTCTTGTTAGTCTAGCCAAAAGTTTATCAATTTTATTATTCTTTTGAAAGAACCAACTTTTTGCTTCATTGAATGATTGTTTTGTCTCCAGTCTCATTTAATTCTGTCCTAATTTTGGTGATTTCTTTTCTTCTGCTGGGTTTGGAGTTGGATTGATCTTCCTTTTCCAGTTGGTTAAGATGGCCTATTATGTTGCTGACTTGCTTTCTTTCTGTTTCCTGGATGAAACCTTCTAATGCTACCAATTTCCCTGTTAGCAATGTTTTTGCACTATCCCACAGGTTGTGATAGTTTGTGTCTTTATTATTGTGTTTCAAAAATCTGATGATTTCCTTCTTAATCTTATTTTTTCATCCAGCTATCATTCAACGTAAGATAAGTTTCCATGACTTTGTCTGAGTATGAAGATTTCTGTTGCTGTTCTGTTCAACTTTAATTAAGGGACAGTCTGAGAAGATCCATTCAGAAAATTTAAAAGAATAGGAATTATTTCTTAAAGAAGTATCTCAAGAATAGAAAAAAAAGTATCCAATGTACTCAGTACTATTATTATTATGAAATAATATATTACTTATTAATTATTAATATATTATTATGAAATCAATATATAAAGACTTACACACTCATATGAATGATATAACACAAATAAATATGATCTAGCAAGGGGAGAGAACAGTGAGAGGGGACGGGGAGGGCAATTGGTGGGAGGAGGCAGGGCATTTAGTGAGATCTCACCTAATGTGCACAATGCAAGGGTATATTTCAAAATAATTAAGAGTAAATTTTAAATGTCCTACCACAAAAAATAAATGAGGTGATGGTTATGTTAATTCGTTTTATTTAAGCATTCAACATGGTATATCAGATCATCACATTGTATCCCAAAGATGTATACAGTTATGATTTAAATTAACGATTAAGTTAAATAATTACCTTAAAAAGATCCCTTGAGTTTTTGTTTTATTTTAAAGAAAAATATCTAATAATAAGTGCTTTATAATGGATTTTTTTCTGTAACTACTAGACCCATTAAAATATGAGTGAATTAAAATGCATATATATTTTAAATTATAATATCATGTAAAAAATTATTGTTTTTATTCTTTGCTTCAACTCAGTTTTTCCATTAATTGACCAGCTAATGGTCCCAATCTTATGGGAGAAGTGAAGTTCTACTAATTTAGAAAGAGATAATGTATAAAATAAAATTTTAAGGTACACATAATCCAGAATAGAGATACTAAGAATGATTTCCAATATGATGCACTCAATTATCAATGGCATATATCTGGCGCCCAGAATTCATTGTCTCTTTTCACTTTCACTTCCACTAATGTCTTAGGATATTAAGAAGTCAATTACTTAAATAACCTTTGATTATTCAAAATGATAAATTGAAAGTTTAATATATACTTCAAAATTTACATGTTCTGGCTCCTAGTGATAATTTATAATAATTATCTCTGATTTTGAAATAATGATATTAAATATTCTCTCTTTTAAATTGAATTAATATGTATTAGATGTCAGTTCTGTAGCAAAAGAAAAGTCCCTATAAGAATCAATATACGTAAAATTGATGTGTCCTCACAGTGTATAATCTATCAGGGTTTTTATTGAATCTTAGCCACTAACTATACTCATCCACAGCTGTTCTGTGCAAATACTACATTTCAGCCTATGCACTATGAAAAGCTGCTAGTTCTACTGCAATGAATGAGAGGTTTTCTCCACCAATATTATTTTCTGCATCATTCACAACTTCTCAATGTCCTGCAAAGCATTTACGAGGGTGAAAATGTGCATATATGATTGGAATTTAGAATGTGACTCTGTGCAGCATATGAACATCATAGTTTTTACAAGGCTACTACTCACCTCACTGCCTTTAACCATAAAGTAATTGACTAGCATTGATCTGTTGAGAAAAGACTGCGTTGAAGGCTGACAGCAGCCCTGAACATGGTGCTCCAATTGTTGATAAAATTCAGCTAAATTAGGTCTTATTAGTAGCTGCCACATCCATGGTTACTGAAAGTATATGTGCTGATTATTCATTTGTCTTCTGTTGTAGTCATTCCAGATCATTTATGTATTAAAATATATTTCTATAAATTTCATTTATTTCTCGTTTAGGCTATGAATTGGAAACTATATATATTAACATTTAAAAATTTATTTATAATCATGTTATATAGTTATATTATAAATTTTCAAATTTCAGAATGGTAAGGAGTATTACAAATGTTTCTGTGATTATAAGGTGGGGGGATCCATCAGTTGAGAACCAATGCCCAGGGTTATCTTATCCAATCTTTCATTTTCTAGGACTGTCTATATCTGCATTGTTCAAACATGGTAGCTATTAACCATGTGTGCCTATTTAAATGTAAAATTGAAGTTAAATAAAAAGTTAAAATTTGCTTCTTCTGTTGCAGTGGCCACTTTCCATGTGATCAATAGCCACATGTGTGCCATATTGGAAAACATAGGATAGAATATTGCCATTATAACAAATCATTGAAATAATTATCTTAATATTTAATGATTCCCAAATATTTATTTAGCCATATGTCCTGCTCTGAATTCTGACTCATACATGTGCTTAACAAATTTACATTCCTCCCTAAAACATGTGTTACAGTCATGAGTTGACCTTCAGATTCAGGAGTTCAATCTGTTGTTCTTGCGATGTTCCCCATCTCATTAAATACCACCCACCTGCTCACCTTTGCTTACACCACATACCTTGGGAATATCTCAGCTTTTCTCATTCATATTCCACAACCAGTTTACGTATGTAAAAGTATATTATCATTTTATAATTAAAACTTATATAAAATTCAACCTCTTTTATTTACTTCATCCAAGCAACACCATCTCTTACCAAGAAAATTGCAACAGCCTCCTCTAGCTTCTGCCTTTGTCCTCCACAATGTATTCAACAACAGCCAGAAGGCTCCTGCTAAAGTGAACCTTGATCAACATAATTCTTCTCTTAAGTCTTTTTATGGCTTCTCATCTTACTCAGAGAAATTTAAATTCCTCACAGTGCCCTAAAAATGCTCTATGATTCACTTTCTGCTATTCTCTCCCTGTGGTTCATTTGCCCTCCTGTTCACATGCATGTCCCCCATCCTGGTCTTGGCATTTATTTCTCCCATGGCTTGCCCCGTCACTAATTTCCAATACTTAATCAAATGCCACATTTTCAAAGAGGTCTTCCGTCATTGTTTCTTAGAAAATAACAATATCTCCTATTCTACTTTGCCCTTTAGTCTGTTTTAAGTTCTGCATAATACCTATCAAATACTGATCATATAAGTTTTATCTACTTATATATATGCTCCTTTATTTAGGATAAGGTTACAGCCTGATAAACCCATTGTATAATAAATCAAAAATATAGTAAGCTGATGATGCATTTATTTGTATTTATTTACTATTTATTTATATTTTGAGTCAGAGTCTCTGTCCATCACCCAAGCTGGAGTACAGTGTCATGTGAACATAGCTCACTGCAACTTTAACCACCTAGGTTAAGTGATACTTCCGCTCAGCCTCCCTACTCTCTAGGACAGCAGGCACATATTGCCATTAAAAGCTAAGTTGTTTTATTTTTTATTTATTTATTTTTTGTAGATGTGGTGTTTGGCTACATTGCCCAGGCTGGACACCAACTCCTAGTCTCAAGTGATCCTCCTGTCTTGGCCTCCCAAAGTGCCAGGCAAAAGATGACATAATACGTCTAATGTACTGAACATCATAGGTTAGAGTAACCTGAACGTGCTCCCAACACCTACATTAGTCTGTAGTTAAGCAAAAATTATCTAACACAAAACATATTCTATTATAAAGTGTTGAATGTGTCGTGTAATTTATTGAATAATGCACTGACAGTGAAAAATAGAATGGTCAGTTTCTACTGAATATGTATCACTATCAGGTCATTTTCAAGTAAAAAAAAAAAAAAAGAAGAAGAAGAAGAATTGTAAGTTACAAGTTAGGGGTCAGTCCAAAATTTCTCCTCCTCTTACAGTGTAAATTCCATAAGGGTGGTAACTTTATCTATTTTGTCCCTGGCTTATTCCCCACATTTAAACATGTGCTATTAAATGTAGTAGCCTCTAACTACATCACATGTAGCTATTTAAATTCAAATTATTTAAAATAAGAATTCAGTTTCTCCTTTTTAGTAGCTAGTGCTACCACAGTGGACAGCAGAAATCTAGACCTGTTTATCATAAAACTCTATTGGTCTAAATTATGGTGAGAACACAGATAAGTATTAAATTATACTGGTTTATCAAATTAATGACCTACACAATTAAAAAAAGAAAAATGCAAATTTTAGGACAAAGAAAAGAGTCATCATCATAGCCACATGTTACACTGTTAAGTCCATGTTGCATGTGATTCTATGGCAAAATTTTGAAAATCCATGTCAAAACTTTTGAGTTCATACAAAATCTTTCTAAGAAGATCTATCAAAAAGGAATCCCAAAAGTTGAAAATTATTTTAAGGTATTGATAAAGTGACTAAAGATATACTTTGTGAAAACTTTAAGAATCAATATATATGGTCACGGTTGAATTTTAGAAAACTTAGAGAACTGATGATTTCAATTTATTTAATTTATTCTAAATCATTTTTAGAAAGCCCTCCTAATTAATCTAATGAAAAAAGTGTAAATACACTATTAAACTGATAATATAAAAATATAGATTAGTGTATACACTGAATAAAAGTTAAATAATAAAATCTGTAAGTAGTTAAAATTATAATAATGCATACTAACATGATTAAATATAATATGCTTTATGAAGGTAAGATATGACTAAAATTAGAAAGTCTGTTACCATAATTTATTAATTCTCAACAAACTAAAAGACAAAATATAATATAAAAAAATTGCTAAAATATGTCAGGTATTACTAGTAAAATCCTAGATAAAGTAAAACAGAAATAACTTCTAATAAAATGTTAAAACACTTTCTATTTAAACGAAGACATAGACAAAATTTTCCTTTATAATCATAATTACTTAGATTAATTTTAATTTTCTTATCAATATACTGAAATAGTGAAAGATGACATAATAAATCACTGGGTGGCCCCTGTGGCTCAGTGGGTAGAGTGCTAGACCCATATACTGAGGGTGGTGGGTTCAAACCCAGCCCAGGCCAAACTGCAACAACAACAAAAAGATATAATCAATCACCAAACAATAGAAAAAAAATCCTGTTTTGTTAATATGATTGTTCAATTGCATGAAAACAAATTAGAGTTAGCATTTGCTGATAAAATTTTTATTAGTTTAGTACTTTCACTTGATTTTTCTTTCAATTTTAGTATAAGCTCAAAGGAAAAGGAAATAATACGTATCATTCTACACTTACATTTTAAGATTAAGAATTATTATAAGGATATAATGCAAACTATATAAGCTCAATTAACAATCACCAAAATGTGATTAACAATCACCTAAATGTCCACCAACCTAGGAATGATTAACAAGCTGTGGTATATGTATACCTGGAATACTATTCAGCTATTAAAAAATATGGAAACTTTACATCTTTTGTAATAATCTGGGTAGAGGTGGAACATATTCATCTTAGTAAGACATCCTAAGAATGGAGAAGCAAGAATCCAAAGTTCTCAATTCTAATATGAGGGCAGTAGATGATCTAATATAATGGGTAGGGTAGGAGAATGAGTGATTGGGCAGAGAGGAGGAGGGAAAGGACTGGAGGCGTATGGCACACCTCTTGGAAGCAGGACACAATTGCAAGAGGGACTTTAACTAACAGTTGCAATCAGTGTGACCTAATTCTTTGTAATCTCAATGAATCCCAAATAATAAAAAAAAAGAATAGAATGAAAACTGTATTTATAATCTAGTAGAGGAATGTACAATAAAACTAAAGTCAAAGGATATAAGATCTGTTTTCTCTTACCCCAAAACTGTATTATTAAAAGGCAAATTGTTATAAAAATAAAACATTGACTTAAAAGATATCAAGTAGAATACCAAATCAGTTGTGATTGATTAATTGGATAAAATTATTTTGATGTTTTTAGCTAAAAATAAATCCATGGTATAACCTGGTAAAATTAGTCAAAAAGATCTTTCTTTCCAGGTATCAGAACATAGATTAAATCTCTCAACATTATTTCTAAAGGACAAAAAAATAAAAGAACAGGATAAGGAATCTGGCAAAGAGCTCAAGATATATTTTAATTTATTATGTGACAAAGGCGGTTTCAAGTTAGTTTATATATTAAGAACAGGTAAAAGTACACATTTACATTTACTGAGAAAAGATAAAAGTTGTACCCATAAGTTTACCATAAGTGAAAATGGCTCAGATATATATTATGTGATTGAATGGTAAAACATAAAATAAAAGAAGGACACCATGGGAACAGCAAAGCCGTTGTTGAGAGCTTCTTGACCAAGACAGGAAAATCAGAAACTTAAAAAAAGAAAAAAAATTGGCATATTTTATTTTTTAAAATGTAGGCATGGAAAAAAATTACATGAACAAAATCTATGGATAGAGAATAAATTATAAAAATTTTTGCAGTGCTGAAGATAGAGTTGTTATCTTTAATTTATAACAGTACTTGTTAGATGACAAGAAGAGTACTAAATATTAGAAAATGTGCAAATTACATGAAGAGGCAATTAATAGAAGAACAAATTCTAATGAAAAGATGCTCAATCTCATTAGTTTTCAGGGTAATGCAATAAAAAAGGAACAATGAGCTATAATATTATAGGAATCAGAATGTCAAAATTAAAAACCACTCAACATCTTTCTACCGAAAAAGTGTGTTCAAGAGTTTTGTAATATACTGTTTACATAAATATAAATTGTTACAGCCTTTGCCAAATTATTTGGGGAATATATACATATATGTGTGTGTGTGTGTGTCTTGTGTAACCCAGTAACTCCATTGTTTGTGATTTATCCAAGTACAAAAGCATCCATCTATAAGGACATGGGAGTGATTATGTAATGGAAACATTGCTCACAGTACAAAGGATCATGAAATGAAATGGATTTCTATCAATAAAGGCATAATTGTGTAATTATGATATCACTTCAGAGGCCTACAGGTTCCCCCACACTGCTTCATCTACAAAGACCAATCTATTCACTCTCTTCTCAAATGTAATCAAACTTCTCATCTGTCCATGTGTTTCTCCCATCCTTTATGTTGTGGGGACGTTATGAATGATACTTAATGTATCACCAGAAGCTTACTGTGTGTAATCTACCATCTTTAATTCATCAGCTTAGTAAAACGCTCATTCACTCCAATTTCCTCCTTGAAAGCCTTACCAATATACTTATTTACCTGGGCGAATGCATATGTATCATAGTTATATCTCTCTATATATACACATACACATTTTTTTGTTTGTGTGTATGAATTTTATTAATTTTCTTTTTCTTTGTCTTTTTCTTCCTTCCCTTTTTTACACCCTTCACCACAACCAACATTTGAACATGAGGTCACGCCAGAAAATCCTCGTAGGTGTATTTTCTTTCATATTATTTAAGCTTCTATAATTGTCCTCGGGGGACCAATATTCATTAATCCTTTTTTTTTTTTTTTTTACATTTTCATGCCTCAGTTTGGCAAGACTTTCTACTTGCTACAAATGATGATGAGAAGATATGGATGAAACTCTTACAGAAAATGTTTGAAGGAACTAAAAGTGCTTATACAGAAAAATAGTTCCTGGGAAACCACAATTTTGTCAATCTATTGGAATGGCTGCCCTGTGGACTAATTATTTGACTTCCAGCTTTCACATATTGGTTCTACAAAACAGCTTGCAATCGTATAGAAAAAGCTTGCTCAAGAAAGAACGTGTCAGAGCCAATAACTCCACAGAGGTGGAAAGCGATGTAAGCATTTGTCCTTGGAATTAGGAAGCATTTGATTTCCATCACTTTGCCATCAATATCCTATCACTACAATAATTTTAACCCTTTTCTTCACTTAGTCAAACTAAGAGAACAGATCAACTAACTATATAGTCTAAAAATATTCACACAATTCATTGAAGATGTTAAATGTTTTACTACAAACATCTTTGAAATAATCATAAAAAACATATTTAAAAGTTATATTTACAGAAATAATACATATTTTAAAATCATGAATGGAAAGTCTTGCCTAAGTGAGGCATGAAAATTTTTTTTTAAATGATTAATAAATATCACTCCCCCAGGGCAAAGTGAGAATTGAAATAATTCTCCCCAATGTCTTAGGATCTTTAGGATCTAGTTGGTAATATCATTATGATTACAAGACATTCATTTCTTTGCATAAGAGCGAGGACAGGGGATGCAAAAATTAATTAAAAGGGTAGAAATCAATATGTGCATCTCATACTTAATCAAAAATGGATAAATAGGTGAGTTTTAATTGCTACATCATTACAAATCCCATTTAAGATGTGAATTCATATTTACAAAAATATATAAATATAGGCCAAGATAATTTCAGAAAGGATAGATTTTTTAAAACTGGCATACTGAACAAATGTATTTAAAAAGCAAATCTACTTTTTAATTTTAATATGGATTATCCAGCTATTTGCAATGTAACTACTAAGAAGTGAGGACTTTGGGGAGATCATTTACTTACTACCTAAAATAAATACTAAGATATGCTAGAAGGAGAAGAATTTGTGGCCATGCTTGAAAGATTTTGATCATATTTTATATTATATATTTTCTTGGTTTTGCCTTGGATTAACTTTTCTCTCTCCACACTTATGTGAGCCCCATAGAGCATAAATGAAGGCTCTATAGGCTCTGCTCAGTGTTTTAATTGGCCCTCACCTAGCACATGGCCTAGCCTGAGTTGGTACTAAATTTGTATATAGCAAATCAATTAATAAAGAAGCTGTAATAATTGGCTGCCCCAATAAGATAAATACAAGCCATATTTAAATCAATGATCAGCATTCGATGATTTATCCAGTATTATTGGAATGCTAATAGGTAGACATTTAAATATGGCTACATGATTACTCCATTGTGCTATGTATTTATTCAAATAACCACATGAAAAGTAAGAGATTATTCATCTTAAGTAAATTAAAGTTAAATTACATATGGATATATAGAGGCTAAAAAGAGATATATACAGAAGGCTAAGGAGGAGGACAGTGAACTCTCTGAAAATGTAGAACTCAACTTTGAAGTTCACAAATAATG
>NW_003852435.1:5698110-5728044 GCF_000181295.1 Otolemur garnettii
CTCCCCTTTCCCTATATTCTTGGGCTATAATTGGATGGTATATGTACACCATGGAATACTATGCAGCCTTAAAGAAAGATGGAAACTTTACCTCCTTCAGATTTACATAGATGGACTTGGAAAATATTCTTTTTAGAAAAGTATCTCAAGAATGGAAGAAAAAGTACCCAATGTACTCAGTCCTACTATGAAACCCTTTCTTTTTTTAAATGTTCCTTATTACAGATAGTTTTTGTGAAGGAGGAGTGAGTTCTGAGATTATATCCTTGGAGATTCCCAGAGCTCTCTATAATGACATGATGTTCAACAAGTTCTGCCAAGATAGCTGGAGTGATGTCTTTGTTTTGATCTCTATCTTCCAAACCTCACACTATGAATTTTGTCCCTAACATTTAAATCTATAGATACTCCTTGCTTGCTTTGTTTCTGTTTTAGCAACTTCTTCAGCTCTATGTATTTTTTACTTATTAAATATATTTTGTGCTAACTACCTCTAGGCACACTAAGTACTGTGTTCAGTGTTAATTCACCAAAACAGGGAAGAAAAAACAAACAACCAATTGGATGAAAGTATTTCAAATTGTATATGGAAACAACATACTGTATCCCATGATAGAATTAATGTGCACAAATATGATCTAATAATAAAAAAAACACCACAAGAAGCATATGGACTGGCAGAAGGGAAATAAGAAAGTAGAAAGTTATAAGACTCTGTAAAAGTTAGTGTTGAGTCACTCAGAGTTGGTCTTATTGTTGTTTTGTTTGTTTATTTATTTTAGGAATCTAATAGAAAGTGATTTACTTCAAATTGGTGGGGTTGGAGAAAAGGGAAGACGAGAAATTTGAAATCCCAAAACTCACACTAAAACTTACGGAATGAGCCAGAAATTAATCTGGAGAAAGAGAAGGAAGAAAGGATTTATAGGAACAATAAATTGAGTGAATAAAATAGGAACAACATGCTATGGGTGCACACTGGTGCGAGATGTCAGGAAGGATGCATCTAGGTAATGTCCAAACATTAAACATAAGGGAGTGGCAACGAGTGAGGCTGGACAAGCAAATAGAAGAAAGTTACTAAAATGGTAAAATTAATTATTGTTCAATGTGATGTTGACTGAATTTATATCTTCAGCTATTTGCATTACTTGTTTTTAATATACTATCATGGCAAAATTTATAATTCATTTATCCTTTCTCATTTAGTCTGGATTTACTGTCTATACCTTTGACCATCATATATTGCTAACATTAACATTCTATTTTGATTTATTCCATCAAAGAGTGGCATGCCACTATCTCCTTTACAATATATTGTAGTACATGATTAAATCTATGTTGAAGATGTCAGATTACTCTACGTTTAGATAAAATGCTTTAAGCAAGGATGAAAAGTCAACCTTGAAGTAGTTGGTAATCTTTTCTCCACCATTGGGCATGATGTGAATGCTCTCTGCTCTTCCATCTCTCTCTTTTGCCTTCTTCATACTATATTCACTCTGAATATAAGGCCTCAAATTCAAATACCAGAAACTGAGCAATGTAACATACTTACAGGCAGGAAAAGAAAAATCTTTCTTCTTTTATTCTTGTATCTTCTTTCCCATAAGGTAACAATTACTCTACTTTCACTCTACGGTATCCAGATAGCTTGACCCGCGTCCCACTCCCTGGGGTGCCAGGCAATGTTGTCTTCTTATATGCTGATAAAGAGGAATCTTCAGTAGAAAACTCATGAAATAAAAAGTTAATGTTTCCATCATTATTAGCAACAAGGATAATTTATGAAGAGAGAAAACAGAAAAAATATGTATAGAAACTTCCATGAATGGAAAATTTCAAAATGTATCAAGTTTATATTTTTAAATAATTTTTTAAATTAGGTAAAATTAGACAGCATACCATTCATCAGTTTTGAATATATATTTTGGTGAATGTTGACAAGTATGTACAATCATGTAATTACTATCATACATTTTCATCTTCTTGAAATGGTTCTTCATATCCTTTTCCAATTAGGGAATCTTCCACCTTCCACCCAGCTTCAGTCATGTAAATATATGTTTAACTTTATAAAAATCTGCTAACCTGTTTTCCGGAGTGACCATGAGATTTTGCAATTCTTTTGGCAATGCATGAGAGTTTTAGTTGCTCTACAGCTGCATACCAGCACATGTTATTTTCAGACATAGTAGCAAATGATACAATATTGCCTCGTGGCCTATCATCCATATTCTTTGCTGAAGTATTCATTCGTGTCCTTTACCTACGTATTTATGGAGTTTCTGTTCATTTAGTTTGTGAGGGACGCTATAGCACAGTACCACAAATTTAGTGGCTTAAACAAAAGAAAGGTAATCTCTCACAGTTAGGGGGATTAGAAGTTTGAGATCCAAATGTCATCAGGTTTGGTTCACTCTGAGGCTATGTGGAAAGATATACTTACTGCATGCCTCTTCTTTAGCTGCTGATGTTTGGCCAGCAATATGTGGAGTTTCTTATATTACAGAGGTATCATCCCAACCTCTTGTCACCATCCTCACCTGTCATTCTTATCTGTGCATGTCTACCTCCAAATTGCTCCTTTTTATAGGTATAACAATCATATTGGATTAGGCATTAATGACACTAGTGACCTTATTTGAAATTGATTTTCTCTGTAAAGATTTTATTTTCAAGTAAGGTCATATTCTGAAGTACTGGAGTTTAGGAACCAAAAATACTAATTTTTTTTTTTTTTTTTTTTTGAGACAGAGCCTCAAGCTGTCCCCCTAGGTAGAGTGTCATGGCATCACAGCTCACAGCAACCTCCAACTCCTGGGCTCAAGCGAGTCTCCTGCCTCCGCCTTCCAAGTAGCTGGGACCACAGGTGCCTGCCACAACGCCAGGCTATTTTTTGGTTGCAGTCATCATTGTTGTTTGGCAGGCCCAGGCTGGATTCAAACCCGGCACCTTGGGTGTACATGGCTAGCACATTACCCACTTGAGCCACAGGCACCGAGTCCAAACATATTAATTTTGGTAAGACACTCATAACAGTGATGAGATGAGGAGCTCCATAATAGAGATGCTGACTTAGAGGCTCCTCCTGCTGACAGTATTATGCCCTGGTGACAAGAGATTATAGACAGTTATATACCTGAGTCATGAAATTCAAACTAGACAAATACTTGAAATAACTATCAGAACTTACATGAAAATAGAATCTGTGAAAGTGGGTAAAATGGTCAAGGGGGACAGCAGGGTAAGACAGGAATCTGGTCTAGAAAACTGAGGGGTGAAATTATTTAAGGAATAATTAAATAATTAATACAAATAACACAAGTATTTAAAAATACAAATTACACAGATGTTTTTTAAATGACACATATTCTTTTCCTAATACGTCGAAACCAATATATGAGGAAAAGAATAAGAATAAACCAAAGACATAGAACAACAACAACCACCAACTCTTCAAGGACATAGTTCATTATGCCCAACCCTTGCTATAAGATTAAATGATTCATTGGGAATTTCTATTTCTTTGTGATTCAAGGTTGTTTGTGTCGGGGTCTTGTTTCTAATATAGAATTAGAAACAATGGTAAAGAAAGAGGCACAAGACATAGAGCAGAATTACAAGTGGGAGGTCAGGGGTCCACTGCCTATTTGTGGGATTCTAGCAATGGCACCAAGTGTTTGCTCCACTCTGCTTTTATTGAAGTCTATTTGCCCAGAAGGTAAGATGAGGGAGGGAACAAAGATGCCAGCAATTTCTCTGATTGAGCATATCAGCTCTCATTGTTATTATTATTAACTTTAAGGGTAGCCTTGAGAAATCTGAAATCTGAGCCTGGTCTTAGGAGAGGCGTTCTCTTGAGTTCACACACACAGTTTTCTAGAGGGTGTTAAACTCCACTAGTTCCCTGTGGAGTAAAACACCACTGGCACTAATCTCCTCTGAGGAATTGGTGGGAGGGAGGAATTTTCCTCGCATCACCACCACAGAGGATCTTCCTCAGGGATAAGGGATATAAACTCTTCTGCCCATATCTCAGGGCTAGAGCTACTCCCTTCATCTCTGCCCCAGGCAAATGCAGATCTCCACAATGGGTATCTGCTTTGCCTATTTATGAGGCAGGAAATGACCCAGTTAATGTATCTTTCTAGGTTTTTGTCATAGCCTCTTCTATAAGTTTTTTCCTCAGAGCGCTCACAGATCCAACAAGATGTTTGTAAGCTGTATCCCCAACAGGCTAGAATTTCAGAAAATGCAAGAAGCTTGCTATAAATGGCTAACTTAAATGTAAACTAGCTAATTTTTCTTTGTTCCAACTCATTCAGCTTACTTTTTAATTTTCCTCTTTTTCTGGGGTGCTTTCCCTTGCCACGAACGGGGTCTTCAGTTCCCATTCTCCCAGAGGTTTGTTTCCCCCAATTTTTCTATTTCCTTTGGGTTTTTCAGTTCATGTGCATAAATGTTTTCATAGTAATCTTGGGTGATATTTTGTATTTCTGTGGTAACAGTTATAATGTCTCCTTTTTATTTCTGATTGAAATGATTTGAGTCCACTCTCTTCTATTTTCAGTTAATTAAACTTCTGGTCATATGCCTTAAGGTTTTACTTCTACAATTCCCAGAGAAGCTCAAACATAACTTGTATTCTTCTTTTGTTATTAGTACATATTAAGTGTTACAATTTTAATACAGCTTTTTTTTCTTCCTTTAAATATGTCTACATTTTTTGGTTCTCTCTCTTTCCTCTCTGCGTGTGTATGTGCACACACTGGAATATTACTGAGTCATAAAAAGAAATGAAATAATGTCTTTAGCAGCAACATGGGTATAATTGAGACCATTATTCTAGCTGAAATATCTCAGAAATGAACAAAACTAATACCATCTGTTTTCACTTATAAGTAGAAGTTAAATAAGGTCCATACATGATCATAAAATGGTGTAATGAACATTGAAACCATGAAGAGGGGAGAGTGGAAGTCAGGTGAAGGGAAAAAGTCTGATTCTTTGGTACAATGTACACTGTTCTGCTGATGAGTACACTGAAAGTTCTGACTTGAGCATTATATAATTCATCCACATAATAAAAAACATTTCTATCTTCTAAAGCTACTGAAATTTTTTTAAAAGATTAAATGAAATAAAGGTTAGTAAGCATAATAAAAGTACTTTTGGTAAAAGAGTGGGGATGGGATCCCAACTACAGTTTGCTGGAAGAGTTCTATGCTGGAAAACTCATGTTATCATCTCCTTACTGCATAGAGTTTGAAATATCACTAGATCAAGGAACCCAGAAGCCTGGGTACATTAAGAACTACAGGAAAACATTCCCATTTACTGATTCTTTTTATTTTTTTTCTTTCTCCTTTTAAGTGTGTTTTCAATAATCAGGCAAGATTCATGATTGCTTTTGTGGGAACATAAAATTCTACCCAACTAATCTGATACTAAAAATCAACAGCAATGACAACACTAAATCATAGACATGATATAATTTATGGGACTATCTAAAGAAGACTGGTACTATGTATCCTTGATAGGAGGAGCCTGGAGCCTCTAAACTGCTTCACAAATATGCACCAGTGCCTGTTTCCTCATTGTCAAATCAACATATGACAAACATCTAAAATAGTATTTAGATACCTTCTTATTCTTTTCTAGAAGCTTCCCAATAATAATTGTCTTTAGATTTATTTCTAAATTTATGGAAGTTCTATGTAGCTTCCCTTTCATCTAAAGACAATGTGCTTGCTTGTCTGGTCAAAACTGCATTTATTTTGTGTTACCCCCAATTAAAATTATATTTTGGTGTTCTATTTTGAAAGTCTCTTTTTCGCTTATGTTTCCTCCCAGATCAGATTTGTTGAAATAGTCAAAGCCAGATTTTTCTCCTTCAGTCTGCACATGCAATTAATACTAAATAAGTTACCATTGACCCTACATCCCACACAATTCAAGTCCCACACATTCTGTGGAGTATCACCTGATTAAAAGAGCCATCCACTTAGTTATTTTTTACATTATTACATTGTTAATTATCTAAAGCAAAAGTGATTATAACTTTTAAAAAATATTGGTAAGAAATAGTACATCTGTGATTTGGATCATAGAGATAGACAGTATGAATTCCTTCCTTTTGAAACTCACTTAAAACATTAATTTGAAGATGATTTTAGAGTTGTATAGCTCATGACACATAGTTCATTACTAGACCCTAAATACTAAATACAAATTTGTTAATTAATATCATATTTGAGGGAATAGATGACATAAAATGTTTCATTAGAAGACATTTATTTTGCATTAATGAATTTTACCTTTTGTCACTCTGAGGGAAAATGAAAGGGTTTTCTTCCCAATTAAAAGATAAATGTCAGATAAATTGGTAGAGTTTATAAAATTATCCACTAATCAAATTATTGTGTACAGATGTTCACAGTGGATGCATTCATCTTGCCTACATTTATGGAGTGCCTACTCTGAATAAGACCCTGTGCTAGCAGTGTGATTAAAGTACTAAACAAGACTGACAAGTTCCTGCCATGGTGGAGCTTGCATTTCAGAGACAGTGACAGATAACACAATAAACAAGGAATTCAATCATATTTAATGGGAGTGGAGGCTTCTTTGATTCAGCGATACATGCTGCACTTTAAGAAACCTGCCAAACTAAGAGCCGGAGAGGAATACTTCCGTCATCAAAAGGACAAACAAAATCCCTAAGGCATGGATTTCCTGTATTAATAGTGGTGCTTAGATTTTAGCTTAGATATTAGCATATCAAAATAACGTGGAGGACTTTTTAAAATCCAGTTTTGTGTCCCCCTATCTAGACTTTCTAAATCAGTAGATTTGGGGTCGTACTTGAGAATTTTCATTTCTATAATTTCCCAAGTGGTATTTAGGCTGCTGCTTCTGGGATCATACTTTTAGAACCACTGGTTTAGAGGTATTAGTGGAGATCAGTGTGACTAATGTATGGAGGTCAATTCTGTTGTATCAAAAGATTGCAATTCATCTGTGAATGAAAACAGCACGCAGGAGTCAATCACAGACTCACACTGACCACAGTAAGAAGTTTGAATGTATCCTAAGTGCAAGCAGAAGACATTGAAGGGTTTTCAACAGAGAAATATGATATGATTTACATTTTAAAAGTATTACTCTGGTTGTTGTTAATAAAATGTACTGTAGTGTTGAAAGGGAGGAAACACATTTATATAAGTTCTTTGTAGTAGTCTAGAAGAGAGAGAATAATGTTCTGTACCAGGAATATGTCAGCAGAAATGGATTTGCTAAGAGAGCAAATGTGGGGATTGAGCAAAGGGAGAAATTAGGGGTGACTTTTAAGATTTTTAGACTGAGCACCTAAATGCCTCTATTACCAGGTGGAAAATAAGAACACAGATCAAAAGAAGATGCTCTTATATTATTAATGCAGCTGGGCCTTGAACAATATTTTGAATCGCACTGATATAGAGTCAGTATAACAGAATATAGAGAAGATTGGTTCTACGTATCCTTGACAGGAGGAGCTTAGTTCGGAGATGTGAATAGAAGTTTGATTTTAATGGTACAAAGAAAAAAATGGGAGAAGTAAGTAACTGGAAGTGGCATATAATGACAAAACTTTCCAAATGATTTTTAAGACAAAAATATTTGTGCTAATAAATAGAGAAAATTATAAATTCACTGCAAATGGTTAAGGGATATCAGATTTAATTTACATACTGTAGAAATCATCAACAAAGTAAGAAAAAGTGCTGAGTAGGATAAAGGAGAGAATTAACTCTCTAGAGAATATTGTGAAGAAAGAAATCCAAACATTGGAAGACTGGCCTTTGGTTGGGCAGAGGTCATTATTTTCCTTGTAACCAGAAGCCTGGTAAAGAATATGGTACTGGATGATGTTGGTAGAACAGAGATAAAGTTCTTCATACAGCTTCTGTTTTCTTAGTAGAATATGATACAAGAGTATCAGCTGGAAGGAGGCGAAAAGAGAAGAGTCTGAAATTATTATCTTGGATATTTGAATCTTCTTAGGATTTCATGGCAGTACTACTTCATGTTTGGGATCATGCATTTAATTTGAACACATGTAGCCAGCATTCGATGTTACTGACATTCCAAATATTGAGATGAAGGCCCAGGGAGGATAATTAGTTTAAATCAGAATAAGTGTATTGCTTATAACAGAAAGGAGAATATAAAGGGAAAAGTGTTGAAGTGTTCAGAAGGAATAATTATATCATTATACCAAGGAAGATAAGCTGACAAGGTGAAAAATGATGACTAGAGTAAGTAATTAATCCTAAAAGTGAGGTCAGTGGATGATTTGTCTACAGGCAGTTGAACAATTATCACAGTATAGGTGTAGAGGTAGTGAGCCAGGACACACTTGTCATTAAATATGCTGCCCATATAATTACACAGTTTGTTTTAAAATTGTGCTCTTTCGCAAAGTTCTATTAAAATGTGCCAGCCTTTAATTCTAATGTAGTATAAACCATGATTCAGGGGGAATGGATATCAGGGATGGATTAGTGCTAAAGAGAAAAGAAAACAGTAAAGAAAGAGAAAACAGATAAAGACAAGGAAAGACTTTTTAATTTTTCATAATTCTTATTTATAAAATTGTATTCTATAAGTTTATATTTACTATTTTGACTATTCCAGATAAATGTTTATCACTTGATTCACTTGATATAGTATAGAAGGACAAGGAATAAATGTTAGAATATACTATAGATATAGACATAGATCTGTTCATTATTTGTCACTTATTGTACATGGAACTGTACTCATTTATCAGATAATGAAAGTCACATTCATCTTTTCATCTTGATAGAAGGTCTTTCTTGCCTCTCTTGAGTTCTAAGATAAAAGATCCTTTGTATTTTTTAATTAAAATCCCTGAAAAATCTTAAATACCACTAATAACATGTTAGTGAGTAATGCTATTAAACCTTTCCTATTGAGCACTTTGAATCACTAAAACTGATAATGCAGACGTGTAATAATTTACATGGAAATGTTGTCATAGTGCCTTGTTGAGAGACAGAGCTATCAGATTCAACCAGCATGGCAACAGCATAATTTCAATATTGAAATATTTTAATATACTACTGGGCGGGAATGTACATATGTATGTAAGAAGCAATCTGGATGTACACACATATAAACAAAAGCAATTATTTCTAGGTAATGATAATTTTATTATTTAAGTATTCTTCTATATTTTCTATTTTCTCCAATGAACATGTTTAACTTAAACATTTTTGTAAGTACATTTTTTAAAACTGAAAAGCCAAGTCCCTATATTTGAGAAGCAGCCTAGTTCTTCCTTTCACAGGACACATTCACCTCCCTTCACTTTGCTCTCCATTCATTAGACTCTTGGCTCCCCAAGCTGTGCTTACCAACAACTCTGCCAGCCATGCTGAAAAATTCTATAAAATTTAAAAGTGTAAACTTAGGTATTTCTCTAGTAAAGAGTAATTCTTTTAGTTCCATATTTCTTATTGAGGAATGGGAATTACCTTTTTTTGTTGCTTTCTGAAAGATAAAATAAAATCAGAATCACTGAGGAAAAATAATGAAAGATTCTCTGATCTACAAAAAAACAAAACAAAACACCTCTCTCTGTTATAAAAAATAAAGCATTTTGGCAAACTCTACTACATAACTAAAATTGCCTTTTACTCTGATATTTTTCTTTTCCCTTTACTGAGTATTTTCAGTTCTTTTTCTTTCTCCTTTCCAACCATGTCTTATTGTCATTCTAAGTTTTCTCTTAATTGGTATCCTATAGGCAGTTATTCATAAAATTATCCTATATCTTCTTAATTTCTCAGTACCAGACTATGACATATTTTATACTATTTCAATGTCCACTTTCAGTCATTGTCTTCTCCCATCATACCTTACAAGTTAAGCCAACAAGTTTTGATTTCCTCAAACCACCCAAATATTTAAACCACTTGAAAATGCTATAATTACCATAGAATATATACAACTTTATTGTGGAAGGAAGAAACACTTCCTAATTTATTTTATAAGAGCAATCTTATCCTGATACCAAAACAGATAAGAACTGTTCCCCTCACACATTCAAAAATAAGTATAGACCAATGCAACTAATGACCCTGAAGTGAATTCCTCAACAAAATATGAGCAAATCTAATCAACCAATACATAAAAATAGTACTAGACTATGACAAATAAAATTTATTCCTGGTACATGAGGTAGCCTCAATATTTTTTAAAATGATCACTGTAGTCTATCACAAAAACAGGCTAAAACATTATATGATCATATCAACTGATTTAGAAATATTCTTTGACATGATACAGTAACCATTCATGATGAAAAACTCTTATTACACTGGAATAAAAGAAAATTGTCAGTTTGATAAAGACCATTTATTTATTAAAAAGAACACAAATCACAAATAACATGCAGTTATAATATAGTTTATGATAAAATTTTGAAAGCTTTCTCTCTAAAATCCAGAGCAAGACTGAGATACCTACCCTTCCACTCTTTAAAATAGTACTGGAAATTCTTGCCACTGCAAAGGAATAAAAATCACATATATTTGAAAAGAAGAAATAGAGTTACTTCTCTTGTCATGTGGCATGACTGTCTGTGAAGAACTTCTCAAGGAATCTGCAAAAACTCTTAAAAATAAGTTATTTCAATAGGGTTGCAGGGTGCAGCATCAACACATAAAAATCAGTAATGATCCTATATTCTATTAAACTATAATTTAGGCCAGGCATGGTGGCTCACACCTATAATCCTAACACTCAGAGAGGCTGAAGAGAGGAGATTGCTTGAGCTCACAGTTTGAGACCAGCCTGAGCATTAGTGACACTCCATCACTACTAAAAATAGAAAAACTGAGGCAAGAGGCTTGCTTGAGCCCAGGAGTTGGAGGTTGCTGTGAGCCATGATGCCACAAAATGCCACAGCATAGCACTCTACCCAGGGTGACAGCTTGAGACTCTGTCTCAAAAATAAATAAATAAATAATAATAATTTAAAAATAAATTTAAAAATTCATATATATGAGAAGAAGGTTAAAAATGTTGATAAAAGACATTGAATAAGATTTAAATATTTAGAAAAACGCATTATAGTGATCATAATCGGAAGACCCAACATTGGAAAAGTATGAATGTTTCTCAAATTTATTTTTGTTTTATTTCAGATTAATATAGGAATATAAATGATTAGGTTACATTGTTTGCATTTGGTAGGTAAAGTTCAAGTTGTAGTTGAGCCCTTCATCCAAGAGGTGTGGTGTATACCTTTACATTGTGCCCCTTAAATGAGAGCTTACCCAATCCCTTTCTCTCCTTTCCTCTCACCTTTTCTTCCTCCCTTTTCTCCCACTTGACTTGAATTTTATTTTTCTCTATATGTGGAAGTGTAGTTGTTTATTTATTGGTTTCATGTCAGTATTGCATGTACTGGATACTTGCTTTTCCATTCTTATGATACTTTACTATAAAGAATGTTTTTCAACTGCATCCGGGTAGATACAAACCATGTACAGTCTCCATCTTTTTTATTGTTGAAGAGTACTTCATGGTGTCCATATACTACAGTTTATTAATCCATTCAGGAGTTGACGGGAACTTGGGTTGGTAGCACGTCTCAGCAATTGTGAATTGAGAGCTGCCATGAAATTCTAGGGTAAATTTCTTTCACAATATCATCAAGAGTTTTTGTAAGACTATAGGAGCTTAATCTAAATTTTGTATGTAAAGGGAAAGAGGCTGGAATAAACAAAGCAATTTTGAAAAATAATAAAGTGGGCAGAATCATTCCTCTAAATGTTTATGGATATTAGATAGCTATAATATTTAGGACAGCATGGTACATAATGTTTTGACAAATAAGTTAAAGGAACAGAATAGTGTAGCATAAAATGATTAACATTAATATTCCCAATTGATTTTGGAAAAACGAGCAAAAGAAATTTTATTGAAGAGGACTAACCATTTAAACAATTGTTCATTCATGGCAAAATGTCCAATTGGATATTATATAAGAGTAATTGGATGTTTATATATAAAAAGAAAATAAGCCTTAACAAAAGTCTCACAACTTATACAAAATCTAAAAAAGAACCGTGTACTTTACCATGTACATAAAGTTATACATCTCTTAGAAAATATAGAAGAAAAATTTTAGTATATGGGACTAGGAAAAGGGTTCTAACAGTTCACACTAACATATAGTCCACAAAAGAAGAATTTAAAAGTTTAATTCTGTGAAAGAAATGACTAAGATGATTACAAATTACAGTTTGGAAAAATACTGCATTTGTATATCACATATCTGACCAAGTTCTTATAATCACAATGAAGAACTCTTAAAACTCAACAATTAGTGAAAAAATCAAATAGAAATGTCTAACCAATATAAGAAAACATTTCATCATAGGATATATAGACTCAAATAATTATATAAAAAGATATTTAAAATTGTTAGCCATTGTTAAAATGTAAAATAAAACCACAATGATCTATTCTATATATCTATAGGAATGGCTAAAATTAAAAATAATGACAACATAAAATCCTGGCAAGGATATATTAAAAAGTCAGTCACTTATGCAGTGCTGGTGGGAATGTCAAATGACACAGTTGCTCTCAAAAACAGTTTGGCAAGTTTTTTTTTGTTGTTTATTTGTTTGTTTGTTTGTTTAAAAAAAAATAAGGAGAAGTCTGCATGCAGATACCATATGACCCAGCATTTGCCCTCTTGGGCATTTATCTCAGAGAAATAAAATTTCATTCAGTAAAAAACCTTTGCCTGAATGTTTATAGTAGCTTTATTCCTTAATAAAATAATTTCAGTATCAATTATTCTATATAAATTCTATCACTAATTATAAAAAATGGACATTTTTCTATTTCCATTTGATAGGGGTTTTTTTTTGTTTGTTTGTTCGTTTTGGCAGGGGCTGGGTTTGAACCTGCCACCTCCAGGCATATGGGTCAGCACCCACTCCTTTGAGCCACAGGCACCACCTGTCCCTTTTGATAGTTTTAAGCCAAGGATCAGAGCAAGGTACTTAAAGTCTTATAGTTGACAAGTTTAATAGCAGAGACTAGGAGAATTTTCAATATTCCATTAAATCTTACCCTTCTTCATAAAATCAACTGTAATGAAAAAAAGGGAAATAGTGAATTATAGGTACTTTTTTCAACCTCAATAGTTATTACATTACAAAAAAAGGCAAATTTTGCAAGTTCAAAGACTTAAAAGTAGTTAACCTTCTCCCTACACTGACCACCTCAGTAAGTTGACCTAATTTTATAGATCTGAAATACACTTTATGTACTTATCAGTACAGTAGGCCTAGTTCCTGATGCTGACCTCTGTATGTTGACCTGTTTGCTACAGTCCCTTTAATGGCTGACTTACAGAGGTTCTACTGTACTTGTTTATTGTAATTAAATATTGATACAAAAGACTGATTAGCCACATGACTAAAAATGTTCAACAAAATATAGTATCTCCACTAGCATACGGAAATCTGACAAGGCCAGAAAAACAGAATAGCATAATTAAAAACAGCATACCTAAAAATCATACCAAAATGTCATTCAGTTGACTTCAACTCAGGCTATTTAATGTAATGCTAAATTGATTCTATGTAATTTCCCAGTGTTGATAATGATTGTCTTGTGTTTATGTAACTCTCTTTGAAAGGAGGTGAAAGCTCTTCAGACTTATTTAAGTCACTTATGAATCAGCACGTATTTACATATGCTGCAATAAAACAGGTGGCTTATGTAAAATAATATTAATTATTTTAATGTTCACTTTTCTACCATCTTTGGTGAATTTGTCATACACACTATGATTCACATGAAGCTGTGGATACAGTTTCCTTGTCAGATACTACTCATATTATGAATTGAGATAAAACCACTAGAAGAGGGCAAAAATGAGTCTCACAAAATTGGTTGACTTGTAAAAAAGTTTGAAAAAATTATCAAAAAAATGTACTTATTAGTGATTACTAGGCACCTATCATTTAACCTTGAAAATTTTATTTATTTATTTGTTTATTTTTTATTTTTGAGACAGAGTGTCACTTTTTTGCCCTTGGTAGAATGGCACGGCATCATAGCTCACAGCAAACTCAAACTCCTGGGCTGAAGCAATTCTCTTGCCTCAGCCTCCCTAGTAGCTGGAACTACAGGTGCCTTCCACAATGCCCAGCTATTTTTAGAGACAGTGTAGCTCCGGCTCTGGCTGGTCTGGACAGTGTGAGCTTAAGTGATCCACCTGCCTCAGCCTCCCAGAGTGCTTGGATGACAGATGCGAGCCACCGCGCCCAGCCTAATCTGGGAAACTTTAATTTTTATAACTAGGCTAGAGAAGCCAGCAAATAAGTTTAGAGTTCCTATATTCTTCTCAAATCATAAAACCATAGTATATCTTAATAAATATATACTGTTTCAGTGGTTTTTTTTTTTTTTTTTAAAGAACGCTTTCACTCTGCTCACAGAGTTTCCCATGAGCTTTTAGGAAGAACTGCGATGGTAATTTAAGGGCAACATACTATTATTGTGATTATTATAGTGTTCTGCAGTTCTTATGTAGAAGGTTGAAGAAAGCACGTATGATGGAACATTTACCTCTCTAGCAATTTTACTAGAACACTGAGGTCTCTTTTTAAAGGGCCTTAACAACGGAACTTATGAAAAAAGGAGTTCAAGGAAATGTCATTCTTTCAAAATCCATTTCCTCAAGTTGCCATTCTACAAGGAAATTAGTTTTACTTACTTGCTCCTTCCCCTTCCATTTTACATAAAGTACTGTAAACCTGTATGCTAATGGTCATCAGTTATATAAATGATAAAATGAGGACCCATTATGTGACAAACAAATAGCAGCAGTAGTAGCTGGTAAATAATGTCGGCCATTATACTCTATTTGCTGTTCCCAACGAGTAACCTCCTAAGAGGACTCTTGGAAATACGTTATCGCTGGGGAGGTTAATCACATGCTAAAAGCAATCCTTGGCAGAAAACATGATTTGGGGCACTTCAGCTTTTTATGTTTCAAAAATCTCAAAAGTATTATAAATTCAAGGCGAAATTACACAGGGCTAGGAATTATCATTACCATCAGATCTCTTGAATTCTAAAACCTGGACATTTTCAGTGTGACACGGGCAATAATTCTTGCATTTTTTTTTTTGAGGCATTTTCTTGTCTATCAATTTGCCATTAACAGCTAATTCTTAGCTACGATAGTTTACCAAGGAAACGTTGCTTCATTTTTCCTGGCTATGCCTACGTAGACTTCTTTTAAAATGAGCGTATTTGCCCTCTCACACATATTACACTTCACTACACCATCGCGAAGGAGTATTAAATTTCACACATTCCAATACATTCAAATACGTAGAACAGAAGACCACATTTATTATGGTTGACATCAGTAATGTTCAGTGATCAATAGGAAACAAATTGAAGAATGTCAAGCTTTGACTGAGGAAGAAAAAATAAAATCAGACCATCTAAATCTCTCCCAGAGAGAAAATATTAAACATTTTAAAAGACTGGGAGCAAAAACTCAAGATTAGGTAATTAGGAGATGGAGCCCTGAAAATCACTGCCTTCAATTTCTTCACTGGTGTTAGGTCAAGATTAGCAGAACTCAAAAACTCTATCAATATTTCCAGTGTTAGGTGACATTACCAAGATTCTTTGTGGAAAGAGGGTGTATATCCTTGAAAAGGTAGTTGAACCCTTTTGCCACTTACGGTGGATAATCTAAATCCAGGATCTGAGCCTCCCTCCAAGATTTATTAATTCAAATGTACATGTTTTATACACAGCAAAACATGACAGTGTGAATGGTTAATACTTAACACATTTAAGAAGAAAGTGACAATAAAATGTTTAAAAAGTAGTAATCATTTCTTCCTCTCTTGTGAGGGTAACATGGTACTGCCTCTTGGTGCAGAAACTCACATAGTAGAATTAGATAATAAACCTCCCTAAATGTTCAGAACCCAAGTTTCAAGGGACAGCAGAAATTACAGTAATATGTCATCATGTCTGAAGAGAATTTACATGACTCATAAAAATCTAACAGTGTAAGTTTCTTTTATGTAGATCATGAGATCAAACCTTAATTTAATCATATTTAGTAATCTTGGAATTGAAATTTAAATTTTTTTTGGAAAAGGGAAAGGAAAAAAGAAATGCGTGCTTAATAAGAAAGCGTAGCTACTGAATTTGCTATATCGTCAATAAACAAATCTAATTGAAAAGCCAATTGATTTATATATCTTAAAAATTTTATAAAAATACCAAAACCAAATTGACCCATGAAGTCTAAACTAGTGTTTTTCAACTTTTTTTAAATCTCACAACACATTTGAACATATATTTATCTTTCTGTAGCACACTTAAATTATGTTGATCAAAAAAAGAGTCAAAAAATGAATATGTGTATTGTGCTGTGAATTCCTTTCAAAATAATGTAATTAATCATTACCAAAAGTTTTTTGGGCACACCTAAGATCCTCTCACGGCATTCCACTAGTTTAAACTGATGAACAGATCTTTGCCATTCTATCAGACATATTACTCAAATCTTGACTTACATTTATTAAATTTGTCAAGGAGAAAACAATTAAGCAGGCTGAGAATTCTGAGGCACCAGCTTGGAGTGAAAGGAGAGTCATAAAAACGTGACCTTTTAGGGCTATTCCGTTTAAATTAGCATTAAAGATGAGATTGTTCTGCTTTTGTTCTTTTCTTCCAATACACTTACCTAGTACTTTCCATGTGTAAAACACTGGCTATTTATGATCTTTCTTCCCTCATCAAGTTTACCCTGTAATGAGTGACACAGAAGAGTGAAGACAGGGTTGAATCAGGTGAATCACAGTATGTCAGGGTGTCATAATAATGACACTACAGAATTGGGGGATTAGGGATGGCCACCTAAGATAATAAACTCCAATATCAATGACGAGCAACATAGACAGGTAATAAGAATGGTGCTTTTAGTTTAGTTTTGTTGTTGTTGTTAGAAAGAAGATAATGTATAAAAGGACAACTGGGAACAGACAGAGTTCCAAACTAAACAAGTTCTTAAAAGGAAGGGACATAGAGGGCGAGGGCAAACTAAGCAGGTAAGCAGAGCATGGGCAAAGCCAAGTCTTGTGACCAAGGGAGCAGGTTTAGACATTTCCCTAAAAGCAATTTGAGCCTGCTAAAGCTTTTAAACAAGGAAGTAGCATGATTAAATGTGTTGTTGTTGTTGTCCCTGAAAGATAATGTCTTCTCTGTAGAAATAATTAACTGCAAAAGTGAAAACAAAAATATTTACATATTAGTACTTAGGAAAAAGATGACGTTTGTGTTAGGGAAAGGGCACTGGGCGATAGGACAAAAAGATTACATCTGAGGGTGATGCTTGTGGCTCAAAGGAGTAGGGAGCTGGCCCCATATACCGGAGGTGGTGGGTTCAAACCCAGCCAGGTCAAAAACTCCAAAAAAAGAAAGAAAAAGAAAAAAGATTACATCTGAGTAATCTCCAGTAACAGTCTGGAGTCATGTATCTGTAATGAATTGAATTTCACATATGAGGATGACAGAGAAAAAAAGTATTTGTAAAGTAAACCTGAGTCCAGGTTTCTGGTCTCAGAAACATTATTGATATAAAATTAATATAAACTATTACTAATATTGATATAAAATGCATTAATTTTGGTAACTATAAACAAGTTTTGAAGGTTTAATAAGTATGCTGAATATTGGAATTTTAAATAACTTAAGAATGTTCTTCAAGTGTCCACTCATAGAAATAATGGACATCTTTATTTAACACAAAACAAATTAAATATTACAAACACACATAAGACAGCCTAGTATTATCTTCTTGGATGCCATAATTGAAAAAAAAAAGTTTCTTTTTTTCTCTGGACAATTTTGAAAATCAACCAAATTGATCAGAAGAGAGCAACCTATATTTATAAATGTAGTAAGATTTCCTCTAGGGTATGTTTTTCCTAAGATTTTTCAAGAACAAATAAGTAAGAAAGTTATACTTAAGAATGGATTTGATGCCAGCTACTCTGCTTTTGTTTTTTATGTGATGCCCCATCGCACTTACCCTGTTATAGTAACAAGTAATCATCTTTCTGTGTCTCCCATTATATTATTTGAGCCTCAGTAGGGCAGAGCCTGCCTCGTCCGTTATTGAATTTTCAGTATCGAACACAGCTCTTGGGACTAACATGTGTTCAATGTACAAGGATTGAAATAAACTTAATTGAATAAAATGTGGTTTACTCTGTGTCTTTCAAATTCTCTTATTATATTAATAATAATTAGACATTCATATTTTTGCTTGGAAATTCTAAGCACAACATGAAAGACTTTCAGATTTTAGTAATAAATTAGTAGATAAATTCCCAATAGAATTTTTGCGTAAGAACAAAACTTAGAAGGCAGCTAGTCCAACCACCACTGGCTACTCCACACTTACTTTCTACACTATATAGTATGTGCTAAGCTTTCTATAGCATTCTGACTGATGCTGTTTGACCCTTTAACTTCTCTATTTGTTTCACAGTGAAAGATACAGCAATAGCCTCTTAATATTACTGTAAATTTTCACTACTTGAATTTGTTTTCTAATATAAATTTTACCCAGAAGAATTACTTAATTTTCTACCTTCTTTCAAATGAAAGCTCTTTTCTTCCTTTAAATCTTCACATTCTAATGGTTTGTCCACATTTCACTCACTAAAACTTCCATTTTCTATATGTTTGCCATAGTCAATACAAGTATCTAGACTCTAAAAATAAATGAGTATGTATATGTTATGTAATATGCATATCTATGTGTATGTTTCAACAAATTCACACATAGGCCTGCTAAATATTTCTGTTATCTGTCATGTAATATAAACCAAGCTTCTCTTTTTTTTTTTTTACAGAATTTTAATATTTGCTAAGCTCTTTCAGTTATCTTGATTCTAGTGTTGAGTCTAATTACCAATAAAAGTAATATATTATTGCAAAATTGGACCAAATTGGCTCGGCGCCTATAGCTCAACCTGCTAAGGCGGCGGGTTCGAATCCCCAGCCCGGACCCGCCAAACAACAATGACGGCTGCAACCAAAAAATTGCCAGGCTTTGTGGCGGGCACCTGTGGTCCCAGCCACTTGGGAGGCAGAGGCAGGAGACTCGCTTGAGCCCAGGAGTTGGAGGTTGCTGTGAGCTGTAATGCCACAGCACTCTACTCAGGGGGACAGCTTGAGGCTCTGTCTCAAAAAAAAAAAAAAAATCGGACCAAATTGGATCTCCTCCAAGTTAACAGAAATTGATCATACTTTGTTATAAGTTATGTACCCAACTGCATTATCCTAGTTATTATTTTTTGTCTTAAAGAACAGAGAAATAGATGCTATCACATGCCTTGCCAAACTGAGAAACATTTATAATTGTGATTCTTATTTACTCTCTCCTTTGAAAAAAAAATAAATCAGATACAAACTGAGAGGTAAATGCAAGATTAGTGCAAAATCTTTTTTTTTTTTTTCGAGTACATCATAGTTGGGATAGTGTAAAATTTGTAAACCCCTGTGAAGTTTGGATTATAAATATATTTAAATGAACTTGTTTCTGAATATTTTTTCTACAATTGAATATTTGCATGTTTATTTAGGTAGAGAAGTCCACCAAATTGGGTGAATCTCAATATCTATTAGACAGCCTGACACTCCCAATCTAGTAGTTTTGATGTTTTTATGTATCTTCACCTGACATCCCTCACTCATCTGCTTTACAAGCTTTCGCCAAACCCCTACAGAGCATTTCCAAGACACAAACTTTATAATCATGTATGAAACCTTGCCCAGACTGTTGCATGGATTCTGCAGCCACCTTCTTGACTTTGTCTCCTCACCTCCAACAGGAGCCAACACAAGAACTTCACCAAGTTTGCCTTACCTTTGAAGGGGGAATTCCCCCAGTTGTGGTTTTGAATTCTGAAAATTTACAGAGAAATGGTCCTTCCATGCAATTCAACACACACACACACACACACACAAATATACTCACAAACACACAATACACCCATACAACACACAAACCACCTCTACTCTAGTTACATTACTCACAGTTAGTCAATAGACAGATAGGTGAATGAGCTGAGTAAGGAAGAATATTTCTTCTCAGAAAATTACTTGGAAATTAGGCGGTAAGTCTTTTAATACTGCTGAAACCAGTGTTTGAGCATTATGGTTGTTATGGATTGTTTTCTTAGTGACCTGTTATTTCTCAGTCTCTTGTAGGCCCTTGCAATATAAGGCTATGGGGTAAACTTCCTGGGACAACACAGACGGGTAGGCTGATGTTTTAAAGGCGTAGTATGACTTTGGCATTATCAAGTGCATTCTCTCAGCTTACCCATCATCTGATTTTAAGGTTAATAGAAAATATCTTTGATGGAAATGTCAGAGACTGCGGGAGAAAGTATTATTTCTTCTGTGTAAAAAATGGGTAAAAATCTTCAAAAAAAGAGACAATAAAAAGATTTTTAAAAAGACAAGGAATATGAAAACCAAACACCAACAACTCCATAGTACATAAAGGTGTTGGTGGAGCTAAAAAGGCAAAATTCCAGAGTTCTCACATTGCAGTAGAGGAACCCATGATCCCTGAGATTAAAGTGACACTCACATGTTTCCAGCTGGCTTTAGTTTATATGGTGACTCATTTTGTTTAAGTGAGTAGTCAATACATGTATTTGTGAAATAAGAGTGTGTTGAAAAGCATAGGAACAAGTAACACCAATTTCCAACTAGTACTTGATAAAACGCTAACACCTCTAGATTTATAGATAAAGGTTCTTCCTTTTATATAAATGCTAAGTGGTAACATTGCTTTGAAAATGATTTATCTTAGTTTATCAGCAATAAAGCAGGCTTGATATAGCATAAATAAGTGTGGCTAAGTATGAAACATCGTTACTACCTACCATGCTTCACAGTGTAAGCGGAAGCTTCCCTCTGCATGTGAAGTGTCTCTGTTTAATACTTTTACTGTTTAATTTTACATTTAGACTCTCTCCAACCCAATTTTATAGCTTAGAGTGTTTTACAACTTAATATTCTACTTGTCATTATGAATAACAGTGAACGGTCAATTGAAGTAATGCTAAAAAGAGAAAAAGGAAAAAAAAAAGAATGGTAAAGTCCCACCTGCTAAAGAAAAACGTCATGTTAATTTGAGTTCAGATGCTAGACAGGTACACAAATGAAAGGGAATTGCTTAGTAGGGAAATTATGTGCCCAATTCTCATCTCATGAGATATGTTGGCAACTGCATTTAAGAAGAATCTAGATTAAATAGAAAACAATATTTAAGAAATGAGAGGGCAGATAGTTCATGAATGAATTATTATCATAATTCTTCAATAGCAATTATAGATTCTGAATATTAGCCGAGGATAGTTAGACGATTATAAAATAGCCTGAGGATATCAAGGTAATACTTAAATGCTGAGTAACAATAGCACAAAGATTATAATCATAACAAAATGATGACTGATAACTTCAGTATTCTTAGTTTCCTATTGTAATCCATTTTAAAGCTTTTATTGGGTAATTTTATGTGCTTCTGCAGTGAAAAATTAAGGAACCTAGGCAACAGAGAAGCCATTAAGAGAAAATTCTCTGAAAGGAAGAAACATCAATGACTGTTGAAGAACCAGAAAATACATCTGGGAAAAAAAAAATTGATGACCTTAGAATTACTTATCCTTGAACAGAAACACTGAAGATGACTTAATAGCTTCCTTTAAGCGCAGAAAAGGATTTCATTAAAAAAAAAAACTATCATGTGCACTACAAATAAATCTCATTTCCTGCTTTGATACATTTTTGATGATCAGAGATATGGAAAAAGGGGGAGTAAAAAGACATTATCAAAACAGAATAATTGTAAAAAAGTACTTGTCCAAGAGCATTTGAGAACAAAAGTTGAGTATAATCTAGTTATTCCAGGCACATGAACTTGAGAAGCACTTAACATTTGGGAGTCTTCACACCAATAAATTCAGAGTGTATACCTTTGATCCAGTGGACCCAGTATATCGTGCCATCAAGATGCTGTAAGTTTCATAACCGTGAAAAGAGTTAAATATGAGAGAAGCTGAACTTTGAATATGCATTGTTTTTAAAATATTTATCAAATGTTGAGTATATAATATTAATAGTTCATGGGCAAAGATAAGATGTATTTAACACAATTTATCTATACATTTAGATATATAGATAAATTTATTTATACATTCAGATGTATAGCTATATTGACAAATAGAAATATAACCCTACTAGAATATAGAAATAACATATAAATGTTGGTTCCTTACACATCTGTACATATTCTAGGTTAGGCATGTACAATTTTCTCTATAGTATTATTTATAGGTCCATGGACAAGTTTCAGTAAGTTAATTTTTAAATGTAAGTGCAAATAAAGTGAATCATTAATGTGAACACATTCATATTCTGGAAATTTTTTAAATAGTGATTTCTCTGTAATTATCACTGAGAGTGACAGAATAAAACTAAGGGCAATACCATATTCTGGAATCCTCCGCAAAAGAACTGAGGTCTGGATTTCCACCAATTTGATTCTGTCAATTTTATAGAATGTTTTTATAACTCTACTGCTCCATATTTGTTTAGATTTTTACAAAGAATGACCCATAACAACTTTGTCCTCAAATTCATCTCTCCTGTCTCTTAATTCATATGCAGTATTTTTGTTGTGATATACATGTATTACCAAATGTCACATAAAATCTGAATACATCCTGATTTTTTCACTACTCTGGGTATAAATCACAAGTTTATAAAATTATAATCTCAGGCCTGATCAAGCTAGTCAATCTTCTTCTCATTTCTTAAGAAAAGCACCTGTCTTATCATAGAATTGGGTTATGATGCAGGAAGAAATGTGATATTACATATTCAATTAATTATAAAAATCTTGTTTGAAATAGATATCAGAATATCAAAATAGTCTCACTGGATTCTATCAGCCAGATCAGTTTCTATATTACACCAGAAACAGAATTAGTCTCAGGTTTAGAAACGTTCTGGCACTGACTCAAATGGCTCCAACACAAAGCATAGTGGCAAAAGTAGCAATAATAGTGAGCAGGGAAAAAATTTGATCTCCAAGCAACCATGGGCATAGAAATAATAATGAACGTGAATTCAGCAGTAGTTGCAAGACCTCAGTGTCAATCTGATGTACTACAAGGTGTTGATTTTTCAGTAGGAGAAAATGCATGATTTATTTGGCGGAGTAGGCTTATATTAAACTAGCATTTTCAACCTACTTTATGTTCTTTGAATAAAGTAACACAAGACAGGAGACACAAGAAAGTAGAAGACCTAGCAAACTAAACTGAATCACAGAGAAAGCAGCAAAAGTAATGAGAACATTGTGCTAGATGTATCTGCAAGGACAAATTAGAGTAGTATCACTACAACTGCACTGATCTCATGGATGTGGAGAAAAGGGAACACCTCTACACTGCTGGTGGGAATGCAAACTAATACATTCCTTCTGGAAAAACATCTGGAGAACACTTAGAGAACTAAAAATAGACCTGTCATTTGATCCTACAATTCCTCTACTAGGTATATATCCAGAAGACCAAAAATCACACAACAACAAAGATTATTTGTACCAGAATGTTTATTGCAGCCCAATTTATAATTGCTAAATCATGGAAAAAGCCCAAGTGCCCACTGAACCACAAATGGATTAAAAAATTGTGGTATATGTACACCATGGAATATTATGCAGTCTTAAAGAAAGATGGAGACTTTACCTCCTTCATGTTTACATGGATGGAGCTAGAACATATTCTTCTTAGCAAAGTATCTCAAGAAGGGAAGAAAATGTATCCAATGTACTCAGCCCTAGTATGAAACTAATTTATAGCTTTCATGTGAAACCCAATTATGGCCCAAGAATATGGGGAAAAGGGAGAAGGAGGAGAGGGTAGGGGGGAGGCTAGGTGGATAGAGGGTGATTGGTGGGACCACACCTATGGTTCATCTTACAAGGGTACATGTGAATCTTTCTAAATGTAGAATATAAATGTCTTAACACAAAAACTAAGAAAATGTCATGAAGGCTATGGTAACTAGTTTGATGAAAATATTTCAAATTGTACATAAATCCAGTACAATGTACCCCATGACTGCATTAATGTACACAGCTATGACTTAATAAAAAAAATTGGACTGTTCTCAGTGATAAATAGAGATTACAAGTAAAAACAAACATCATGAGCTACAGCAGATAAGAAGACAGACAATGACAAAGAGAAGAATGGGCAAAACTTCACCTAACTCCTCACTACATGGCATGACTTATGTGCTAATCAGAGCATGCGGCCACAGAGAGAGTTCAAATGCATGTAGAGGTGTGCCCTGCAGTTCGCATGAGGATATCCCTAGACCATACAGTCCTTCCTAATCTGGCTTAAATTTAGAATCATCTAAATAGCTTTTTAAAAAATGTCAATTCTGGGGAAGTCCTTGTGGCTCAGTGGGTAGGGCACTGGCCTCATATACCAAGGGTGGTGGGTTCAAACCCGGCCCCAGCCAAACTGCAACAAAAAAGAGCCAGACGTTGTGGCAGGCACCTATAGTCCCAGCTACTTGGGAGGCTGATGCAAGAGAATCTCCTAAACCCAACAGCTGGAGGTTGTTGTGAGCTGTGATGCCACAGCATCCTACTGAGGGCGACAAAGTGAAACTCTGTCTCTAAACAAAAAGGTCAATTTTTATTTCCTAACTCTGGAAATTCAGATTTAATTAAACAGTGATTGTCCTCCCAGTAATTGCTATATATAGTCAATGAGAAACAGTAGATAGGATTTAGATATGTCTCTACAGCTACAACCACAACATGCTATAATAAATTATAATAAATTAAGTTGATAGAAAATATAGACATGATGTGCTACAATTTTTAAAAAAATTTCTTAAAAATATTTGAAGTATACAGGACACTTCCTTCTTCCAGATTTTTTCAATGACATATGTTTAGATAACTATCTTAATTATACTTTAAATAATATTTCAATGCAATATTTATATTACTTATCTGTCTTTGGAATTATCATTTTATTGATGGATCAGAAAAGTTAAAAATAATGGACTCCTTATTTAAAAACAAATATTAAGAGCAAAGCAAAGTTTCCATTCCTCTTTTTCTTTAATATCTTCTAGTTTTTCATACCATTACCATTCCTTTAATATCTTTTAGTTATTCAGAGCATATTACTGTTTTATTAATATTCTTTACAAACAAATTATTTTAGAATAGTTTTATATTAACAAAAAGTTGTGAAGAGTTATCATACAACCCAAATCTGATTTCTTTTATTATTAACATCTTACAGGATATATTTTGTAAGATTAGCCAATCAATAGTGATACATTATTATTATTAAATGAAATCCAAAAGTTACCTAGTTTTCTTTTATTTGTACTTATCATCTTTTTTCTGTTTCAGCGTCCCATCCAGAATACCAGATTACATTTCGTTTTAATATCTCAATCAGTCCCTCTCAATAGAATAGTTCTCAGACTGTCCTGGTTTTTGCGGATCCTGACAGTTTGTGAATTATTGGTCAGTCATCTGACTAATCTTCCACACTGGGGTTTGTCTGCTATTTTCCTGATGATTAAATTTGTCTCATGGATTTTTGAGAGGAATATCAAATAGGTAAAGTGCCATTCTCAATGCATCAATGTCATAAACAGGGTCTCACTCTTGTCATCCTAGTACTCTGGGAAAACCAGGAGGATGGTTAGAGCTCAGGAGTTCGAGACCAGCCTTAACAAGAGCAAGGGTCCATCTCTATTAAACACAAAAAAATGATCTGGGCATAGGGGCACGTGCCTGCACCTGTAGGCCCAGCGATTTGGGAGGATGAGGGAAAAAGAATGTTTCAGCCCAGGAGTTTGTGGTTGCAGTGAGCTACAATGACGCCACTGTATGCACTCTAGCGCAGGAGGCACCATCTCAAACAAACAAACAAGAAACACCTTAAGCAACAACAACAAAATATATAAACATGACTTCTCAATGAGCAAGAATCAAAAATAAAAACATAATGGGCAGTGCCTGGGGCTCATAAATTGGATTATCCCACTTGAAAAGTTGGATTTCTCATCTATATTATTCGACTGGCTAACATTAATTAATAGAACTAAACTCTTTCAGAAACTAGATAAACAGGCACATTCCATAGAAAATTACACTATTTTAGGACTGGGATTCAGTTCAGTGTAATGCTTCTTTATTTTCCTTTTATACTATTTTTTTGTTTAAATATGCAACTCATAACATACAATTCTTGATCATTTTTCTAGAAGACATAGGAAGTAATGTTTCTATCCTATATATTTTGAAAGTTTTTATTCAATGCAATCCTTCATTGAATGAATGGCACTGAAGGACGGAAGGGGGAAGCAATTGTATCATTTCTCACAAAAATTCTATTCGATTTATTCTGTGGACTCTATATTTCCATTGTAAAATAAAATCGCAGATAAATTCCATAGCTATTTTAGCCATTTTCAGGTAACAAATATTTTAAGCACATATTAAAAAAATTCAAGCTAGTATAATATTAAAGTTCCAGAATTTCATCCAGCCTTCCCTTCTTCAGATGAGGCTGAGAAAACTGCCCTGGGTAAGGAGTATGTAGTTGCTTTTCACTATCATTTTACCCCACTGCCTCCCTAAATTTTTGCGTACTACTTTAGGCTCCTATAAATTTGAAAGTAGGAGAATGTGGAGAGGTAAATAAAAGTAAGAATTGATCTTGTTAGTATGGATTTGAACTGACCAAGTTGTCCTTGCAGGGAGTCTATTTCACACAGGATTCTTTCTCTCCTGGCTGCTTCCGTAGGTTCTTAAGGGATCCTTATTCCTTGAGGTCGCTCAAGAACAACAACAACAACAAAAAAAAAAAAAAAATTGAGATTGAACTCTATTTTCCAGTGCCAGTACCCCTGTTGAGATCATCCAAATTTTCAAGGAAGCTTCTTAAATATCATCCCTCTCAAAGCAATGCAATCCAGAACCTTCCATGAGACCCAGAACTGGCCTGGAGAGCCTGGCACATCCTCACACTCTACCTGTTGGCTATTCCAAAGGCAGCCACGCCCCATTCTCCTTCCAAGCTGAGCAGCCGTGACCTCTCACATGAATCAGAACATTTCATATCTCCTTCAAAAGGGGCCTGATACAAACGCCCTAAGCTTTTTGAGTATTTGTTCTCAGTCTATCCTCACGTGATTAAATGAGCCGGTAGTAACCCATCCCCTCTAGTTTTGGGGTGGCAGCTGCAGGATGCACAGCACATCAACTCTTGTAGGGAGAAGGGGAAAGAAGGCCTAACACTGGCAGAGCACACATTGGTTTACCTCCGTGCACATCTCGCAGAAGGGACCTGGGGTTTCACTTTGAGTAATGAGAGTAAATACTACCTAATGATTTCAGTCACATTAACATCCTGCTCTTATACAAGAAGCAAAATGTATGTAATTAATCGATATTATTGTTGACATTCTACAAGGTTTGCACATGTATTTTATACAATAGTACTATACATGTATAGTAGCCTACGTACTATTAAGTAAGGAAATGATCTGGCAGCAACTAATGTGTTTACTATTTTCAACAAACTTGACTTTACAAGCTTAAAGGAAGTCTACAGGTCAAAGCAATAGACTTCACTAAGGCCAAGTCTCTAATGTAATTCAGTACAATCATAAAGGCAGTGATGAATTTACCTGGGGTGTATCTAAGGTTCATGTGATTCACCACACTGTTTTGTTCACTCATTTTACTAATTGATAATGTCTGAAGTGTGTGTGTGTATGTGTGTGTGTGTGTGTGTGTGTACACACAAGCACATATTTATATATGTTTCTGGGTATGAGAGTTTGTGGCCAGGAAAAATATTAATATAGATGTTCACATAAGCTCTTTGCCTGTTTCTATAATTATAGCAAACTGGTCTTTGATAAATTCCTGGGTTTTAGCAGCACATAGTCAGTGTCTAATTAGAATAAGAAGAAGGACCACCTTGAGTCTCCATGGGACACAAAGTCACTGGCAGAGGGATCTTAACAGAGAGAATACACTGAGCGTTTCTAGGAGACTTAAAGACTTACAATGATTTTATGTCACAGAAATATTTTGATATTATTTTAGGAATGTCAGAATTTTTTGATTAAATAATAGCTGTGTACATTAATGCATTTATGGAGTACAATGTGCCGATTTTATATACAATTTGGAATACTTACACCAGTATCCAAAGTGCTCAATACTATTGCGAAAACAATATCTAATCACCTACACTTTCATCTGAATGAAATGTCAGAATCGTTTGATGTGATTACTGTGCCAGACTAACTACAAAGAAACTAAATTTAACATGGGTTGTATTTTATATCTACACCCTTCCTTTTTTTCCTCATTTCCAAAACTTTTCTATTAAGAACATTGTATACTAGGGCCTACATGAAATAGCAAAGTAAATAGAGGGATAAATACATTGTTTTCTTCTTTGTAAACATTTGATACTTATTTTCATCATAGCATAATTTTGACAAGTATGTGAACAGCATTTTAAAATTAAAAACTAATTTTCCTTTCCCTTGTCACTAGCTGGCAATTTTTAAGGAAAACTCTGTGAAATCAACTGTCACTTAATGTTAGTCTTCTGAGCCTATGAAGAGCTTCTACAAATCAGATTTTAGATTGCTTTAATTTTTGCCCAATGTAATCAATTGAAGAGGGAACTGATTCATCTCCTTTTTGAAAAAAGGGACCAAAGTAGGGTTCCTACTCTCTGGATTTTGAAAAGTAAATGGTAAAATAGAGTTATAAAAGTTTCCAATTTCGTTCTTTGCCTAAATGTATTGAATCAGACTCCTCTTCAATTGATTGTACAGCAGCTCTGAAAAGGTGTGCCAATTGTAATTTTTTTTTTCTTTTTTCCCTTTAAAGGCACTCTGCAAGCCAATCTTCTCCTTATCTTCCAACTACAATCAAGAGTTAAGGAAACTATTATCTCAGCCTGATTCTTGATACTTTACCTTTTCATTTCTCATTTTCAATTGTACTCTTTGGCATATCTAGAGCACCACAACTATCACCTAGCTTATAAAAGACAATAAATAAGAAAAAATGTTTAATAAGTAACATAGGTCATTGTATATATCTAAATGTAAATAAATGTATTTGGAGAATATCAACCCAAGTAATTCATCATTTTATATTTAAAATTATATTACATTTAAATTGCATATTATTAAGTTACATATGTCAAGTATTATTCACTATATCATGCTATTTTCCCATATTTCCGATTGCACTTTTCCATTTTAATCATTTACACTTCTATAAGGTTTATATTCAATTATAAAAGATTAAATATTTTTAAATAAAAATATATAAAATTTCATTATCATCGCATTAAGAAATAAATAGTAAGAGGTAAGATTTTTTTCTACTTTCTTCATATAAAATATCATTAAAAAATTTATTTTCTTTTGCCACCATTGTTCACACGTGGACTGACATTGCATGCATTTTCTAATCAAACAGTTCTTTAATACATTACCTTTTCTAGAAAAACCGAAGATAAAATTTATGAAATTTCCTATTAGAAGAAGTTGGATGGTACTAAATTTGGTTATTGTCTGGATTGTTATTTATCTCTTAGTATTTCTGCTTTATGTTTCCCATTAGTTTTAATAATAAGGCCCATATATGTTTTCCATTGTATCTGACAGTGAAAACTTTGTTTTTTTTTT
>NW_003852435.1:5728277-5732655 GCF_000181295.1 Otolemur garnettii
AGCCACAGGCGCCGAGCCAATTTTGATATTTTTAAGGATACATTTAAGAATTATTTTTGTCATGTCATTTTGAAAGACAAAATTAAACATTTATATCTCAATTTTTATTATTTTGTACTGAAAATGACATAAATGGGAATAAAATACTTAAGCGCTTGTAAGACTTGGTATATAGTTTGCATAAAAGTTGATATAACCTTTATGTAGTTATGAAACGACTGACATACTATTATATATTATAGATAATTAATAAAAACACCACTGTGAGAAAGTGCTCAGAACCTGGCACTTTATAATATTATAAATATCTTACAGTCATTTTTTGTTATCTGAAGACATAAATAGTCAAAAATATTTGCATTTTTAGTTCTAGGTTATTCATCTGCTTTGAGTCATAAAGCCTGGCTACCAACAACACATCATACATAGACTAATAACATGTGTAATCTCTGTAAGAGCATGCACTATTTATTAATAAATATATGCAAATTATATTTGTCAATATTGTAGCTGCTACAATAGTTAAATGTGATTAGTCAGTATTATCCTGCAATACGTGCTGTGTTTTATTAGTTCTAATCTTATTTAACTTTTATCTAATTACATTGCTAAGAACTGAATTTAGTCATAATGTATCATATCATTGAAATTTCTAAGAGTGTTGTTTTGAAGTGTTATCACCGTAAAACAAAATAAAGTAAAATAAATATATGAGGTGGTACGTATGTTAATTTGCTTTATTTTGCATTCCACAATATATACATATTTCAAAACATGTTGTACGGAATAAATATTTGCAAATTATATTTGTCAAAATATATTTAAAAATTGAAATTTAAAAATATTCAAACTTGCTCTGGTAGAATAATTCAGAAAGTAAGCTCAGTTTTATTAAGCACATGGTGAAAATGAAAAAAGTCCTGAAGAACCCAATAAGTACAATTTCAGAGTAAAATTTATTAGATTTTCTAAGGAAATAGGAAAGGCGTTGGAGTGATGAGCATAGAGAAAACATAGACAGTAAGCTTTGAATTAGCAATAACATGTTCAATTAAAAGAGGGGGAATGTGGCTAAGGTATATACTTTGTTATAAAATAAAGTATGTTCATTACAGAACACATAAGCAAAAAGAAGAAAATTAAGAACACGCACAATGCCACTACTCTCAAGTAATGAACAATAAATTTATATTGACAGACTATCCCACTATAGATATAGGTTTGGCCATCTCAATAACACCAAATATTTCACTTTTGATAATCTGCCAATTCGATAGCTGAAATAACATCTTGTTGCTATTTTGATTTAAATTGTTTGCTCCTTGTTAAAACAGAGAAATTAATTTTTATAGCAATATCCAGAATTTAAAAATAAAGAATATCCCAAAATCTGGTGTAGAGCCGTTTATAGCCAGACCATAGCAATTTGTCAGGCCTTATGGAATAAACATTGAGTTTACTGGTATAAATTAATGGTAATAATAATACAATAATAGAATACAAATAAAACTAGTATAATTAAAATGTATCTTCTTTAGATTCCTAAATTTGATTATATAGGGCCCCCCAGGATCCCCTGCCTTCTTTCAGCATCCTTCCAAGAAACAGGATGTCTTGAATGCTCTGTGACTCAGCCAGCTGCAGATAACCTGGGCTTTAAACACACCCAGGCCGTGATTAAGGGGTCTAAGTTGTTGTTCAAAACACTGAAAGAAAATGTCCCCTTGAGCCCTCAATCACATTCCTTCAACTCTCATATTAATATAAACTCCACATCCTGATCCTTTCTTTAGGCTCTCCCTGTCCATAATGAGTATACCGCTGCCCATTGTATTAATAAATTTTTCTAATTAATACTTTGGGCTGATCACATTTACTGATTCTTTCTAAACCCAGCAGGCTGCATCTCTGGAAAGTTTCCCACTCCCACGTGGGAACTCCATTGCCACTGTCCTTGAGGCAACTCTAGCTGTGAGTTAGAGGAAGGAAAGGAAACAAGACAGCATAAGGTCATGTTGTACAAAGTTTGAACAGACAGGGCCCTTTAACCGAGCCAAGGTTTACCAAAACTTTTTCAATGGAAGAATTTTTTTTTAATGTTCTAAAACAGTCATAAATCAACAGATCATAGAAGACAAAGATGAAATCAGATGCATCATTTGAGTATTAAAGTGTTATCAAAATAGTCACATTCTTAGAATAGATTTGATTTGAAAGAAAGTTGCATGCCAAATTTGAGATCCACTTGAAAGAGTAATTCAGTAAGTAGTATTTGATTTGGTTAGTTGCAATCAGTTGCCAGTGATAATGTTTTGTGGGGTGCTGCCTTATGACTTTCCACTATATAAAGTTAAACACAATTTATGTAATCCAAATATTTGTGATAATGAGTGCATTATTGTTGTTTTAACACCCCCCCAATATTCTGAAATAACACTTTTAAAAAGGAAATAAAATTTAAAAACATAACAAAATGAAGGTCAATGAGAATGAGTGGATTTTCATTACATATTTAAGATTCACTTTCAAGGTAGGAATTTTGCTATATTTTGCATATAATTTCTGGTACTGACAATGTTTCATCGATTTAAGATTTATGCTCCTCTTCCTAAATTTAATTTTATACTATAAGAGTCATTGTAAATTAATTCCTATGCTCACCTTGTGAACTCTGGTATATTAGAGTGAGACCTTAGTAGTTTTATTTGCATACAGAGAAATAATTAAGATGACTGGGGCCCCAGATTAGAGGCCAGCATGACAGATTACAGAATCTAATATAAGATAACTTTAAAGGTATGCCCCTATCCGTGTATGGACTACTCTATATAGAGAACGAAGTGAGTTTACTAAGTTGCCATCTATAAAGCATCCGAAATTGATGTTGGGAAAATAAAGAAAATGCATTTCCATATGATAATTTGAAGGGTTATTCATATTTCTCTTTCCTTCAGAGAACTCGTCTCAGGTTCCTCATGAGAAAGTCTTTAAGAAAACATAATTGGTAAAGAACATTCCCCGGATACACAGTAAACGTTTCAGAGTCAGTAGGGAAGGGCCAGTTATTTCCTCATCTTGATTGCTAAAGAGATGAGAAGAGGGCGTGAATAACAGAAGATGATCCTGAATAAAGTGGCGTGCATTTGGAATACAGAGAGCAACAGTGTGACAGAACAGTACATCAAAACTGGCTACTAAGTGGATGTCTCCCATACAGGATTCTGGCTGATGAAGGAGGAAGCTGAGAAGTTCTAGAAATACACTGATTTGGGGGATACAGAATGAGTAAAAAACTATAGTTCTCAAATCATTTGTAATTTTTGCTTTTCATTTCCTTTCCTTGAACTACTAGTATCTAGATGATTAAGAGTTATATGTAAACACATTTATTATGCACTGGATATGTGACACTGCAGTTCTATAAAAATAAATATGTAAAATCAATATATTTTTAAAATGAGATATAATTACCATTCAGATATAGACATTAGAACTAAAATACATACACAGATTTACTGAGGCAATATTAGAGGTTCAATATATTGAATATTATATTACAGGAGTACAGGAAAACTTGTTCTAAGTGAGGCAATCATAACAGATATGACAGGGGCACGATATTTAAGTGAATACTTAGTGTGTAGTAGTTAGTAATAATTGCTAATACGTATTAGTGCTTTCTGCAAAGTAGTCGTTGTCCCAAAAGTTACACATACGTAATTTAGGATATCATCATAATTGCCCTATAAAATATATATATCCACCCCCTTTTACAGGTGAGGAAATTGAGGCACATACAAGGCTTTATAAAAGTTTAGAGTTATCTAAAAAAGAGAGTCTGGATTTTCAGTGAAATTCTGCCTCTTACACATATTAGCAGTACAGCTTACCTAAGGTGTTGATGAGACTATTACATGAAAATTTGCATATAAGGAGTTTAGAACAATTCCTGATGCTTTGTAAAATTTTAACAAATACAAGATATTTTTATTATCTTTATAATTACTTTCTGTTCTAGGATTTGTGTTAGTTTGGGCTTGAACACTGGATAGCCCAAGTCAGGGAAAACAATCACTAGTACTGCAAAGTGCATGACTTGGGGAAGAGAAAGGAGTGTGATGACGCCCGAAAGAACGGTGGGCCTCGCAGGTTGGTGACCGTGCCTGAAGTAACTGACGAGCTATGGAAACGTTTGTATTACTCCAACCAGGGGTGCGGAGCCAACTGAGAGATTTGAGAAGGTTTGACATGAGTATTTCTGGTTTAAAATATAAGTCCAATGACATTTTGGGGAGTAGATAGAAATTAAAGACATAAATTGTATAAGATATTATTGAAATAATTCATGTGCAGGCTGAGTGCCTGGATGAGAAAATTT
>NW_003852435.1:5733269-5744627 GCF_000181295.1 Otolemur garnettii
TTGTTGTTTGGCGGGCCCGGGCTGGGGATTCAAACCCACCACCTTAGGTGTATGTGGCTGATGCCTTAGCCTCTTGAGCCACAGGCGCAGAGCCAAATTCATTATGAATTATAAGTTAGATAAATTATCAGAAATTAAACAATTAGAACCACATTTCAAGGGAGGAACATATTCTTTTAGACATATTGAGGTATCACCATGAGATTACCAAGTACATATTGCAAGCAATGTTAACATTGCTGATAATAGATTTGGAAGACATTCACAAGTAGAAAATAATTGAAGATATTATAGTAATTAAAAGTGAAAGAAAAGATACTTAGGCCAGTTCTTCGTTCAAGCCACACACACACACACACACACACACACACACACACACATACACACATATGTATATATATAAAACAGGATTAAGTAAAGGTAATCAGGAAGCAAAGACATTTGAACAATTTAAGATTACCGCAAAGGCATTTAAATGTACAATAGAAGTTTAACTAAAAGCATTCCTGATAGTTTGGAAAATATTTCCCAGACATAGTCACTGCAAATGGCCATAAAATTCTCTCTGAGTTTTTTAACAGCTAAACCAGAAAAGAATCAGGTGATGAGACCATATTGATTTCATGATCTGATAAAAAGAAATGTCTTTCATCTGAAAAGATAAATGACTTCCTGGAAGTTAATTCAAAGAGCAGTGCTATCATATGAGTGCTTATGCAAACATAATTTAATATTATACCAGACAATGTGTTCAATAGAATTTTTTTCAAAAGAATAAGTGATGGCCATGTCTTATACAGACATTTGATAAAAGCAAACTTATTATGTATACAACAGAATTGGATATGTTCCAACCCCAGTAACATTTTCAAAAGACTCACTGAAAATGTAAGACAAAAAGAATCAGCAAAGCAGTATACATAAAGGAAATTGAAAATAAGTAATATGCAAATAGTTGTAGGCATTAAGATTTTTGGTAGAATTAGAAAAATGATATTGTTTTAATTTAAGATGATAATTTTATTTGTATAATAAAATCTTTAATTTTTTTTTTATGTTTTGACTACTAAATTTAATTTTTAATGAATAGATAACAGTTTAATTCTACATTATAAGATCATTCTCTTTAGTCAAGTATCTCAAGAATGGAGAAAAGCATCCCATGTACTCAATACTAATAAGGAAATTGATATTTTGAAATAAGAAAAAGTCTGTATGAATAAAATACTTCAGATTGTATAATGTGTAGGCATTTATTTTTCACAGCAATAAATGTTCAGCAACATTTTCTCCCCTTTTCCTTCCCTTTTTCCCCCTCAATGTCATATTACATGATTTATACTATTTACTTTTTTTTGAGACAGAGTCCCAAGCTGTCACCCTGGGTAGAGTGCTGTGGTGTCACAGTTCACAGCAACCTCAGACTCTTGGGCTTAAGTGATGATTGTTAATATCTTTGAAAATCTTGCAAAACAATACTCAAGAATGTTTCTACATTTTAGGGAACTTCCTAATCCTAATGGCTCCAACAAATCAAACTATAGTACACACATGATCATTAAATTACCTTAATTTTTACACATTTCTTTGAAATTATTAATTTTATTAAAATAATAAAAGTTAGAGTACCAGATACAACACTAAGTTTTTTTTTTTTACTTTCTTAAATTCCTAAAAATATGAGGTAGATAAATTGCTTTTTCTTTTCTATAAGTGTCTTTCTGCTATTGTGAGTTGTTTTGCTAAATAGGGGGAAATTGTGATTATTTGGGAGTTTGCAAATAGTGTGATGTAGAGGAATGGACACTATGCTTGCAAAGGACAGTTACTGACTCTTATCACATCAAAAGGAAATGCTGAGAACAAGACAGTCTCCTTGCAAGCCTAGAGACATTTTGTGACTTGGGAGCAATCCCCCATGTAACTGAATGTTCTGGAATGAGGTAAGATGCATCACTCACTAGTAAGCATGTGTTAAACATTGATGTTTGGTACTTCTTCATGGGGGTTGTGGGAAAAGAACACGTGAGGAAAGAGCATGTGGCAATCCTTATGCATACAGCCCTCATATGTAATAACCTTAACTCTCCACACTTGTTGTGTATAACCTTAACAAATAGCCCTTGCAGATGGGGCTCTGGGCTACTCTGCACTTAGTTAGCCCACCTCCAACAAGCTTGTACTTCTAATCCATGTCACGCCTGGTTTATTCCTCAGCGACTGAGACCAGGGCCTTAGGGGTAGTGACAGTGTGATTTGCCTGACAAAGGACAAATTATCACTTTTAAGAGTGTTTTTTAATGAAAATACTTCTTTAAAAATTATATAAAAATGTAAAGAATGATGGGCATAGAGAGAGTCTGAAATTGTGTTTTTAGAAACTGACACAGATACTATAACACTTCGCCTATTTAAGGTTGTGCGATTCAAGCAGTTCATAGTTCTATAAAGGCTTCCTCTTTCTTTTAATATATTACTTTACATTTATATCCACAAAATGATATATAATCATTATAAGTAGTGTGACTGTCAATATATTATCATCATAATCTTTAGAAACTTCAAATAGGGACTAAAATTCCTGACACACCATAATACAAAAATGTTTTCTTCTATGTGTGATTCTGACTAGTAGATTCTGACATTTTATCAAAGGATAGTGGGCCGCAATCCATTCACCATTTTATGAAAGCTGGGCTCCAAGGACTATCCAAAATACTATCTAACAAACTACTTGGTAAAAATTCTTTTGTGCATAGATATTATTTTGTATTGTATTGTTGATTTTTAAGTTTTCATATATAGATTATTATACTTTATCTCAAATACAGCCAAAATTGGTATAATTTAAATTTCCAAGACCTTTCAAATTTAGGTAAGGAAGGTGGTAAAAAAAAATATTCCAGGGAAGGCAGGTAGTAAAACACCAACTTCTCTTTCCCTCCTGCCTTCTTCCCTTCCCCCCTCTCTCCCTTCCTTCCTTCCTTCCTTCCTCCTTCCTTCCTTCCTTCCTTCCTTCTCTCTTCCTTTCAACCATCCATGTAAAGGCTGTAGAGTTTGTAGAAGCTCAAGTCTAAGTCTTAATCAATGAAGGAATAAGCCTTTACAGTATTCACTCTGGAGCCCAAGATATCTTGGATGTCTGAAGACAATCGCTTTGAGGGAGATATTGACTATTGTCTGGCAATCACACTTGACAGAAAATGGAGAGTATATTAATCCATATATCTGGATCTCTCTGTTGGTATTAGCAGTCCCCAAGTTACAAACATCTGGCTTACATGTGACTCACATTAATGAAGGTGGCTATTACAGGTAAATATATCTGTACCAACTTATATATAAATTCAACTTAAGAACAAACCTACAGAGCCTATCTTGTTCATAACTTGAATTCCTGTATTTAGAATCATAGAAAGATCTGACTCATAGAGGAAAAGTATACAGTGAGTTTAGTAAATCCCAAATCCCAAATGTAAGAGCAAAATGATCACTTGTCTTTCATCACCTCTCCATTCCATTCCCCAAGGTAGTACATGTTCATATCCCAGGCTCTTTCATTCTATGCATTTCCCCCCAAAATAAAATGCATGCATGTATGCATCTATATGGTAAATATTAAATGTTTAAATTATTCTGATTTACTTTAACAAAAGAGTGATACTACAAAAGTATGCTGAAATTTTTTTTAAGAAAAATCCTTGTTCTAGAATAGTTTTGGATTCTCAGAGCTATTGCAAAGAAAGTACAAAGACTCCCAAACATCTCAGCTTCACTTTCCCCTGTTATTAATGTCTCAAATTAGGATGGTACATTTGTTACGACTAATGGACCATAATTGACACATTATCATTAACTAAAGCCCACACTTTACTCCAATTTTTTTCAGTTTTTTTCCCTATTGTCCCTTTTCTGTTGCGTAATTTCCATCTACAATAATTTCAGTAATTTCCATACTACAATACATTTAGTACTCATGTCTCTCTAACTTCCTGCTGCCTGTGAAAGTTCGGCAGATTTTCCTTCTTTTTAATGAAATTGTCGGTCTTGAGGTTTACTGTTCAAGCATTTTGTAGAATGTTGCTCAAGTGAGATCTTATTATTTTGCTCATAATTAAACATCTCTGGTATGCTATAGCCAGTGTTATAGAGGAGAGATTCTAAGACCACACAATCAGAGTTTGAATCCTGGGTCAGCTACGTGAGTAATTACTCATTCATGAGCAAGTTACTTCAACTTTCTGATGAAAAAATAGTCATCATCTTTAATGACCAGAGAAATGCAAATCAAAACCACTCTGAGATATCACCTTACTCCAATAAGTTTAGCTCACATCACAAAGTCCTCGAACTGCAGATATTGCGTGGATGTAGAAAGACGGGAATACTTCTATAATGTTGGTGGGGTTGTAAACTAATACCGTCTTTATGGAAAAAAAGCATAGAGTATTTTCAAAAAACTAAAAGTTGACCTTCCATTTGTTCCCACAATCTCATTACTAGGTTTCTACCCAGGAGAACAGAAATCATTTTACCACAAAGACATTTGCACCAGGATATTCATTGAAGCTCAGTTCTTAATTGCCACATCGTGGAAGCAAGCCAAATGCCCATCAAGCCATGAATGGATTAACAAATTGTGGTATATGTATACCATAGAATAATTAATATTATTCACGGGAAAATATGGAGACTTTCCATCTTTTATGTTTACCTGGATGGAGTAGAAACACATTCATCTTAACAAGATATTTCAAATATGGGAAAAAAAATACTGTATACTCAACACTAACATGAGACCAATATATCAACAATTGAATACACAAAATAACAATAAAACACAAATTGAGTCTAGCAAGGGGGAGAGGAGAGGAGGATGGGGTAAGGGAGGAGGGTGATTTGCTGGAGGAGGGAAGGCATTTGGTGGAATCTCAATGTGTACAAAGCAAGGGTGTTCAGCACATCCCATAGGTGAAAGATTCTTCTACAACTTTAACTTTAATTGGAAGTGAGAACAGTATAACATAAAAATTTAATGTTAAATTTGAAATTTAATATTAATTTGAAATTTTAAAAAATGATTAAAAAAATAAACTTTTTATTCATTTGCTCTGAATATTAAATGATTTCATGTTATACTTGCATTTGGTAAATCAATAAATAAATGGTACCTAAAGAAAGAAATGAATAACTTAAAATTATTGAAGTTATTCAAGGTATGAGTTTTTGTCTGTAAATAAAACAGTTCAGAGATGTGAGTTTCCTGCCAATATTAAAAATGTGAATTGTCTAACAACAACAAAATGGTTCGCCATAGTACAGGACTCTCAGGTGCCACAATAAAATAAAATGTTAACAATAAGATTATATGTGCCTCAACTCCATCAAGTTTAGTAAAAAGATGTGAAGTCTCCATCCTTGTATGACTGAATAGTATTCCATGATATGCACATGGGTTGATGGACATTTGCCACATCTTGGCAATTATGAATTGCACTTTGATAAACAGTCTAGTACAAACGTCCTTATGACAATTTTCTCCCCTTTGGGTAGAAGTCTAGTAACTGAACTGTGGAATCAAATAGAAGGTCTTTTTTTTTTTTTTCAGCTTTTGGCTGAGGCCAGATTTGAAACTGCCACCTCTGGTATATGAGGTCAGTGCCCTACTCCTTTGAGCTACAGGTGCCACCCCAAATAGAGGGTCTTTTTTGAGTTCTTTAAGGATTCTTCAAAGTTCTTTTGAAGAAGGCTATGTGATTTGTAATCTCTCCAGCAGTGTAGAAGTGTTCTATTCTCTCCACATCTGCACCAGCATCTGTAGCTTTGAGACTTTGTGATGTGGGATATTCTTTCTAGGGTTAGGTGATATCTTAGGTTGGTTTTGATGTGCAGTTCTCTGATGATTAGGAAAAATGAGCATTTTTTTCATGTATTTGTTGGCCATTTATCTGTCTTCTTCAGAGAAGGTTCTGCTCCTGTCTCTTGCCATGTGATAGAAAGTATTGTTAGCTCTTTTTTTAACTGAGAACTAATACATGCCCACACGAGAGAAAAACTCAATGTAATTCATGTTGCAGAGAAGAGGGAGGAGGGAGAAAAGAGAAGTGAGGAGAATTGGGGTGCTCTCACCCAACAAGCACTATGTAAGTGTATATGGCACAGCCCCAGGATGCAAGACACAACTATCGCAAGCATTTTACTGAACAAATACAAATAACGTAATCTAATAATTTGCACCCTCATATGAATCCGAAATTTAAAAAAATCAAATTATATGGACATAACAGGAAACACAGTAAAATGTTAAGTAAAAAGGACTTCAAAGCTGAATATACATATCATATATGTACTTGTGTATGTGCTTTGTCCTTTGAATGATTATTTCAAGAAGGGAAGTTTTGTATATCATAAGCTTGTATTAAATAAATATACACATATTATGTAAACACTATACATATAACAGAAAATAAAATTAAAGGCACATGATGTCTAAGACAGACAAAATAGTTATAGGTCACTCATGCAGTATAGTTAGGAACATAAAATGGTTTAGTTGCTCTGAAAAATAGTATTTCTAGCTTCTAACAAAACTACAGCTACCTAAACCTACACTTAAAATATATCCTAGGACTATGCTCAGAGGCATTTGTCCTACAAACACAAAAACTTACAATCATATAAAAATCTGCACACAAATGCTTATAGCAGCTTTACTTGTAGTAGCCCAAACTGAAAAGAAAATCTTTCCATGGGTGAATGATTCAAAAACTATGTTGTCTTCACACCATGAAATACTACTCAACAATAAAGTGAGATAAACCACGCAGATGTATGATGATTTGAATGTACGTCAAAGGCATTATACTGAGTGGGGGGTAACAATCTCAAAGGACTAAGCACTTTACAGTTCCATTTATACTATAACCCTCTCAAAATAATGACACGAAGATGGAAAAAGTTTTATGGTTGCCGAAGTTTAGACGTGATTGAGATGGAGAGGTGTTCGAGACAGAAAGGAGTAGCATGCAGGTCTTTGTGGCGACAGAATAACTCTATATATTGACTGTAGTGATAGTCACATAATTCTACACACATGAAAAAAATGGTATAGACCTTACATATGTAAAACTAGTGAAATCTGAATAAGGTTTATAGATTACCATGGTCCATTATTCTTTTTTGGGAATGAATCTTTAAAATATTACCTTTAAGTACATCTCATCTGTTTTTACAACAACCTGTTAATAGAAAATTACTTCAAAATAGGTTTTAAAAGTGTAAAAAATAGCATACAATGTAAAGGCATCTGCATATATATATATATATACACACACACACATACGTACACAAATTATAAATATTTCAATCATATTACAAGTTTTGTTCTATTTTTTACTATTAGCATGTGATTATTTTATAACCTGAAAAACATATATCTATGCATATGTGTATAAGTGGGGTATTTATATATACATATTTATGCACATATATAGATATATGATTAAATGTATTCATGTGTACATGTGTATACACATGGGGCATTGAGCATTGCCACTTTATTTGCTTTAAACTCTTTCCAGAGTTGAGGCAGCTTTTTTGTCTTCTCTGAATCCCTATCCATTTATTAACACATTTTCTGATAGAAAATTCTAAAATGCTACTGTTGAAAATTACCTGTATTTGATGTATTCCCAAGCCCGTAACTCAGGACCGAAGGATAAAAGCTTCTGGTAAACAGTGAAATGTAAAGAATCTGTAACACGATTTCTAGTGTGAAATGGCCAGCCCAAAGACCTTACGGCTTGGTGAGGAAGTTATGGCAGCAGAACTGAGTGTGAAGTGAACTCAAATAGCTAAGAGGTCTTCCAACATCGTAACTTGAAACAAAAGGCTTAAACATTCTGTTTTCAAAGCTGGATTCCCCATAAATCATGAACTAGTCAGAACTATGATAAGTCAGTTACTGAATTTAGCTAATCTATAGTCAATGCCTCTGATGTGTTCACTGGTGCCCTAAGCACCATAGAGGGATACGATGAACAAAGATGAAAGACGGTTCCTCAAGCTTGTTAAAGAAATAAAGAAAAATATCGTAAACACATAACAATACAAACCTTTGTGAGACTAGAGTTCCAATGAGCAGCATAAAAAAATAAAACTGCCTCCCTCATGCTGTTGCCTCAAAGCTACTATTATCCTTATGGTGAGTCATAGAAGTGTCAGTATTTCCAATTACTCATCTAAGCATCTACTCAAAAAATAAATTTTATGATGCCACAAATCTTGACAGTCAGAACTTTATGGATACTTTAACAAATTGGATAGTTACGTATTTTATATTCTATTCATATTTTTTACTTATGTAATCTAAAACTAAGATAAGATAAATGTGTTTTAGCTTTGTTTTATTATTATATTTTTTGAAAAGAGGCACATATTTTCTTCTTCTCCCTGACTTATTGTGACAAAACTCTCCTTTATTTTCTCATAAAAGCTGAAATGTATTTAATAAACAATATCCTTGAAAGCAGATAAACTTAGGTAATTATGAAATGGTCACGTCTATCTATGAATATGATAAGATAATAATGGTTGGACAAAGTTTTTGATGCATCATATAGTAAAACTGCATTTTATTAAACAGTTGCTCAAACTAGGTGTAATTTGACAAGTTTTTATGTTTTATACTTTTTTCCTGTAGTCTGATTAAAAATGAGAGGTGGTACACCATCTATTGAAAAAGATCACTCAGTAAAAATTTTAAGTTCCTATGTGTACATTTAAACATTTGTTTTGAACTTGTAATTAACCCTATGTAGAAGTTTGGAATGCATTTTCACACAAATAAAGGGACATAGCTCAATTTCATTTCCGAGGCACGGTTCACTATGCTGCTTTGCTCGGAATTTACCCTAACCTTCCAACTATAGTGTTTATACGCAGTGTGTCAGCCTCTCAGCAGCAGTGAGAGTCGCTAAGGCAGCGCTTTTGTTGTCATGGCAGTGATGGATCATCAGTGTTCAGTGGAAGACTTGTAATTTGCAAATTGAATGACAGGCGGCATTGAAAATACACTGCCTTGGCCTTTTCTAGGGAAGTTGGAAGCTGGTGGCGTGAGAGTTTTCTCTTTTTTAAGTCGTGTTTTATTTTAGTCTTCACACCAGGTTTGGCTTTTAGATTCAGACGGTGTAAATGAGATCTTCAGATTTTGACTTAAAATAAATCCTTCGTGCAATAAAGTAGTAAATATTTTACTTTTTCAAGAGACACTAAGACTTGCTTAATCAGGTTAAATTTTATCGTCATCTTTCCCCAGTGCAAGCCTTGGTCTCTGCCACTTGAAATGTATGCCATTATCTTTTTTTTATTTGATAGATCTAAAGGATATAGGACAAATGAAGAAAAAGGAAAAAAAAAGCCCACAGCTTCTCATAAGAAGCAACCTCTATATTTGCCATTACTTTCTTTGCCATAAGCAAAGTCCATTATTCTCTAGCCTGAAATTGAGCTTTCCCCTATTCTCTATTTAGTTTTTAATATGCAGCTTCAAAGTTTAATTTCTTCATGAATTTTCTACTGCCCAAATAGCCCAACTAAATCTCTCTTCTCTAAACTTCTGCACTGTTTCTATTACTAAGCTGTAGGTTGATAGCATACCGAATCATAACTGCGTTGGCCTGTGGAGTAATTTCATAACCGATACATAGTACTCATGCAGTTAATATATGTTATATTATTAATTGATTAAAATCTAAAATACTATTATTGTTATATTACAAAATTATTGGTTAACCTTAATCATATACCTATTTGCGATTTAATTTTCCTATCCATGCATGTGTCTTCCTCAAATACAGTGAGTACCCAAGAATGAGGAGAAATTTTCTATACATCTATGCATTATAACTAGCAAATTAAATATATTTATTGTCTCTCATAGAGTGTACAACAGCGTTATGCATACATAGCACAATGCCTACCGCATAGATGATGCATGGTAAACATTTAATAATAAAAATCATTGTTAAAATCAGCAAAAAAATCATGTAACAAAAGAAAATATTCATTCTGAGTCCCTACATTAATCTGCACCAGCAAAACATGATACACCCGAAGGAGCTTCTCTGAGTTGACAGATTCTCCCTGACTTGAGTGAAATATTTCCATAAAGTAGGATGTGTGAATCCTAGTTTAAATTGCTTTGTCATAGACCCTGGAGCGGTCATAATTTTTCCTTCCTCCAGTTTCTCCAGCTCTCAATGTAAGTAGAAATTCCTGTCATCTGTACAACTTATAGCCATGCAGTGGTCTTAATATACTGAATCTTGTTAGCAAAGACTTTAGGTATTCCCAAAAGTTATTCAGGGTTTGCTGACAACAGCCCTGTGTCGTTTTCTGTTAGGGTACTTGACTAAGACATTAGCACAAACTTATCTACCACTCATTTATTCATTCAACTAATAAATATTGAGTAGTATTGCTCGACCTGCTGTACAAACAAGTGACTCATATCATTTAAGTAAGTATTATACTGTAGGTGCATAAGAAGTGTAAGAAGTGCACAGAGGAAGGATTTCTAGGCAATTCTGGGGGAAATTACTGAGCCTACTATAACTATGGTGTGTTCCAGTTTCACAAAAGGATAATAAATGCATTCATCACTGCTTGATTGCAAACTTGTGGAATTTAAATTGAGTGATATCAGAGAAAGGTAAATTAACAACTGGTTTAACATCTTCCTACAGAGCATGAGCCCATGGCAATCTCCAGCCGGCTGCCACAGGGATACGCTCCTGTGTGGTTCATCATTTTTTATTTTTTAATAGACAGTGAGTGAAAAAATATGCTTCTTAAATTCATCAGTAACACAAAACTGGGAAATATTGTTGGGATAGAATCAATACTAGACATCGCCTTAAAAACCCAAAACAATAGGCTTGAAATCAACAAGACAAAATTGAGCAGAGATAAATATGATCCCCTGCTGTGAAAAAAAAAACAAACAAAAACATCAAAGAAATGTAGGCTGAAAATATCTGACTGAAATATTTGTAAGTAAAACCATTGTGGATGACTTGGAGCTCTGATGTGTCTCAGAAAACACTGCAGACTCATTTTGGGCTGTGTACATGGATATACATACATAACGTCTCGGACAAGAGTTATTCTCAATTACACATTTACATATTGTATAACTAACATACTTACATTTCATGAGCTACATTTACAATTTTGTCTGACAAATTATAGGAAAATACTAAAGAAGGTGAAAGAAGGATAAAGGAGTCATCTAGATCTATGGAGCATTGGGTGGATGTCACGATTGGTGATGGGCTTTTAAACTGTCAAACAAAATAC
>NW_003852435.1:5744955-5764181 GCF_000181295.1 Otolemur garnettii
GAAATAATTTTACTTAATAAAGGAAATAAAATTGTATACAAAAATGTATGCAATAATTTATTGGCATTTTGTCTTAAAACTAACATTATTTAAGTAGAAATTTTATCTGACGGTCAACATATTTTAAGTTACATAACTCACCTAATTTAGTGTACATATCAGGTTTTGGATACTTGGGTGTGTATGTAATTTTTTAAACAAAATTTTATAATAGCATAACATGATATTTTGCTATTCATGTTTGACTTTGAAAATATGATTATACAGAAGATTATTTTTGAGACAGTAGTACGTTCCATCAATTATTCAAGGATCCTCTTTTAGATCTTTGATATTCAACTTGGTCTCTTTGAAGGTGCACAGCAGGTAATAATTTTTTTGTTTTAGCTTCAAAAGTCTATTGGTTTAAATAGCCAGATTCTCATTTGTAAAGACTTTGCTTGCAATTCAAAAATTCTCTATCATTCTATTCATGTATTTTGGTATGAAATTCTACATGTTTTGAAATAGTTGATTATAGTTTCATATTCAGTTTCAACTATATTTCAGTGTATGATCTAGCCATATAGAAATTGACAATTAACAAGAAACTTCATTTCTTACAGAAGTTACATTATGCTGGAAATGATTGGTAACTTGGAGAAAATTTTATGCCTGCAAGTAATCTTGTAAGGGATTAGACTGTGTGTGTGTGTGTATACATGTCTATATATTATATGCACATACAAATATGTAAGTGAATTGTGAATTGTCTGATGCTATGGTCAACTTCATTTCTATATACAACTTTGGTTTAAAGGAATCCAAACAATAATTTTGCAGAAAGAGGATCTGATGCCTTCTACTGAAAAAAAGATCAGGAGAAAACATTTATATTAAATGGGAAATTTAACTTCATGATATAAAATAGTTTCCAGAACATTAAGCTAAACCTTGCAATAGACACACATACCATTTTAAGTCAGTCCTCCTAATCGTTATTAGGTTAGTTTGGTGTATGACAATAAGTCTATTAGTTTACAGCTATCCAATTACTTCTATGATGTTAATCTACTGTGTTTGACTATTTTTATATTCTGATTCTTACACAAAAATAATTAGCTATATGTTTCACAATAATGTCATTAAAATTTTTAAGTAGGAAAAGAAAGAAACTTAATAACTTCACTTAGAAATGTTCTCACTAACTCAATCAATCTATATTCAAAACTATGTTAATATACAATCAGTTCTTGACAAATTTTCCTAGTTTTCTCATAAAGCATGAGGAGAGATTTTGGCAATATAAGTTAATTAAATTCTGATGGTTCATGCCTAAAATACTGTCAAACTTAGGATTTTTAAAAGATAAAAAGGTAAATCGCCTTCTCTTCTGTGTAGCCAACTTACACTGTATTTCTATTTTCTTTTAACAATATTCTCTAGGATTTTCTATATACACTGGTTGCTACTGGCCAAAGTCGTTATGCTAGAGATTGACAAACCATGTATTGAATTATCTATGGCAAAAATTTTAGTTTCTTTAGATAGGAATACTCTGTAGTCTTTACTTTTCAAGGGATTGTCATGTTCTTTCTAGTTTTACAAACAGTGTCAATGTTGTTTTTTAGCACTATTGCAAATTCTGCCAACTTCTTGCTATATACTTCAAGTAGGCTCTGTAATTTGAAATCATATAGAGCTGCAATATAATGTCTACTATCTCTTTATTTACCTCCATAGTTGACCAATGTAGGACCACCTCCTACATTGACCACCTCCTTAAATTGACCTAATTTTCACAGACTGGACATGCACCCCATGTACGGACCAGTACAGTAGATCTATTCCCTCCCTGCTGTTGACCATCTCCCCGTGTTGAAAAGTTTGTTACAGTCCCTTGAGTAGCCAACTTACACTGTATTTCTATTTTCTTTTAACAATATTCTCTGGGATTTTCTATCATTTTTGACAGGGAAGACAGAAGTAAAATATAAGATAGAGGCTTTGATTTAACTCACAAGTTCCAGCCAAAATATCTATTTCAAGTGAAGGGTAGATTATCTGTTTACATCTGACATATTAGCATAAGGCTTACAGGCATATATGCTTCTTACATTCCAGAAACTTTGCTTTTTTCGTTTTCTTTACTATTTTATAGAAACCTAAACTGCTTGCAGACCCTTCATCGCATTTTACTCCCCTCTTTACATAATAATTTTTTGGCTTCTTAAGAACCAAACCCAAATTTGTATATGCTACAGCACCTGTATATAACCTATCTATGGATATATGTCAGTTGAAAAGAATGAATTAACTAATGTTACAGGTGATTCATTGCAATATAATACAATAAGTATCCGTAGGTAGTGATCTCTCTTTCAGCTTAAAGTTAGTAGTAGGAAACAGTTGCCTTTTTCCCTGTTATAGATACAATGGCTGCTTAGTGGGATGGACCAGCAGGGAATTATTAAAAAGAGGTAGAATTTTAAAGTAATTGGGAGAAAATATTTGGATTGCTTTTAACATTTTATTCCTCTCCTATTTGGATTTTTCTCTGTTTTGTTTTATTTTTTGCTTTAATTTTTATATGGAAGGAATGAGTCTCCTGGAGAGTAAAGGTCTGAGGACCAGAGCAAAGGGACACAATTTGATACTTGGAATAAACCTCTAGTGAAGTCCTGCATCATTTGCTTCCTTTCCATAGAATGTTCTTCATAATGTCCATGTCTTCTGCTATTATTCTTGCCAATGTTTTACATATGGCAGTAATAATACTAATAGCATTAGCTATAATTCCTCAGCTCTTTTTATAATGTAGATCTCTAATAGTTACGACATACGTGCAAGGTGGTTAATATCATTTTCATTTTGCAAATGAAAAAATAAATATCGGAATGGTTAAGTCCCATGAAACTTTCTCCCAACTGTGAAATGGCAGAATCAGTATTTTAATCAGATCAGATTTCAAAACCTCATTTCCCCACTATGACACATCTTTCTTCTTAGCCTTCAAGGCTAAGATTTAAATTAGATTTAAACTAACCATGGGAAAATTCTGGAAGCAAAGAGTTTTCCCCTTGACAAAATCCCTTTGACCATGACTTTCCACATATTTTATAGAACTCATTACCTAATAATGGAATTCATTTCATTGCATCTGTCAGGAAATTTTCTGCTACTATACATGGATTTACTGTATGGTTGAATTAGTATGTTTCCTTCTTGTGGAGTACCAAGACATTCCCGTTTGAAAAAGACATACCTTTAAACATTTTATTTATTACTTTTGGCAGTCCCATCTGTAGCCAACTGCCTGTACTGTCTTTTTGTTTCATTTATAATATGACAGAAAGGACAATGGGGCACCTGGGCAGGCTCCCACGCTGCGGGATTCTGTTCTATGCACAGCTTTTCTGCTGCCATTTTGGAGAAAGAAAAGGACCTCTGAAAATGGTTGTGACAGCAGATGTGATTTTTATGTGGTGCCAGCATTTTCCCCTCTGTAGAAATAAGTAATATCTAAGGCTGGTGTTAAAAATATAGAGTAGCATGCCAGTAGAATGCACCATTCCTAAAATTCTTTCTGCTCAATTGTACAGAAGGCTTTCTAGAATTAGAATTTTACAACTAGAATTTTAAAAACATATTGCATCAGAAAAGAATATTTGCATTTATAGTTAACTAAGTAGAAATTCAATGCCCCAAACAGGTAGAGAATAAAATATACAGAGTACAATAGTCCCCACATCATCTGTGGTTTTTCTTTTTGTGGTTTGTTACCCATAGTCAACCATGGTCCGTAAATATGACATACAATAAGATATTTTGAGAGACAGATCCCATTCACATTACTTTTCACAATTATAACTATTCTGTCCTATTATTATTTTATTACTCTCTTTTTGTGCCTAATTTATACATTGAAGTTTTATAAGAGTTATAGGTAGGGAGGGGAAAGCACAGTACATACATGGTTTTGTATTAGGTATCCTGTGATCTTAGGTATCTGCTGAGGATCTTGGAATATATCCCTTGTAAATAAAGAAGGATTATCGAAATTCTGTATGACTTCATTTTCAGTGTATTCTTTATCATTAGAAGCAATGGAAGTCTCTACCATTTTAGTTTTGTTTTCTATCTAATTCATCAATTATGTTTTAGACATACTATGTAAAAGTCACAATGCTGAAAGTGGTGAGGATCAAGTCTTTGGTGGTGATACAGCCTGCTCTCGAGGAAGAGCACAGTTTGCATTCTACAACAGAACTTGGATATCCATTATTTTATAACAGGATGAGCAATGCATTGAGCAAATATCACATGAACACCCTAGAAAGAGAATTGAGAAGAACATTTTACAGTTTGTTCTTTGAAATATGGAAATAATCCTAGCACTCTGGGAGGTGATTGAATTTCCTGAGCTTAGGAGTTCTAGAACAACCTGAGCAAGAGTGACATCCCATGTCTATTAAAAAATAAAGATTCCACTTGGGCATGCTGGCATGCCTGTTGTCCCAGCAACTGGGAGCTAAGGCAAGAGGATCACTTGAGCCCAAGAATTTGAGGTTGCTGTGAGCTATGGATAATGTCATGTCTGCTTAGGGTGATAGAGTGACACTCTGAACCCTCCTCCCAAAAAAGAAAGAAATATGAAAAGATTATGATAAGTAGAAGAATATAGAGCTAGGAGAAGTAAGAAATATGTTCAGATCCAGGAATGAGGAGTGAGATAACTAGTCAACTATTTGGGCAGTTGAGGAAAAAATGTGAATGGGAAGAGTGAGGAGTGAACAGAAGGTGAAATTGGAAGAGTAAGTTTGAACCACCATAGACAAATGTGAACATCAGGGTAAATTATTACTTAGTTAGCACTGAAGAGATACTCAATATGTTGGAGAAGGTGACATAATTGGTGTAGTATCTGAAGAAATAGCAGTAATAAAGTACTAGACACTAGCGCAATCCAGTTAAGAAGGGAGCCCTGGGCTCAGCGCCTGTGGCTCAAGTGGCTAAGGCACCAGCCACATACACCTAAGGGGGTGGGTTCAAATCTAGCCCACGAAACAACAATGATAGCTGCAACCAAAAAATAGCTGGGTGCTGTGGTGGGTGCCTGTGGTCCCAGCTACTTGGGAGGCTGAGGCAGGAGACTCGCTTAAGCCCAGGAGTTAGAGGTTGCTGTGAGCTGTGATGCCACAGCACTCTACCCGGGGGGACAGCTTGAGGCTCTGTCTCAAAAAAAAAAAAAAAAAAAGAAGGGAGTCCTGAGGTCATCTCACCTCAGTTCATCAGTTCATATATTCACTCCTCTACCTGCTAGCTATGGAATCTGGGAAACTTGCCATTTCTTTTCCTTTCCTTTTTTGTGTTTTGAAAAATTAAGAAAATAATCATGATTTACCTGTCTCCTGCTACCCTTGTGAGAAGTAAATGGGCTATGAAAGAATTAACTCAGGATGAGACACAGAATAAGTACTCTGAAAACATTAGCTACAACCAGTTCCTTTGAGGTAATGCTGCATAAGGGCTTCTAGAGAAATTGAAATAATATGAATGGGAAATACTGGGAAAGAGACTGAGAAGGTCTAAGTCCCAAATGTGGCCCCTTGATTCCATTCAAACTTTATGGACCAAATCCCTTTGAAAAGAATTTGTTCTATAAAATTTGGATTCAGTCAAATGGCCACATTTAAAAATCCAATAAGCCACAGGTGTCTCCAAGGTCATAGGTTCCTCCCACCCCGGGGAACTTCCTGAAAGGAAGACATGGACTATGAAAAGAAACTGGAGAGGCTGTGGCCACAGTAGCTTTGACCGTCCAGAGAGACCACCCACTTGGGAAGTGTGAAGCACTCAGAGCTGAATCAATGAGGTTAGAAAAAATGAAGACCAGTACACAGAGAGTGTTTCCAGTGTGTCCTGAGCACAAGATAGTGAGTTCGTTTTCGCTATCAGTGACAAATTTCCAATTCCCATTTTACACTGAAATCTGTTGTCTTCAACATTTTCATGCCACAAAATGTTTTCTATCAGCTGTTTTAGAAAACAGTTCCTAATTTGAATTTAATCTTTTGGAAGCAATAATAAATGAGTAAGAAGGATTACAGTAGTAATCAGAGAATAAAAGGGCAAGTAAGAATACCCTTTAAACTAAAGAATATGAATTAAAAGAAACAATATAGAAACAAAAGGAAAGGGCATAAATAGTAATTTTAAACTACCAATAGATTTCAATAGTATTGATTTGGGACATGTATGCAGTGATTTGAAATTTTCAGTATCAAATCGTGCAGTGTACTGAATACATTTCTTACTAGAATACTGTGAATTAGGCTGTGTACAAGTTGGAGATTGAAAGTATCCAATAAATCACATCCCTGATCCTGCCAATATTCAGAAAAAAAAAAAAAGAGAGAGAGAGAGAGAGATTAGAAAGAAATTAGAAAGATATTCACTGGCCAGGCACAGTGGCTCATGCCTGTAATCCTAGCACTCTGGGAGGCTGAGGAGGGCAGATCACTTGAGCTCAGGAGTTTGAGACCAGCCTGAGAAAGAGAGCCCCATATCTACTAAAAATAGAAAAAAAAAATCCAAGAGTTATGCCAGGTGCCTATAGTCCCAGCTAGTTAGGAGACTGAGGCAATAGGTTCATTTGTGTTCAGGAGCTGTTGGAAATTGCTGTGAGTTATGATGCCATGACACTCTACCCAGGACAACAGAGTAAGACTCTGTCTCAAAAAGCAGGGAAGGAAGGAGGGAAGGAAGGAAGGAAGGAAAGAAGGAAGGAAGGAAGGAAGGAAGGAAGGAAGGAAGGAAGGAAGGAAGGAAGGAAGGAAAATCATTTATTTATTCAATAAATATTTGTTTAACTCCTACTCATACATGGGCAATAGAGCAGTCAATGACACAAAAATATCTGCCTTAATAAAAATTACAGTTCATAGCAGGAAGAATATCAGATGTTGTGGCAGACACAGAGATGCACCTTCAAAATCTACTTTGAGATAGGACACGCTGCACACTGCCCAGCTATGAGAACTATGGTTAGATGCCAGTCTCTGCAATAACTCATTTAACTTAATGTAGCTTTGGCTTTATTTATTTATTTTATTTATTTTTATTTTTTATTTTATTATTATTATTTTTTGAGACAGAGTCTCACTTGTCACCTTTGGTGTAGTGCCCTGGTATGACAGCTCACAATAACCTCAAACCCTTGGGCTTGAGCAGTTTTCTTGTCTCAGCCTCCTGGGTAGCTGGGATTACAGGCACCTGCCACAACACCTGGCTATTTTGGTTTTTAGAGATGGGGTCTCAGACTTGCTCAGAATGGTATCCAACCTGTGAGCTCAGGCAGAGTCTACCTGTCTCAGTCTCTCAGAGTGTTAGGATTACAGTTGTAAGCCACCATGCCCGGTATATATAGCTTTGAAACAAAGCTAACACTTGGAAGAGCATACCCCAGCCATATCTAAACAAAGACCTACCTATTTCTGCCCAGTGTGTGTGGTTTCTCTAATAGACTCCCTTTGAGGTTTTGGAGCCGGGGACAGGTCTGAATCACAGTGAGACTGCTCCCCCTGCCAAACCCTTCTTCTTCCTCTCTTTCAGAATTATTATTTCTCCCCAAATCTGCTTTATTCTTAATTCTGTGACAGTAGCTTGCCTGGAGAGATATCATAATGTTGATAAACAGATAAAGATCTTATCATTATAAGAGAAAAAGCCTACCAGTGAACGTCACTTTAAATCTGGGGCCAAGGAGGCAGCTTGCTCTCTACCTGTGAGTCTTACCTGCATAGTCACAGGCAATCTGCATAGTCACAGTCTTATCTGCATAGTCACAGGCAATCCGCCACTCGCAAGGAGGTCTCTTACCACAGCATAGGCATACATACTTTGCAGTGAATAGATTAATAAAGTAAATACAACAACAGACTGGCCACCCTTACTCTTCGCTCCATAGAGAAGAGTGAGGGAGGGATAGGCAAAGAAGACTTACTCCAGCTGAAATATCAGTTCCACAGAGAAACATTGTGTCATGGAAAAGAAAACTGCCCATTCAAAGATATAGTAGTATTACAGTTCCCATTTCACAGATAACAAAAATAAAGTTTGGAAATACTAAGTCAATGAGAGGAAATAATAAAAGAAGTAAATTTTGGAGCTCAGGTTGAATCTTTTTTAATCCCATGTTTTCCAGACATCAATACAGGGTATCTAGTTGTAGGTTAATACCTTCACCTCTAAACTATTCCTATCAACCTAGGGAGTCACAAATTGAGGATAATTTCAGGGCAGTATTATCTGTATGATATCTGGTTGATGATACCAAGAATGGACTGACAGTGGTCTTTGTCAAGATTGGGTTGATGAAAGGTCCTGGGTACCTTCCCAGAAGAGGTGATAGCAGAGTCGAATCCTGCAGAGTAGTAAAAACTAGGCAAATCCTCAGCATAGGGGATAAGAGAAGTCAGGCACCTCTGAGCAGAAGGAGCTGCAGCTCAGAAAGAGTGACAACATAAAGGTGAGGGTTAGAATGTGGGTCCAAATGAGGGGGATAGGTGGCATGAAGGAGGGGATGTTAGAATAGGAAACGATAGGTGTGCATATTGGCTCCTGATCAGTCAAGGATAGAGTACCTGCCAGACACAGTATTATGTGCCCAGAGTAACACAGCAATGAATAAGATAAATGATATTTGGATTTCCCAATGACACAGGTAGTGATTGCCCTGACTGGAGAAGGGGATGCTGGTCTAGTACCACAGGTGGGAGCACCTACTTTGACCTGGTGCCCAATAGGCTAACAGTTTCCTAACAAAAAGAGTATTCAGCCTGAAGGATAAAGTATAATCAGGATTTTGCCAGAAGGAAGCTAGGGAAAAAAATCCCAAGGAGAGAAAATAGGCTATGCAAAAAAAAAGAGGCAGAATGAGGAGGGCGAAATTTATGAACTGAAGAATACTAAAGAACAAAACCTGAAGTAAGGACGTGCATTCAGCTAAAAAACTGATAGCATCTGAAGAAAAAAACACATACAGTATATCAACACTTCAGTCATCATTAATTTTATAAATCACTTCTTCAAATCTGTGATAATTTGAAATTTTTTCTTCCCGTATTTCAGGCCAAAAGAGCACCAGAAGGATTAATTACGTGACTACACATATGGTCGCAGACAGCAGCCTGCTAAATCACCCCGAGTTTAACAGTGATCATACAAACTCTTCAAATTTCATGACTGTATTTTCATTTCACTGACTGCAGACGTTCTCTTAGTTGGCAAAATGCAAATGCATCCAGTACTCCAGCGTTTTTACCTTTGGTGATATTAACAGCAAAGTAGGAATAAACGATTCGTGTTTGATGACGATAAATGGAAACGTAACACTCGACATGGAGCACCTGCTCTAGGGTGGCAGAGGTGACTGATTTTATCTTTCTTCATAAACTAGGACTGATAACAGGGCTATTTACATTAGGGTTTTATAAATCACCTTATAAGCAAGAGGATCTGAAAACTAATCTCCGGGACACAGGCTTTTTAATGTGGTTTCAATGTTTTCTTATAAATGCATATGGAAAACTGCAACATTTTATCAAATCCTATCTAATTTTTGATATCTCAGAATCTGATTAGAAATTTCACACACATTTCCTGTGTGTCTTAGCACTTTGCTATTTGAATACGCATACATCCAATAGATATTTACAGAAGCAATACTGTTTGCTTTAGAGTATTTTATAATTTACATGTGGTCATACGTTCACATGATATGCTTAAAGGGGAGACCCAACTCTCATACATAAAATGGTCCACGAGGTGAAACTACAATGTTACAAAGGGACAGAAGGAATACAATGTGACTTGTGAAAAAAAAATTCTGAGACTTTAAAAATATTTCAAAAAACACAATTTTACATTTTAGAGGAAAGCCATCGCCAGTGAAAGTATCGTCAGCACTGTATATTCCCTCTCTATCAGCCATCCTTAATTTTTAATGATGCTAACAATAGCGGCAATCAAGTCTCTTGCTTTGTTTTGTTTACGTGACGTTGTTATTTTGCCATTACTTTGACAAGTGGAGTTCAGGGGGAGTTCACTCAGAGACACCACATCTTTTGGAAGATGCACGGCAGGCCCTGGAAGCCACCAGGGACTCTGCTTCAGACTGTAGATATGAACACGCTTAGAACAATTTGGAATTTTCTATTTCATGCCCTGCCCCTAGCTATCCTATTTGTTGGAATCTGTAATCAGATTACAGGGAGATTACACTTTAACCTACATTTAATCTAAACTAAACAGATATCAGAAGCCACGTGAAGAAATTCAATTTTGCTGCTTTTAAGAGCCAGGTGGAGGGTGGTGTTTTATTTTGCTATATGAAATGTCGCCGAGCAACATAAATTGTTTTCAATATAGTTTACATCAGTGAAGGGCAAATGTAAGTTGTTCCTTCATTTCAAGGGGATACTATCTATAAAATTTTCTCTACAGATACCAGCATCTCCGTGGACAAGAGGTCAGGAAGAATTGTAACAAAATGTATATTGGAGCAAATCTTGGGGAAAAAATATGACTCCTAAATGGCATTTCAAAGTCTTAGACACCGAAGCTTTGTCCTTTCGTACACAGTAGTTACATTTTTTTTCTTTTTTTTTTTTTTTTTGGTAATGGAAAAGCACAGCCTGTCATTCTATCCTTTTCAATTATTGTTCTTTCTATTGCTATTTGAGGCCAGTAACTTTACAATCCATTTTAAGCTCATCTTTAATAAGCATTTACAGTTGAGCAGACCTGGGTTATTCTCTTTATTACTTCCAGGCTTCGTCAGAGTCCAGGCAGTATCGTAAGATTTCCTTATGCACTATAAAGATGTGCAAGACGCAAGGGACTTGGTAATGCCTTTTTTTAATTATGTGCATGACTCACTTTTGTTGTATAGGTGACAAGACCACCTTTAATCTGACTTACTTATTATTTAAGAGTTACTTACAGCAACATAATGTTTACTTAAAAAAAACATAGAATATCTTGGGAAGTTCTAAGAATGCAACTTTTTCACTAACCATGCGATGTTACAGATCTTACAGGAAAATACAAAGGCTCAGAGATTTGTATTAACTTATTACTCAGAGGAAAATCAGATAACCTATGTCACAAATAAAAAACCAAGAGAGAAAAAAAAAAAAGAACAGCGCTAAGACTGCACAAAAGACTACCACAACTCTGAGAGGGAATCTTTTCCAGGTTAAACAGCTAGCAAAATTTTATTTTGTTTCTTTGAGGAAGCCAATGAAGTGAAATGTTAATAGAATTTAATTAACTGCACTAGGAGCTGTCTTGACCATCTATTCTTGAACAACTTCTTTTTTTTAACGTGTTACGTTTCTTCATTTGTTTCAAACAAGGGAGAGTAATTAATCTTTCCTTTCTAAACAAAGAGGTCTACAAAAACTTTGAAACGTTGAAGAATTGTTTAGAATTTTCTATTTCACGCCCTGCCCCTAGCAATCCTATTTGTATTGGGATAGGAAAGATTGGCTTGTGTTGTTGTTAGGCAAACCGAATACATTTTAAACTGATACTTGCCAGATTCCTCTGCTTGGGCTGTTGGAATCTGGTTTGTGGCTGCTTTTCTTGAGAGTACATAAAACTAACATCGTTGTGTAGTTTCACTGACAGAGGCGCATTCATGCAAAGCAAGATGGATGGAATGCTGGTTTTCTCTATCATGGGATCGCCATTTAGTGACCCAGATGAGGACTGAGTGAACTTGTCACACACGCATGACAGGGCCAGATACCACTTTAAATGAAGCTCCAAATCTCACATAGATTTGAAGTTGCTGCTAGAGCACAAAATTTGTCATAAAACACTTGTCAGTACAGAGTTCATTAAGGTAAAGGATGATAGTACTTTATCTGGACACAACTGAGCTCTCCTCCAGCTGCCTGATATTTAGCTAAAAGAGAATTGTGTTTTGTTTTGTTTCTCCTCTTCATGACTTTTTAAAAGATTTCATCAAATGTTTCCTTGTTCTTTAATCTTATCCTAAACATTTCTTATAAATTGCTCACCCCCCCAATTTTACTCTTTTTTTCTTGTTTATTAAATTTAGAGGTGTGTTTGTGATATCAATTTACAGTCGCTTGGGTCCTGACTGAGTCTTGAGGTGAGGAGTTAAACCTCTCAGGGCTGGATGGTAGCGTTGAAGGTGAAAGACAAGGCCCTTAATCACCAGTGACTGCCGCCCTAGAAATTCTATGGCTGCCACTAAATATTCTTTTCTTTAGGGTCCAAAGATAAATAAAAGTATTCACAATCTTGAAGCTGTCCGGGGTTTAACTGAAATCCTGATGTTATAATGTCACAAAAGGTTTAATACCCAATTGCAAATAGGTTTCTAAAGGAGCATGTCTGATGTTTTAGAATATATCAATTTGATAGCAATTTATTAGTGCTAATCTCCATATAAACTGGATATGTATGTCTTCCTCAAAGACCTTTCAACGTGTTTTGCTCTCCACACCTGTACCCTCTTAATCCAAAGAATATATCCATGAGGTTGTTAGGGTCACAACTCCTATTATCCTCATTTTATGTGAGAAAAACAAAGGACCAGAGGAACAAAGTTATCTTATTCTTGTTTTAGAAAACAAGAAAATCATGACTAATTTACGTTGTACTCCTGAGTCCCAGGTTATTGTATTTAGCCTGAACTGTGACCGAGTATTAAATGACAGAACAGGTATGCGCTGATGCTCCAGCCAGTCCCTGCTGGACTGAAGGCCTTCAGCTATGAGGAAGGCGGCCAGACTCTAGGCCTCAGCTGACAGTCTCTTCCTGGAAGGGTCTGCAATTTAAGAGAATTACCTGCATCCAAATAATGTTCTCCACGGGAGAGAGAAAGATTTGGGCCCTTGTCCCAGGTCAGGACATCTTTGAATGTCACCTCAGTTTTAGAGCTTACTGGAGGGCCAGCTGAGGTTCTGGCTGAGAATGTACTGAAAAGGAACTTCTCACCTTGCCCCCACAGATCCTGATTTTCCCCCTTTCCTCGGAAACTTTTATCCCAAGAGCATTCTAGAATAAGCATCCTGCATCCATATTTTTGTCTTAGAGTCTTCTTCTCAAGAACTCTGATGAATGACAACACATTTGAAGCATATTAGAAAAAAAAATAAACCTTTAGCATTTGAACTTTTTCCTCTCAATATATCTACTGTACTTTAAAATAAATTTCTTGATTGCATTGTATTCAAATAACTTTGGACGTAAAAAACATAAGCCTCTTAAATATGCTGATAAAAATAATAAAATCAATTCATAGATAAGGAAACGATAATGTTTTGTCCTATGATTTGGAATGTTAATTCATATTGACCTTTGAAAAATAATCATATAAAGGGCGCATTGGAAAAGATCAAGTAGTCTCACCAGGTAGACAGAATAAAGATTCAGGCTTTGCTCTAAAACAATGGACGTGGTCTCCATTTCTGCATGTCATCCCCAACTGGTAATGGTTCCTCTTATCTGAGGCTCAATTCTAAATGTTTTTAAAGCGCAGTCTCATCCACGTTGTTTTATTTCAGTGCAATGCGTCAGTTTCCTATTGATATGCAACAAACTATTACAGACCTAAAGGCTTAAAACACGATAAATTATTATTATATTTTATTCTCATTATTATATTTTTTAACTTAAAGCTTCCATGAGTGAAGAAGTCTGCTTGACTGAGGTTTTTTGCTCAGGTTCTCAGCAAGGCAGCAAATCATCACAGACTGTGTTCTCTTCTGGAAGCTCAAAGTATCACAGGCTGTGTTCTCTTCTGGAGTTCAGCTAGAGAAGAATCAGTCTCTCAGTTCTCTCACATTTTCAGTAGAATTCAATTCTTTACAGCTGCAGATTTCATTGCAGGTTGTGTCCTCAAAGGCAGAATGAGAGATAGAGAGACCTCAAAGCCAGACAAAGAGAGAGAGAGAGAGAGAAGAAGAGACCCTGGTGTTTTGTTTCTAGGTTCTGACATTTAGACTCACTTTAAAAGAGCTTACCTAGAGGACATGCTTATCTAGGCTAATCTTCCTTTCATTAACTTAAAGTCATTTGATCAGGGACTTTAGTTTCATCATGAAAATCCCTTCACCACTGTCATGTGATATTGGCTAGAAACAAATTACATGCTCCACCAAACTGGATGGTAGGGGATCACACACAGATATGGTCATTCCTTGAGCATCATTTCAGAATTGTGCCAACCATAAAAATCATATGTATTACATAAAGTCATATGTATTACAAAGCAACCCACAGTAATTCTCAAGAGTACAAACCATATTCAGTTAGGTAAATATAATTGAAATAGGAAAGATGCACATTTCAATATAGGAATAATCCCAGAATTGGTATCTTGCTGCTCTGACACTGGAGTCCAACCAAATATTAGTTTAGGATTTCCTTGCCTGACTCTGACTTTCTGTTTCAATTCTTACATGTTTGTGCTACCATTGCAGAAGAAGCTCCACATTTGCTTCTTTAAATAACACATTCATCTTACTTCTGGATCTCAAATTTATCTAATCCCTTTAAACTCTTTTCTTCAGATGACTAACTGCTTTGCTTAATTGCTGGCTCAGTGTCAATCATTCTTTTGGGAAAACTGACAGTTTCTTTTTTTCTCATTCTTTCTTCAAAATGACTATATTTTCAGGTGTACATAAAGTTAATCTATTTTAAATTGCACACCTGGTTTATGGACATAAAGTGTGTGTGCAATTTAAATTAGTTTACTATTTTATGTATAGTAACTATAGTTACTATTTTATATGCAGTGCGTGCATATCCACACACATATACGGTTTTCTGGACTAAAGTGTGTTCCTCCTATGGCTCCTTAGAGAGTGTGGAGTGCTCCTCCTAGTTAGGATTGGGCACAAGACTTATGCTGGCCAATGGACAGTTAGCGCATGTGAAAGAAGCAGAATCCTTATGACTGGCCCTTGGCTTTCTGTCATTCAGAGTGGGAAGAATTTGCCTTGAGTAACCACTGGTCCAAAGTGGACAAGAGAAAACTGAAATAGGCTAGAACCTCACCTGCACTGTGGAGCTAGTCCTAGCTGATTTGCACCCGAGGTAGAACCACCCAGCAGAGCCCAGCCAAATCTGGCTTCACTATAAATGGCCTGTAGTTAGGTAAGCATGTGAATAAAAGTGTGTTGTTTAAGCTGCTGGATTTTACAGTGGTTTCTTAGCATCACTGCAGCAATGGTCAAGTGAAATACTATCACATATGTATAAATTTACATATAGCTACATGAAGTTCACATAACATAGTCAATAAACTATCATATAAAAACAATATTTAATGATTGCTCCCTTACTAATCTAATGCTAACAGTAGGTGGTAATGCTTTTACATACAGACTTACTGAATACAATATTTGCCCCTCGATAAACTCTACTAAACTCTTAAATGTAAACTCTAATTTCACTTTCTCTGCTTTTCTTTCACTGACTATTTAAACTCAAGTCTTACCTTTCTGGTTAATCTTCTGCTTCCTCTTTTTCTTTCCTGGAAATGTCTTTGAAATTCTGTAAGATGTATGACTTTACTAAGTGTTTCAGATTAAGGTACATTATGTTTGTTCAGTCAGGATGAGTTTCCTCCTGTGTTTGTGGTTAACCACGGTATTAGGGCCAGGGCTGTGTTTCCTATGCTTGTTCCTCTAGTAGGGCACTCCTACAATGAGTGCTATTCATTCATTCATCAAATATTTATGGAAAGTCTACTGTTGACAAGGCATCTTGCCAAGTTGAGAGTTACCACTTACTATTCAAAGATGACAGAATTGCTCTACTTAAAACTTTAGGGTTAATAATCCCAAATCCATCTTTACTGTAAAGCAGGAATTGTTATTGGCTATGATAATTCATTTTCAAAAGTTTTGAATATTCTACATGATATTTTAATAATATTCATGCAATAATAATATAAAGACTTTAAAAGTGGCTATTGGTGTAGTAATAATTATCTATTAAAATAGCAAATAACTGAGTAATTATTTAGATATATTATTACTAATGAGTGATATATTTGATTTATTTCAAGCATTTTTAAAAACAATTTATGTGCATCTGCCCATATAACTTTTATAAAACCTGGGATGTTGTTAATAGCCTCATCCTTGTACAACCAATAAAGTTAATGAAGAACACAAAATGAATATACCATGCAGCCAGGTTCAAATCTTAATCAAGGATAAGAAACAAACATAAAAACACATATAAAATATATAAATTACAAGGTTGGCAACATTAACATGCTGGTAAAGAATTTAGAATATAGTTTCTCTACTTGTTTGCTATGTGATCATGACCAAGTTAAGTCAATTAACCTCAATTATCTCATCTATCAAATGAGAAGAATTTCAGTACCTATTTAAGGATTTATGTAAAAATTAAATAAGATGTAAGGCTCTTAGAATATTGCCTGTAAAACAACAACAGAAAAAGTCCCAAATAAATGCCAGCGGTTACTATGATATGATGGTATTCACAGAATTGATTGGGTGATTCAATGGTCTTTATATCAAAGTAAATAGACATGTCCAAGTGAGAAATTAACCAATCACAGAGCAATGCTTGCCGATCTAATGACTGTTCAATCTAACATCTGCTCTCCCTGGGACTTACTTGTGAAATCAGGCTTGTATTGTCTGGCTACAGAATTTCATATGTATGACATGACCCCCCCCCATACTCACATCCCTCTCTCATTCTACATCAGTTTTATTTGCTTTCAAGAATAATTATACAGATAATAAGGATGAACTTACTGTACACTGGGCACTGTTCTAGCTGTAGTCCTAAACAATCTTAGAAGATAGTATTATTACCCCATTTTGTAATAAGAAAGAAAACTGAGACAAAACTATAAAATGATCTACCCACAGGCACTTCAGGTAACAAAAATGAATTTGGATAGATTCTTTTATATTTATTTTTTAGGAGATCCATCACTAAATAAGTTTCCTTAAAGTAAGTTTTTTAAGTTAATTTTATTTTTCAGAACAGTTTTGGATTTATGGAAAGAATTGAACAGAAAGTATAGAGTTTGTATACATACCCCCTGCCCCTTTACCTGCCTCATGAACAGTCTTCCCTGTTATTAACTTTTTGTACCACAGTGGTATATTTACTACACACGATGAACCAGAATTGATACATTAGTATGAAACAAAATTTATAATTCTTCTGTGATAAATTTATAATCACATGTATCCACCATTACAATATCACAAAGAATAGTTTGATTACCCTAAAAAGCTCTTGTACCTTACCCAAATTACCCTTCCTTCACTCTTCCCAAACCACTGGCAACCACTCATATTTTACTATCTCTGAAATTTTCCTTTTACAAATGTCATATAGTTGGAAGTGAGGGTTTCTCAGATTTACATCTTTCGCCGAGCAATATACATTTAAGTTTCCTCCATGTCTTTTGATAGTTTGATATCTTATTTCATTTTGTCACTAATATTAATACCGGACTTTTAACACTGGATTTCCAGGCTCTTGGTCTTGACGGACCATAGAATGAACAGTTAGGTTTTATTTACAGCTCAAAGAACCAAACCTCCTTACAGGGCAGGATACAAGTGTTACAACTCTTATGAAAACAACTCTTACAAAGAGCCAAGCCTCTTTGTAAGGCAGGATAGATGTGCTACATCTCTTACAAAGGACCACGCCTCTTTGCAGGGCAGAGATCAGCAAAGGGCCAAGCCTCTTTGTAGGGCAGGATCAGCAGAAGTGTTACAACTCCTACAAAGAGCCAAGCCTCTTTGTAGAGCAGGATCAGCACCAGAAGTGCCACAGCTCTCACTTCTTCATCTGGACAGTCTGCGATGGTCTGCTGAAGTCTTGTTCTTCTGCTCTATCTTCCTTGAAGGTCTGCAACGATCTGCCATGATCTTCGATGATCTGCCCCCAGGCTCTCTGCTCAGGGCCTTATATGGTGTAATAGCTTAGCTGTGATTGGTCCATAAAATGGACCAATCAGGAGCAGAATTGAAAATGGACCAATCAGGGATGGGCACCAGTTTTCCCTTGATTGACAGGTCCTCCAGCGCTGCTCTACTAGAACCCCTGGGGGAAGAAAGCTCCCCCGCTTGCCCCAACCCGCTGGTTTCTTGGTGGGCTGCTGCCACCAAGACAGAAGTGACAGTTCCTCCAGGCCCTGCTCCGCTGAGCTGGCTGGGGTGCCACTTTTCCAGTATCATAGTGGATATTGGCTGTTAAGTCACCTGTTGAAAAGTGTATGGGCTGTTTTGAGTTTTGTCCAACTGTAGCAACCTATGTAACAGAATATGTAGCAATCTATGTAATAAGATATGTAGCAACCTGTGTAATAGGATATGTAGCAGCTTATGTAAGAACACATTTAGTGATTATGCAACAACTGATGTAGCAATTTATGTAGAAAGATATGTAGGAACCCGGATAGCAGGTTTGAAGAGACAAAGAGGCTGTTGACCTGGACAGCAGACTTGCAGATACAAAGTGGCAGTTACTGGACGTTAAGGAACAGACGTTGGCTGTTGGAAATTGATCAGCTGTGGAACTCCAGTGAGGGGGGCAGGGTTCAGGGGAGAGGCTCATGTTCTCAATAAATAGCAGGTGCTGAGGTTGCTCGGGGCCTTCCCCTGACACTATGGGAAGGCCCATGGCCTGTAAGCTTCAAGCTTACAATCCATTGTCCTGCCTGCTTCCGTGGTGACAGCACCAACCTAATTGTAAATAAAACGGCTATAAATATTTGTGTGCAGGTTTTTGAGGAGATGTAGATTGCCAGCTCATTTAGGTAAATGCTCAGGAGCATGATTGCTGGATTGCAAGGTAAGAGTATGTTTAGCTTTATAAGAAACTGCCAGACTGTCTTTTAAAGGGTTGTGCTATTTTCTGTTACCACTCGCAATGAGCACTTAATGAGAGTTCTGTTCTATATCTTCACCAACATTTGGCATTCTCGATGTTTCGGATTTCAGCCATTCTAATAGGTATATCGTGATATATCATTGCTTTAATTTTCAATTCTCTAATAACAGGTGATTTTGAGAATATTCTCATATGCTTGCCTTCTTTAGCAAATTGTTTTAGTCATATCTTTTGTCCCTTTTTAAGTATAGATTTAAAAATGTTCTTGTTTACTTTTAAGAGTTTTCTGTATTCTCAGATAA
>NW_003852435.1:5764390-5770810 GCF_000181295.1 Otolemur garnettii
TCTCCTGAGCTCAGGCAGTCTACTCCCCTGGGCCTCCTGGAGTGCTAGGGATTAGTCCCAGTCACAAGCCACTGCAGTCAGCCTCAAATAACAGTATTTAATTAGACATGCATTTTACAAATTTTTCTCTCAGTCTATGGTTTGTCTTTTTACTGTCTTAAAATGGACCACATACAGGACGATCATCTCATAAAACTATAATGTTATATTCATAAGAGAATACTATCAATGCTAAATACTAAACAGTAAGAATATTTTTAAAACTATATTTAAAAATATACAAAAGGAATAAACAATTTGTTAATGAAGGCTTCTGGCAGAGAAAAAATGGTTGATTTTGTTGAAGCCCAACTTACCATTTTTTTCTTTCATGGATGGTCCTTCTGAGAGTATTAAAGAATCATCATCAACCCCAAGGTTGCTTAGACTTTCTTCTATCTTCTGGAAATTTTATAGTTTTGCATTTTAAATTCAGGTATATGATACTTTAGGAAGTAATTTTCCTGAAAAGTGTAAAGTTTCTGATCATATTCTTTTCTTTTCTTTTTTCTTTTTTTGGCATATAGGTGTTCAGTTATTGTAGCACCATTGGTTAAAAATACTGTTTCCTCCATTGAATTTCCTTTGTTCCTTTTAAATTAAATTTTCTATCACATATACACATTATACTTTAATGTAAAACGAAATACTTTTTAAAGTATTGAATGTCCATAGAACTATTTTTACATGATGTGGTAACAAAAATGACATAACTCATATCAATTTTTAAATGTGAAGACAGTATGAATGCTTAACATTCAGCCAGGTACCACTTATCCATGGAAGTATTTTCTGAAAAAAAATGTGTTTGTATGTAATTTAATTCTTGTGCAAACTTCGTAGAGTATACAAACACATGCCTAATTGGTATAGCCTACTACACACCCAGGCTACAAATCAATATAGCATGTAACTCTGTTAAATACTTTAGGCAATTGAAAAACAATCGTAAGTATTTGTACATTTCAATTTACCTAAACATAGAAAAGGTTAAGTAAAAACATAACATAGTTTCATGAGATAATCATCCTGTATGTGGTGCACTATTCATGGCAAAACTCTTATGTAAAAACTCTATTTCTATTGTATATGAATAAACAATTAGTTTTAATTCTAACTCTAGGAGGTTGATAAATATATTTCGATGGTATTCTTTTACGAAAAGTTTAGACAGGTCTTTTTTGTTGTTGTTCTTTTAAAGTAACATTGCTGATTATAACTAACTTCTTGTGTTATCAAATATTCTTCATTCTAATTATCTAAGTGTATTTTTGTACCTGTGAACCATCCCTACTTGATCCTTTCTGACTACTTTTCCCACCCTCTATTAACCATCATTCTACTCTGTTTCCAGTATATTAATTGCTTTTATTATTTATTTCCTAGAAGGGAGAACATGCAAGATTTACCTTTTTGTGCTTGCCTTGTTTCAATTACTGTTCTCCAGTTCTACCCGTGCTGTTGTACATAGTAGGATTTCATTCTTTTGTGGATATATAATATTTTGTTGCGTACATGTGCCACAATTTCTTTGTTCATTCATCCATTGGTAATCAATTGGTTGACCCTAAGTCTTTGTTATTGTGAATAGTACTGCAGTAAACATGGGATGCAGATATCTTTTTGATCTACTTTGGATTTATACTCAGAAAGAGGATTGCTGGGTCATTTTGAGGCCAGACTTTTCCTTTCCTAGTGGGGTTCTTGGTCTGGGTAATGGAAGAAAGAATTCAGGGAAGACAGGCAAGCGGAAGCGATGCTGCAATAGATTATTAGAAGACAAGAAAGCTTCCAACACAATAGAAGGGATCTCCAGAGAGTTGCATTCTACCTTGGCTGAATTTGGGCTTTTATGCCTAGTCTCCCCACCCAAAACTGCTGCCAAACACTGGTAAGGTCCCCCAAACCTCGCTAGTTTGCTCAGACTGGTTAATGTTAAGTTGCCCCCAAAAGACTGAAAATCATAACACAAGAAATTTAGGAACATCAGAGTTCTTTAGGTGTCTGGTACAAACAAACAAAAGAATCATCCCTTACTTAACTCCTAACAGTTTAGATAGTGTTTGCATTTCCTAAGACTAGTGAAACATGTTGACATTAAGGACTACATTCTTAGGCAAGGTGTGGTGGCTCACACTTGTCATCTCAGCCCTCTGGGAAGCCGAGAGGGGTGGATTGCCTGAGCTTAGAAGTTCAAGACCAGTCTGAAAAAGGGGGAAACTCACTGTCTAAAAAATAGCCAGGTGCTCTGGTGGGCACCTGTATTCTCAGCTACTTGGGAGTTGGAGGCAAGAGGATCATTTGTGCCCAAGAAATTCAGGTTGCTGTGAGCTATAACACAATGGCACTCTACTGAGGGCATCAAAGTGAGACCCTGTCTCAGAAAAAAAGAAAAAAAAAAAAAGACTACATTCTTTCCCTTAAAAATGTTAACTATAGTGTCTATAGTCAAAAGTTATGTATTAAAAAATACCTTTCTGTTGCTTTGTAGCAGGAAACCGATGCAGACAGAAAACCCCAGGCACCAGATGATGAGAGGAAGCAGCTTTATTTCTGTGGCTGGAGGAACTCGGAAGACTAGTGTCTCAAAAACTGAGCCACCTGTCCAAATCTCCTGCCTCTCTTTTATCCACTTTTCAGGGCTAGAGTGCACCTGAGGGTCATAAAACTGAATGAGGGATGACATAATCCGAAGGTCCCGGGAGTGAGGGGGAAGATCAGATTCTCCCCACCCTTGAGACCGGTTGGGCTACCTGCCCTCAGAGGCAACGGAGGCCTAAGGAAGTTACAAGGCTACAGTCTAGGCCCTGTGCATGTCAGGGGAGGAGCATACAGATAGCAGAGACATCTGCGGCCTGGCTAATGCCCACACAGGGTGGCTGGGACAGATCTTTAGCTCTGCTTTTTTACTCTCATGTCTCAGCTTCAACATTTTACTGAACAGTTTTTAGGAAATTGATGCTTTGGTATGTTGTGTTGGTAATCATGAATGAAAGAAAGTTAAGAAAGAAGTTAAATGAAAGAAAGAAATGAAAGAAGTTAAGAAAAAATGAAAGAAGTTAAGAAAACTTTCAGAAAATAAAAATCTCATTTTCAGGGCCATGCCTGTAGCTCAATGAATAGGGCGCCAGCCTCCATATACCAAAGGTGGTGGGTTCGAACCTGGCCCCAGCCAAACTGCAACAAAAAAATAACTGAGTGTGTGGTGGATGCCTGTAGTCCCAGATACTCAGGAGACTGAGGCAAGAGAATCAACTAAATCCAAGAGTCACTGAGCTGTGACACCAGAGTACTCTACAAAGGACAACAAAGTGAGACTCTCCAAAAAAAACTAATTTCAAGATGGAATCTGTACTAGAACACTATAGCTTTTGAAAAGTGTAAATATACATAATTTTTGTAATTCTTAATTACCTTAATTTGAATGTAACATTTTCCTCAGTGCCCCATTACTGCTAAACTTTTTCAGAAGCCAAAATGTATCATAATTAACAGTCTCATTCATGCATTTCCTGTGTTTTCATTGTGAGAATAAAAAGTTCCTAATTAGATGAACACAGTCTTTGAAAGTGGTGAATTAGGAATGGCTATTCCATTTGAGATAGCATTATTATTCCTAATAATATTAGCTATAATCACCATATTATTCAATACCAGCTTGTGACTCTTTTTTGACACCAAATAGTCTAACTCTTCCAATTTTGTTTCTATAGGAAAACATTTATATTTTACTGCCAACCATATTAGACCACGCATTTGTAACAGTGCTCTGCTAGGACTGATGCCTGCATGTCATTATCATCTTATGTCCTTGTCCCTAATAAATATTTCCCTATGGGAGCCACATGGTGCTCAAAGCTGCCTGCAGTCTTTCCAGGAGGCAAATAATTAGCCACAGAAATCATGCAGCTCCAGAGGGAATTCAAATGAGCTACATTTCTCACGAATCTCTCCTTTATGGGAATGAATTTTATGTAAGTTAAGTCAAACTGCTTCCATTTGTAGTTAGCCCTGACATTTCTTTTACCTTCACTAGAAAAGCTCTAGACACAGAGGATGGTCTTACCCTGGGATTAGATGGTTCTTTGCAGAGTTAGTGACTTTTTGTCTTAAAAACTACATGAAATTAAAGGACTTAATGTTGAACTTTTAAGTTAGAGAGTACATCAGACTAACCCATGGATATATTGTGGATATAATCATTTTTACAAAGCAGTTAAATTAAATATGTAAATATCAGTTATAGATGTAAGTAAATTCTCAAATATAAGTTGATATGTTCCCATCTTACCTGTGGCATAAATGATATTTTAAATTTATATTCTTTGTCCCACTTCCTAAGGTGACATATATATAAACATACACATATAAATACATTTGTGTATACTTATACAAATATTTATATATAATATATGTATTTATATATTATATGTACATATATATCTTAACAATTTTACTGGACAAGGTGAGCTTCTCTCTTGCAGAGCTCTGCCTTTGGTAGTATAAATTGTAGACATTTATACCTTCTCTTTGAAGATGAATGATTAGGTATTCATTATTATTATAAGACTTGCAGTACTTGGTCAAAGCTTCAACAACCCATTATTCTCATATATTTTTTTCTTGCTTCCCTTTAAATGTTTCTTCTTTTTTCTGAATCTCAATTTAATCTTTCCTATCCTCTGCTATCTGTCCACCCTATATTCTCTACCACCTTCACCCTGGCTGTTCTTAGTAAGCACTGGCATTCCCTTCTGCTGTTTAGGGTCCTATATCCCATACATGACTCTTTTTCTTACATCACTAGTTTCATTGGTCAGGATAAACTGGGTTTATGATGTATTTTGATGCCCTGTGTCTTTCCGAAGCACGCTCTCTCTCTCTCTCTCTCTCCATGTTATAGAAGAAATTACTTATCTATTCCACATGAAAATCTATTCTGGGGATAGGAAACAGCTAACTTCTCTATAGTTCCACAAAGAAGACAGTCCTCATCAAGAAATTAAGAAAACCCTTTATTTATATGGGCTCTGTTTCTTTAAATCAAAGTATCCATATATCAAAGGCTGAGGGCTAGAAAAGGTCAGAAGAAACCCTCTCTCAGCATTTTTATCATTAACTCCTTGTTGCCCACTGAATGAGTCATGTAACGATAATGCAAACCATAACAATAATGCAAGCCGTAACAATGCGAATCATTATAAGAGGACAGGAATAAAATAGGCCAAACTTTATGAAAATGAAGTAGCAGGCCTAAAAATTCAGCATTTGCCAGTATACTTTCAGTAGCTTTCTTTTGCTTTAATTTCAAAGAGTTTTGATTTCTTAGGTGAACCTGCAAGGAAGATAGGAGTGGTGTGTCAATACCAAGTTTAACTAATCAAAAAAAAAAAAAAATCAGCAAATGAGTTACAATTAACACAAAATGAATGAACTCTCAGTAAAAGAATATTCTTTAATGGAAACGTGTTATTTTCTCTGTCTCTCCCCTCATAAAGAGTAACAGTCCTTAATGCTTTTGATAATACTTCCAGAGTACTTACTTCCAGGCATAGGCAAGGCAGGTTAGTTTGTCTTCATGTCCTTTGAAGTTAACCATGTCTAACTTCTGAGCAGAAGCATAAAGAGCCAATGGGTTACCATGTAGTATTTATATCTCTTAGTGCAATTGGGTAGATTGTCCATAAGCCTCAGCCATGGAGTGATGACAGTGACTTGGCACAGATATCCCAATAGATGTTCAATGGTTGAACGTCCATTAATAATGGAAACACCAGAGATAGCTATTATTAATAATAGAGTATAGAACCCTTATACATGTATGTTATTAATCTTTTTCTATATAAACATACATACATACCCACCACATCTATATCATATATCTGACCCAAAGTAAAATAATAATATGGACTGCTCTTTAATAAGACCATGTTACAAATAAAAGTCAATATTCTTTTGTCATATAAAGTAAAATGCAGTGGGAATCAAATAAATGGGAGCAGGGAGGAGAGGGTTGGGTCAATACTCCCCCAACACAAAATGCACATATCCTGGGTGATGGCACACTAATAACTTAGATTCATGATGTACAAAATATATTATGTAACCAAAACTTGCATACTCTTATAATATTCTGAAATTTAAAAATGTGAAGTCTTGTATGATATGAGTGTATCCTTTTACATTTTAACAATTATTCTTGGTTTATAGTTTTAATCTAATTGTTGTTTACAAATACTTGTTATGATAAACAATATCTAATAAACATTCTGGATTCAGAACATTTGCACAAAACTTTTTTTTTTTACTAAGAATAAGTTTGTAAATGTAGAATTTCTTAGACATTCATTGCAAAATTGTACATTCTTATGATAAAATAAG
>NW_003852435.1:5770830-5781227 GCF_000181295.1 Otolemur garnettii
TATCTTCCTGTTAATTTCATGGCATTCTAAGCTTCCTACATTCTTATTAAACAAAAATTATTTTTTCTTAACTATTTGCCAACTTTTCTAATGAAATAATTTTAAATAATTAAATTTCTAGTATTTATTTAATAACTGGTTTATTTTCACATAATTCTCATTTGATTATGTACTTTTTCTACTAAATGTGATGCAACTATAGATGTATTTTCTGTTTTGATAAGTATAATAATGTATATCACAATTTTCCTGTAGTAAGCCAGAAAGAGAAAAACTTTCATGCTTTGAGAAAGAAAATATTGAACTTCTCTGGATACAAACATATTGAGTCATATAAAATTGTATGCTGATATGACAGTTAACTCCTTCCCTTAGGCTATAAAATTAGGATACAGTGTAAATTGTGTTATCACTAAGATTTCTTATAACTGTCTTTAAGAGATTTTCTGAAGACAAAAGTAGTTTACATTTTTATAATACTTCTTAAGATATGCCATATTTTATTTGGTCAAAATTAGTATTAAATTTATCTAATAAAACTGAATTTATTTGAACCCTTCATGATAAATGTGATTTGTTTAATTTTCTGTAATTCAATTTTAGTAATGCTAACTATTTTTTCTCTAGAGCATATAACAGCAACTATAAATCTCCAACTGTGTCATTTAATAAACTGCAATGAAGTTCATTTTCACTATACCAGTAGGCTTAAGATCAAATAAGTCATCAGAATAACCAATTTATGACAATGATTTTTAGAACTTTAAGTGGTAATTATCTGATTCCTTTTTATTTTTAGATGTAATTTAGAAAAGGAAGTGTAAATGTGAAAAAAAATGCTGAAGTAAATTTGAGTAACTGCAAATGTGTTTGGAAAACTATTCTGAAAATATAGATGAAACAAAACATAAGTAATTAAAAACTTGGTTTGAACTGTGGAAAGAAAAAAATGGAGAAAAGAGAGGCGGACCTCAGATATGTTATCTTGATCAAGCTATCACAATTCCAAAACCAAAATTAAGGTTGAAACAACTATTTACTTGATATAATCAGATTTCATGAGTGAGAGATGGAGACACGAATACATATATATGTGTGTGTATGGTATACGTATACATATACCTAAGTTTGTTAATCCATTCCTGAGTTAATGGGCATTTAGGTTCTTCCTACATCTTCACAGTTGTAAATTGAGCTGCAATAAACAATCTAATTTAAATATATTTATGATAAAATATTTTGCTTTTCTTCTGGGTAGATGCCTAGTAGTGGGATTGCAGGGTCCAATGGGAGGTTTTATTTGAGTTCTTTGAGGATTCTCCATAATACTTTTCAAAGAAGCTGTATTAGTTTGTAGTCCCGTCATTCATGTAAAAGTGTCCGTCTCCAAACTCGTGCCAGCATCTGCAACTCTGGAACTTTGTGATGCGGGATATTCTCACTGGGCTTCAGTATCTCAGGGTGAATTTAATTTGCATTTAATTGATGATTGGAGATAATGAGCATTTTTTTCATATGTTCTTAGTCATCTGTCTTCCTCAGAGAAGGTTCTTTCCATGTCTCTTGCCCAGTGATAGATGGGATTCTTTCCTCTTTCTGTTGATCAGTTTGAGTTTTTGTAGATCTTAGTTACCAAGCCTTTGTCGGACTTGTGACTTGCAAATTTTTTTTCCCATTCTGAAGGTTGTTAATTTGCTTTAGTTGTTGTGTCCTTAGTTTTACAGAATCTTTTCAGTTTAATTAAGTCCCACTTATTGTTTATGTTTATTTATTTATTTTGAGACAGACTCTCACTTTGTAACCCTCAGTACAGTGTTGTGGCATCACAGCTCACAGCAACCTCAAACTCTTAGGCTTAAGTGATTCCCTTGCCTCAGCCTCCCAAGTAGCTTGAGACTATAGGTGCCCACCACAATGCATGGCTATTTTTTGGTTGTAGTTGCCGTTGTTTGGCAGGCCTGGGCCGAACTCGAACCCACCAGCTTCGGTGTATGTGGCTGGCCCCTTAGCTGCTGAGCTACAGGAACTGAGCCCCATTTGTTTATTTTTGTTGTTCTTCCCATTGGCACTGGAGCTTCATGAAATCTTTCTTCAGGCCAACATCCTCAAGAGTCTTTCCCACACTTTCTTCTAGGATTTCTATTGTTTCATATCTGAGATTTAAATCTTTTATTCCTCTTCAGTCAACTTTACAAGTGTGAAATGTGTAGATCTAATTTCAGTCTTTTACATGTGGTTATTCAGTTCTCCTAGCATTATTTATTAAATAAGGATTCTTTTCCGCAGTATAAGTTTTTGTTTGGTTTATCAAAAATCAAATGACTTAAAGAGACTGATTTCATCTCCTAGTTTTTTATTCAGTTCCATATGTGTATATCTCTATTTTGTGCTAGTACCATGTGGTTTTGATCACTATGGACTTGTAATATAACATAAAGTCTTGTAGAGTGATGCCACCAGCTTTGTTTTTATTACTAAGAATTGCCTTGACTACACAAATTTTTTTCAGGTTCCATACAAAATGAAGAACTAATTTTTCCAGTTCTTCAAAATATGATAGTGGCATTTTAATGAAGAATGCTTTGAATCTGTAGATTACTTTGTTTAGAGCAGACATTTTTAAAAAAATTTTATTCAGTTTATTTCAATTCTTATTTAATATTTAAAAAAAAAGCCTGAATTATTATAAAAAAGGTAAGAGGGTTTTAGAAATAGGAAAACCCTCTGCTGCTGTTTGCAAACCCGCTGCTGTTTGCTTCCATGCTTGTGTCTTGCTGTTTTCTTTTTTTCTTTCTTTCTTCTTTTTTATCGAATGGTAAGTGTGTACATTAATGCACTTCTGGGGTACAGTGTGGTGTTTTCACACACCATCAATCCACGAATGGATCAACAAGCTGTGGTATATGTACACCATGGAATACTATGCAGCCATAAAGAAAGATGAAGACTTTACATCCTTCATGTTCACATGGATAGAGCTGGAAAATGTTCTTTTTAGCAAAGTATCACAGGAATGGAAGAAAAAGTATCCAATGTACACACCCCTATTATGAAATTAATTTAAACCTTTTATATGAAAGCTATAACCTAATAACAGCCTAAGGATATGGGGGGGGAGAATGGGTGGAGGGATGGGGATTCGAGAGTAGACATTTTAACAATGTTGATTCTTCTCAGCCAAGAGCATAATAAGTTCTCTTGTTTGTTTATGTCTTTTGCTATTTCTTTCTTTAGGGTTTCATAATTCTCATCATTAATGTCATTCACCTCTTTTTTATGTATATTGTGAGGCATTTCATTTTCTTAGAAGCTACTGTGAATGGAATTGTATTTTGGATTAGCTTCTCAAGTTGGCTTTTATTGGCATATACAAAGCCTACTGATTAGTGGAGATTGATTTTATACCTTTATATTACTCTATTTCTTAATCACTTCCAGGAGTCTTGGGGGTGAGTCTCTCAAAGTTTTCTAAGAATCATATTGTCAGAAAAGAGTGAGAGTTTGACCTCCTCTACCCCCATTTGCATGCTCTTTATATCCTTCTCTTGCATGATTGCATTGGTAAGAACTTCCAGCACTATGTTGGATAATGGTGGTGATAGAAGATATCTTTGTCTGTTTCCCGTTCTAAGTGAAAAAGACTTTGGCTTTACTTTATCCGGTATTATATTTAGCTGAGGGTTTGTTGTAAATAGAGTCAATCAGTTTAAGAAATGTTCTATCTATACCTATTTTCTTAAGTGTTTGTATCTATTCAGAGGATCATATGGTCTTTGTTTCTCATTCTGTGTTATGTGGTGAATTACATTCATAAATTTTCATGTGTTAAACTAGATTTGCATTCCTTGGATGACGCCTACCTTATCATGATGTATAATTTTTTTAATGTGTAGCTGTAATCTATTGGCTAAGATTTTATTGAGTATCTTTGCATCGATATTCATTAGTGAAATTGATTTATCATTCTCCTTTTCAGTTGGATCCTTTTTTTCTATTGGTATTAGGATGATTTTTCCTTCATAGAACATATTAGGGAAGGTGCCTTCCTTCTCAGTATTTTGGAAGAGGATTTTATAGTATAAGTAAAAGCTCATCTTTGAAGGTTTGATAAAATTCTGATGTTAAGCCATCTAGTTCAGGGCTTTCTGAGTTTCTTGTAGTAGTCAGAGATAATCTCTTCTGTCTCAGTGATATATATTGTTATTTCCCCTTTTTTCTTTCTGGTTGAGATTTGTAGAGATTTTACTTTTTTGTTTCTAGTTAATCTGGCCAAAAGTTTATGGACTTTACCTATCTTTTCAAAGAATCTCCTTTTTGTTTCAGTCATTTTCCAAATGATTATTTTCCTTTCAATGTCATGTATTCTTGATTTAATTTTTAAATTATTTTCTTCTGCTAGGTTTTTCATTGGATTGCTTTTCCTTTTCCATTTCCTTAAGATGACTCATTAGGTTGTTGATGTGGTCTCTTTGTTTTTCAAACGTAGGCAGCTAATGTAATAACTTTCCCTCTTGGGACTGCTTTTGCAGTATCTTACATGTTTTGGTACTTATAGTTCCACTGTTATTATGTTGAGGAACTTAATAATTTCCCCCTTAACTCTTCCTTAACCCAACTGTAATTCAGCATAAAGTTGTTTAATTTTCTTGCCTTTGTGTTAGGATACTAATTTATGTTGGAGTTGGGGATAATAATTTATTAACTTGTCTGAGAAGATCCAAGGTATAATTTCTATTTTTTAAATATTTCTCAGGTTTGATTTGTGACTTCAGATATGATCTATTTTAGAGTATGTTCCATGGGTTGAGAAGAAGAATAAATATTGCTTAGCTTTGCAATGATGTGTTCCATACATGTCCATTAAGCCCATTTGTTCTAGGCTTTTAAGTCACTTGGATCTTTGTTTAGTTTCTGTTTAGATGATTGTCCAGTTCTGCCATAGGGGTGTTAAAGTTCCCAGTATTACAGTGTTATAGGCTAACATATTGCTCAGGCTAATCAGGTCTATTTTATAAATCTGAGAGCATTTAAGTTGAATTCATAATATTTAGAATTGAAATGTCCTTTGGCTGTATTTTTACCTTGATATGAAGTGACCTTCTTTGTCTTTCCTAACTTAGCTGCTTTAAATCCATTTGTATCTAAAAATAAAATTGTGATCCTTCTTTTCTTCTGGTTCTATTTGCCTGAAATATTGTTTTCCAGCACTTTACTCTGAGTCTTGTTTTGTCTTTCAAGGTTAGGTGTGGTTCTTGGAGATAGCATATGGATGGCTTATGATTTTTTTTATTCAATCAGCCAGCCTGTGCCTCTTGAGTGGGGAATTCAAGCCATTAATATTTATTGAGAGAAATGACAAGTGTGGTGGAATTCTATTGATATTATTTTGTAAAGTCCGTTGCTGAGTTTTACCCTTTGTGTCATTGTAGAAGTTAGGTTTTGTCCTTTGGTTTGTGGGTTTTTACTTTGCTGGTGGTCTATTTTGATGTTCAGTGCAGAGAATAGGTCTAAGTATTTATGGTAGAGCTGGTCTTGTTGTAGGGAATTTCCTCAATGTTTGCATTTCACTAAAAGATTTGATTTCTCCATTGATTTTGAAGCTTAGTCTAGCAGGATACAGAATTCTGGGCTGAAAATGTTTTTCTTTAAGAAAAGAAAATGACTCTTAAAAGTAGGTGACTATTGTCTTTCAGCTTGGAATGTTTCAACAGAGACGTCTACTGTAACTCTCATAGATCTGTCCCTATAAGTCAGTTGGTGTTTATTCCTGCATGCCTGCAGAATTTTCTCTTTTGTCTTGACTTTGAACAGGTCTTTATAGTGTATCTTGGAGATGCTCTATTTGTGTTGAGATGGCCCAGAGTTCAGTAGCCCTCTAAAAGGAGTGTTTTAGAATTTTTAGTGATTCTTGGAAAGTTTCCATTTATAATATCCTTCAGTAGAATTTCTATTCCTTTTGGAGATTCCTCTTCCCCTTCTTTAACTATAATCTATATGTTTGAACACTCATGAAATCCCATAATTCTGTCAATGAATGCTCTGCTCTCTCTCTCTTCTTCTCTGCCTCTTTAACTGCCTGGGTTAGCTCAAGAGTTTTGTCCTCTAGCTCTGAATTTCTAAGTTCTCCATTCTTTAATTTGTTATTGGTACTGACTACTGCATCTTTAAGTTCCCTGATTGATTCCTTTAAGTCTTTAAGCTCTGCCATATCCATCCTTATAGTCAAATCTTTTATCCATTTTTTTGGTTTGGCTTTTCCACTTTTTTGTCAATTCATTTTTCTGTTTGCCATCCATATTTTAAATTACCTTTCTGTTATTTCCATTAATTCTTTTTTCGTTTGTTTGTTTTTTGCAGTTTTTGGCTGGAGCCAGGTTTGAACCTGCCACCTCCAGTATATGGGGCCAGCATCCTACTCCTTTGAGCCATAGGTGCCACCCTCCATTAATTCTTTGTAAGCAGAATCCTCTGTGGTAGCTACCTCATGATCCCCTGGTGGTGTTGCTGTATCCTGGTTGTTTATCTTTCCAGAATATTTCTGTCGATTCCCCTTCATTTATGTTTTTTTCTTGTTCACTTCCCTCTTTTTTTTTTTTTTCAGTACCTCCTTTGCTTTAAATTAGGTATTGAAATGTTTTTTTACAGGCAAAGAGTGAGAAGGGACAAAAAATTGAATAAGATAAAGAGGGGAAAAATTTAAAAAGGGAAGTGGATAGAAGGAAAGATTGAATAAAAGAAGAGAAAAAAATAGCAAGAAAAAAGGAGAGTGACAGGAGATATGGTGGTATTTGATGGGTGCTTTCACCACACCCACAGCTGTAGGATTTTGGGGAACAGGTCTGGGTGGGGCTCTCAAAATCAGAAGCTTCTTACCACTCTGGGCAAAATCAAAACCCCACCTCTGTCAAGTATTGAAAGAAATCAGAGAATATGTCACAGTGGAGACCTACCATGTCTTCTTTCCAAAGCCAAAGCTTGAAAGACATCCAAAACTGTGAGTACATGGCCTCCTTGAGATAGACTAATGCTGTGACCTCATATCCCAACCAATGCTGTGATTTCCCAGCCCTCAGAGAAGATATTTAAAAAATAATAAAAATAAAATAAGTTAAAAACACAATTATATAATATAAAGAAGGAAAAAAAGGAGATCTTAGCAGTTGTATGAGGAATTTGTGAGGGATAGATGAGAAAAGTAGAAAAAATCTCTAGCAAAGGAAGACAAAGGAGAGAAATAAAAAAGAAAAAAAGTGGTTGAAAGTGTAAGAAAATGGAGGATCCCTTGCTATTGTAAAAAGCAAAAATTAAAAAGTAAAAATACAACCAACCCAGAAAAGAGCAAAACATACAATAACAATAAGAGAGCAGAAAAGAAAAGAAAAAGATATAAGTAAAAAAAAAAATTTATATATGTCTTCTTATTGAGTCCAGGCATGGTGGCTCATGCCTGTAATTCTAGCACTGTGGAAGGCCGAGGCTGGTGGATTGCTTGAGCTCACAAGTTTGTGACCATCTTATCTCTACTAAACATACAAAACTGAGACAAAAGTATCATTTGAACCCAAGAGAGTTGGAGATTGCTGCGAGCTATGATGCCAGGGTACTCTACCTAGGGTGATAGTTTGAGACTCTTCCCCCTCCCCCCCAAAAAAAAGAAAGAGAGAAAAAAAGAAAAAAAGAAAGAAAGAAAGAAAGAGAGAAAGAAAGAAAGAAAAAGATATAAAAAAATGAAGGGAAAAATGTAAAACAATATATATGGTATGTGTGTGCATACATATATATGTATAGATATATGTGTATACATACATATGCTTGTGCTGTGCTGTTAGGAGACAGAGAAAACACTGGATTTACTGTATATGGTGGGGATGGAAACCACTCTTTAGTTGCAAAGGAGACCAGGTCTTGTCTTACTGAATTCTTTGACTTCAATCTGGGACTGTTTACTTTGTCAGCATTCAGCCCCCACAGGACTGGGGTTCCAAGGCTCTTGCCAGACTTCCCTAGAGGCCTATCAAATAGCTTCCCCTGACAACAAAGCAACCCCAAAGGATTACTGGTCAAGTTCAGCAAGTGTGCTAGAGCCAGTCATGTACTAGCACTCAGTGGACTGTTTCTCCCACGAGCACAGCCTTCCCACAATGGCATCATCCCTCCAGCAGCGATCACCCCTGGCCACTGGACACTGTGCTTACACACTGTTCCAGCCAACTGCTTAGTATAGAATCAAAAAGCCTCAGGACAGTCCTTTCTAGGCTCCTGTGCTCTTTAGGAAAGTGGCCAACTGGCTGGCCTCTGCCCATACTAAGCACCTGCCTTCTGTGTCAGTTTTCTTCAGATGCAGACCTCTTCCTTAGCTCCTAAAGTCTTCCACCATTTCATTCCATCCCCATAGTGGTGTTTCTGGGTAGATTCCCCCAGCCAGAGGTGGATGCTGTCCATTTTCTCCTGTCTCACTGCAAGAGGTTGGTAAGGAGTTGTCTCTAGACCACCATCTTGCTCTGTTCCCAATCTGTGTATTAAAATATTGACTGCAATTTCTCAATTAAAAATTGTTTTCACTTCTTTTACTGAATTTGAGCTATTTTTGCACAGTATTTACAAAAATTTTAATAGTAAATGAGTTTAACTTGTACAAACAAAAAGTGCTTATATTTGTATGTATATATGTATATGTGTATATGTACATATATATATACATGTATGTAGGTATATATACATATATATATATATAGAGAGAGAGAGAGAGAGAGAGAGACAAAACACAGAGAATATCTTATTTTCCTGATTTAAATTATTAAATTTGAATTTGAGCATATTGTCTGCATATCATTCTTTGTTTTACCCTGGAAAACTGCCTTTCAAACACATACAAGTCTACAACAATTGCAATTAATAACCTACTCATTATTTTGATTTGTCCAGCTAATATTTATATATGTCTTCTGGTCCTATGCACTGTTCCAGTACTCAGGATTTAACAAGGATGAAAAAAATTAGGAGTCCTTGTGGAATTTACATTCTAGGGAAAGAAGGACATAAAGTAAATGAGGATAATCAGTAAAGCACATAGCATGTTGAAAGTGCTTTTGGAAGAAGTAAAACAGGTAACAGAAGCACAGGGATGGTAGAGTGAGGAAATTTAATCTTAAATAGTTAAAAAATCTTTCCATTAAGTTGATCTCTCAGTAAAAAATTTAAAAGACGATGAAGAAGCCAGCAATGTAGATATCTCCAGGGAGACTATTCCAGACAGAGAAACCAACAACAAAAAGTGAAATACATCCTGTAGCAGAATGCAGGAAAGTGTTCAAGGAATAGGAATGAGGCCAATGAGGCCAGAGAATCAGAGAAGCAAAGGACAGAGAGGTCAGGCAAGTGGCAATGTATTCTCTGGGATCCTGTAAGCTGTGGCTATAAATTTTGCTTTTTGAAATGGAAAGTCATGGGAGTTTTTAAAGCAGAGGAAGAGATAATATGTATTCTACTGAGTCCCTCTAGCTGTTAAGTGGAAATACATGTTAAAGAGGGCCAAGAATAGAACCAGAATGATACAAAAGCGATGTCCATAAATCAGCAGTCTTTATATACTCCAGTAAAGTCAAGCTGAGAATCAAATCAAAGACATGATACCCTTCACAATGGCTTAAAAGAAAATGAAATATGTGGGAATGTACTTAATAAAGGACATGAAGTATATTTACACAGATAGCTTCAAAACTCTGAGAAAAGAAATGGAAAAAGACATTAACAAGTGGAAGAACATACCATGCTTGTAGCTGAGAAGAATCAACATTGTTAAAATGTTCATGCTGCCCAAAGCAATCTACAGACTTAATACTGTCCTCATCAAAGTACTGTCATACTTTGAAGAACATGAAAAAATAGTACTTTGTTTCATATGGAAGCAGAAAAAAAAATAGACAATGCAACTCTAAGAAATAACATTTCTGGAGGCATCACATTTTCAGATGTCAGGTTATACTACAAATCTACAGTGATCAAAACAGCATGATAATGGTGCAAAAAGAAAGATATAGATCTATGGAATAGAACAGAGAATGTAAAGATGAACTCAGAGACATATCAACATCTGATCTTCAATAAAATAGGAGGTCTAGTTTGAGTTCTTTGAGGGTTCTCCATACTTCCTTCTAAAAATGTGGTATTAGTGTGCAGTCCCACCAGCAGTGTGAAAGTGCTCCCTTCTCTCCACATCCACACCAGCATCTGCAGTTTTGAGATTTTGTGATGTGAGGTTAGATGATATCTACTAACTCACTGGAGTTAGATGATATCTCAGGGTGGTTTTAATTTCTCTAATAATTAGGGATGAGCATTTTGCATATGTTTATTAGCCATTAGTGTGTCTTTTGTTTTTCTTTTTCTTTTCTTTT
>NW_003852435.1:5781340-5828993 GCF_000181295.1 Otolemur garnettii
TCTTTTTTAGAGTAGGTTCATACAATGGGGAAAAGAATCCCCATTTAATAAATGATGCTAGGAGAACTGGTTAGTCACATGTAGAAGGCTGAACCTAGACTTGCCCTTTCACTGTTTACAAATTTGACTCTCACTGGATAAAAGATTTCAAATTAAGATGTGAAATAATAAAAATCCTGAAAGTGTTGGAAATACTCTTAAAGACATTGGCCTGGGAGATGATTTTATGAAGAAGACCCCATTGGCAATTGTAGCAACAACAAAGATAAATGAATGGGACGTGAACAAGACAAAAAGCTTTTAAAAGCACAGCTAAGGGTACAGCAGCTAAAGCATGCAAACAACCTTCAGAATGGGAGAAGATATTTGCATGATATGCCATGGCCTGATAACTAGAGTCTACAGAGAATTCAAATTCATCAACAAGGAAAAACAAAGCACTCCTTTCATAAGCGAGCAAGAGATATGAACAAACCCTACTCAGAAGAAGGCAGATGAAAGGTCAATAAACACATGAAAAAATGCTCATTGTCCCTAATCATTAGGTAAATGCAAATCAAACCACCCTGAGATATCACCTAACCTCAGTGATAATAGCCCACATCACGATGTTCCAAAGCTGCAAATGCTGGCATGGATATGTAGAGAAGGAGACACTCTTACACAGCTGATGGGATTGCAAACTAATATAGCCTCTATGGAAAAAACATGGAGAATCCTGAAAGAGAGAATCCTGAAAGTAAACCCATTACTAGATGTCAACCCAAAAGTAAAAAAAGTCATTTTAACATAAGGGCATTTGCACTAGATGTTTACTGCAGGTCAATTCACAATTGTCAAGACCTGGAATCAAGCCAAGTGCCCATCAAATCATGAATGAATTAATAAACTGTGGTATATTATACCATGGAGTACTATTCAGTGCAAAGATGGAGATTTTACATCTTTGTATTTACCTGGATGGAGTTGAAGGGCATTCTTACTATTAAAGTATTATAAGAATGGAAAAGCAAGTATCCAATGTAAAGTATATTAACTTGAAATAGTAATATGAAATACATGATACTAGTATGAAACCAGTAGGTAAACAACTACACTCACACAGGAGAAAGAAACACAATTAAATTCAAGTCGTAGAGAAAAGAGGAGACAAAGGAGAGAGGAGAAGAAGAAGAAGGACTGGTAAACTCTCACCTAATTGGCACAATGTAAAGGTGCCCAGCCCACTCCCAGGGTGAAGGGCTCAACTACAACTTGAACATTATAGAACAAATGCAAATGATGTAATCAAATCTTTTGTACCCTCATAGTAATATTTAATAAATAAATAACAGAATAGAAGTTAGGATATCATTTAGGAGTGAAAATTCAGGTAGGAAGGGATTCTTACTCCTACTAGAGTGATAGCAATGAAAGTTGTGAGAAATATTCAGATGATTCATCCATTTTGAAGACAAAGTCAAAAGGGTCTACTGACAGTTCAAATTTGGAATATGTGAGAAAAACTTACCTGTAAGAAAGAACTTTCCTCCTTTACTTAACAGATAAAATTTTGAGGTGAGGTTTGAGGCACAATATCAGATGGTATTCTGTATGTTTTATTTGTAGTTCTTAGGAAAACCAAGTGAAAAACTACTAAAAACAACTGTATAAAACATTGTAACACAGTTGTCTGTACTCTCACATTAACATGAAAAAAAAAAAACTGGGCAAGAGAGATGAATAGAACCTTCTCTGAAAAAGATAGACAAACGGCTAAAAAACATGCAAAAATGCTCATCATCCCTAATTATTAGAGAAATGCAAATTAAAAACACCCTGAGATATCATCTAACCCCAGTGAAAATGGCCCACATCACCATATCTCAAAACTGCAGATGCAGGTGTGGATGTGGATAGAAGGGGACACTTTTCCACTGCTGGTGGGATTGCAAACTAATACAACATTTTCAGAAGGAAGTATGGAGAACCCCCAAAGAACTCAAACTGTACCTCCTATTTTGTCCTGTAATCCCATTACTGGGCATCTCCCTAGAAGAAAAAAAAATCCTTTCACCATAAGGAAATCTGAACTAAACTGTTTATTGTAGCTCAATTTACAATCACCAAAATCTAGAAATAGCCTAAATGCCCACCAACCTAGGCATGGATTAATAAACTGTGGTACTTGTATGCCATGGGATACAATTCAGCCATTAAAAAAGATGGAGACTTTACATCTTTTGTATTAACCTGGATGGAAGTGGAACACATTATACTTAGTAAAGCATCACAAGAATGGAGAAACAAGAATCCTATGTACTTGATTCTAATATGAGGACAATTAATGACCTAGTACACAGTAGAGGTGAGGGAAGGGGAAGGGGAGAATCAAGAGAGGGAGAAGGCTGGGAGGGTCACAGTGTGTGACATGACTTTGGGGGTGGGACACAGTTATAAAAGAGACTATACCTAACAAATGCAATCAATTTAACCTGGTTTAAAAAGCTAAAATAATAACAATAAGTTACCCTATAAAATAGTATATCACAGGACCCCTCCCATTTTGAGAAATTTACCAAGGACCCAGAGAAAGCTGGAGGAAACAAAATTTACTAACTTACTAACCAACTAATGCCACTTGGAAAAAAGTAGAAAAAAAATTTCAGAATCAGTGAATGATAGATATTCTGTTCATTTATCACCCCCAATCCATCCTCACTCTCCAGGTAAATAAGTGTGGATTAAAGATTAGAGCCTGAGCCTGCTGAAGCCATGGTGAAAAGGCCTCTACTTGGTGATCCTGTCCACACCAACAACAGTGAAGGTGAATAGCATCCCTGCCTAGATAGATCATTCATGTGTGAAACCAGCCAGCAACGGGGAGTGGATAGTCCAATGACACCCAGAGCTTCCCCACTGTCTTACCCTAAAAAAAACAGATGACTACAGCCCTGCCCCAGTGACATAGCAGGAGCTGACTGGTCTACGCATGGTAGAAGCTTGAGAAAGAGCAGCAGCAGCGTGGGACTGATTACTGATTCTTTGCTTTGGACTTTTTCACCTTCCTTCTTTAATCTTAGGTATAAGACATGATGAAGGTTGTAAAAAATGTATCTAAAAGGTAACCCAAACTAGACAAACTGCCAAATTGTGTTATTGGTTTACTCTTATTATGAATATACAGGAAAGCCTGAAGGTAGTTGCATATATAACACCCAATATCAGATATGTGTGCCCCCTAGTGGGCCAGATCTTTGCTACAATCCTGCTGAACCCCCAGAGCAAACTAAATTTGCTATGTGGTATACTGATGCCCCTAGAAAGACAATAAGGCAACTTATAACAGAAGGAATATCTAAACAAATAAAAAAATTAATAAAAAAAAAACTGTACACAGGGGTCTGCCTTTCAGTAGGAGACAGTAAGCTAAAATTAAAATAAATAGTTTGAATGATAGTGAACTCATTATGTCCCAGGGACTATTTTCTCTGCTATATGTCTAAGTTGTTTAATTCATACAAAATTCCTATTAGATAGGTGCCTTCATTATCAATATTTTAAAGTGAAGGGACTGAGACCCAACGAAGTATTTGATCCAAGGACCAAGACCTATTAATGGGTAGAGCAAATGTCTGCTCTGTTAACACTGCTCATAGTCTCTCTTGGTAACTAATTCTCGGATAGCTAATATTTAAAGACATAAAACTGGGTGACATCATGAAAGGGGCCAGGAAAGAATGGAAAATCCAAGGACTGAGACATGAGGCACTCTAGAATTAAGAGTGACAGGAGTTGAGGAAAAACTCAGCCACAGAAGGCGGAAGAAAAATATCCTATAAAGAAGACAACAAGTAAAAAATTTCTTACATTAAATAGTCTTGCTTTGGAAGCAAATAAAGTGTATTAAGGAGGGTGTGTTCACTTATTTAAAATTATGCTGAATTTTACAACCTGGAGGATCAGACTTAGTTGAAGCAGAAAAGTGAAACTTAGGGAAATCGAAGGCAGGGAATTTTTTAAAGAGTTATTTTTAAGCAGTAAAACAGAAAACTAGGGAGAAGTAATGGAGGGATCAAAAAAGAATTTGTTTAAGTTGTAAGAACATGCCTCTTCTTTTGCACTCTTCTGAGGTAGGGTGTATAAATAGATGTCAAGAAGTAGGCCAGTGGAGGAAATTATCACTCTATTTTGTCTACTGCATTAGTGAATGAGAAGAAATCAAAGTTTCGAAGATATAGAAGGGAAATGAATGTGAAAGACAGGTGGCATTCAGGGTTAATTTCACTCATAATAGGAGCAATACAAATACTAATCGGAGTTTGCCACCTAAACATAGAACTCAAAACCGAACACTCAAAATTTCACACTGCAATTTTTTGGGGGGTAAGTCTACCTTACATTGCCATCGCCAATTAAAAAAACAAAAAACATTCTGGAAGTAGAGAGGAATTTAACAATGTCTAGAAAAATGATGACTCATTTAGCTTTTAACGCCATGAGACCACTTCTATGAAACATCATCAAAATATGAAATTCATATACCACCAAAAGTACAATTACATTGTTAGAATGGCAAACAAACTGCACGAGGAAGTGTTTCATCACCAAGTAGAAAAAATTCTTACTTTGAGGATGACTTATAAGGATTGTATATAACATGTCAAAGGAATTTTTTCCGGAGAAAACAAATTAGTATGTGGGAACTTTCATGTCCTTTATGATAGCGTATGATATGAAGGAATACATTTTAAGACATTTTAAGAGGTGTGACAAAAAGAGAATACTCAAACACTTTTTATACTGTGAAAAAGTATGGGAATGCTTAGGCATAAGGTTATACAGAGTGGTATAATTTATTATTACAAATATGTGAAAGATTCAAATGACTATGAGTGCAGGACTAGTTGAATAACCCATGGTTACACTACATATTCTATCACCTTAAAAATGAAGGAAGAACATTTATACATTTTTGGGGAATGATCTGCAGGATGGAACGTGGAATATAAAATGAAAAGAGCAGAGTGCAGATCAATAAATATTGCATGCTACTTTCTGCTTAAGAAAAAGGAAGGGGAATGCATATATGTTCACTCATGTATATATACATTTGTTAAAAGCGTGTATGCACAGAAGTCCTTTTGATTTTTTAATGTGATATAAGTATTTGTTCCTTTTGCCCATTTTCTGTCATATGTAATATTTTGATTTTTAGTAGTTTTTTTTTTATCAGTGATATTAATCTTCTTGCTGTGATTTAAAAAATTATTTTCCACAGGCAGAAGGTTTTTTTTTGTTTATAACTTTGCTTATTATTTTTGTTATGCAACATGACTCTTCTTTGTTGAAGTGTACTATAAAGATTTATCGTTTCAAAATTTTGAGTCATACTTATTTAGGAAAAGTTTTTTCCATGATGATTAATTCCTGTACTGATTAACTTAAATTCTCTCCCAATTTCTGTGTTCTTTTCCTCTTCCCAAATTTCATTTGAGAGAACCAGACAAACGTCATTTTAGGCAGCTTCCACCATCTTGAGAAATAAGTTTCGGTTTCCCCACCAGGTATTTCCCCATAATCACATGATTCCTACCACCCAATCAGAACACACCTTGTGATCAGACCACTGGACCACTAGTGCCTAATCCTGGGCTGCCCCATACTCAGATCTTCTTCAAACCCCACCTACAATCCTAACCGCATAAAAACCCCTGCCCCAGAGCTCATGGCTCTGGGCCACGATTCCTTGCAGCGGAGGCCCCTGGAGTCCAAGCTTGAGCTTGCTGCAATAAAGGCCCTTTTGCTTTTGCATCAGACTCAGCTCCTGGTAGTCTTTGGGAACTACGTGATCTGGGCACAACACATTCATTCTCTCTCTTTCTCTCTCTCTTTGCTTCCTCTGAGCATCCAAAGCAAAAATTGTACAGTCCAAAGTAATGCAATTAAAGAAGATCTTATTCAAAATTACTACAGTATTCCAACAGGCAAAAGTGGTTCACCTTTCCTGAAACAAAGGGCTGGAGAGTCGTTAGAGCTGATGTGGGGAAGACAGAGCAGAGGGTTGGGTGGTGAATCATAGGCTATTTACACTTCTAATTGGCTTTGCCCAAAGGAAAAAGTAAGCCTTCCATTTTTTATGACAGGAGGCTGTTTTCCAACTTCCAGGAGGGGTATCCCAGAAGTTAGGCTTCTATTGATACTGGAATTTCACTCTTCAGTAGGTCCTTGGTCTCAGGGATTCAAAGAATGAACCCGAGGACCACAGATCAGTGGTAAGATAGGATTTTTATTAGAAGTTAGAAAGGAATACAGAAGAAGTAAAAAGCACTAGTGCTTCTGGAAGGGGGAAAGAACTGAACTATCTGGAGAGTCTCCATGTGGGCTATTTATCTAGGGGACTTAGGTCTTGAGAATTATACTGGTCAGGTATTGGTAGATGGAAAAACATCTTTTCAAAGTTAATGATGCCATTAACAAATGAATGAATGTAGTTCCTCCTCCACTAGGGAGAGGTTATCAGGTCCCTTACAGGCTTTGTCCCTGAGAAGGGATTAGGGTGCTGCTCCCTACTCAAGGTGAAACCCTTCAAAAACCATCTCAGGCTGCTTCCTTCATGATCTTAACAGAGCCCAGAGGATGTGTCCTGGAAAAAGGCAGTCTTCTAGTGACTAGAAATGGGGATCTGACCTCTGAGCTCACCTGGGCCTAGAGAATGAGGGGCTCCCTGTCTAGCCCTGAGTGGTGAAATCCTGTATCACTACTTTCCTAGGGAAACTGGGAAATAGGTGTACTATTGATATACTCAGGGCTGGACAGGGAGCCCCCCATTCTCTAGGCCCAGGGGATCTCAGAAATCAGAACCCCATTTCCAGGCACAAGAAAACTGCCTTTTTCCAGAACACACCCTCTGGGCTCTGCTAGGATCATGAAGAAAGCAGCCTGAGATGGTTTTTGAGAGGTTCCACCTTGAGTAGGGAGCAGCACCCTAATCCCTTCTTGAAGACAAAACCTATAAGGACATGATAACCTCTCCCTATTGGAGGAGGAACTACATTCATTCATTTGCTAATGCACTCATTAACTTTGAAAAGATGTTTTTTCCACTTACTAAGTTGTAGCCAAGTGTAATTCTCAAGACCTAATACCCCTAGATAAAGAGCCCATGTACAGACTCCCCAGTTAGTTCTTTCCCCTTCCTGAAACTCTGCTGTTTTTTACTTCTTCTATTTTCCTTTCTGTCTAATAAAAGTCCTATCTTACCACTGATCTGTGGTCTGTGGGTTCATTCTTTGAATCCCGGAGACCAAGGACCTACTGAAGAAGAAATTGTGATATCACTATGTTCCTTCATGATTGCAAAGAGATGGCTGCCAATCTTTGAGGGGAAAAAAAAGTCCTGAGTAGTAAACCTAGCAAAAGGCTTTACATTTCAAAGATGCAGAGAGACAAAAAAGTTACAAGTTTTCTAAAGTAAATGCTCTAAGAAAGGGCAATTAGGGGCCCAGATTCAGGGAGAAGCCTCTCTGAAGTTTAGTCTTAGCTGAGGGGAGCATTAAAGCTCTGGGTCACTTCCTGCCCTCCTTCCTACCTACCTTCCTCGTTTCTGCCTTTCAACATTTAGTATGTAATCCTTTTGTAATTTATCATGATGTGCACAGAGCTGACTTTTGACTATGGCATCTGGTGCTCATCTGGGATCTAAAGGCAGATATCTGAGAATCTATATTAATGGAAGCTTTTGTGCAACCTCCATGAAATGAACCGCTGCCAGTGAATGTGAACAGCACTCATGTTAAAATCGAGAGGAGACGAAAGGAATGATCTTCATTCATTTTCTTTGAAGAATACAGAAAAAAGACAAGGATCTGCCCTTATTTTTATTTGAATGTGTATTTTTATTGAAAAAAAGGTATGTTTATTGTATTCAAATAACTTTATAATTCTGAGATTTATTTCAAAGTTTTAAGAATTATTTTACCCATTTCTTTTATTATAGATATCTGAACATCTATAATGAGAAGGATGGGTGAGGTTGTAAGTTTCTTTAGTATTTATGTAAAAATTTCAGCAATCTACTATTATGATTCATTAATATTGCCTTTCCTTTCTGAGGCTATATGATCTAAAAGAATTCTGGATTTATTAGCATAAAATCATCCAGGTAAAATACAGAATATAGATATCCATTATATAAAGCCATCCCAAATTTACAAAATTTAAAATAAAAAATGATTGAGTGAGCTTAGTGTTTTAACTTCTTAATTTATTCTTCACTTCTTAAAAGCATTCATACCATTGCTATTATGCCACTTGTTAACAGATATATAAAAACATCATCACCCCATTTACTATTGTATGTTTTCATCATAAAGGTCTGCACAAAATACATAAATAACTCAAATGTGGAATTTAGTTTTAAGTTTCTGAAAAATAAAATTGCTGAGAAATCATAATATTATGCTTTATATCTGTCCTACTAGTTTTTTATTGCTTTAAGTATCACTCAAAATATTAGGAATGTAGTAGCTTTTCTGTTTCATAGTGAAATGACTTTACCTGAATAAGAGGGGCAATCCCCTGTCTTTCTGCATAGCCATAGCTGATTTGAAGAGAAGGTTCAGAAAAAAATTTCAGAGAACAAAATAAATATGGGTACCTGAATACTGTACAATTTAAAGGCAGCCCATTAAACTGTAATCAATTTATAGATATTAAAATACTGCAATATTATTCAATAGATAAAATTGACATGCTGTCAAACAATATAAAAATAACAAGAGGAAGTAAACTTCACTGTATGTAGCTATAATATTGATTTGTTTTATCTTGTCTCTAAATAAAAATTAGCTAATGTTGACATAATATGAATATCAGATGTGTTAGTAGGTTTTAATACTTTAAGAAATTAAAAGAAAACACTCTAAGTCACCTACAGAATATATTTTTTCATGTTTAGAAATTACATACATTGAAAGATACATAAGCCTAAATAAGAGAGTACCAACTGGGAAAGGATAAATAACTCAAGCATCAGATACAAGAAATGCAACCGATTGAAACACACTGACTATATACAAAGCTACGATATTAATTCAAAATTAAACTGAAACATAAACTATAAAAACGAGGCATAGTAATTTTCTTGCCTTCGCAAATAGCCCTCTTTGATGAGGGAAAGTTTTTTTAATGAAGAATGCTAACTTTTTAAATGAAGAATGCTATGCTATTTATATAGGATAAGTAATAGAGCAATGAAGTCCCTGTTATCAACGGTAATCAAATAATTGAAACAGGGAAAAAACAATGGCATAGAAAATTATTAAATGAAAAATTGAGAAAAAAAAATCCTCAAATGGAGATATCAAAATTCTACTGCAGTTCTAACCACTAAAAATAGATTTGTTCTTCTGGATGTGATACTAAATATGAAGTACATAGAAACCTACAAGGAATTTTGCCAAAACAGTTCAACCTGAATCCAATCAACTCTTTAAAGAGAACTTTAATTTATATGAAGTTAATTGACTCATTGAGGAAGCAAAAAGAAAAAAGTATAAAATGTGAGATATTTTGCAGGGCAACTGGCCTGGTTTCTGCCACAAATTTATGATAGAAGAAAAAAAATTATATGTGTTAATATGTGTACCTTTCTAGAATTCCAATGTGAGCAAAGTAATTACAAAAAGACATTTTAAAGACTATTTATACTATTTAATTCCTACTTATTTATCCTTCTTAATGTGAAATCTTGGTCTCTGATGCCAGAGGCTCTTCTAGAGAGACCTTATTCTGAAAATACTGTGCTTGTCTGTTTAATCCACCTGGAAACTACCTGAAAGACTGACATAAGGCACTTCCCCCTGCTCGACTTGAAGCTCATACGGGACAGAGAAGTAGTGGCCATTCTTCAAATACATTATAAGCCAAATAAATAAGCTGCAGCTAGTTGGAGCTAGATTACAGCTAAAGTGCACAATCAAACATCAAAAACCTTAGAGGAGAAATCCAGAAAGAAAGTTTCTTTGGGAAATTAGGTCATTCAAAAATGCCTGTTTGTACTGGGAAATATAGAAAGCCACAAGGCATGGCCAGGACATGCCCACAGTAGTCCTGAGAAAACTCCAAGCTTTTGAATCTAATTGTTCTCTTTGCCAGTGAAAGCAGGGAATGAGGGTTATGACAGGTTATAAACAGCCTTACGAAGTGTTGAAGGCAGGCCTCACCACAGACAGGATAAGCAAAGACCTGTCTGATAAGCAAAGAAATACAACTTTCTATATGTTTTTGCTTTCTTCCCCTTCTTTTTTCTTCTCTTTCTTTCTATCTTTATTTTTTTTTTCACTCTTGTTGCTTAAGAACATCTGTTAAAAACAAGTAGAAGACAAACTGAAAAAAATACACACTTCAAAGACATGCCAGTAAAAGCAGGCTTTACAAAAAAAAACAAACAAACAAACAAAAAAAAAAAAGTGTGTGAAAGTGGCTAAATAAGTAAACATCTACAACATGCAGAAAAAAATACATAAAAAGTAACAGAATCCAAATACTAAAAGAAAATAAGAAAGTGTTGTCTATTCACAAAAGAAGTTAACAGAAACTTTCCTTGAGAAAGCACAGTCTTGGACTTACTAGACAAAATCTCTAAATCAGTTTCCTTAAATATTTTCAAAGGGCTAACAGAAGCTATGGATAAAGAGAGGAAATCAAAGTGTATGAACAAATAAAGAATATTATCAAGAGACTGAAATTATAAGAAAGAAACAAAGCAGAAATTCTAGAGATGGATATTTTTATAACATAAATGAAAAGCATACCATAGGGTTTCAATACTAAAAGTAAGCAGTTAGAAGAATCCGAGGACTTGGAGACCACACAATAAAAATTCGCAAGTCTGAGGACTAGAAAGAAAAAATGAATGAAGAAAGGAAACAGAGACAACAATAAGAAAATTACAGGGGTCCGTTTTTAAATCAGTAATTCCTCTAAATTTAAGTACATTAAACTCTCCAATCATAGTTCAGATATAGACAGAATTGATATTTTAAAATGGTTTTCAAAAGTCTGGGCACCTAGAACTGAAGTGGCTAAGGCACCAGCCACATACTCCGGAGATGGCGAGTTCTAATCCAGCCTAGGCCAGAAAAACAATGACAACTATAACCAAAAAATAGCTGGCCGTTGTGGTGGGTGCCTATAGTCCCTGCTACTTGGGAGGTTGGGGCAAGAGGATTGCTTAAGCCCAAGAATTTGAGGTTGCGGTGAGCAGTGACGCCATGGCACTCTACCCAGGGTGACAGCTTGAGACTCTGTCTCAAAAAAAAAAAAAGAAAAGAAATAAATAAAATCATCTTCAAAAAATAAATAAATAAATAAATAAATGGTCTTATTTACTTCAGATTTAAAAACATATAATTTGAAGGTGAAAATATGGATATTAGATATTTCATGCAAATAACAAAGGCAACTGATGTCACACAGAATAAACTTTAAGTCAAAAGTTATTTCAAGAAACAAAGAAGAACAGTATGAATGGGCAAAATGAATAATTATCAAGATAATATAACATTTATAAACATACACGCACTAAAGAATAACCCTCTTCCCAAATATGCATAGCAATTATTGACAGAATTCAAGGGAGAAATGGCAGTTTCACAAAAATTATTGGGAATGCAATGCATCATTTTCAAGGATGGATAGAAATCAATAAGGAAGAATGGGAAGAATATGAAAAGTGCTATAAATTAATGACACCCAATAGGTTAATACAGAACACTTTCTGCAACACACCAGAGAACACATTCTTCTCAAGTGTATGTGGTGCATTCATCAGCATTTATATTTATATCATATCAGCATTTATATCAGGCCATAGCAATTATATTAGGCCATATAATTAATCTCAATAAATGTAAAAAAAAATCACATTAAGAATTAAAAACAAAAACATATCATATAGAAACGTATGGGAGACAGCAAACGCAGAGCTTCAGAAAAATTTAGAGAACTAATAATTAATTTTAAAAGAAGAAGAAATAAATTAATAACTCACTTTTATATCACAGGTGTTAGAAAAAGAAGCAGAAAGTCAAGCTAAAGCTGGTAGAATAATGAATGATTAAAGCAGAGATAAAACAGAGATTAAAAAGAAACAGAGAAAATAAGATACAAATCTAGTCCTTTGAAAAGATTAGCTTAATAGAAACCTTTTATCTTTGCATACAAAAAAAATAGAATACACAAAACTAAATTCAGAAATGAAAATGGAAACATTACTACTACCCTTATAGATATAAGAAGGATTATAAGAAAATAGCATGAAATAATTGTATCTCAACAAATTAGGTAAGAAGCAATGAACAAATTACTAGAAACAATCTACCCAGGCTCAATTCTGCAGAAATAGAAAATCTGAACAGATCTGTAACAAGAAATATTTATAGATTAAACCAGCAGTATAAATAATAATAACAATTATAATAACTTTCAATGATGAAAAATAAAAAATAAGATTGCTTTATTTGTGGTTTCTATAAAAACATTTAAAGATGTATTTCCAACCAGCCTCAATCTTTCAAAAATTAAGGATGAGGTAACACTTTATAACCCATTCTATGATGCTAGTATTACTTTTATACTCAAGCCAGACAAAAATATTATAATAAAAGACTACAGGTCAATAGCTTTTATCAACTTGATGTCAAAATCTTTAACAGAACACAGGCAAACAGAAATCAACACATACTTGAAGTATTACATGCCTCAAAATATGGGACTTATCCCAGGAATCCAAGGGTGGTTTTATCTGACAAAATGAATCTACATACAACATTAGTAGAACTAAAGAATATTTTAAGAATAAAAATAAATTTTGATAGAATCCAGCACATCTTCATGATTTAAAATAAACTCAATAATCTGGTAAAAGGAAAGAATTTCTCCATATGAAAAAGGATGTTTGTGAAAAGGTCCCTATTAACAGTATGCATACTAGTTGAAGACAGAGAGTTATCCATCTTCCCATCATTAGGAACAAAACAAAGATAACCTCTTTCACCATCACTATTTAACATTGCATTATAAGTTCTATGTAGAAAAAGTAGACAAGAAAAAGAAATAAAAGGTATCCTAATTAGAACAGAAGAAATTCAGCTATTTCTACTCATGAATGATATAATCCTATACCAAAATTCCAACGAATCACCAAAAATGCTACTAGACCTAGTTATCAAATACCAGGTAAGCAAGCAAAATTCAGTTGTGTTTTTATGTGGTAGCAACTAACAACCTAGAAAGGAAGTTAAGAAAGCAATATTTAAATATTTTGCAGCAGCAACAACAAAAATATACCTAGGAGGAAATTTAACCAAGGAAAGGAAAACTTATTTTCTGTTAACATCACTGAAAAAAAAAATAAAGATGTTTTAATTAATAATAAATAGAACAGCATTTAGTGTTTATAAATAAATTGGAAAAATTAATAGTATTAAAATGGCATTACTATTTAAATTGATCTACAGATTAGATGTAATTTTTATTATAATTCAAATCATATTTTTTCAAAAAATGTAAAATCTGCTTATGAAATTTAAATGGAATTGCAGGTGACCCTAAATAACCAAAACATTAAGAAACAACAAAAATTAGGGTACTTATAATTCCCTCATTTCGAAATTTCAATAAAACTATAATCATGAAAGCACTGTTGTATTAGCATAAAAATGGACATCTACACCAAATGAATAAAATTGAGAGTCCAGAAATGAACTATATGTCTACAGCCAATTGATTTTTGACAAGACTGGCAAAACTATTTAAAGGAGAGAGAACTATATATTCAAAAAATATTGTTGAAACAACTTAATATCCACTTGCAAAAGAATAAAGTTGGACCCTTTTTCATATATATTAAAGTAACTTAAAATGGCCTAAGTATAAAAGCTAAAACCATAAAAATAGTAGAAAAAAATCACTGGAAAGGGGAATAAATCTTTGATTTATCTATTAGATTGGATAAATCTAATGATGTTAGATTAGATATGATACCAAAAACACAAACAACCACAAAAAAGATAAATATGACTTTATCAAAATTAAAAGTATTGATCATCACAGGTATTACGAAGATGTTGAAACACTGCCCTACAGATGGGAGAAAATATTTTCCAATCATATGTTTTTTCATACAAAGGGTTAAATAAGGAATTCTTACAAGTCAGTAGCATGGCTACAGGCAACCTAATTAAAATACTAGGAGGAAAGACCTTATATAAACATGTCTCTGAAAAAGATACGACAACAATAAAGAAGTGCGTGAAAAAAGTGGTCTATATTCATGCCACATGTGGACAAACCTCTAAAACAGCATGCTAATTGAAAGAAGCCAATTGCACAAAAAATTCTCACCTTGTATGATTCCATTGATGTGAACTACACAGAATTGGTAAATGGAAAGATAGAGCAGTTTGGTGATTAGTAGGAAGTGACTTTGGGGAGTAACTGCTCAATGGACATGAGATTTCCCTTTGAGGTGATAAAAGTATATTGAAACTAAATAGAGGTGATGATTGTACAACACTGTGAATGTATTACATGTTGCTGGATTGTTCCCTTTAAAATGGTTAATTTTATGCCACGTGAATAGTAACTCAAAGAAATAACATTATTTGTAGTGACACATTGGGTCAGTGGTCACAGTATACACTTAGGACTACTACATTACCATCCAATAGAGTATATGTAGGTGTACACTCCAGAATGAAAAAAAAAATAGCAGTATTCTATTTCTTTACCCCTGCAATGCCATTTGTTTCTTGACAACATAAGTTGATTAACAAAGCTAAAAAACAAACTAATAAAAACTCTAAGACAGTTAAGATATAAGATTTTCTAATAATGAGCAATATATGCATTTTTTTACAGGAATACATCTTTAAAGAAAGAGATAAATAACAAGTCAAAATAGTAGTTTTAAAGAAGTGTGTGTGTAAGATTTTCATAAGTGTCATTAAACCTATTTTTTTCTTTTACCTCTTAGACTCTTATTGTATGTGGAATTTCCATTTCAGTCATAGCATTGAGTTGGTATTTAGTTGGCCAATATAATAACCCTTCTATTTCCCCTCCAGTTGATCAACAGATACCACCAAGTTTGGTTGGTTGAGTAATGTTTGCCTCATGGCAAAGCCTACTTTGCTAAATATGCACACTCTATCTAATGCCTGGAACCTATAAACTTCTTGTTTTACTTAGTAAAAGAGACATTGCAGACCTGATTAAATTAAGGACATCAACTTGGTCATGTCCACACAAAGATTTATACTGAATGTTCAAAGCAATTTATTCACAAATGCAAAATCTAAAAACAACCTAAATATCAACTAGTGAATAAATAAGCACAATGTAGTATTTTCATATACTGAAAAATTCACAATTTAAATGGAACAAATTATAGAAAAAAATAAAAAATTAGTAAACCTTGAAGACAGTAAATTAACTAAAAGAAGTCAGAAGTAACAGTGCATATACTGTATAATGTTATTTATATGAACTTGTAAGAAAAAATATAAGGAGACAAAAGAGAAGCCAGTTTCCATGTGGCTGGAGGTTATAGCGAGATTGACCACAAATGGAAAGTTGGGGATTCTAAAAATATTTAAAACTTGATTATTATGATGATTGCATGACTCTATAAACTTATAAAAATTATCAAACTTAACATACCTGAATTGTATGGCATGAAATTCTCATTATTTTTAAAAATAAATAAATGGGAATAATAATAAATCACAATATTTGTATAAAAATAAGTCCTAATGATTCTGAAAATAGGGGGAAAGAGGTTTTTTAAACTCAAGAGTATCATAACATATTGAAGGCCATAACATAAAATAAATTATAAAACTAGAAAATAGCTCTTTTGTAACTTTTATAGAATACTCAATTCAGGCAAAAATAACCAATGCATATTAAAATTCATTGAATGAATGTTTGGCAGAAAACTAAAAGTTGCATCGTTTAAATATCCACAAACACTAGTACTGCTCTGCCTTAAAAACAAATGGTGATGTAGCATCTTTTGTAGTACCATGGATGAAACTAGAGACCATTCTTCATAGTGAAATATCATAAAATTGGAGAAACAGACACCACACGTACTCAATACAAAATTGAAAATGGTTGATCAACATTTCTGTGCACACATGGAAGTAAAACTCAACTGAAATCAAGTAGGAGGGAGGGGGAGGATAAGTTAGGTTAATTCACACCTAATGAGTACAAAGAACACCTTCTGGGTGAAAGCAACACTTACAACGTTGACCTGACGTGCACAAAAGCAAATTACATGATCAAAACATGTGTACCCTTCTTTTCCAGGTTGAAACCATGGAGGATGTTGAAGAGAAGAAAAAGAAGGTTTCTGCTGTGCCAGAAATCCTTAAGAAAAAGTGAAAGTATTTCTCAGAGTTGATGATCAAGTGTCTGAGAAAGAAGTATGCCCAAAAGATGCTTCGAAAGGCAAGGAGGAAGCTTACCTATGATAAAGCTAAGCATCATCATAAGGGGTATGGGCAGATGTCCAGAACTGAAATTTGGACGACTGGGATGACAAGAAAATCTGGCAACTTCTATGTACCTGCAGAACCCAGATTTGGCATTTGTCATCAGAATCAGTCGTATCAATGGTGTGAGTCCAAAGGTCTGAAAGGTGTTGCAGCTTCTTCACCTTTGCCAGATCTTCAATGGAACTTCTGTTAAGCTCAATAAGGCTTTGATTAACATGTTGAGGATTGTAGAACCATATACTGCATGGGGGTACCCAGATCTGAAGTCAGTAAATGATCTAATTTACAAGCAGGGTTAAGGCGGAATCAATAAGAAGCAAATTACATTGACTGTTAACAGTTTGATTGCTTGACCTCTTGGTAAATATGGCTTCATCTACATGGCGGATCTGATTCATGAGATCTATATTGTTGGAAAATGCTTCAAAGAAGCAAATAACTTCTTGTAGCCCTTCAAGTTATCATCTTCAGGGGGTGGAATGAAGAAAAAGATAACCCACTTTAGAAGGTGGAGATGCTAGTGACAGGGAAGACCAAATCAATAGGATTATTAGAAAAATTAGCTAAGGTATCTGCCCTGATTATTTTTGTAATCTGATCAGTTATTAAACAGTGATTGCATTCAAATTGAAAAAAAAAGTGTTCCCCTGTAATATTCTGAAATTTAAAAAAAAGAAAAAGAAAAACAATAAAAGAGTAAGAAAGTTGGCTGTAAAAAAAAAAAAAAAAGGATTAATCCCGGTGGATATCATCTAAAATGATAGAAATGAAAAAAAAATAGCCTTAATACCTCTGATGCGGCTTTAATGCCACTGATGTGATATAATGGGATGTTTACAATATTACCTAATAGTATTCTTAACCAAATGTTCAATCTACTACTTAGAAGACAAATAGACAAATCCAGACTACTAGGGTATAATAAAAGTCTCTCAGACATAGACCTCAACATGTTATTGTCATGAAAAAACAATTAAAAAATGAGGAGCATAGCTAAGGACACAACAAGTAAAGCAAAAAGACAACCTTCAGAATGAGACAAGATATTTTCAGGGTATCAATCTGGACAAAGGCTTGATAATTAGAACTCAAATTAATGAATAGAAAAAGAGTAAACAATCTCATTTATGAACAAAACCATCTCTAAGGAAGACAGATAAATGGCTTACAAACATTTGAAAAATGTTCATCTTCCCTGATCATCAGAGAAATGCAAATCAAAACCACCCTGAGACATCACCTACCCCAGTGAGAGTAGTCCACATTGCAAAGTCTCGAAGCTGCAGATGCTGGTGCGGATGTGGAGAGAAGGAAACACTTTTACAGTGCTGGTGGGACTGCAAACTAATACAACCTTTTGGAAGGAAGTATGGAGAATCCCCAAAGAACTCAAGCTAGACCTCCCATTTGATCCTGCAATCCCATTACTGGGCATCTACCCAGAAGAAAAAAAAATCCTTTTACCATAAGAACATTTGCACCAGACTGTTTATTGTAGCTCAATTTACAATCTCCAAAATGTGGAAACAGCCTAAATGCCCATCAGTCTAGGAATGAATTAAAAAGCTATGATATATGTATACCATGGAATACTATTCAGCCATTAAAAAGATGGCGACTTTATGTTTTTTGTATTAACCTGGATGGAAGTGGAACACATTATTCTTAGTAAAGCATCACCAGAATAGAGAAGCAAAAGTCCTATGTACTCAATTCTGATATGAGAATAATTAATGACCTAGTCTTTATTTTTTCAAATAGGCAGTTTTCTCAGTTCTCATTTAGAGATTGTTTTTTTCTGAACAAATTCTCATATTTTCTGGACTACTTAGGTTTGCATGAGACTCATTATGATGGGTGATAAGGAGGACCAACCCAACTGTAAATAGTAGAATCCAGTATATAAAACACCATGGACTGTGAGGATTGATAAAACATTATTAGTCATTAGATATTTCTGCCTTTTTTTCCATATATGACTTACTTTTTTTGTTACATTTTCTTTTTTTTCATTTTGAATTAAAATTAATATGAGGGTAGATATTTTTCAGTTACATTGTTTTCAATTGTAAGCTATAGTTCAAGTTGTAGTTGAACCCTTCACCCATGGGGCATGCTGAACACCATCAAATTGTGTACATTAGGTGAGATCCCACAAATTGCTCTCACTCCTCTCCCCTCTTCTACCTTTTTACTCCCCCTTTGCTATGCTAAATTTGTGTTTCATCATTGATGTGGATGTGCTGTTGTCTATATATTGATTTCATATTAATACTGCATATATTGGATTTTTTTTTATAATTCTTGAGATACTTTGCTAAGAAGAATGCGTTTTAACTCCATCTAGGTAAACACAAAAGATTTAAAGTCTTCATCTTTTCTTATGACTGAATAGTATTCCATGGTATACAAATACCACAGTTTACTAATCCATTCATGGATTGATGGACATTTGGGTTACTTCCACGATTTGGCAATTGTAAATTGAGCTGCAATAAACACTCTGGTGCAAATGTCTTTGAAGTAAAATGATTTTTGTTCTTCTGGGTAGATACCTACTAGTGGAACTGTGGGATCAAATGGAAGGTCAATTTTTAGTTCTTTAAGAATTCTTCATACTTCTTTCTATAAAAATTGTATTAGTGTGCAATCACACCAGAAATGTAGAAGTGTTTCCTTCTGTCCTCATCCACTCCAGCATTATCAGTTTGGGGACTGTATGATATGGGCTAATCTTACTGAAGTCAGGTGGTTGTGATTTGCATTTCTCTAATGATTAAAGATGATGAGCATTTTTTCATATGTTTGTTGGCCATTCATCTGTCATCTTCAGAGAAGTTTCTTGCCCAATTATAAATGGGGTTTTTGGCTTTTTTTTTGTTGTTGTTGATTACTTTGAGTTTTCAGCATATCTAGTTATTAGCCCTTAAGTATATACCTCAGAGTGAAATCACTGGATTGGATACTGTATGTATGTTGAACTTTAGGGTACAGTGTCATACAGATGTGGTTGTACTAATTTACACTCACATCAGTAATGTGTATGAGAACCAGTGGATCCACAAACTTTCTAATGCTTGGTATTGTCAGACTTTTTAATTTTTGTTGATCAATTACAAACAAAATAGCACCTTATTCTGGCCTTTGGTTTCACAGGTAGAAATTTCTTTGTATGTGATTGGCCACATACATCTTCTTTATTTCTCTGCCAAGCATCTGTTCATGTTTTTGCCCATTTTTCTACAATTGTTTGGTTGTGGAACCTAAAGGCCAACATCAGGTAATCATCAGGAAGTAAGATCCTAGACAGTGGATTATATTGAACAGTAGATGAAGCAGCTGGCTTCTACTCCTACCTCAGTTACACCCTATCAGAGGGCTCTAGTAAGGTCACTCTTCTTCTTCCTCTCAATGTCTTGGGTTTTCATCAGTAAAATGAATACTGGGACTGAAAGATCTTAAGGTCTTCTGGGTTATCAGGACCTACAGTAATCACTGCCTTGACAATCTAGGAATCAGAAGGAGACTTAGAAAGTGCCAGGTTTCACCATCATAACAAAAAGCAAGAGTCAGAAGGCCTGGTTTGCATTGCCACAATTAAGATTTGGTACTGCATTGCAGATTGTAATTCATTTGTATCTTCTATAGATCTTTATGGAAAGATGATAGAGACAAAAGCTAAGTAAGACAGAGTCTCAGCCATCAGAAATCCCATAGACTCCCAGGAGAAAGGGAAATGAACTAACAAACTGTAATATAAAACAGAATAAAATGTGTTAGTTACTAGCTGTATGATCTTGGTCAAATCACTTTTTGAAAAAAGCATGAGGCTTAGCTCCCAAAGCACATGGTTACGGCACCAGCCACATGCACTGAGGTTGGTGGGTTCGAACCCAGCCTGGGCCAGCTAAACAAAAATGACAACTGCAATAAAAAAAAATAGCTGGGCATTGTGGCAGGCTCCTATAGTCCCAGCTACTTGGGAGGCTGAGGCAAGAGAATTGCTTAAGCCCGAGAGTCTGGGTTGCTGTGAGTAGTGATGCCATGGTACTTTACCAAGGGTAACATAGTGAAACTCTGTCTCAAAAAGAAAAAAGCAAGAATTATTAAAGATTGATACATTTTTCTATGTAATAACTGTGTTCAAGAAAAAATACCTTAAAATTGAAAAGAAATGCAACAAACAAGTGAAGAGTTAGTACTGAGAATATATTAAGCATTACTTTTAATGACAAAAGCACATTTCTACATTTTACCTCAATTTTATTAAAATATTGTGTCAGTAAAAACCTACAGTTTTAGAGCAAAAGGATATATGGCTTTATCAAGCAGTATTAGGCACTGCCAATCTGATGTCCACTAGAGTTTTATATGTTGTGTTACACATTCATTAGTCATTGGAATTCACGTGGAGAAAACAATTACAAATAAAAATGTTAAGACACAAATAATAGAATTAATTGAAATGAAGTGTGCTATTTTGACATTTTTGGCAACAGGGGTAGATGAGTCCCTGACAAAAGAAAAGCACTATATTAGAAAGAAAAAAAAGAACTAAAAAGATCTGAATGGTCTTAATTACTGAAGGAAAGGAAATCATCCAGACCAAATATTTTGAAGAGATTTGCAAGGCTAATCTAGCTAATTGAAAAATTAATCTTTAATTGTAATCAACAAATGATCATTTATTAAAATTTTCTCATAAAATGTATGGTGTAGCTTCTAAAAGAGTCTATAAATTTACAAATACAATAAATATTTATTCATTTATGATTTTTAGCACATGCAAACACACTTCTTCCTATAGGTAGTATTTTACCTTCCTGTGATGATACAGATACAAGTGTTTTATGGTAGTGATAGACATTATCCCTTGATAAGGATTACAGTAGCAAGTGATGAACGCTAACTGGAGTCAAGATGAGAGGACACAGCTACTCATATAATTCACTGAAATAACCTTGCTAGATGTCATGCTTTTATGTGAATAAATAAATGATGTCCTGGATATGTAATTATTCCCTAAGTGTGATTTTGAAGAGAAATTTATAGAGTTAGTGTGCTGGTGGAAGACTAAAAATTATGGCAGTAGTGGACATAGGACTAACTGCATGATATCAAATCAGCATACAAAAATCAGGTGTGGGCTCGGCACCCATCACACAGTGGTGAGGGTGGCAGCCACATATACTGGGGCTGGGGGGTTCGAACCCAGCCCAGACCTGCTAAACAATGACAACCACAACAACAACAACAACAACAAAAAATAGCCGGGCAGTGTGGTGGGTGCCTGTAGACCACCAGCACCTGGGAGGACTGAGGCAAGAGAATTGCCTAAGCCCAAGAGTTTGAGGTTGCTGTGAGACGTGACACCATATCACTCTACAGAGGACAACATAGTGAGGTACTGTCTCAAAAAAAAGGAAAGAAAAAGAAAAAAAATTAAGTGTGCTTCTATATACTAACAATAAACTACGTAAAAAAGGAAATTAAGAAATTGATTCTATTTATAACTACATCAAAAAAACTTATAAAAAATCAATCATCAAGGAAAAAAATCAACACACTGAAAAATCTAAGAATTGATAGAAGAAATTGAGGAAGACACACAAGAAAAGTGGGAAAATTTTTACAAATTGGAAGACTTAAAACTATCAAAATGCTCATATTACCAAAATAAGTTACAGATATAATGCAATATTTAACAAAAATAGAGAAACATTTCTAAAAATTTGTACGGATTCACAAAGAAGCTCAGATAGGAATAGAAACCTTGAGAAAAAAGTAAAAATCTGGAGACATCTGATTTCAACCTACATGACAGAGCTACAGTCATTTAAAAAGTAAGGTATTTATATAAAAACAGACATGCAAACCAATGGAACAGAATACAGAGCCGAGAAATTAACCCATGCACATGCAGTAAATGAATGTTTGACAAGGGCATGAAATGTTACATGATATCCTCCTTAGGATTCTTGAACAGGAAAAGAACATGATCTAAAAAACTAAGACAATTTGAATAAACTATGTATTTTAGTTAATAATAACTTATCAAGATCACTAAAAAACTGTGACAAATGTGCTATAGTAAATGTAAGATATGAATGTTGATTCAACAATTTACACTATTTCTATACTATCTTTGCAGCCTTTTTTCAATGTAAACATATTCTAAATAAAATTTTAGTTAAAAAATAAGTCAAAAATGGGCATCACTGTGGCTCAAAGGAGTAGGGTGCCAGTGGCAGTTCAAACCCAGCCCTGGCCAAAAACTGCAAAAAAAAAAAAAAAGACAAAAATTATTATAATACTTTCATCAATTAAATCAATGTTTATGTCTTGAGTTGTTATTTTTGTTGTACTTAAAAATTATAAGGTTGTCCTAGTGAGAATATAATAGGAATATTGAAATATAATAATTGTAAAATATAAATGACTATATAAAGTTTTTGTTATAGAGGGGAAACACAATTCTCTGTTGCCACATTAGAAAGAAAATAGCACCTTCTCCAGATATAGTTATGAAATTAACCTAGCATTAACTCTGAAAATAAGTGGAGAAAGAGTATTTTAACCAAGTGTTAAAAATACAGGCATTCTTCTGTAGCTTGCAAATCTTTTGCTTCCAGACCTAGAATGAAGAAAATACCATGGAGTTGCAATAACTGATTTGAATCTGAAATAGCAATTATGAAATATTATTGCTGAAATGCATTAATATTAAAATGAAGTAAGGTCTTATTTTTCTTTTATTTATGATTTATTTTTCTGTTGAAGGAAAGCTGAAGCATAAACTATAACAATATTGGCTTTAAAAAAACTATGATAGCTAATATATTTTGTAAATTCTTGAACAAACTCTATAGGTTTATATTTAAGTCACAATGTTTGATGTCATAGTACTTGTGTTCTTTGCAAGTGTGTCAGCAATGTTTACAGCAAGATAAAAAATTGGAGAGAAAAATATTGTTTATGTTTGATTCTGAGTTATCATTACTATTGAAGTGTCTTTAGAATATTGATTTTTTAAAAATATATGGCTTTCTCACCTGCTAAGTGTTGATAATAGCTTCTGCTTTTTCTATCTCATACAGTGTTATCAAGTTAAAAAAGATCTTGTATGTGCATGGATGTGAATTATGAACTGAAAAAACACTGAATTAATTATTTTTTTCTTTTTTGACTGTAAAAAGGGGAACTTGAAATTCAGAAATGTAAATAATTACTATAAGAATAACAAATGGTTCTCACCTTTTGTCATGGAATTTAAAATCCTTTCTAATGTAGCCTGACTCTATCCTGTCCTGGGGTCTCTTCAGTTTGATTTAGTGGAATGGCAGAGCTTTGCTCTCCGGTGCAACCTAGTACTTGGGAATGGAAAATGAGGTGGGGTTACCAGGTGTCCAGTGGCTGGGTAGGACAAAGGGCACAGCAGCTAATTATTATATGTTTAGTAAAGATGGATGAGTATAAAACTGTATTTATTGGAATTGCAACACTTGCTATCATTTTATAACCAAGACAATGATCTATAGATTTATTGCAAATGATATCTGAACTCTGGATATCTAAAAAATAACATAATTTACATTTACAAGACACTAATATTTACTATATATTTGAATTTACAGTATCTACTATATAATATACATCATAAAGATAAGTAGATACAGATAAAAAAGAAAATTATATATTTTTTCTATACATATACATACTGTTTCATGTACATGTCTCTGTGTATAATTATGTACTAGGGATAAATAAGTTGCTCACAGTACTTGTGAGTTTTATCCCTAATTTATTATTGATAGGCCTTTGGAGGGAGATATTTGGCATTTTCGAGGCCTCCTGAGAAAATGAGGAATAATGATTATACTTAGAGTAAAGTTAAGTAGAGGTAAAAATTAATTAGTAATAATATTTTATAAACCTTTACAAATTAAAGCTACTTTGTAGACCTGAAGTCTTATCATAAAACATGTTCATTACGCAGATGTCCCTTTTTAAAAAGTGGCATTAAACATGAATCATTTGAAGCCACATTCAGAATCCAATTATTTAAAAATAATTTAAGACCAATCTGTAGTGAGTTTTCCATGTAGAAATTTTAGATAGTTAACTGAATGATTTGGTATCCTTTATCTATTTTACACAGTGTTAGGCTTAATGTCAATAATCATTGAGGTAGTTTCTCCTAAAGTATAAATGATTCATTTGAAAGAGGTTAAGTGCTTTGGGGAAACTTTATTAACTTTTCCAAGAGCCAAGGGTATCGTTTAACAAATGGCTACTGCTTCTTCCCATCAAGAATGGCCCATTACACCCAAGTCATGTATCATATGTCAGGTAAATATAGTTCTTTGTTGATTGAGCCAGAAAAATAAAGAACCTTTCCAAAAGAGGAGAAAATGAAGCTCTAAAGAACTGAGACCAAAAAATGAGAGTATGCCACCCTGTAGTGCTTAGTAAGTCATTAGCTCACATTCCCTCCACATTAGCAGACTTCACTCCAGCACCGTACCATATTTCACAGCATTTATCAATCCACGAAGAGACTCAAAGCAGTAAGAAACGTGCTCTTTCTTGTCGATCAGAGGAGCCAATTACAACTTCTATTAAATCCCTGTCTAAGTCAGTGAAATGCAAGGCAAGCAAAAAAGTCGCTTCTCCGGGGTATGCCTTTTCAGCAAGATTTGACAACTTACACAGAGTTATCTGAAATGGATGATCATAGTCATTATGTGTCTATCATACAAGTGTTAAATGGATGTGTATTACATACATGCCATAAGAACGGGAAAGACACTTAAAGGACATTGTATTAAAATGAATTGAGAAGCCTTGTAACCTCATAAGCAGATATTCTAGCTGATTCTGTCTTTTAACTTAACCTATGCAAACAAAAGTACAGATAAGAATTGTTGTGTCATTTTTAACCTCTATAGTATAATCATCTATATGGTGACAAACTGATTTTGAACAAAAATTTAATTTTAGTTTTTAAACAGAAATGCTTGAGGAAGTTCAGAAACTCTAGAATTCCACAATTTCTAATAGAAAAAAAGACAGTGTCTTGATGATTTATTTTTTAATGATTACATTGTCATTAAATCATGCAATGGACTGGGTAGGTGAAATGAAATGATTTAATTATTTGCATGTAACATTGAAATGAAAAGAATGATGGTGGGGGCAGCGCCTGTTGCTCAAAGGAGTAGGGCACCAGTCCCATATGCTGGAAGTGGTAGGTTTAAACCCAGCCTCGGCCAAAAATGGCAAAAAAAAAAAAAAAAAAGAAAGAAAGAAAAGTTAAAAAAAAAGAATGATGGTGGATATCTATTTTATTATTGTTGCATATTTGTTTAAATTATACACTTCTCAAAAATTAAATTCACTCCATTTTAAATTATATTTTCTATAGATAACCATGACGAGCATGATTTTAACCTTATGAATTACAAAATCCTGATTCTGACAGATTTTTCAGTAGGTAGTAATTCAATAGTGACAATTGACTTACATATAGAAATAATAGAAAACTTGATCTCTAAGTTGCAGTGTTCAATTTTATCTCTAAAGACCAATGATTCTCTTTTCTATGAAATTTATTGCTTTTTAAAAATGATTTTAGAGAAGGTCTTTTACAGTCAAGTCAAATTTTACTCTCAGGGCTAAAGACCATGACAGGATTTATAGAACAAAAAGTTTATCATAGTGCTCTTGAAAGTAAGTTATAAAATTTGAATGAGCATAAATGTGTAACAAGTTGAATGTGAGTCCAGAAAAATTTTATCAGACCAACTTATCACTATCCCATATCAAAGGCAAATCTTGAAAGTTATAGTCACATGTGTCAATTATAACTACCTTTCTAGAACTAGTTTTGAGAAATTTTAATCATATATAATTCTGATTCTCTACTGAGAATTATCTATCATAATTCTCTCATAAATACAAAGTTCCACAATTAAATTAAAAAAAAATGTGGCACATATTCAAGTTTTCTCTCTGTTCAGGTGTCTTAAAAGAAATAACAACTTAGTAGCAAAGAGCACATTTGGTACTCAGATCTTAGTTTCCAATATCATCCTTTATGATGAAAGAACCAGGGATCCTTGGAGAAATGACTGATTCTATGGTAGGACAAAACATATACAAGAGTCAGGAGCATTTTGTAGTGCCAGAAAGTAAGGATATGCTATAAAGAAAGAAAGAAAATCACTTTAGTGAGGATGTGTCAAAAGACCACAGGAGCCAAATAAAATAGCTCTCAATTGCCAACCCTGAAATTTTTGAGCAACAAAAGAAAATAGTATTGAGTTGTAATTCAAAGCATAAAAAATAGCCCAGTGTGATGGCTCATTCCTGCAATTCTAGCACTTTGGAAGGCTAAGATATCAGGATAGGTTGAAGCCAGGAGTTCTAGACCAGTCTGGGCAACATAGTAAGACCTGATCTCTATAAAAAAAATTTAAAAATTAACCAAGTATGATGGCATGTACCTGTAATCCTAGCTACTTGAGGGGCTAAGCCAACAGGGTCACTCAAGCTCAGGGATTTGAAATGGTGAACTATGAACACACCACTGTATAGCTCAAGCTCAGGGATTTGAAATGGTAAAGTATGCTGTACTCTCTTATAGGTGATAGAATAAGACTCTGACTCAAAAAAAATGTACATGTGTGTGTATTCTCTCTCTCTAGAATATATATATATATACACACATATATATGTATACATATCCATACTGATATCAATTAAAGTTTGAATACATTAATGGCAGTGAAGGGACATATTTTCTATAGAGAACAATGTGGGTTGCACAGAGACTTCCAAAAATACAGTATGTAAAGAAGAAAAAAATAAGGATGACTTTACAGTGAATAAATTTGACAACACTATCTCAGTCAGATAGATAATCAAGGTCAACATCAACTGTCAGAAATCATGTCGATAGAATATACCTGGATAAAGTGTGATGCAAATGGCACTTTACCTCTGTGGTCTTCTATACTAGAAAGCGTAACCCCAGTGTTATGAGGAGAAAAACTTGAAACAAATTCCGACAGTGAGGCATCCTACAAAATAGCTGGCATTCTTCAAAACTGTCAAAGCCACCAAAAACAGGGAGTCTGAGAAATGCCACAGCAGAGAGGAGTCTGAGGAGACATGACAACTGAATGTGATGTGGGATCTTGGATAGAATTCTGCAACAGAAAAAGGTAGGGTATATGAGAACTCTTTGTGCTAACTTTGAAATTTTTCTGTAAATCTAGAAATGTTTTAATAAAAGGAGTCTATTAAAAAGTAGAAAAATAATAACAGAGGAGGTATGACAATTAAGTTAACCAACTCATCCTAGAAAAGAATGGTATGTACCTCCTTGCTGAATATCACTGCAGTCACTTTCAAAATATTTGCCTTGGGAATCTATGCACCAAAGCCAATGCCTAGTCTACTCTTCAAAAAAGTTTTGGAACTCTTTTTCTGGAATGACCTTCAGAGCCATTATATTATATTACACTTGATGTCCTGAAAGTGATTCACAATGTCTTCCTGTCAATATTTCCTTTATCTTCAGGTAAAGGAAAAAAGTCACTGGGGGCCAGATCAGGTCAGTAGGTAGGGTGTTCCAATACAGTTATTTGTTTACTGACTAAAACCTCCCTCACAGAGAGTGCCCTGTGAGGTGGTGCATTGTTGTGATGCAAGAGCCATGAGTTCTTGGGTGAAAAATGCAGGTTGTTTTCATCTAACATTTTCATGTAGCCTTTTCAGTACTACTTTTTTTTTCTTAGAGACAGAGTCTCACTTTGTTGCCCCTGGTAGAGTGCCGCAACCTCCAGCAACCTCTAGCTAGTGGGGCTTAGGTGATTCTCTTGCCTCAGACTCCCAAGTAGCTGGGACTACAGGTGCCCACCATAATGCCCGGCTATTTTTTTTGTTGCAGTTTGGTAGGGGCCAGGATTGAACCTGCCACCCTCAGTATATGGGGCCAGCTCCCTACTCACTAAGCCACAGTAGCCACCTGCTTTTTCAGTACTTCAAATAGTAAACTTGGCTAACTGTACAGTTGGTACAAATTCATAAAGAATAATCTCTCTGATGTTATAGAAGTTTAGCAATATCATTTTGTCTCTTGTATTGATGAAACTTTTTTTGGTTGTGGAGATTGGATAGCTTCCATTGTGCACTTTGACACTTTGCTTCAGAGTCATATTGGTACACAGTGTTTCATCACCAGAGATAACACAGCCCAAATCATTATCTTGTCTTTTCAAAAGATCTTGGCAAATTTTGACTCTCTTTTGCTTTTGTTCATTGGTAAGATCCTTCAGGACCGTATTTGCAGACACCTTTCTCATGCCAAGATTTTCAGTTAATATTTTCATAAGCATTTTTCTATCAATGTTTATGTGGTCTACTATACTTCTCACAGTCAGACAACAATTTTGACACACATTTTGATGAATTCTTGAAATGTTTATATCAGTTTTGCGTGTTACTGGCTGCCCAGACTTCTTTTCATCAGTGACTCCTTCTCTCTCTTCAGAAAAAAAACATATAATCCACTGGTACACTGCCATCTTCTTCAAGGACTAACATGTCCCTGATTTCACGTCCACTCTTGCTAAGCTTAATGAGAAATTTAATGTGTGTGCATTGTTCTAATACAATCTCTGACATTCTTGTGATGGCACATAAAAATGTACAACAACAATAATGAATGCCACTCAGCAACACACCATCACATGTCAACATGAACACAGCTGTGAGATACTGATATACCAAAGTAGTGAAACCTTACTGAGCTGTTTTGACAGTGCTGCCAATGTAAGTGCACGGTGGCAAGTTCACAAACTTAATTGTCAGGCCCCGTATGAAAGTTTTCAGCCTAGGAGTTTTATAAAATAAGTTCATGAGACTAGAGATTTCCACTGTTCTACTTTCAATAATTTCAGTGGTTATCATTTAGAAAATAGTTACAACAAAAAATAATTGAGCTTGGGAATGACTTGGTAGACAATTTACTTTAATAATTTTTATATTAGTCTACATAAACTGGATTATTATAATACCAAGTTATCATTTAAGGTCTAAACACATTAACTGATGCCATACTTCATCGGATCTCATTCAAATACCACTGAAGGCTTACAGAGTAAAGGACAACAATAATCAGGAAACGAAGTTAGTAGATTAGGTGCTTTTATAAAACAATGGAAAGCTTGGTGGTAAGTAGCAGAACTGTCCTCTTAACAGATAAATGTGGAGACTCAGAGAAGAGTGAGAAAACCTCCACCTTTCCAATCATCAGCTAATAAAAAGAACAGTGAAAAGATAGCAGAAATCAGATGAAAAACTGTCTGCATAATAGACTCTCCTTATGAAATTTTTATACTGACCCTTTCTCCTCTCAAATAAAACCAATCACAAATGATTTACTTAGTTTACTCATGCTAAAACTTGATGCCACACTCTATAAAATAGTGATTATAAACTCCAATAGAACTAAAGTTTTCAGTGTGGCTATCAGAGTAGGCACACTGTAGTAGTGGGGTGAGAGGAGCAACAATGTGTTTGTAGCTTGTCCCTCTCTCCCTTATTTAATGCAAATTCCATCCAGTGAGCACCCACAGACGCACACTCAGTATGTAGAGTCAAATCTCGCTTTGAGCTAAGAATCCTATTTAGGAGATATATCTACAAAATGGCAATTTCAGCCAACCCCATAGATTAATTAACTTGGTCCTTCATGGAGAATAATTTTTTTTAAAGAAATTAGAAGGGAAGGTACCAAAAGTAAGGACTAAATAATAAACAACATTGAAATAAATGAAAAGATATTAAAAAATAAAACTGCAGATGACCCTCAAAGAAAACTGGGTAAGGGAAAGGACCCAAAATAATCATTAAATCTGTCATTTTTCTAATTATTTTATTGAGAGATCTTAGGAAACAATGATGAAAATGGGAAAACATTCACATTCATACAGTGCCAATGGTAGTAAATTCTAGTATCTTTGGTAAGGAGTAGTATTTGGCAATACAGTCACGAGTCAGTTCACAGTGGGATGTGTTCTGAGAAATGCATCTTTGGATTATGTCACCCCTATGGGAACATCATAGACTGTACTTACACAAGCCTACATGGTATAACTAAGAGGCATCTAGACTAAATGCTATCTCCTATTGCTCCAAAAGTTACATACTTCTATAACATGTTACACATATAACCGTACTAAGTTCTGTAGGTAATTGTAGCACAGTGATAGGTATTTGTGTATCTAAACAGATCTAAACACAGAAAAGGTACTGTAAAAATGGAGTTTAAAAAATAGTACTCTGTAATAAGGCATTTCCCATATGTTTGCAGGAATGGAAGTTGCTCTGAATGAGTCAGTGAATGCTGGGTGCATGTGGAGGCCTAGGACATTATTTTATACTACTGTAGACTTTGTAAGCATTGTACTCTTGGGCTGTAATAAGTTTATTTTTTAAAAATTCTTTCTTCAACAATAAATTAACCTAACCTTACTGATTTACTTACTTTATAACCTTGTAAAGTTTTTAACTCCTTTTACATAGCCCTTAGTTTAAAACTCAAACACAGTGTAGAGCTGTACTAAAATATTTTCTTTATTCTATAAATATATTTTCTGTTTTTAATTTTTGTTTTACTATTTAAATTCCTTTTTTGTTAAAAATGAAGACAAAAATACAGAGATTAGCCTAGACTTACACATGTTCCAGATCACTAATATTATTATCTTTTATCTCCACACCTTGTCCTATTGGAAGGTCTTTAGATACAGTAACATTCACTGAAAAATCATTTCCTATAGTGACTAATGCCTTCCTCTGAAATATTTTCTGAAGACCTGTCCTGAGGTTGTTTGACAGCCAACATTATTTTATTTATTTTTTATTAAATCATAGCTGTGCACATTAATACAGTCATGGGGTACAGTGTGCTGTTTTCATATACAATTTGAATTATTTTCATCACACTGGTTAACATAGCCTTCATGGCATTTTCTTAGTTATTGTGTTAAGACATTTATATTCTCCATTTAGAAAGATTCACATATACCCTTGTAAGATGGTCCATAGGCTTGATCCCACCAATCACTCTCCCTCCACCCAACCTCCCCCCTTCGCTCCCCTTCCTCTCCCCTTTCCCCATATTATTGGGCTATATCATCTAACACTAGTAAGATTAGCCCATATCACAAAATCCCAAAACCAGAGATGCTGGCATGGATGTGGAGAAAAGGGAACACTTCTACACTGCTGGTGGGAATGCAAACTATTATGTTCCTTTTGGAAAGACATCTGGAGAACACTTAGAGAACTAAAAATAGACCTGACATTTGATCCTGCAGTTCCTTTATTAGGTATATGCCCAAAAGACCAAAAATCACATTACAACAAAAATATTTGTATCAGAATGTTTATTGCAGCCCAATTCATAATTGCCAGGTCATGGAAGAAGTCTAAGTGCCCATCGATCCACAGATGGATCAACAAACTGTAGTATATGTACACCATGGAATACTATGCAGCCATAAAGAAAGATGGAGACTTTACATCCTTCATGTTCACATGGATGGAGCTAGAAAGTGTTCTTCTTAGCAAAATGTCACAAGAATGGAAGAAAAATTATTCAATGTACACAGCTCTATTATAAAATTAATTTATAGCTTCCATATGAAATCTATAACCTAATAACAGCCTAAGTATATGGGAAGGGGGGAGGGAGAAGGGAGGGGTAGAGGGAGAGTGATTGGAGGGATCACTTCTATGGTTTAACTTCAAGGGTACAAGTGAATATTTCTAAGAGTAGAATATGATTCTCTTAACACAATAACTAAGAAAATGACATGTAGGCTATGTTAACCAGTTTGATGAAAATATTTCAAATTGTATATGAAAACACCACACTGTACCCCAGAATTGCATTAATGTACATAGTTATTATTTAATTAAAAAAAAGAAAATAACAATAAGCTAAGTACATAAACCATAACATAGTCTATTGTTATTTGCTGTATGTAATTATATATGCTAGATTTTTATATGCCTGGTAGTGCAGTTGGTTTGTTTACATAAGCATCACCACAAATATGTGAGTCATATATTGTGCTACGACATTAAGTCAGCTACTATTGTCACTTGGTGACAGGAATTTTTCAGCTCCATTATAATCTTTTGGGACTACTATCATACACCAAACTGTCACATGGTGCCTGATGATACATAGAAAAGTGCATAAACATTTATCTTTTGACTGAGAAATTATACTTCTAGGAGACAAAGACATATGAAAGACAATCACAAAATTATTTGTTATTAATACATTATTTGCAATTGCAAAAGACTAGGAGAAAAAAAAGACATTTGGCCCTTAATAGGAGTCATTTTAAATGAACTTCATAAATTTCTTACAAAGAAACGTACTGAACATTAAAAAGTTGTAAGGGGCTCGGCACTTGTAGCTCAAGCGGCTAAGGTGCCAGCCACATACACCAGAGCTGGCAGGTTCGAATCCAGCCCGGGCCTGCCAAACAACAATGACAACTGTGAACAAAAAATAGCCAGTCATTGTGGTGGGCACCTGTAGTTCCAGCTACTTGGGAGGCTTAGGCAAGAGAATCACTTAAACCCAGGAGTTGGAGGTTGCTGTGAGCTGAGATACCACAGCACTTTAACTAGGGTGACAGCTTGAGGCTCTGTCTCAAAAAAAAAAAAAAAAAAAAAAAGTTGTAGGGAAGAGTTCTCTTGCCTCTCTGTAGTAGTCTCCAGGGTACACCATTAAGTCAAAAAAGAGAAACAAAAAAGAAAGCTCTAAAACATATAGTAGGCAAATGTTACATGATAAATTGAGGATGTAATATATGAACACATATATATGTATACACATGTATGCACACACAGTATATATGTATGTGTATGTTTACACATGTAAAGAAATAATTAAAGGATAACAAGAATATTTAAAAATGGTGGCCCACCAATACAGAGAGCAAGAAAGCATGAGGATGGGTGTGAAGACAGAAGTTACAGCTCTTGAATTCATAATTTTTACTTGGAAGCCAAATAAGTATTTACCTAATTAAAGTTATTTAAAAATAAAATAATCATCCCCAAGATTAATTTTTAAAAATGATTTTACCTACATGTATATTCCAATTGTTGTCTTATTCTCACAGAATAATTAATTACATTGTTTTTTAAACAAAGAATGTTTATAGTATTTTTCTAAGAAGAGGTATTCTAAGGCTGAAAAGGGAAACACAGAAAAAAACTTAAACAAATTTTTATGTATGGAAAAAGAAATAAAAATTATGTTAAGATGATTAGAAACAAAAATTTTCAACATAAGCACAAATAAGTAAAAAGTAAAATGAAAGAAAATAAGCTTAACCATCAGACTTTGAATTCGATTTAAAAACATTACTAAATACTGATACTTTACTTTCTTAAAAAATATATTTTCTAGTTATTTTCAATGAGTAGATATAGAAGCAATGAAAACTTAATAGCAGTGAACATCCCTAATGTCCAAACTGCACATGCTAAATATTATTTGTAGTTAAATAAAGTAAGGCTTTTTAGAGAAAGGGACGATTCCCAATCTGTGCAGGAGTTAGGCAGGATAAGTCTGAGACATATCGTTGTACCTAAAAGCAATGAGGCTACTATGTATAAAAGACCTGTGAAAAATCTCAATGTAAAATAATTTGAGAATAAAAAAGAGTAATAATTGTAATGGATTGAAACACATCAAATATGTAAAGTATCAATGAGATTATAATGATACTGCCCTTTGTTAATTGTTAAGGCGCCAAATCATTATTTTAAAAATTGATGAATTAAGGAAAGAAGCATTTATCATGTTCTTCTCCTGTACAGACTACCTTCGAGGTATCTAAGTAGTTGGGCTCAGAAACTTCTTTTATATTCAAGAAGTTGGTCTGAAAAATGTCTTCATCAATAATTTATCATAGCTATTAAATGCAGAAGAAATAATAGAATTGGGTTACCATTTTGCCACACCTCAGGAAATTATGAGACCATGTTCAGCCATCGTTGGCTTTTATAACCAGTAGATGACAGTTGAAGTGGACCCTTATCATAGATGAATCATGGGACAGTGTAAAAGCAGATGACAGGCGAATAACACTTGGAGTCACTGATTACTTTTAGAATCACGCACACACACACAAAAGGGGACAACCAGACATCATCTGGTCTTCTTACGTGATAGCAATGCACAATAATATGTAGCAATTAATTTTGTCAAAACAAAAGCAAAAAATAGACTCTACAGCTATTTAAGCCTTTGAGCTAACTATCAAATTTATAGGCCTTAGGTAAATAAAGAAGCATGAGTAGCAGCTTCAGAATGCAATTATCGAATTTGAAAATATGAGAGATTTTACCAGATAAGTAAAAATAATCCAGTTTCTCAGCAAATACATGAGAAGATTTAAAGCAAAAGAGAGAAAATATTACAGATTACATGAATCTTATTTTATATGAGACATATGCACTGAAGGCAATATGTGGGCATTGTTTCAATCCTAAATCAAGTGAAAGAAAAATACATAGCGATATTTTTAGGTCTGGCAGTACAAGATGATTATTAATAGTATTTTTAAAAATTGTTAATTGTAGGGAATGATTATTATGTAGTTTTGTTTATTTCAGTCTTTATCTGTTAGAGATGCTTACAAAATTTTCTGTGGAGTGGTATATGTATCTGTTTAGGATTCTCTTTAATATATACCCACCCCTCAAAAAAAAAAAAATAAAGCCCAACAAGGACAATAAATACACAGAATTGGAATGTGGAATGAAAAGCAGCAAAATACTTAAGCTGAGTAATGAATAGAAGTGGGTTAATTTTATTACTCATTCTACTGTTAGGAATTTTCCATCATAATATGTTACAAAACAAAAACTAAGCCAACAGTAGAAGTGCCACTCCAGAAACATGGATCTGTGGCATGGCAGATAACCTGCACATTTTCTAATTAACTCCCTCAGAGAGATTCACAAAGGTATTTTATTTGAAAAAATGCAAAGCAAAAAGAAAATAATGAAAAGCACAAAAGTAAAATTAAGATCATGAGGGAACGAAATCTAGTAGCTATAATATCTCTCAAATTAGAATCTTCTAAAGTGATACCAGTTTTGATTGCCCATCCAACAAGCTGCTCTATTATTTTTACAATTAATAAAAGTATAATAAAAAGGATTCTGTGACTTCATAAAAGACAGAGGTTCATAAGTTGTTGGTGAATAAGAACCAAAAGTATACATGAGAAAAAAAACAGGTATAGATATAGGCAGATGATAGTTTTGAACACAAAGGCTAAAGACAGGATCACAAATTATAATAAAGAGAGAATAATACATTTACATACAATACATAATGAGATTGGCATCTGACCTTTGATTAGTAATACAGAATGCTATGAGAGATGGGAGTGATGGCTCCAAATAGGAGACAAAATAATTTTGAATCTAGAATTGCATCATATTTAATAACAAAATTAAGACTTTCTTACACATACTTACGAATGTTACTTCCCCTGAATTCTTGATTTAAAAAATGTGAAAATATATTTCAGTAAAATGAAAAAAAGAATCAAGAAAGTGTAAAAATGTACTAACTTAGAAGTACAATGACGAATTCTAGGGTGACAACTATATAGCAAGAAATGCCTAAAAAATTTTTTTTCAAATTAGTGCAGAGTATCAAAGCACTCTAAGAAGATTATCTCCAAGGAGTTTGATTGAGACAGGGGTCAAACACACAGCATACGGAAAGACACCTAGTAACCAAATACACACATACCCACAACACTCTGCAAACATAATCCATAATAAGAAATGATCAGTGAAAAGATAAAGCCAAAGTGAATGTGTTATTATTTTGAGGAATTATTAAAATGTAGAGGAAGATCATTTGTGCCATTAATTCTCATTCGCACTCTTGTTCCCACTCAATCCTTTTCCTGCTTTCTTCCATCCTCTTCTGTATTCCTGGAAGCAAAACTCTTGGATTGCATTATCCAAGTGAGCATTTTGCTGATTGAATTCCAGATGAACTTGGTAAATAGAAAACCACAGCAGGACGTGGAAGCCAGGAGGATAAAAAGGGTTCTTTCTTTTCTGCATTCTCAATGCCCTGGGTTGTAACTTCTGGAAGATGTTACATTTCCTCCAAAAATAGTTCCATCATACTGCTCTTCCCCCATAGCTGAAGTTACTAATAGTAAGGATATCACTGCTCAAGTAACCATTTCCACTCACTGCCCCTTCAGGTCGGGATAGTAATAACTTCCCACTAGTCTCTGAGAGGTTCAACATCCTTTCTTACTGCCCTTAACCTGGCTAACCATTCTCTAAGTGACTTTTAAAGAATTTATACTTATCCTGCATAGATTTTTTTCTTGCTAGACCATTAAACATACAAGGTTTAGTATTAGAGTGGCCTCAAAGATTCCCTCAAGATAAAACTTTGGCCCTGAATTGCTGACATAATTTGTGAACCTAAGTGACTTCCTTGCAGGTGAAAAAATGAGTTCTTAGTTATCTTTTGACACATTGAATCACAATTACTCAATTTCTCCCCACTGGTGGGAAGGAATGGAATCCATTCTGGGGCTAGACTTTCTTTGGTTAAGCTGCATTTATTAACTACAATGTCAAAACCATTAGAAAGACTGTAGGGTATGCTGGCTCTTTCTTAATGTTTGAAAGCTTATAAAAATGTAAAAATAATTTTAAGGTCTTAAACTCCTAATCCAAGACTAAAGTAGTAAAGTAAAAGTTTCCATGTTTCCATGACACCATTAGGGGAATATATATATATATATATATATATATATATATATAGAGAGAGAGAGAGAGAGAGAGAGAGAGAGAGAGTTAGTTCTAGAAATTGATGGGCAAATATGGTTAAAGATGAATTCCCAAATCTGATTTGGAATGTAGCAAAGGTGTAAAGCTTGTTAAAGGAACAAACTCATTAACATTCTTATACTGATGTAGGATGTTGGTTCTGAAGAATGAAGATACTCAGATTTATAACTAGAATTATTTTTAGAAATAGACTAAGCTTAACTATAAATCTCATGCAAATTTCTATGTATCTGGGATCAATCTCTCCTTCCCTTTCTGAAGAAACCAACTCACTTCAGCATGAAGACCTTTCAAGGATTTCATCAGGAGTACTAACTTGCAGTATTTTCCCAATTCTATAAGCCCCAAATTCCATCACCTCTCTGACTCAAACCCCCTAATGATAAGTTAATCCTATCTCATCCAGAATGAAAATTACCATGTCAGTACTGAGAGGAGGCAGAGTATTCCAAGCTCCTACAGTTTGTTTCATCAGATTCTAGTGTGAAAGTAGGTTTTATAGATACCAGATCTAGGAAGATTAAATATAGGACTGGGTCACATATTCAGCTAGGATTTGGAATGAAAAGTAGTAGCATATGGTGATGATTCTAAAAGCATGTTTGGTTAGTTTAACTGAAGCTTACATACACAAGTAATCCTCCAGTTAATGATTCTTAAATGAAGGACTTCCCTAGAAGTATATATTTTTTTCATAAAGAGGTAGATCATGTATACATTAATGCATTTGTGGGGTACAATGTGCTGATTTCATATACAATTTGGAATGCTTACATTGTACTGGTTAATGTATCCCTCATTTACTTAATTATTGTGTTAAGACATTTATACTCTATACTTAATAGATCTGACATGTACCCTTGAAATTCATACCATAGGTGTGATCCCACTATTCACACTCCCTCCATATGACCTTCCCCTTCCCTTCTATCTCCTCTCTTCATCCTGGGCCATAGTTGTGAAAATGTCAGTGATTGTAAATTGGTTTCATTATAGTACTGAGTATATTGGATACTTTTCCCTCCATTCTTGAGATACTTTATTAAGTAGGATATGTTCCAGCTCCATCCATATAAACATAAAAGAGGTAAAGTCTCCATCTTTTTTTAAGACTACATAATATTCCACAGTGTACATATACCACAATTTATTAATCCATTCATGGGCCATTAGGTACTTGGGCTTCTTCCATGACTTAACTATTATGAACTGAGCTGCAATAAAAAATCTGGTGCAAATATCTTTGTTATAAAGTGATTTTTGGTCTTTTGGATATACACCTAGTAGAGGAATAGTAGGATCTAACGGCAGGTCTGCTTTTAGATCCCTAAGTATTCGCCATACTTTCTTTCAAAAGGGACTAATTAGCTTGCACTCCCACCAGCAGTACAGAAAGGTTCCCCTTTCTCCACATACATTCCAACATCTATAGTTTTGGGATTTTTGTTATGTGAGCTACTCTTACTGGAGTTAGATGATATCTCAAAGGGGTTTTGATTTGCATTTCTGTGATGATTAAAGATGATTTTTCCATGTGTCTGTAGGCCATGCGCCTATCTTCTTCAGAAAAGTTTCCGTTCAACTCCCTTACCCACAATGAAATAAGATTACTTGTTTTTTTTCTTATTAATAAGTTTGAGTTATCTGTGGATTCTGTTTATCAAACCTTTGTCAGAAACATAATCTGCAAATATCCTCTCCCATTCTGAGGGCTGTCTGCTTGCTTTACTTACTGTCTTCTTGGCCTTGCAGAAGCTTTTTAGTTTGATCAGATCCCAGCAGTGTATTTTTGGTGTTCCTTCAGTTGCTTGGGAAGTCCTCCTCGTAAAGAGTTCTCCCAGGCCAATTTATTCAAATGTTTCTCTTGCACTGTCTCCAATAATCTTTATAGTTTCATATCTTAAGTTTAAATCTTTTATATAGTGAAAGTCAATTTTTGTTAGTAGTGAAAGGTGTGGGTCCAGTTTCAGTCTACAAGTCGCCAGCCAGTTCTTCCAGCACCATTTGTTAAATAGGGAATCTTTTCCCCAATGTGTATTTTTGATACGTCTATCAAAGATCAAATGATGATAAGTGTCTGGGTTCATCTCTTGGTTCTCAATTCTGTTCCATACATCTACCTCTCTATTTTTGTGTCAGTACCATGCTGTTTTCATCACTATAGATTTATAGTATAGTTTGAAGTCTGGTAGCATAATTCCTCCTGATTTGTTTTTATTTCTGAGTAATGTCTAGGCTATTTGAGGCTTTTTCTTGTTCCATATAAAGAAAGTACTATTTTTTCTAGATCTTTAAAGTATGACAGGGGTGCTTTGAAAACATTTCCACTCAGATCAGGAACCAGACAAGGTTGTCCATTGTCTCCACTGCTTTTTAACATTGTAATGAAAGTCTTAGGCTTGCAATCAGGAAAGAGAAGGTGATCAAGGGTATCCAAATAGGGTCAGAGGCGACCAAACTTTCACTCTTTGTAGATGATATAATTTTATACCTGGAAAACCCCAGCGACTCAACAAAAAAACTCTTAGAAGTGATCAAGGAATACAGTGGTATCTCGGGATACAAAATCAATACTTACAAATCAGTAGCTTTTATATATACCAATAATAGTCAAGCTGAAAACCAGTCAAGGACTCTATTCCTTTTAAAGTAGCACCAAAGAAGATGAAATATTTGGGAATTTATCTAACAAAAGTTGTGAAAGATCTCTATAAAGAGAATTATGAAACTCTGAGAAAAGAAATAGCTGAAGATGTTAACAAATGGAAAAACATACCATGCTCATGGCTGGGAAGAGTCAACATTGTTAAAATGTCCACATTCTCCTAAAAATAAATTTTAATGCCTCAGAGAAGGACCAGAAAATCCTTGAAAAACTTTGACATGTATGTTTTCTTTAGGCAGGGAATGATGGGAAAGATGATGTTGTGGGTTGTGTGCTGTCTGAGCTCCACGGTCCCCTGCAATAGCAAAGAGCAAGTAGAACAACTTAGCTTTCCAGAAATTATCAGTTAGGCCACAGCTACTTCTGTAGTCATAGGCACAGATGTGTCATAGGGTTACGTGTCAGTGGGCAAATCTTGAGAGTCTAGGATTCCTATATCTGACTCAAATGGGATTTCAGGGCCTCTTTGGCAGCTGCCAAACCATTTCACAGAGCCCGTGACTAATTTCAATCTTCCATAAAACTGCTGGAAAGGAGTTGCATACTCGAACATAGTGCTGGTGGAACTATAAACTTGTATGCCATATTTAAAAGAAGCATTGGACAACATTTCTAGAAGTTAAAGATATTCATAGAGCACACAATCAATAATTTTCCTTGTACATAATTGTATAATGCTTTAAAAAGGCAATAAACTTGGCCAGGTGTAGTGGCCCTTACCGGTAATCCCAGCAATTGAGGAGGCTGAAGTGAGAGGATCGCTTGAACTCAGGAATTTGAGGCCAGCCTGGGCAATATAGTGAAACTTCCATCTCAATAAAAAATTTAAAAAAAAATCCCCAGGTGGAGTGGGGCATATCTGTAGTCTCAGCTACTTGAGAGGCAAAGGCTGAGCCATCGCTTGAGCCCAGTAGTTGAAGGATGCAGTGAGCTATGAAAATGCACCAGCCCAGGCATGGAACACTACACTTCTACGCTTTGAGTAAAACTAAATTTCTAAGTAATACAGAAAATATGTGCATGTATATTTTAAAAAGCAAAAGTGCTAATCATCTTTTATCCATATTTACATTTAGTTATACTAAACATGCAAAATTCCTGGATGAAACTGATACAAATCTACTGCTAGACGGAAAGTAGAGGAGGAGAAACCAGAAAGATGAAGTCAAGTATATCAATAGTACTGCCTTTCATCAGGAGTGAATGAGACAAACTTAATCCTTGGTTAATCGGGTTAGTAGCAAATTGATGTCTTTTGTGTTTGTTGTTTCTTATCTTACCTTTCTCTTTCAACTAGAGCCACCCTGCTTTAACACATCTGTACCGTTGAGGTAGGTTTATAATCAATATGAGTTTAAAATCCTTCTCTTTCAGCCCATCCAAAAACATACCATCAATTTTCATTTAGGGGAATAAACCCTTTCCTTGATGTTCTTAAAAAAAAGTTGTATTGGCACTATTGATTTGTAAAAGAAAGTCTAATCAATTAATCAGACTTCAATATTTCTTTGTTTTAACAGAGCAGTTCTTTACCAAGAAGACGATCAGGATTAAATAAAAGAGAAGGTTGTGACTCCTTCATAAGTAGTTTTTTTTTTTTTTTTTAATTCTCATTCTTCTTCAAATCCCTGTACTTTGAGAAGTGAGAGGAAACAAAAAGGCAGACAGAATGAGTATAGGATAGTATATGGTGTGGTTTTGTGTGTACGTGTGTGTGTGTGTGTGTGTTAATGTAAAGAAGGAAACGCACTTTTGGGAAACCGGACTTGTTCACTGGAAAAGCAGACAGCAGATCTTTGAATTAGAATGTCTATGGAAATGCCCTAACTTTAAGTAACTTGGTCAGAGTATTTTTTCTCCCTAATTGCACGACATAATGAGTAGTCTGGTTTCTGGTTAAAGACCCAACTGTGATTTTTCAGCCTTAACTGAAGGTAATGGCAAAGGCTTTACCTGGCAGGATTGATTCATGAGAGAAAGCCGCCCTCCTCCCACCATATCAGGTGCACAGCCCGCGCGTTGCAGTCCCTGAAAGCTGTCACACTCACACACTCAGGCCCTGCCCAGCGTGGTCTTTCTTGCACATTGATACTCTTAGTCTCTGCGCCTTCATTCCCAGGTCTCTTTATCTGAGACCTAGCACCCAGGTCTCCTTCAGGCGCGTCAGTTGAGGCCTCCTCATCAAGGAGGTTTCTTCATTTCTGCCCAACACCCAGCAATTTTCTACTCCCAGCTCTCCACCCTTGTTTACCCACCCCCAGACTTCAAAGTCCAGAACCTTTTGTTTGGGCTGCCCTCAAAAGTGTGAAAACCTCCCCATCTGTGTTGATCCACATGACCCTCCCCAGGTATGCCTTTCCATGGGGTAAAGGAATCCACGTTTTCTTTGGTTTAGCTTCTTGCTTACACCATGGCAGTAAGTCATCAAAGGGTTAATGCTTTCATTTATGGCTTTTGGCTTTAATCAGTTTCTCTGAACCTGACAACTCAGCTGAGCCTCTGATGGAGTGGGGGGCGGGGGTGGAAAATGTATTATCCTCTCTTCCTCAGAGCCTGTATCCTCATTTTTCTTCTTTTATTTTCAGTCCCCTTAAAAGAACATTCATATTATTTTTATTAGTCTGTACATTATTGACCTCTGGGCTCTTTCTTAAATCTCTAATTTGCAGAATAATTTTGCAATGTTTTGGTAAAGTTTCCTTTATGCTGACACGTTGTATTATTTACTAAATTTTTGTTATATTTCATTTACTTCATTTCCTAAGTAGTGTACAAAACTTTTTCTTTCTTTTTTTTTTAAAGATAGAAACACACTCTGTTGCCTAGGCTATAGGGCTGTGGTGTCACCTTAGCTCATAGCAACCTCAAACTCCTGGGTTCAAGCAATCCTCCTCCCTCAGCCTACCGAGTACCTGGGACTACAGGCATCCACCACAGTTCCAGATGATTTTTCTATGTTTAGTTGGGACAAGGTCTCGCTCTTGCTCAGGCTGGTCTGTAACTCCTGAGCTCAATTGATCCTCTTGCCTCAGCTTCCCAGAAAGTTAGGATTATAGACATTAGCCACTGTGCCCAGCCACAATTTTTCATTTTTATTTTCAAATAACTAGTATCTTCACATACAATAAACCCTCATCATAACTAATAATACTGTAGCAATTCAAAACTCCAAATAGAGACCGTATTTACATGGTTTTGTAAGTTGAAAAACTGGTCCCTGTATAAAAGATATTTCCTGAGAATACATTTTTCAGTGTATTTTTCTCATTTCCTGCAGAATTAACTACAAAATCTTCTACCTGGAATTTTAGAAATATTATAATGCAATCTCAATCCAACTTTTCTGGTTATATCTTATAATTACCTGTTACATGTAACTTAGCCCTTGACAAAACTGAATTATATTTGGGCTCTGTTTGTTCCCATTCTTTACCCATTGAAATTATAGCAGAACTTTAAGATATAACTCAAATACGTCTTTTTTTATTTCAGCACGAAATTCTACAGAATATTTTATATGTGTTATAAAACTTAGAACCTGAATTGTGTCCTCTCTATTTTGTCACTTGATAAATTTCTTCCACTGGATTTTAATTTCCATGAAGGAGAACCTAGATCTCACCATTCTTTCTGCTGCATAGTCAAGCACAATGTCTGTTATGTCATAGATGTTCAATATTTTTCTTGAAGAACAAAGGAAATACTAGTGATAAAGGAAATATCAAGTAGAAAGTATTAATAATAATGTTCTCAATTGTCATTTTTTCATAACAGGGTTGAATTTTTGTGGGCAAAGGGAGATTATGAGATATTTTTTCAACAAGTAGCTTATGACATGTTAAAAAATTAAATTACAGAATTATAACTTAATTATAGCTCATAGTTAAATCAAGTGATTAGTGTGTGAATTTGGTCAAACTGTAATTAAACTTTTCCCATCTATTTTAGATATTAAGACTATCACATAATCTCTATTATATAGGAGATTGTGATCTATGTAATTTTCCTGTATTTAATCGAGTGGATCTTGATTCCCAGATGGCTTATTTTTGAAAAGTCAAAAACTGAATAAAGACATAGGTGTCTAAGATCTTAGAACTCTAGCAGATGGTAGGTAACTTATGACTGTGAGGATGGGTGGCCATTCCTTTGTCAGAATAATGATACTCTGTAAAATCACAACATGAAAAAAAAAACTGAAGGGAAATTGTGGATGTATTAGAGAATAAAAGCTTTTACGACTGCTATTCTCTAACAGTGTATGGAAGAAAAGGGATTGAGCATGAAAGTGGACATTTTGGCTGTTTCTAGGTTAGGCACCAAAAGGACTTGTACAGAGCATGAAGATTAGCCTGAAAATAGATAGGATCTGCTTCAAGGGTTTCTAATTCTGTTTTCAATAGCTTTGTCTTTTCCAGTTCTCTCTTCTCTGGTCCAGCTGTTCCCTTCCTTCCTTCTTTGTTCTTGGCTCCTCCTCCAATTAGGGAGAGGTCACTGGATAACAGACAACCTAAGCAAACCAGTCTGGAGCCTTTATGGTTTCCTGGGAAACCTTTCATGTCCTTTGATTTCAGGCAAAACTTTTCTGTGAGGCCTTTTAAAAGACAATTTGAAGTCTATTTTCTCTAGGTGTGAAGGCTGCGCCAACATTTACAACAGTCTCTTAAAGTAAAGTTTCATTAAGTGTTAGGTATTAAGACATTAGTTAATAGTCTTGAAGAATTGCATTCATAGCATTCCACCCGAGCTAAGTGAGTAGATTCGGATAAGAAAGGAGGCGTTAACAGGAGCATAACTAATTTACACTTTCTCGTAACAGGATCTAGTTGAGCATAGAGCAATCTATCACATAGCAAGGAAACTTGATTAAAATTCAATCCTGAATTTTACCTACCAGTAAATAGCAATATATTCATTCTCCCACATTTCAAAATTAGTTCAAAACGTCTTTCAAATTTACACCAATTTAACAGGAAAAAAGTGATAATAATAGTTCACAATTTCTAGGCTTGTTCAGACTCTGAGAAATGAAACTGAATAGAAACGTTATAGATTAATCAGTAAGTATAATCTTAATCTCATGAAACTATTGCTTTTAGTGAATAAATTATTATTCTTAAAAATTCATCTATTATTTGAAATATCCCATCTTATTTCAAGATATAAATTATGATTTCTTCAGTGTATGATACCTATAAGAGGGTTAAAATTTCCTGAAAATAAATGTATAATATGTAAATAATAAAATTGAACTTAATCCAACATGTGTGGCCATGATTGTGGAGTGACTAGGCAAATGCAAAGAAATACTCAATTTAAGTGTTTAAGAACTTTTAATCTCATTAGGAAGATAACTCATAAATTTGGGAAACAATTATTTTTAAATTTTCCTTAATAAACCTCTCTCTAACACAGTATTAGAGAGAAACCTCTTACTAAAGATACTGGCTGGCTAGGCACCTTTATGAGTTTGATGACAAAATCAAAGTTTTCTACAATCACAATGGTTTTACAAGTTGTAATTAAAAATACATTTGAACTTTTATTTGATTCAAAATACATTTTATAAATTCAGAATCAGAGAGAACACAGTTAACTCCGAATCACTTGAAAACTAGATAACATTTTTATGTATAAAAAAATTATAATGGGATGCAAATACTGAAATAAGCTAAGATATTCTTAGATGTTTCATTTATTCACACATTCCTCCAACAATATTTTCCAGGGCCTAGTATATGCCAAGTGCTTTAAAAATGAGTAAAATATAACTTCTATCATAAAAAGTTGTGCCTGTTGAAGATATGAATATACAAAAATAATTATATTGCAATTTAAAAGGATGTTTGATACATTTAAATGGATATGAACCAAGTAAATCCAGATAAAGTTTGTGTTTATGGTACCGAATTTATCAGGTAAAGGAGATACTCATCCCCATTTCAGACCAGATATGAATATCAAAATTATTTTAAGTTACATCTTAAAAAGGGATCCTAACACCCTGAGGTTTATAAGGTAAGAGGTAAGTAGGACACCAAATCAATCTAGAAATTGTGTAATAGGAACAAATAAAGAAAGGCACAGGGGATAATTATTCCAGAAATGAATACATTTACTAATGAAATATATTGATTAAGAAAAATAAGTCTTTTTTGGTTTTTTTGCAGTTTTTGGCCAGGGCTGGGTTTGAACATGCCACCCCTGGCATATAGGGCCGGTGCCTAACTCCTTTGAGCCACAGGTGCTGCTCAAGATAAGTCTTTTTTTTTTTTTTTCCAAGATAAGTCTTTTAAAGGTTAAAAATGTTGTTATGCAGAAGAGAGAACCCTTATTTTCAGAGGTGTTTCATAAAAATAACACCAGAATCAATTACTTATGTCAGAGAGAAGTTCACAGTAAAAAGAATAATATTCTGTTAATTTTTACCAGCTCAACAATGAAATAAACTGACATGTAAAGTGTACAAGAGAAAACAGAGTATCAGAAATGATAAAGGAAAAAAAAAACATCTTGCATGGGGTTATATTATGTTCTACCAAAATACAATACCTCATTTTATAATTCTGCTTTATGATACACTTTTTATACTTTTAAACAAGAGCCTGATAATGCCAGCTTATAAGTAACTCTTATTTATGTATCTTGATTCTCATTATTCATGTTATTTTGGCATCAGGGTCTGTACAGTGATATATTCAGGAGCTTGTAGGATATTTCAAAGTATTTTCAGTACACAGACAGATCACTAACGGTGAAGCGCCTCTCTTATCTCACGCTTCTTTATTATAGCTCAATGTGTTAAGCTATCAGGGAAACTTCTAATCTGCTGTCAGAGGCAACAAACCAGACAGCCCATCTTGGTAAATCAATAAGCTTAACTATGCATACAGTTCTGAGTCAGTAGTTTCCCTTCGGAGTGAGGTCAATTATAGTGAGAGAACTTGCGGACAGGTACTTGATAAGCTAAGAGGCCATGTTCTAATTTCGGAGATATTGGTGATTGTGATCCAAATCAGGCGCCTGTCAAAAGCTGTCATGAATGTACAGTGATAATGGAGGAAATACAGAAATTTTCATGAAGGATTGTTCTAAGAAATAATTAGACAATATGTTGCCAGCTTATAAATCACTCTTTTTTATGTATCTTGATTATCATTATTAATGTTAATTTTGGCCTCAGGGTCTATAAAGTGCAGAAATAATTGCAGGTTGAATTCTGGTGAGAGGAGTGGTACAAGTTATTTTAGGCCAGTGGAAACAATTGATAAGAGGCAGGAAGAAATAGAGCAAAGCCACGAAAATAAATAATGCGCAGTCTATTCTAAAGTGACAAGTTAATTTAAGTAGAAAAATGTAGGATGGATAAACTGAAGCATTAAAACAATTAGAAGGGTTTGTTGTCTGTTTGTTTGTTTGCCATTTTTGGCCAGGGCGGGGTTTGAACTCGCCACCTCTGGCATGTGGGACCTGCACCCTACCTTTTTGAGTTACAGGCACC
>NW_003852435.1:5829208-5830671 GCF_000181295.1 Otolemur garnettii
ACCAGTTACACCAGGATTTCTCAGTCTTGAATGATTTGAGGAGCCTGCTGAGGCATCTTTTAACCTACCTGTGGCAAGAAAGTAGCATTTACACAGTAGGATTACACGAGGATTCTTCTTTTTGCTTCTGGTATGAATTTCAACCATAAACAATTGATAAAAATAAAAATATGAGATCAAACTTCATGGCAATATTTGGTCATCAGCAATCAAATACCTCAGAATACACATATTCATATTTTGGCCAAAATGAAAAAGGCATAATTTTAACACACATTCAAAATCTGGGCTTCCAGAAACCACCACATACTTAGAGGATCAATAACATTGAAATATTTTTCTTTCTCAGCAGTCAGGATATCTTTGATGCTGGAGTCTGTTCAGAACTTCTGTTTTGCTGAAAGAAGAAATGAACTAAGAAAAGTTCTACAGTTTCTGGCAAGATTTCTTCAATTTTTGTTGCCCCAGGCAATCCAGAACAAAAAATATAGTACGTGAAGGCAAGGGAGGAGAGAGCCAGAGATAAAACCACCAGGACCTGGGTATCTGCAGAAAGATTTGGGGAGTCAGGGGAATGTGAGAAGGGCATTCATCTACTCAACAGTGAGAGAGAGGGAGAGTTTTAAGGATAGTGGCTGAGAAGTTTAATTATGTTTATTTTGTGTTTATTCTAAGACACTTTAGATTTTTTTTCCTTTAGGGAGTTTGAATGCTGTCTCAAAATTTGACATGGTAATGTTAGATTCTAGAAGCCTAGTTTTACACAGGATATATACATATATACATATATATTTGTATATTATATTATACATGTATTACATTGTATGTATTGTATATATCACAATGTGTATATATATATTATATTGATTGAAATACATATGTAACCACTTCTTCCAGTTACCAGTAAATGTTTACTTGTCCTCTATATACATTCACACATTGTCCCAAGCACCAACATACCACCACCTTGACTTCACCTGTTGCTCACGTGCCAATTCCACACTTCTGTGTACTCATCTCACTGTAATTTTATTTTTTCTGTTTTCATGCAGGACTCTCTCCTAGCAGTCTTAGTTCTTACTACACTGAACACATCTCTAGTACATATAAATATCTTATTGTTATATCTTCACTGTTTCTTAAAGTTACCATTCTCTCCTGATTTATTATGTGTTTTATGTCGGTGTCACTAGCAACACCATCTATGATATAAATTTTCTCTTTTTCCTTAAGCTGAAGCCATAAGAAATACCATAGATGATAAAATGTTTTCCTTTCCCCTTAAGCCCAAGCTGTAACATTTCCTAGCCACAGACATATGCATGCCAATAACTTCACCACAGTGACGTTTTAAATACCCTGACTTGACAGTCTGTGCTTCATTCATCTTTATGGCTAACATCTAGCTAGTTCGGCACATGGAAAATAGAAACACTCGATCAGTATTTGCCTAATAAAGAAAT
>NW_003852435.1:5830846-5831611 GCF_000181295.1 Otolemur garnettii
ATCTTATTCCTTAAAATAATGAAAAATAGAAACAAAACTTCATTTTGGACAAGAATGAATTCAAAGTAATAAAATACATCTCCTAACCTGTGAAATCTGGCCCCTAACTGGGAGATTGTCAATGGGCTGCTGGTATTTTCCCAGATCTCAATTAAACGGCCTTTATCCTTGGATGTAGACTCTCTGCTGTGGGATACTGCCCTGGGGGGAGAAGAATGTGGATATGGTGACTGCCACATACTAAAGGGAGGGTCAATAAACTAAGAGGGACATGTAGATTATTTGAAAAACTGAGGTGACAGTTTTTAGCACACACACACACTGACAGAAAAGAGAAAAAAACAGACAAATATTAAAGACGTAGCTGACTCCAGCTTGTCCAAATCTCTTTCTTAGTTCTTCCTCTTATGGTTAAACACTGCTCCACAACAAATGTTCGTCTCTTAGCAATTCATGGCACCTATGCATGGATGTATAGTAATAAAAGAAGAAATGGATAGGAGCAGAATACAGCTGGAACACAAAGCCAAAGAAGAGCATCAGGAGACGGGAGGATCTCAGACAAAGAACTCTCCAGACTCGCAGAGAAATGATAGCCAACTTGTCTTGCTTTTATAAAGTATAAAAAAATGATACAGAGTTTAAAGGAATGGATTAAAGGAACATAAGAGATTCCAAATGAGTCTAACCTCGGGAAAGAAAGATAAATACAATTGTACATATCAGCACATTACAGAAATGTTTAAGTAGAATAAAAACTCATGT
>NW_003852435.1:5831840-5832796 GCF_000181295.1 Otolemur garnettii
GCCCGGTGTTCTTGGAAAGGATTAAAAATACAACATTGCGGCTTCTTTTCGGTTTCTAGTAATGTTTCTTAATCTTGACAATATAATGGAGAATCAGTATCATTTGCAAAAAAACAGTCTGATTGTCTTTTTTCAGTTAAAGTAAATATTTATTATGATATGAATTTAAGGATGATTTTAATTTTGATTTAGGTGTTAATCAATAGGTAGAGCTAGTTCAAAATCTAGTCTCTGATCTTAGTAGTGCTTATTTTTAAACAACTGGAATTTTAACAATTTAAAGCATTCCCTCCAGTTTTATCACTTGAAAAGCATAAGGAATTTAATATTCATTAGTAATGAGTAGTAATACTTCTTTTAAAGTAAGCGGTAATTTCTTTAAAATGAATTGCCATCACAATGAATAATGTTTAGAAGATAGGCAATTATGTTCTGTTAAGATTTCAGGAAACTCTTAAGCTTTTATTGAAACCTTCTAGGTGATCTGAGAGGAGCCTTTAATAAGACTTAACCCTTTTGTATTTAGTTGTTTGCTCTGGTCATACCTATACAATACATTGTAATACATTTTCAAATAATGTAAAATCCATAAATATTTATAATTTTTGCTTTGTGGTTAAGGAGTGCAGAAATATATACTCTAGATAAATGAATGATATTTGATAGCACAGCAAAGTGACTCCAGTGAACCGTAAGTGATAGTATTCTTTAAAATAGTAGAATTGGAATAAAGTTCCTAACACAAGGAAATGTAAGTGCTTGAGGCTGTGGATAGCCCAAATTACCCTGACTTGATTATTACACATTGTATGACTGGGTCAAAATATCACATCTGCCCTATAAATATGTACAACTATTATATACCCATAATAATTCAAAATAAAAGTCAAGAAGAAAATATTTATCCAAAAGTCGGACACCTTGTGACCCAGTCAAGTTGACACCTAATTAATCAA
>NW_003852435.1:5833905-5835669 GCF_000181295.1 Otolemur garnettii
CAATCCATATGCTGTGGAGTTAACAGAGGTATGCAACATACCCCTTGCAGTAACTTTTGCAAATATACCATATTGCTAATTTTTAACTACTTCTCAATTTTTCCATTCCTATAATTATAGCTCTGCTTGGAATAATATCACATTCCATTATCCACTGTATTTTCATTAAAATATAATTATAAGCTTAATAGATGTTCAGGTAAACCGTGAATATATTAGCCCATTCTCCAAATATTATAGATTTCAAATCCATCACGAAGTTCACGGCTACATTATAAAATGAAAAGGACAGAAGAAGGATAGTAATGGCTGGTCAGGAGACAGGTGCATAAGTACAGATGAATTGCAATGTAGCCAGTAAAAGACAAACAATTGTTTTAAAATGCTATTTATTTTGAAACAAGATTTTTAAAACAAATTACATTCATTCACAAATAACTAAGTTTTCACTCCTAGTTTGGGAAAGATTAATGACACCTGAATGTACCTAGAGGAAACAATCTCTTTTTAATTCTATAATTATATTATTAAATACTTTATTCCCTACTTCTTACATTCTATAGATATTTAAGATTTTGGTTCCATAGGAGGTCTTGTTTCCCATCTACTTCTTACTAGAATCATTTTCTTAAATAGCATCCTTCATTTCCAACCTGTATTATGTATAAGTATCATTTCCAACCACTCCATTAACCTTGATCCTTTCTAATCTGTCACCAGGCAGACTTCCAGGGAATTCTTTCACTAGCACACTTCTTAAATGTCTAACATGACACTTAATCGCATTTTACGGAGACTAAACAAAATCTCCACTTTGTATTTACTCAATTAATTTTCAGGGTAGCCAATGGAGCTAAATATTTCAAGTTTATAGATAAATATTTCACTGTAGGTTAACTTGTGAATGTAGTTATCTTTACGTGTGAATGGAGCACTACTAAAGTATCGTGTAATAACCCATGTTACCTTTAGCCCCAGACTTTCAAATGATCCTATTTCAAAGAAAAACAAACAAAAGTTTTTCAAGTATAAATCTAACTATATGTTCATTTCTTCATTTTAAAATTGCCTCTGCAAATCTGTTTTGTTCTCCCAGAGAAAGAAAAATTTGTGTCAGAATTTTCTTTATTTTCCTCTTTTTAATGGCTATCATTATAAACACAGTACTTCAGTGCTGTGGTTTGAATATTCTTATCCCATCTAAAAGTTCATGTTGAAACTGAATTCCAAGGTAACAATACGAGGATGTGGGGCCTCATGGAGAGTGGTAAGGTTGTAAGAACTCCAACCTCATGAATGGATTAATCCTGCCTCAAAAGGCCTGGTGGGAGTGGACTCACTCTATTCTGCTCTTCCTTCATATAAGGATATGGTGTTCTTCTTTCTGGTCCTGTCTGTCTGCAGAACTCTAATACATTCAGTCATTGAAATTAATTCCATCTTAAATTTAGATGAAAATTAATGAGGGGGGTCTATAGAAGAAATTTGTATGGGATACAATGGACAGAAAAAGATTTGATACTACCTGGAGTTAATTCTAATTAGGACGGAAATGAGGACAAGGAAATATTACCTGATTTGTAGTCATTAAACTTAGAAACATAAAAATAATTTAAAATATATGGCTTTAACTCTTCTTTTCTGGTACTTCTGAGCCAAGGCTAACTCCGTGATTAGATTATTCATTTTAAGAAATTATCTGAGCCATCGTTCACTTAATTTTAAGTCTGTATATTTTTAGAGTATATACATATATATGGTTAA
>NW_003852435.1:5836614-5863650 GCF_000181295.1 Otolemur garnettii
TGTCATACCCATCATGTATGAAACATTTTTTCTTTGCGTGTTAGAAGAAAGAACTGAACCCTAAATCTAATGCCTAATCACCCTGCAAGTTTAAGGTTGGCATTCAGCTAAATCTGGGGACAGAATAGACTAAAGGAAGAGAAACAAATGTTCTTACAATGTTTTGGTGTTCTGTGCTTTTCATGCGTGATGTGATTTAGATTCCTTCCGAGCCATTTACAGAGACCTACTTCTAACTGTGTATGTTTAATACTTTTGAAATAGTGATTTTTTTCTTAATTAAAACAAAAAAATGCATTTTAATGGAATTGTGCATAATGTCCCTGATGAATGTAATTCTCCAGCATGCATATGCAAAAGGAAAAGTGCACATTACTAAAATAGCCACTAAAAATATGTATATCTATATTTTTAAGACAAATTTTTATCTGTAATTTTATTATGTGGAAAAAGGCAAAACAATTCAAGATAATTTGTCTTTGCACATAGTTGAATTATATAGCATATATGAAGGCTTTGCTGTTGAATAGATACAATTAGAACATATCTTGTTTCTTCCTTTAGTGTTAAAACTATGTTCTATGGAAAACTTGAATTTAGAGTTACTATTATTTGATGTCCCTTTAAATGGTAGTTGTAAAGTAACTACTCTTTAATTATAAACCTCATCAATAGTGGAATGACTCAGATTTCCTAGTTTGCTAACTACCTGTAGGTAAAGAACGTAAGATGCCAAATAATTTAGTAAAGTTGAATTCACTGAAACCATCAGTGAAGGAGATGCAATGACCAGAAATAAGAGGTCCTGCTTCCTAAACATCCTTACATAAAAACAACCCATACTTTGGTCCAGGGAATGTCTAATTTGACACATGTCATTTTGTTTTCACTTAGCGTGACTTCTTTATAAAGGAGAATTACATTTTCCCAAAACATTTTGTATCATTTCTTTCAGTGAGAACCAAATTATGTCATGAGTAAATTATAGCATTCATAAAAACACAAGTTTAAAGTATGCGATATTAGAATTTCTAAAATTTTTCATTTTCAGCATTTTATCTCACACTAAACAGAAAATTAATTTTCTCACTCTGTGAAATAATCATTTGGCCTATTTGAGACAACAAATCATCATAATTTTTTGAATAACAAAGTTTAACTATTATTACATTATGCACAAGCAGCACAATTTTCTTCATGTAGTTTCATAAAGAATTATATATTGTCATTATACTTAGTAATTATGTTGGAAAAATATAATTACACATTATAATGCATTTTCGGTATTGTAAGTAATTGAACTAAAAACAATTATTCTATGAATAATTCATTTTTAATTTTTTTTTAGAAAACCAGTTGTTATTCAAAAAATTGTTACACAAAGAACCAAGCAGAGCCTCTATTAAAACTACAAAATTTTCATATTTTTGCAGAAGTAATTATGTATATTCACATACATATATATACACATATATGTGTGTTTGTGTCATATGTCATATAACTTAAGAATCGTTATTCTTAACTTGCCTCCACACTTCCAGACCAATATGCTAATCATGAGAATGTCATTGGCAGAGAAGAGGATGTATAGAAAATGCATATAAATTACATTAGCACTATGAGATTTCCATGCAGATAGCTTTATCATTGCTAGAAAAAAGATTCATTCATCTTCTACATCCTCTGACTTTCACAGACTACTCCTATTCAAGAAAAATGATTTTAGGTATAATGGGTATCTAGACATTTCACCATTTGCCTTAATTTCTATATAATCACTTTTTTAAACTCAACTATATTTGAGTATTTCTGGTGACATGCAATTTTTCACTATTTGGATAGTTTCAAATTCACTTTGGTTAAATTGAATAAACAGTCCAAAATATATCTAGCAATTTTAGATATTTAAAATCTAATTTGATTATAATACCTATATTTCCTGTATCCCATGTCCTGGGTAGGATGGCTCTTACACATCAGATTACTTTTATTCTTGCAAAATAGCTAGAAGATAGTTAACTTGTACAGTACATTTTATAGATGAGAAAAGCTAGATTTAGAGAAATTAAATTAGTTGCAAAAGTTACTTGAAAATGATCAAATGGAATTAGAACCCAGATGATGCAATATGAGAGGATGATATTTTAACTCCTATATTATAGAATGACCTAAGGTTATATCAAGCATTCGTGGAATTCATTGAGATAGCTCTGAATTAGTCAACAGTGACTGACTATCATAGAATATAAGACCATAGCTACATCATTTTGACTATATTATTAATCTGTGGGTCTACATAGTGCAACCATGGATAAGTAAGTGATGAAGATGAAATAGATTGATACATTTCTTAACAAATATTTCTTTTTCTTTTTCTTTTTTTTTTTGCATTTTTTGCAGTTTTTGGCTGGAGCTGGGTTTGAACCCGCCACCTCTGGCATATGGGGCCGGCACCATACTCCTTTGAGCCATACGCACTACCCAACAAATATTTCTTATGCTCCAAACTTATCTAAATTTAAATAGCTTAATAAAAACAAATACTACACTTGGAAGTATTGCATATCTTCAAACTTTTATGATGCACAGCCATGATACACTTTCCATTCTGATGACTGCAGATATTAAGCCAAATCTAATTCAGTGGCTTTCCAACTACCTCAGTATGGGGCAAAAATCTCCACTTCCCTTATAATACAGCATAAAAGTGATGGACTTGGAAGTTCTGTAGATCCAAATTCAGTTCTTAATTCTGCTTTTGCTACCTCTATATGCTTAACAATTGCTTAAAGGCATCCTCCCCAAAGTTTAATTTACTAATTTTTAAAATGTTGACAGTATCAACTCATATCAACCGCTGCATATAAAATATATATAGCTATATATTGAAGGATCAATAGGTAGCAGGTTATAAATAAACAGGATTATTTGGTGCAAAAAAGAAAAAAAGCATCAGCTATGTCTTCAGACACATGTTTGAATGGACATATTCTCTTTGGTGGAACAATGAAATGTGATGTACAGTTTTCCAAACAACAAAAACATCCATTAAGATCATATATATAATTGCTCAAGGTTTGGTTCATGGAATGATGAAATGAAATAACACTGTTAAATATGCAAAGATTATTGAAAAATTTGTGGAATTCTCTTTTTTCCCATCAGAGAAAAACCTCAATACTACTATTGAGCGTAGATGCCTAGAAAATTATCTGCAATTATGAAATATACTTAATTATCCTTGTGGAATTTTCCTCAAAAGGAAATTGATCTTGATATGAAAGAAAAAAGATTGATGTCCTTGGAGAACATTGAAAATTATGAAACCAAGAGAATGAAGAAAAAGAAAAAAAAAAACTTACCATAAAAGAAGGTATGCATACAAAATAGAATTTAATTTTTACTATTATGGGCAAAAAGAGTTTTCCATTTATCTCAATTGTTCAATTGGCTACCATTCCAGATCTTTATATTTAGCTATCAATCTCTCTTTAATTTTAGTGGAGAATCTTCCTGGGGTGATTAAATTCCACTTAGTTTCTATCTGTGTTCATCATGTAACAAGTCCTAGATTGATACTTGTTGGACAGCAGCAATAAAACTTTCCATATAAATTGCGCAATTATCTTTTTTAATTTTTTTTTTTTTTAGTCTGTGCAAATGGAGAAGCCCTGACTTTAAAATACAAATTAACATCTGTTTGGAATAAATCTATTAGTATTGCAATGAAGATCCACAGGTGTGCCACCAAATTTTAGCATAACCAATCCTGAAAAACGTTGAACTCAGCTCAGTCAAAATGCTTGTTTAATCTACCATTCTACAAGTGATTAGTCAAAAATCACATACTCACTATCTAAAACATTCCCTGTTTGGAGAATTTGTAGCAATGTCTCCTTGTATTAGTGAATTCAATAGCCTGGGCCTTCAAGAAGGAAACTTCTAATTTTATCCATTTGGGCTGATCAATTAGTGAGGTGCAATGCAAAATAAAACATGGGGTCTTTGTTCAAAATTTACCATGAATTTTAAGATAGTGACAGGGTATAGCTAGGTGAGAGACTGTGTGTGGTTGTACAAGTTGTAAGCTCATAAAGGCAGTCTTGAATTTATCTTAATTCACCATGGATACCAAAGAAGTGCTAGAAATTTGAAATAAATTACAGTTTGAATGGTTACGTATTCCTGAATTAGGTTCCTTGATAGCAACCCAGCATTCAAACCAGGACTGTAGCAACATGTGAGAGAGAAGGACAGAGAGAGAAAAGGTCAGGTGGGGGGAGAAAGAGAAAGGGAGGAAGAGAAAGAGAGAAAGAAATAATTTCCCACAATCATTTAGTTAATGCAAGTCTTAAAGTTTTACTTTTTGAAATGGGAACAAAATAAAAACTGTTCATTGAAGTATTTAAGATATTATGGAATTTTATAGTCCAGGTTTCACTTATTAAATATCATATAAGTCAAAGCATACATTTATAATTCACATCCATCTTTCAACAGTTTTATTATCTTTGTTGCTAATACTTGAACTTTCTTCTAATTGTCTGTCTAATAATATTATTATCTCAATTTTTAGAGTGTTTACAGCTTATTTGTCCATTTGTTACATGCTATATATGCATTTACTAATAGATGAGAAGATGAATGGACAGATTGATACAGATAGATGGATGTTTAATCCAAACTGGATTTAATGCAGCCCTTGAGATCAAGATAGGAATGTTTCACATTTCCTAAGCCAGTGAGAAGCAATACACCTCCAAAAGATTTTTGCTGTCCATTTAGGAACCCTCTGGCTCCAGGCATTTTTCGTCTGCAAGACACCACTCACCTGTTCTTGCAGGTCAGTATGATTTGACTCTGCCAAGTCCAAAATGAATAAATAAATAAAATAATAATTACATAGGAAGGTAGCATTAGTGTTGATTTCTACTTCTGTGCATAACAGAATTACTGGGATTTATTTACCGAGCAGCATAAACAAATGAATACAGGGGAAAGACGTTCACAGACTGAACAGGAAGTGCAGGGCAGAGATCCCTGAGATAAGGGAGTGAATGAGCTGAGTATACTGGGCCGCAAGGACAGAAAGGGGGAAACTGATAAGGAGTCAGCAGTCTTCCTACCTATTGGGGTTTCTGTCCAGGTCCCTGCCTTTCCCTCAGCGCTTCCTTGTTGCCTGTTAACCTGATGCCAGATCAGTGTTGTTGAGCAGTGTTGGGGATTTTCAGTTCTTCATTACAGTTGTCAGTCTGTGGGTGAGTCTGGTCCTCATTGGAATGGTCTTGTCAACAGCCTTCCCCTCCCACTGTGGGAGCCAAACTCCGCCCACACCCTCACGCTCCTCCTGCCCTAGCACTTTACTTTTCAGTACCACAGCAGTGTCCTGTGGCAGAAAGCTTTCCTACCACTCCTGCACAAGTGGAGGCTATTCCCCACGCCTGCCATCCGCCCCCCCCCCCCCACTCCAAATGCTCTGCCTACCTTAGACTGTGGAGATGTTCAGTCTCGGCCCTTTCAGTTTAATGTTTTTGCTTGTTAGTAGAGAAAAGTCTGGGAAAATGGGTTTTGATCTTCCCAAGACGTAACTAATCACCTTTAGATAAATGCCCTCACTGTTATGGAGCTCTGTCTCTCCTGCTCATGGTTTCACTGGCCCTCAGTGACCCTTTAGAAATTTGCTATCAGCCGGTGTAGTGGCTCACCTCTGTGATCCTAGAAATTTAAGAGGAAGGCTGAAGGATCACTTAAGAACAGGACTTTAATTTGAGGTTTCAGTAATCTGTGGTGATGCCCACCACTGTGCTCTAGTCCAGGTGATAGAACCAGACTTGGTCTAGGAGAGAGAGAGAGACAGAGAGAGAGAGAGAAGAAATTGTTAGAATTGCAACTAACTTCTAACTTCTCCTTACCTCCTTTACCCCCTTTTAATGGAGATCACCTCTTAAATTACTTACTCCCTTGCTCTGGCAAAGGAGAAATCGTTTTTGCTCTCCCAGAAAGGCTTGTTCCTCTTTGAAATTTATTTCACTCAGTTGTCTTACAATCTCAGCTTTCAGATGGGCTCAGGAAAAGTTACGGTTTTGTGAATTGCTCGACTTTTCTTTTTTGTTTATAGAGCTAGAGCAATGTACTTTCACACTTTCTGATATCACACGCAGAAATGAAACTTCTCTCATAAGTTCTTGATTTGTTTTCTTTCTAAAGGTTGCTTTTCCTGGGCCTTATCCCTATTTCTTCATTTTGATTCATTTTTTCTGTTTAGTTTTTCTGTTTAGTTTGCTTTGGTGTGTGTCATTCCTGCAAACAATTGTTCTTTTCAAATTTTTGGTGCTCTTTGTTGAAATCTCTGTGGTTAATCTTAGGCAGCTCCACTGGTGGGCCCTGCGCTGGATTGTTTCATTGAGAGATGGCTCTTCAGTGTCTATACGAAATAGGAGTTACCACACACAGAAATGCCTCTATTTTTAGCACTTGTGCATTTGTGACAGGATGGCAGGGAGTGTTCTAAGAATCAAGGGTGAAAAAAAGTAGAGGTCTCTTTATATAATCATTGGGTTTTTAGAAATTCTCTGGTCCAGAGTCTAAGTAAATTTCTTTTAATCTTCTTGAGATGGTGAGTCTTCATCTTACACTATGCTGGGTTAAACACAGGATCCTGACAGTACAGGCTGAGGAAGCCGAGTGTGCAAGTGTTCATTAGACAGTTAAAATATTTTTCTTTTTTCAGATCCACCTTATAATATTTTCAGAAAGAAATGTTGCCTGAAATTTCCAAGTCCTTCTGGGTTTCTGGATTATGAACAGGAAAAACAAATCTTTTATGAGCAAATCTTTTATCTTTATGAGGAAAAGCAAATCTCATATTTTTTTAAATTTTTTTTATTAAGTCATATACATATAGATCATGTGAATACATTTATACCTTTGTGGGATTCAATATGTTGATTATTTGTACAAATGGGAGTGCTTACATCCTACTAATTAACATAGTTTTCACCTCACTTACTCACAGTGTTAAGACATTTGTGTTCTGTATTTGACAGATTTGACTTGTATCCTTGCAATATGCTCCACAGGTGTGGTCCCACCATTAACCCTCCCTCTTCCCCCTCCCTTCCCATCCCCCAACCCCTTCCGTCCTTCATCCTGGGCTATAATTGTGATTCGTCTTTCATATGAAATTGTGATTATAAATTGGTTTCATAGTAGTACTGCGTACACTGGATATATTTTTTCCATTCCTGAGATACTTTACTAAGAAGAATATTTCAAATCTCATTATTTATTTTTTAAAGTCACTATGCCTTGCAATCCTATTATAGTCTATCCACTGTTGCCTGCCTTCACTGGTCTTCTACCTACTCTGCCTTCCTTTTCTGTTGTTTCTCTTTGGATTATGGAAGATGTGAAGTGCTCATCTACGCACATTGCTCATATAAATCTGCCAAATTTAGCTGGACATACTTTGTTCCAATTCTTGATTGGCCACACTCAGACTATCATTTGATTGTCTTTATTTTTTTATGTGCATTTTCCTTTATCATAGTCAAGTGTACTTCAGTTAGCCTCCGATCTATATTTCAATTTTTTCTGGTCCATCTATTGACTTACAAGCATCTTTAATTCCTTATTGAAGCAATAGTCAAAAGTAGCCAGCTGACACTTTTTGTGACCAACACCACCACTGTCATTACCACAGTCTTCAGTTTTCTCTATGCTGGGCTCTTTTCTACCTATGTTTTAGCACCATTCACTTGAAACTAGGAAAAACTCTATAAAGTAGTTGCTATTGACATCCAAACTTAAAAGAATATAGAACTAAGGTTTTGAGTGGTGAAACCAATTTAAATATATACAATCTATTAAGAGCACCCACCCTTTGCCACACTGCTATCACAGGCACTGTGTTTATTATTCATTAAACACAAATAACTTATCTTTGTTATGCCAATCAGTGTCATTATCAGTTATTTTTCACCTCATACGTTGTGAGTTATCCATGGTTTGCAAGGCTGCTACTAAATTTTTCCAGTAGTCTTTACAGACAGCCATTCCAAATTTACTAACATTGGTCAAGTTAATTTTAGAAATGAAAGGTCTGTATATTCATATTTTAGGGCCATTGAAATATGGGAGTGGAAACTGCTTTTTCCATTAGCAGGACTACTGATGCTAGATATGTGCTCATTTCACATGACCTACTATCCCCAACGTATAACCACTTTTACTATTTTGTACTTGACATCTTTGTGTAGTGAACAACTTGCTCCACTTTGTGTAGGCCTTTCCTGTCTTTCTTTTTTTAATTTTATGTATGTATGTATTTATTTATTTATTTTTTAAGACAGTGTCTCAAGCTGTTGCTCTGGGTGGAGTACTATGGCATCACAGCTCACAGCTACCTCTTCTTGTCTGGGAGGCCCAGGCTGGATTTGAAACTACCAGCCCTGGTGTATGTAGCTGACACCCTAGCCAAGTGAGCTACAGATGCCGAGCTGGCCTTTCCTGTCTTACCACTGTCTCTCCAATTCTAGAGACTGTCTGTCCCAGGAAAACCAGAATGATTGATTACCCTAAATCTTTATTAGATATTTTTTAGCATTTAAGAAAATGGAAGTTAGTCTACAAATAAAGAAATTCCACATATAGGTTTGAAAATACCCAAGACTTTAAAGCTTTAGAGTAAAATACTATCGATTTTATCAAAAAGTTTGAAGGTCATGAGATGTATCTTCACAGTATTTGTTTTTCATCATTGCTGTAATAATATTGATGGTGGTTTAAAATTATTAAACATTTCATATTTGGAGTTCACAGGAATAGATGTCCACTTTAAAATTTGAGCTGTTTTTTCTTTGAGAAAATAATCATTTTAGAATGAAAATGTCCAAAACTAAAGTACAACTTGGAGGGCAGGAAGGACACAGAATAGATGTAGGCACAGTGGGCAGAAGAGCAATTGTGAGAGGGAACGACTAAGGAGAGTATTGTGTACAGAAAATAAGAGATTGGTGTCTGCTCATATTGTCCTTTACTTTGTCAAGGGTTCAGACATTTTTGGATAACTGAAAGCCAGATCTGTTTATGAAATGATGAAAATAATCTCTTTAAAACTATGATATAGGAATTTGGTTCTTCTAGACCTGTGGCCCCCAATGCCCAGACTGCTGACCAGTACAGGTCTGGTCCATGGCCTGGTCGGACCTGGGCCACACAGCAGGAGGTGAGTCTTGGACCAATGGGAAAAGCTTTACCTGCATTTACAACCACTCCTCATTGCTCACATCACTTCCTGAGCTCCAGCTCCTCTCAGATAAGCTGCAGCATTATATTCTCACTCCACCACGAACCCTACTGTAAGCTGCTCATGTGAGGGATCTAGGTTGTACACTCCTTATGAGAATCTAATGTCTTATGATCCAGATGGAGCTGAAGTGGTGATGGTGATGCTAAGACTGAGATTCCCTTGTTGCAGGAAAAAAAGCCCAAGGCTCCCACTGATTCTGCATTATGGTGAGTTGCATAATTATTTTAATATATATAAGAAAGGAATAATAATAATAGAAACAAAGTGTGCAATAGTTGTTATGCACTTGAATCATCCTGATCTCCCCATCCCTTCTGGTCCATGGAAAAATTATCATACGTGAAACTGATCCCTAACCCTGGTGCCAAAAAAGGCTGAGGACTGCTATTATAGATCCTGGATAATTTTGAAGAAAGAGAAGAAGAATTAACATATCCGGGGCCTTAAATAGGCCTGTCAAATAAGAGACAGTTTCTCATGACTCTCATCTGCTCTTGTTCCCTTGTAATTGCCATTTTTCTCCTTTGTCAGGAGTGAGCTTTGTCAGGGCTATGCCTGAAATCTTGTATGATATAGTTTGTTTCATAAATAATAAAAATGCTAAATAGGTACTGTTCAAAAAGTCTATGAGCCTATCTAAGTATGTTTTTGAATTCTTGATGTTATCTATTATGTTTCCACACTCCATTCTACTTATTTTCATTACATGTTTGGTCTCTGTGAACAATGACAATTCTTAATTCTACACACCTATGAAAGGATGTCCACTCAACAGTACTTCAAAGCCAACTAGTCCAATGAAAGTAGCCAAATAAAAATATCCCAATGAGAAAGTCAGATAAGATAGATAATGCTGAAAATTGGAAGCTTTCTATTCCTTTTCCTTTAGTTTGTCTATACAGTTATTGGTAATTAAGTTTCATTCAACTTTAAAGTATCATTAGGACAAATATTTTTCTCTCATAGCCTTGTAGAATTTTCTTTTTCTTGTTAAATATAAATGGAGAGTCTTATTTTTAACTATGTACCTCTCTGGATCTTGAGGACTGAGTAGGTTTTATCTCACCATTAACTCAGTACGACCATATTCCAATACGAGAAGGCAAGAGAATATCTCCTGTATTTCAAAATAATGACCTATAACCAGTAGATTACTGGGTCCGTACATCTTTGTTTTCTAAGCTAATTCACTCATTATTCCCCTCCCCTTTCTCCTAATATCTTCATAATGATATATTGTGTTCACTATTCAATGTCTTTGCATTTCATCTTACCACAGCGTCTTTGTTTAGGCATTATTCTATATTATTCTATAGACTGAATCATTTAATTCAGTAACTATTTTTGAAAAAACTTAAGATGTCAAATTGAAACAAACAAACAAACAAAACAAACAAACAAAAAAAGCAGCCAACCTTGCATTTAGATGGAAAGCTTGGTGTTGTGTCTCATTCTATTCACAGTAGTTAACAGGTGTGAATTGCTTCTTTGCTGGCATAAATTTCCTGCTGTGCAGCCCTTTGTTCACTTCATGCTGCTTTCCTGCTCTATTATGACTACCAAAATACCTGATTCCACCTTAATGTAATTTTAAATGCTTTACTGCCTTGAATAATGTTTATTTGTAAGGCCTTTCCAGAAATAAAAGTGAATACTGTAAAGCAAGCAAATACCACATTCCATAAGTAACTATGGCACTGATTCTAAGAAGGCAAAGTGACTGCCTTGTTGAAGTTCGGGGGCTTCAGGTTTCTGGAGCCCAGTTGACCTGGTTTGATTATTTGGCTGAGCTAGAAAGTTCAACGGGAGGCAGAAATCGAAAGCAAAGGTGGGTAAAACCTGAAAATAAAACTGGAGCAGCACAAGCAGCATGGATGGGAAGTAAAAGGAAGCTGCACGAATTTCAGTAACAAAGACAAATTTCAGGAACAAAGGGAAAGTTTAGAGCCCTTCTAAAGACTTGGAAGTGGGTCCCTCTCATGAAGGAGCAGAGGTGAAAGAGAAGCTCACTGGGGCAGTGCGGAGGTACAGACGCCTCTTCTTCTCAGGTTGAAGTAGGTTGTAAGTCTGTCATCGGTACCTTTGCACTGCCAGACACAATTGCCCTTTTCTTTGGTGGGGGGGGGGAAGAGATGTGGGTTGAGGTGGAGAACTATTGAGTGGTGAATCATCCTATGGGCCCTCCTTCTGGTTCCATAGGTCAGGTTTTCCTCCCACTCCCTGAGGGCCCTTTCTTTGTGTACCTTCTCATAAACATATGTAAATTATACATGAGTATATACACATATATATTCAAATATATGTGCACAATAGTGCGTTAGTCTTTCTGGAATCCGATGTGTGTGTGTTTTTGTGTATACATGCACTGTTCAGGATGTTTGGCTCAATAATACAGATATATCTCACTGTCTTCTCTAAATTAGAATTTTCAAGAGTCCTGTAAAATAGAAGAAAAAATATTTCTGATAACTTATAGATGCTTAGGGCCAATAGTAAAGAAATGTATTGATAAATTCAAACTATGAATGGGATTATTAAATGACTCCTATCCGGCAAATTAGTATTATCCATGGATCACTGAGCTTTGTGGGTCACTTTCTGGGTCTTCCTCAACTTATACTATGATGCACTCTGCAGAAAAGTCTTTGTTTAAAAATATATGACTTAGCCACCAAAGTAAACCTACCAGAGTGTATAAATTTTTTTTCTAAGAGTATAATTGTTTAAAAAATAATTCTGACACCACTAGTTAAATTGTGATAGGTGACAATAATATCACAACAGGGGAGAAAGACTAAGTGCAATTCCAAATACAAAAAAGATAAAAAGGGGATTAATAGCCAAAGAGCAGAGTGAAGGAGGCAGTGGACACCAAATTCCTAAGATAAGACATCAAGTCTAGATGAATTCCTGCTAAACCGACCTAACGGCATTCTTGTTACTGTTAACCCCCAGACTCAATTCAAGCACCACTCTGAGAGTCCGAACATCACTGCAAAGGCACGAGGAATTTTATTCATTCAAGCTCAGAGCCTGGGCTGCCCTTTAAGAAAAAGTGGGAACAGCCCTTACAGACTATTTAGAAAGTCCATTTATACCCCTCCTTTTTCCCTCCCATTAGTCCATCCCACCCCATCCCCTTATTGGTAGGTAAACCATGTCTGTCCTAAACTGACAGGTACAGGGTGGTCGTGTTCAGGGTTGATTGGCTCAGGGACAAGTCTTTGAATGAGAAGGAAAGGATAAAGGTCACAAGTGGGGTGTGTGCAGAGTAGAGTGGCTAGTGCAAAAAGGGGAGGGGGTCACAAGTGGGGCAAATGCAGAGTAGAGTGGCAAGTGTAAAAAGGGGAGAGGATCAGGATGTGGGCTAAGTACACAAGGGGGCCAGTGGGACAAAGGGGAGGAGGTCAGAATGTGGGCTGAGTGCACAAGGGGGCTTGCCTAACACTTAGGTATGATAAGGTCCTTGGTATGCGGCAGCCTGTTGTTCTGAGTAAACAACAAAAGAAGGTAGTTTCAGTTGAGTTAATGAGTTTGGCTCCCACATTACAAGTAGGACAAGGTGATCTGACATTACCCAGTATATGGTATGGAGTGAGGAATTTGAGGACATTTTCAGGGTAAGAGGATTGATTCTCTGTAAACTGAGTTAGCATGATTCTTACTATGGAAACAGAAGCCAAAGAATGAGTTCTAGTTGAAAAGAGAACTCAAAGAGGCCAGACAAGGGTTTAGCCAAGGAGAACCTTTGTCATAACCTCATGGTGGAGCAGAAGATAGAATTCCATCATCCACTCCAGAGGTTGCAGAAGCAATAGGCAACAAATAATAGCCTGTGTTGAGCACTGGTGGTAGAGGTAGTAGCATCAGCTGCCATCTCACCTCAGGTTTGACTGAGAGTGCTAGAAAGAACTATAGTGACAGCTCATCTGAAGGCTGCAGGAGAGCTCTGGGCAGGCTGGCATGACGGTGGCAACACAGCTCAAGCATAGCAAACATCAAGTGAGAGCCTAGAGGGAAAAGCAGAAGTGTAGCATAAGAAGCAACCAGGTTTATAAAAGACAACAGATAAGCCATATCCTAGAAGGCACATGGACATTTCAAACAGAAAAGGAAACATAAATATGAATCTAAGATGCTTTTATCCCATAGTGGGGGCTTATGAGATAGTAATATCTAATCAAGTTGACTTTATTTGCACCCACAGGCTATTGAAGCCTAGGGACCTTCAGCTACTGAAATGATAATTCAGAACAAACAAAAGACATAAATGCACACACAATAAAAATGTGAATAAAATAAAAATAAGCTCATCTTTTATGTATTTTACCAACTTGCACTTATCTGAATTGTGAATGAAGGTGATAAAGTCTTCAAAGACTATGGCAAATGTAAGTGAGAAAATTAAAGATTGCACAGATTGAAAAAACAAATAAATAATCACAATGCAAAGTATTTCCTCTTCAAATAAGTTATATAGCATTTTCACCTGTAGTACACAGTCTAACTGATCAATAGAGGATATTACAACAGATACGACTTGGCATTCATTCACTCCTCTTTCAATGAGATGGCTTTTATGTGACTGGAATAGCACACAGCTCCATTCAGCTATCAGAAATCTCTGAGTCAGTATCTGGAGTGCTTTGGCAGATGAATGGCTAAGAACAGATTTCAAATACAGGCAGAGACAGTGACTCTCTTAGAAATAAAGTTGAAACCAAATAAAACAGAGCTTAACGCATGACATATTATGTCCACGTGAAGCCCCCTGTTATAGGCAATTAGGTTCATGTGGGTAGAGGGACTTCATAGGAGTCTTCCTCTGCTCAGCCCACTACTGTTGAGAGGGGACCCTGGTGCTGCTCCTCCTACAGCTGAATTCCCTGAAATTTCTCAGCCTTTCTTCACTTGTCTTGGCTTTGTCTTACATGCATGCAATAATCAATGGGCAAGATATTGGTAATTATTCTGTGCCTGGAATGAGCAACGGGAATGTAAAGGAAGTAAAGAACCCAATTCCCGTCATCTGAGAACTTGATTGAAGTAGGACTGGAATATTAATACACCTGATCAATAAAACATTAATATGGGTTGGTGCCTGTAGCTCAGTGGTTAAGGCCACATACACTGATGCTATCGGGTTCAAACCCTGACCTGGCCTGCTAAACAACAATGAAAACTACAACAACAAGGACAACTAGAACAACAATAGCAACAATAACAAAAAAAAATAGCCAGGCATTGTGGCAGGTGCCTGTAGTCCCAGCTACTTGGGAGACTGAGGCAAGGGAATCGTTTAACCCCAAGAGTTTGAGGTTGCTGTGAACTGTGACACCACAGCTCTCTACCGAGGGCAAAATAGTGAGTCTCTGTCTCAAACAAACAAACAAAAACATTAATATGTTAAATATAGAATATAACAGCTCAAGTCAGAAAATTACTTAGAGCTTTGGTAATACTATGTATGTGACTTAGGGAAATCGTTATTGTATCTGATTCTCAATGACCTCTGTGATTAAACAGGAAGATTTGATTATATGATCATTTAGGTGCTTTCCTTTCAAGATTTACAGTTTATGAAATCCATTCTAGTTCATGAAAAGAAAGAAATTGCTTTATTTTATTCTGAATTTTCAATTTTTCAGGTCAATAACCACTTACAAAGTTAAATACACTAGAAAATAGAACATTAAAAAAAGTTTGAGATAAAATGTTCTATACACCTCTGTTAGATTTAAAATTCAATTGAGAAATTACATATAGCAAGGAGAATTTCTGTGGTAAAGAATTTTGTTTACCATTTATCAACTGTTTTCAAATCATATAAACAAATGTAAGCATTGTTCCCCAATGCCATACATTTAAAAACTCTTGTGATTTTTACCTCAATTAAATTGACTGTTTCTTAAGCTATGATTTGTTATTTTCATTTGCTTATATTCTTATTCAAGGAATTAGATTGTACTACATTGTTGAATATTTACATAACACAACTATAAAAGAATTACCTACACAACACATTTAAGAAATTTAAACATTATCCATGAAATAATATCAAGCAAGTTTGTCATCTGTACACATTAAACTAAATAATTTTTGAAATTTAACATGATCTCCATGCAAATGGGAACATTATGCATGTATTTTAAAACATAGCATTATTATGATCACAAAGTTAGATGATTTAGATTCACTAAGAGGAATATGCCATTTCACAGAAGGGAAAAACTTAATTCACAACATTACTCTGGGATTACCATGGAGAACTTGCAGTTACTATTAATGGTTAATGTAATTTGGCAGTTGGCTTTTGCTATTCTGTTTGAAATAGAACTATTTTCTCTACTTATGATCCGAAATCCCACTTTATACTTTTATCTCTTAAAATCACATATTTGCAAATTATTAGTTATTTACCCTAAATTTTCACTAACTGTGGCCCTCAAATTATTAATCTCGACAGATTTAGCCAATATTTTCATGATTTAATTGTCAGTAAAGGGGAAAAAAAGCTGTTTCTTAATTCAGAAAGGTTTTCATAAATTAGGTAGTTATATACAGTATGTAAATAAATTATCCAGGCTTCCAGTTGAACCTACCAAAAAAATTTGTGTTTTCTAAATTGTTTGGAAGTACATCACAGAAAGGATACACACATAAAATTAGCCATGCTATATGTTCTAATTCTTATGTTTCTCTTTAATAACTTGGACAAATATAGGCATCCAGAATTTTAACACAATAACCTTAGTTATTATCGACTATAAGAACTTGGAAATGATAATCAAATTGCTTGAACTTGAGTTCCTGGCATCACTACTTGTTTGATCTGCAACGTTGAGTAATATATAAAACTTTTCTTGCCTCAGTTATCTCACTTATGGTATGGGGCTATTAATAGCACCAAATTGATATATTTTTCACAGAGATAAAATTATTTAGAACATTTAAAATGCCAAATGCTTAACATTTGTCAGAAATAATAATTATTACTATTATTAATAAATATTGATAATATTTCTTAATAACTTTTGCCTTACCTCTAGGCTGTGGCTCTGGCTCCAAGGATTCTGCTGTGCTTACAGCTCCCAGCTCTAGCCTGGAGTCTTCAGTGCTACTATGGGGTTCCCAGGGTCCACTTCACTGCAGCTGCTGGACAAGTAACTCTACCCTAGGCTCTACTTTTCCTGGGCCTCTAGACTCCACCCCTGTGGGTCCATAGCTGCTATGGCTCCAGCCCCAATGGCTCTAGCAATCCTGTTAGACGCCAAAGTTTGGCCTTCAAAGCTTCAGTGATTCCTGTAGATTTTAAGGCCCTTCCTCTGAGACTTCACTGCCATCATCAGGCCCTGAGCTTTCCTTCTGAAACTCCTCTACAGCACTCTATCTATGAGGCTTTAACACTGTCACTGGGCACTCAAATCTGATGACAAAGCTTCCCACTGGAATGGAGCCCAATGGCGCTGCACTGAAGTCTCCCACAGGCTGCCTGGGAGGAACCCCCTCATGGTCCAATGCTCCACTAAGGATCCACCAAATCTGAGCTGCCACAATCTGTGGGTGTCCTCTAATAAAAGCATCATATTCCACACTCATGACCACTACCTACATAGCCTCAAATAGCTGCCATTGTCACCTCCATGGGGAAACCATGGCAGAGCAATTGTTTGCAATGTTAGCATCTGTGGAGAAGATCTCATCCAGCCCCCAACTTGAGCTTTGATCAGAAGCCTGGAGAACTATGCATTACCCTATACAAAGATCATGTAGCAGTGGCTTGAACCATGACAATCATGAGGGAAGGGACTCAACAGAACAGTTGCATTACAGTGTCATAGTCTGCTTACCCCTCCTCTGTCATGTTAATCTTCTACAGGAGGACACAGAAGCACCATCTAGGGACTTCTTCTCCTTCTCACTAAGTAGGAGAATGGCCAACAAAGGAAAATAGGTGCCCTGAGATCAGATAATAGGACTCAGATGAGAAGAAACAAGCAAAAGAACTCTAGCAATATGAAAAAACAAAATAGTTCAATCCAGCAAGGGAACAAAATAGATCTGTAGTAATGTACTACTACCAAAAGAAAATTGTTGAAATGTCAGCAATGGAAATCAGAAATAGGTGGAAAATGAGACGATTTGAATTAAAGAGAAAATTCAAAACCAACAAAAAGAAGCACCAAAAATATTGCAGGGAATTTATTGAAAAGATGCTAAAGAGTTAGGAACCATAAGAAAGGATTTAATAGAATTTAAGGAAATGAAAGAATCATTTAGGAAAATTCAAAATATAACAGAAGGCTTCAAGAGCAGGCTACACAAAGCAGATGAAATTATTTCAAAACTTGAAATAAGGCTCTTAAATTAACCCAGTCAGTCAAAGATGCAAAAAACAAAATGAAGAATGAATGATGACTGAGAGTAATACGAGCCTATGAGAAGTGAGCTCTTATAAAAATTATAGATATCACTGACAGAGAAGGAAGAAAAAACTAAAAAGCATGGAAAACTCATTTTAGGAAATTATTGAGGAAAAAATTCCCTGGTATCACCCAAAATTCATAGATACAAGGTGGTCATTGAAAACTGGGAAGATTTATAGCAAAGAGGACATCTCTAAGGCACATAGTCTTCAACTTGGCCAAAGTCAAAATGAAAAAGTAAAATCTACAAGCAGCAAGATAAAAGATAAAATAAACAATCTACAGAAGAAAATCCATCAAGCAGACGCAAACTTTCTGCTTAGGTCTTACAAGTCACAAGGAAGTGGGCCCCATTTTTTACTCTTCTTAAATAGAATAACTGCCAGTCAAAAATTTTGTGTACTAAAATATTAAGTGTCATAAGTGATAGAAAAATAAAGACATTTTGATATGAACTAACACTAATAGAATTTGTCATTACTAGACCTGAATTACAGGAAATACTCAGAACTGCTACATTATATTCATGGAACAGCACAACAGATACCCACCAGTGTAAAAACACCTGAGTTAAAACTCACAACTCTTATAAACCAATAGCAAAGGAGGGATAATGAAACAGTAATATATCACCAATCATGATAAACAGAATAGCATTCCACATATCAATACTAACACTCAACCTGAATGTTCTGAATGTCCTATATAAAAGAAGTAGACTAGCTTTATGTATGAAAAAACACAACCTATGTATCTGCTGTTTCTAGGAAACACATCTAACCCACAAGGACTCAGACAGATTCAAGGTGAAGCAATGTAAAACAATTATCTTACACAAATGAAAACCAAAAGAGAGCAGTTACAACCATTTTCATATCAGATAAAATAAACTTTAAATCAATGGTGGTCTAAAAAATAAAACACAAAAATGATCATTATATAATGAAAAAGAGAGAAAATCAACAAAAAGACGTAAAAATACCAAATAGATATGCTCCTAATATAGGAGGCCCCAGATTCACTAGGTAAATCCTACTAGATCTAGCAAAATAATCAATTGCAGCATCATAATTCCTAGGGATTTAAAAATCCTACTGATAGATCTTGACAGGTGATCAAAACGAAAATGAATAAAGAAATGACCAATAGAATGAATACACAACCTACCAAACGGGAGAAAATATTTGCATCCTATACATCTGACAAAAGCCTAATAATAAGAATCTACAAGGAATCAAACAAATTGCTTGGAAAAAAACAAACAATGTCATTAAGTAGTGGAGAAAAGTTATAAACAGAAGTTTTTCCAAAGAAGATAGACAACAAATACATGAAGAAATACTCAACACCCCTAATCATCAGGGAATGCAAATCAAAATCACAGTCAGAATGGCCATATTAGAAAATCAAGATACAATAGATGCCAGTGTGCATATAGAGAGAAATGAACATGCACCATTGGTGGGACTGCAAATTAGTACAACCGCTACAGAAAACAGAATGGATAGAGGTTCCTTACAAACATAAATGTAGTTTCCATTCAACCTAAGAATCCCATCACTAGGTTTCTACCCTAAGGAAAATAATTCATTTTGTCAGAAAGATACCTGCACTCAAATATTTATTCCAGAACAATTCACAGCTATAATGATGTGAAATCTACCTGTGTGCCCATCAATTCATGAGTGGATAAAGAAAATGTGGTTTGTATTCATTTTGATACATACCATGTGGTATATATTCACATAGATACATACCATGAAGTATTACTAAGCCATATAAAGGAATAAGGTAAAGTCTTTTGTAGTAATTGGATGGAAGTGGAGATTATTATCCTTGGTGAAGTATTTCAGAAATGTAAAAACAAACACCAAATATACTCTCTAATAATTGGGAGCTAATCAATGGGTACTTGTGGGTACAAAGAGATGTAAAGATAATTGGAATTCAAAAAGAGAGGAAGGAAGATGAGGAGAAGGATACAAACCTACCCATTAAGTATAGTGATGACTATTCAGGTGATGGGTACACTGAAAGCCCTGACTAGCATTACAAAAGGCATCTATGGAACAAAGGCTTTTGTACCCCCTAATATTTTGTAATTAACAAAAATAGTGGGTTTTTTCAGATAAAAATGTTATCACAATAAATTATATTTTAAAAAACTAACATTTCCGAGGGGACAGAGCAAGATGGAGGACTAGAGATAGCTTCCTTGAAGCCAGGTGTGGTGTGATTGGAAAGAGAAGACTTCAGAAACTTCTGGCTTGTGGGCTTTGTCCAGAACTATCTCTTCAGGGACACAGGGAGGCAATGAGTGGCTACAAGAGCCCAAGGGAAAGATAAAAGTAGTGGAGAAGCATCCTTTACCAAGTGACACTTTAGCACCTTAGGTCAGAGGCATGATAATTTACAGAGCAAGATAAAGTGAAAGGAAAAAGTATGGCAAGGAAAGAGAGTGAAAGAAAATCCTCGTGAGTATTAAATAGCAGAGAAATCCTGGCAACATGAAAAACTAGAACAGAGCAATACCCACCCCCCCGACTCCCCATCCCCCAGGGATCATGAGGTAGCTACTGCAGAGGATTCCATCCTATAAGGAAATGTTAGAGATGACAGAAGGGAAATTTACAATATGGATGGTAAAAACAATGAAAAAAATTGCTGAGAAAGTGGAAAATAACCAAAAGGAAATCCAAAAACAGAATCAAATAAAAGATGAACAATATGAAGACTACAGAAAGGACAGAACAGAGATTAAGTAACTGAAGCAGTCCATCAGGGAACTTAAAGATGCAGTAAACAGTATCAATAACAGATTAGACCATGCCAAAGAAAATGCATATTCTTTATGCATTTATCTCAGAGCTGGAGAATAAAGCTCTTGAGCTAACTTAAGCAGTTAAACAGATAGAATAAAAGAGAAAAAGCAGAACATTCACTGAGAAAATTATGAGACTTCATTAAGTATTCAGACATATGAGATTCAAAGGTATCCCAGAAGGGGAAGAATGCTGCAGAGGAATGGAAGCCCTACAAGAGATTACCATAAATGAAAACTTCCCAAATATAAACAAAGATTCTGGCACACTCTTTTCAGAGGGATATAGGACTCCAAGTCATCTCAACTCAAATAGAGCTTCTTCAAAACACATTGTCAAGAAACTGCCCAAAGTGAAGATGAAAGAGAAGATTCCACAAGCTTCCAGGACTAAGTGCCAATTGACCTATAGGGAAAAATGCATCAGGGTGACCATAGACTTCTCAAATTAAACTTTTCAAGCCAGAAGACAACGGTCATCTACATTTATCCTACATAAACAAAACAAATTTCAGCCCAGATTTCCATATCCTACTAAGCTAAGCTTTAAAATTGATGGAGAAATCAAATCATTTACTGATATGAAAACACTGAGGAAGTTTGCCACAACAAGACCAGCTCTACAGGAAATACTCCAACCTATTCTCCACACTGACCATCACAATGGACCACCAGCAAACTAAACACTCAGGACTAAAAGATAATACCTAGATTCTACAATGAACCAAATGATAAAACTAAACAATGGACTTTCACAAAATAAGATGAATAGAACTCCACCACACTTATCAAGTCTCTCAATAAATGTTAATGGCTTAAATTCCCCACTGAAGAGGCATAGGCTGGCTGATTGGATAAAAAAGCACAAGCCAGCTATTTGCTGTCTACAGGAAACACACCTAGCCTTGAAGGACAAAGTAAAACTTGGGATTAAGGGATAGAAGACAATTTTTGAGGCAAAGAGAAATCAGAAGAAAAGAGGTATTGCAGCCTTATTTTCAGGTGCAAGTGGATTTAAAGCTATTAAAGTAAAAAACCACAAAGATGGACACTTCATATTGGCCAAGGGAAAAATACAATAAGAAGACATTTCAATTCTAAATATTTATGTACCCAACTTAAGTGCTTCCAGATTTTTGAAAGAGACTTTAATTAGTCTGAGCAATATGATATCTTATAACACCATAATAACAGCAGACTTTAACACTGGCTTTACAGAGATGAACAGATCCTCTAAACAGAAAGTAAACAAAGATTCAAGGGACTTAAATGTGACCCCAAACAACTGTGCTTGATAGACCTATACAGAACACTCTACCACAAAGCTAAATAATATCCATTCTTCTTGTTGGCCCATGGAACATTCTCTAAAATAGATTATATCCTAGAAAACAAATCAAACCTCAACAAAATCTAAAGAATTGAAATTTTACCTTCTATCTTCTCAGACCACAAGGCAATAAAAATGGAACTCAACTCCAACAGAAATTGTCTTCCCCACACAAATGCATGGGAATTAAACAACCTTACGCTGAATGACAGTTGGTCAGGGGAGAGATAAAAAAGGAAATCAGTAACTTCCTTGAGCATAAGAACAATGAAGACACAAGCTACTAAAACCTGTGGGACACTGTAAAAGCACTCCTCAGAGGGAAATTTCTTACATTAAATGCCTGCATCCAAAAAACCAAAAGAGATCACATCAGTAACCAAATGAATCATCTTAAAGAAATGGAAAAGGAAGAGCAACTCAATCCCAAACCTAGCAGAAGAAAAGAAATAACCAAAATTAAATCAGCAATAAATGAAATTTAAAATAAAAAAGTAATTCAGAAAATTAATGAAGAAAAAGTTGGTTCTTTGGAAAGATAAATAAAATCAATAGACCATTGGCCAGCTTAACTAGAAATAGAAAGGTAAAATCTGTTCTATTTGAATTTCTATTTAGTAAAACCTCAATCAGAAATGAAAAGGGAGAAATAACAACTGATACTATAGTGATATAAGAGATCATTTCTGACTACTACCTAAAACTTTATGCCCAGAAATCTGACAACTTAGGGGAAATGGACCAATAACTGGAATCATACCATCTCCCTAGATTTACACAGGAAGAAATAGATCCCTTGAACAGACAGATATCAAGCACTGACGTGGCAGAAACAACAAAAAAACTTTCAACAAAAAAGCCCAGGACCTAATGGCTTCACATCAGAATTCTATGACACCTTCAAAGATGAGCTTGTACCTATACTGCAGAACCTATTTCAAAACACTGAGAAGGAAGGAACCTTCCCCAACACATTCTATGAAGCAAATATCACCTTGATTCCAAAACAGGAAAAGACTGAACTAAAAAGGAGAACTATAGACCAATTTCAGTAATGAATATTGATGCAAAAATGCTCAATAGAATCTTAGCTAATAGATTGCAACTGCTCATTAAAAACTTATACATAACAAATAGGCTTTATCCAAGTGATGCAAGGTTGATTTACATACACAAATCTATAAATGTAATACACCATATCAATAGAAGCAAACCAAAGACTATATGATCCTTTCAATAGAAGTAGAAAAGGCATTTGACAACATTCAGCATCCTTTTCTAACAAGAACATTTAAGAAAATAGGCATGGGTGGCATATTTCTTAATCTGATTAAAGTCATCTATTAAAAACCCATAGCCAACATCATACTGAATGGAGTAAAACTGAAAGCCTTTCCACTAGAACTGAAACCAGACAAGAATGTCCACTATCACCACTATTATTCAGCACTTAGAACTAAAACCAGAAAAGGATGTCCACTATCATTGCTATTGTTCAACATGGTTCTGTAAGTTCTAACCAATGCAATCAGGCAAGAAAAGGATATAAAAAGCATCCAAATGGGAGCAGAGGAGGTTAAACTTTCACTCTGCTGATGATCCAATCTTCTACTTAGAAAAATCTCAGAGACTCAACCATAAAATTCCTAGAAGTAATCAGGAAATACAGTAATGTCTCAGGGTATAAAATTGATGTTCACAAATCAGTAGCCTTTGTATATGCCAATAACAGCGAAGTTGAGAAGCAAATCAAAGACACAATTCCCTTCACAGTAACTTCAAAGAAAATGAAATACTTAGGAATGTACCTACCAAAAGAAACAAAAGATCTTTTAAAAGAGAATTATGAAACCCTATGAAAAGAAATTGCAGAAGACACTAACAAATGGAAGAAAATACCATGCTCTTGGCTGGTAAGAATTAACATTATCAAAATGTCTATTCTACCCAAAGCAATCTACAGATTCAATGGAATCTCCATTAAAATAACAACATCATATTCTGAAGAAATGAAAAAAATATTACTTCATTTTGTATGGAACTAGATAAAAACCCATATAGCTAAGTCTATTCTTAGTAATAAAAACAAAGTTGGAGGCATGGTCCTACCACATGTCAAGCTATATTACAAGTCCACAGGAGTCAAAACAGCATAGTATTGGAACATAAATAGAAACATAGACATATGGAACAGAAAAAAAAAAAAGAAATGAAATCAGTCTCTACTTGCCATCTGATCTTTGATATACTAAACAAAAGCATACAATGGGAAAAGAATCCCTATTCAACAAATGTTGCTGAAAGAACTGCATAACCATATGTAAAAGACTGAAACTCGATCCACATATTTTACTTCTTACAAAAATTAACTCCAGATGAATAAAAGATTTAAATCTAAGACACAAAATGACAAAAATCTTAGAAGACTGTGTGGGGAAAAGCTCTTGATGATGTTGGACTGTAGAAAGATTTTATGGCAAAGACATCAGCAGCCATCTCAGTAACAATAAGATTAACAAATGGGACTTAATTAAGCTGAAAAGCTGGTGCACAGCTAAGGACACAACAAGTAAAGCAAAAAGACAACCATCCGAATGGGAAAAGATATGTGTAGGGTATGAATCTCACAAAGGGTTGATAACTAGAATCAAATTCAAATTAATGAACAACAACAAAAAAGAGTAAACGATCGCATCTACCTCTGGGCAAAAGATATGAACAGAACCTTCTTGATGAAGACAGATGAATGGCTAACAAACATTTGAAAAACTGCTCATCATCCCTGATTGTCAGAGAAATGCAAATCAAAACCACCCTGAGATATCACCTAAACCCAGTGAGAATAGTCCACATTACAAAATCTCAAAGCTACTGATGCTGGCGCAGATGTGAAGAAAAAGGAACATGTTTACACTACTCGTGGGACTGCAAACTAATACAACCTTTTTGGAACGCAGTATGGAGAATCCTCAAAGAACTCGAACTAGACCTCCCACTAGTAGGTATTTACCCAGAAGAAAAAAAAAATTCTTTTTTATCATAAGGACATTTGCACTAGACTGTTTATCACAGTTTGATTTACAATCTCCCAAATACGGAAACAACCTAAGTGCCCACCAACCCAGGAATGGCTTAACGAGCCCTGGCATATGTATACTATTCAGCCATCAAGAAAGATGGAGACTTTACAACTTTTCTATGAACCTGGATGGAGGCGGAACACATTATTCTTGGTAATGCATCACAAGAATGGGGAAGCAAGAATCTGATGTACTCAATTCTAATATGAAAGCAGTAGATGAGCTAATGCAAGGAGGGGTAGGGAAATGAGGGAGCAGGGGGAGGGAAGGAAGGGAAGGAGGGTCATGGAGTATGGCAACCTCTTGGGGACGGGACACAGGATAAGAGGGACTTTATCTAACAAATGCAGTCAGCATAACCTAATTGTTTGTACCCTCAATGAATCCCAAATAATAAAAAAGAAAGTAAAAGTTAGAATAAACGTTCTTGAATTTAACTAATACTTTTCTAATCAATTTCTATTAATTTTCTTAATTAAATTAAGAATTCTTAATTTCTGAGAATTTAATTAGAAAACAAAAGACAATACAAGTTCTTGAATTCTAGAATTGATTTTGGATGGGAGAACTAGAAAATCACATTAATTTTCCAACCTGGCAAAAGCAATGAGATTTCTTTGACAGTTCTTTTTCCAACACTGTTTTCAAAGCTCCAGTTTGGGTCAGGAACAGGTACATTAATGGAAAAATCATATAGAAAGCACACAGATTCAACCAGCTCTGAGGGATATGATAAATAAATTAGTTGGCTAGATGAAATATGCTTTACCGTAAAAATAAAAATTATATTTATAATACATCAGGATATTTTGAATGGTATCAAAAAGTCATAACACTGTTGAATTGCACCAATACTTACACAATACCAATCAAAATTAAATTTTAGGTGTAATAGTCCTCCCATTGCTCAGACAGAAAAATACTCAAAATCAATCTCCACAAATGTCCTCTATTTTAATGTGGGATGAACAAAAACAGTTTTCAGCCTAATTATTATATGAGCCCAGAAACAGCTTCTTTTAATTTCCATGATCCAAAAGTTAAGCAGACCAAAATAAAAGCAAATATCTCCAGTTCAACATGCAGCATAGGTGAGTCCTTGACAAAGGTGAACAGAAGGCTTTAGCAATTCATGCACACAAATATATCTAGCATCTAAAACCCCCTTTATATATTGTGGGTAACTGAGAGTTTGAAATCAACACGGTAGTGTTGCATTACTAATTGTATAATTTCGATTTGCTTTTCTTAATGACTTTATGCAATATTCTTCATTTTCTAACCTAAAGAAATTAGCCTATATGCTAATGTTGGTCTAAATAAGCTATATTTAAATATTGATTATGATTGTTCAGAAAGTATGAAATATTATGTGATGTAAATTTCTCTTATATGACATTTTGAATTATGTCTTATATAAATCAACGGCACATATTGTGGAAATACATTATTTTAGTGCCTTTCACTGCTTTTCTTATAAGAAATTTTCAGAAGCTGGTAATCTAAACATCCCTTATGCTACATGCTGGTTCAGCTGGAAATGTTAATCATATTTCTATTTCTTGGGAATGGAGAACACAAAGCCCACAAAATTTCTGCTATAAAGATCATTTTTTAAGTGTTGAATGTTCTTCTTTTCATTACTATGCATTTATTTTGGGGAAGCAATTTTTGAATGAGAAGAGGAATCACATGAAAACTGGTAGTTTGCAAACCAAAAAAAGGGGCCTGCTTCACTGATGAATGGCTTTAGCAGAGGCTCTTAACAAGCACATCAGTCAAACTTTATAGACGTTCATCTCTAAGTTATATGCACATAGGTTCACACAGTCCACACACATACAACACTCACACAAACAACACACATGAACATATATAAGCCAACACACATATGCATAACTCACATTCATGTGAATACATGCCAACACACCCAATGGACCATCATAATCTACACTTTCTTGGCAAATAACAAGTATTTCCAATTTATTACTGTAAGAAATGAATTGATCACATGAAAATAAAGATGTAAAGAAAACTGTAGAGAGTTATAGGTATTATGACCTCTGCCC
>NW_003852435.1:5863783-5917325 GCF_000181295.1 Otolemur garnettii
TCTGATTCCATCCTATATAAGAGTTTTATTAGTTTATACCCTAAAGTTTGTTCAGGATCTCCTCATCTCTAGATTCTATCAATTGTGAACCATTATCCTTCATAAAAATACCATGCTAGTCTTCCTAAGGCAAGGAGTTGGACAATTTATGACTTTGCTCACACATCATCAATTTCCTTACCCTCTGTCAACAGAATAATATCCAGACTCCTTGTCTTTGAATTTAGGTTCCCTCTACTTGTAGCTGCACACTACTTTCCAGCTCATCTGCCTCTACATTATTCCCTCTTCACCAAATCAGGTCTACTTATTTCTTACCTTGTACTATTTCACTTCTATCTCTACTCACATTGAGTCCCTTTCTAAAATGCCATCCTCAATGCTCCATTCCTTCCTTTCATTTTATCAGCCCCCAGTACATATTATGTTTATGCTGTGAAGTCTTCCCTGATAGAAGCTGGAAATAATATTCCTTTCTTCTGAGCAATTATAGTCCAATTATCTCCACTACATTTCCTAAAACAAATTCATGGTATAGCACTAGTTCTATGAGATAGTAAATGTTACCAGCAGATGTCTAGTAATGTTCAGAAATCTTAACATAAATTGATTGAAAGAGATTCCTTTTAATAATGTCTAAGCAGGGTTAAATAGAATAAAGCACTGATCAGGGAGCCCATGTTATAAAGCATCTGAAGGGGTTGACATTCTTACAATCACAGAATGTAGGGAAACACTTGTCTATGACAATTTCAGAGCATACATCCATGGCCTGAATAATCCATTTGTTTTTTATCTTCTAGGTACTTTAATTGTGTAGCTGAACATATTCCTCCTTTGTGTTATTTCTAGAACATTTAGGTTACCATTTGGGGGTTAATCTTATTCCTGGTACCATAGTAGCGTTTTACTTTTATTTCCTACTATGTCATGTTTGTTATATATTTTCAACTTGTTTTCTCTCAATATATGCCTTCCATTACTCTAAGCTACTGTATTAATTTCCTATTGCTGCTGTCACTAATTAGAACAAACTTGGTGGTTTAAACACTGTAGAGTGATAATCTTGCCATTCTGGAGGTCAGAAATCTAAAATGGGACTTACCTGTGCAAGTAACAAGGTATCAGCAGTAGACATTCATTTATGAAGACTCTATGGGAGAAACCTTGCTTTTTTTCAAGCTTCTAAAAGTTACCTTCATTCGGTGGCAAGTGTCTTCCTTCCATTTCTAAACCCAGCAATGGTCAGTGCTAAATCATTTCTCATTGGAAATCTGACTTTTCTGCTTCCTTCTTTCATGTTATAGGGCCCTGTGATCACATTAGGCCCACCAGATAATTCAAAGGTCAGCTGATTACTGACCTTGATTACATCTGCAACTTTAATTCTCCTTTGCCTTGAAAGGCAGCACAATTATAGGTTCTGGGAATAAGAATGTGGACATAGCTAGAGGCTCTGTATTGCCCACGCTAAGCTGTTCTGGACTAATGTGTGACATACCAATGTATAAGACAATTACAATGTTCTCGGGGGGGACGTAATCTATCTTCTTTTACAGATTATAAGTGAATAGGCAGCATAGTTTCTTCTGGATCCCCTCCGTGCCTTTAACAAATTTTCATTTTCAGCTAAATTTTAGTAAAAATTTGTTAAATGAATGCTAACCTACAGACAAATAACCAAATTCTTACAATAATATTACATATTATAAGCTCCAGGTATTGAAAGGGCTTTGATAATATGCTACATAATATTTTCTATGTATCATATTGTGTTTTTCTTTTCCATTTAATGTAATCTTCACATCCACTTGATGTAATCACTTATGCAGTGTTTATCCTTTCTAGCATAGTTTAAAGACTGATTCTGTACCAAAGCTACAACTCTAGAATAGCTGAAAACAAAGAGAGCTAGGATGGTTATTAAAGAGAACAATATCTCAAAGATCTTAGGGTGACGTGAGAAGAGTATAGTAGTTAGTATATGATAAAGTGCTACTTTTATTTAGCATTGCAATTTATTTCAATGATTAAGAAATTTGACTTTAATTAAAATAGCAGGATTGGAATACCTTAGATCTCTCGTATTATTGTCACCCCTGTGTACCAAATTGAATAAAGCACAAGAAACATATCTCATGATTCAGGATTTGTATTTGCTGATGTTATTTGGATAAAGTATAATACAAATAATAAAAAAAGAATGAACCCCATAATTCTGGTTTTTATAACTGTAAAACTCCATAGCAGGAATTCAAAGTGGGAGAATGTGAAATATTAACAATAGATTGCTTTGGCGCAGTGATCCTCAAATGGGCCCCCATTGCAATCTCTGAGGATATTTAAAAATCTCAATGTCCAGTTCACACTTCAAAGGATAAAATCCGAATCAGATTCCTGGTCACATCTCAGCTAATGAAATTAGAGTCAGTTCCCAAGGAGTAGGTAGCACTGTGCAGGAGAGTTCCAACAGTAACGATGGACAAAATGGGCAGATAAATCTTCACTAACTAATTTGTTTTCTATGTTCCCCTGGAGTGAACTGCTAGAAGTTTCAAATCTTACCTTATAGGTAACAGAGATTCATTTCTTCTGCACTCTTCTTTAATTTTCCCAATCTCCTTATCTGTGCTCCAGAATCGAGCCTGAAGATTCACTCTCACAATTCAACAGTTAACATGATGTTACAAACTTACAGTGCAGCAAACTAATCAGAAGGTCTTAGTATACCTATGTGTTTGCATATATGTGCACTGGGTAATGAAGAGCTAAATTTCAAAATCCAAGAAAGGGGGTGAGTGGAGGTTTTTTATCACAGATATTGACCTTTCCACCTAACATTGGTTGGGAAATCACTTTATGCATTACCCCATTTTCTGAGGTGGGAACTATGATTTTTCTTTCCATTTCATATGTTTCTTTTAGGGACTAGGCAAATGGAAGCAAAAAAATATAAGACTTGAGATAGGTCATGCAACTTTTTCATCTAAAAATTGGGATTATGAAACAAGTCAGAGCTGCTCTTAACATCTCGTGGACAGAAAAACAGAACATGGCAACACAACCAAGAGTTTGAACGGGAAGGGAGACCTTCTAAGTGAGCAGTTTGCCTCGATGCTGTCCTCTTTCTGCTGAAGACTACAGAGGCAGTTTTTCACCAGAGCAGCAAAGAAGCACAGTATTCCCTGAACATTAAGAAGCAGCTGCAGGAAGCATTTTGTAAACATATGGTATTTGTATAATTAATGTTTAAGTAGAGAATTAACTTGCAGTTCCAGAATTCCAGTTAGAAAACCTGATATTTCAAGTTTTCCCCTCCCAAGCCATCTCTTCTTGTTATATCTTACCTGCTACATGGAAACTAGAAAACTGATTGTTCAGTTCATATTTACGAAATAACCTTGGAAAGTCACTTGTTTGTGTCCGGGTCCCCACATCTCATCTATTAGATGTCTCAGATACGTGCGTCTCTCCTTCCATGGTCACCATGGTTTAGAACGTCCAGCACTGCGCTGACTGCCTAATTGCTCCATCAGTCCAGCTCGTCTTCCACATTCCAGACAGATGACCTTTCTTAAAATAGAAATCTAAGAATATTTTTTCCTTTACTAAAAAAATGTCAAAAAGTTGTAAGCGACTACAGGAGAATTACCCTTAAGAAAAAGCCAGTCTCCTTAACTATTCATCCGCATGTTTTCATGATTTAACCTCTGCTCTGTCTCCAGTCTGATTTATCATTTTAATTCTAATCCTGACTAAATACCAGCACTTCTTTGACACTGATAATTTATGTAGGTAGCTTTCATTATAAAGGAATCAGAGAATCTTTTATTTTCCTAGATACATCTTACATTCTTTGTGAGAATTCAAACAAGTATAAGTTACTTTTTAAAGAATTTCTTGCTTCAACTTCCAGCTACAATATAACAAACTTTTTTTTCTATATGACAGAAAATTCTAAAAGTTAACTGCCCTATATGGCAACATTCAGAGAACAAATAGTTAAAATTAGCTAACTTTTTAAAAAAGATTGAATAGCTTCAGTGTTGTTATTAGAAGCTTAGAAAGGTTTTAGAATATCAGTGAGTAAATGGTTTATCCTAAAGTTTGTCAAGCATCCTTTCTCCACATTTGTTAACTCCTCTCTTTAAATGTCCATGAATAAAGTAGATAATATTTTATTCAATGTCACTGTGATACTTCAATATAACTTTTGTTTGTTTGGGTTTTTTTTGTTCGTTTGTTTGCTTGTTTTGGCCAGGGCAGGGTTTGAACCTGCCACCTCTGGCACATAGGGCTGGTGTCCTACCCCTTTGAGCCACAGGTGCCGCCCCTTCAAGATAACTTTTATAATATGATTCTATAATTTTCCATTCCCCATGGGAGTAGCATTGATAAAGTAGTATGGGCCCAAATCCCAGATATTGACTCTGTGTTTGTATAATTTTAGAAGTTAAATTTTACGAAATAAGAAAAGTAATCATAAATTAAGAAAGCTACTTAAAAAGATGAGATGAAGATAAGATTATAATTACATATAATTAGATAAATGATTCAGTAAAAATAATATTTCTAATAAACTTAGATGGAGAAAAGTAAACTCTTTCACACTGAACATCTAGTTGTGATAGAAGCTTGAGTGTGCAGTGAGGGTGTTTAACATTAGTGTTCATAAAGTTTATAATAAAATAAATTTATGTCTTTCATTATTTCATTTTACTCCATTATAATGGAATCCACTAGCAAGCAGTTTGCAAAAATGATAATTTATAATATCAAATCACTTGTTTTTCTCTCTCATTGTATTGTATCTTTTACATTAAGAATATATTCCCAACAATGAAAATCAATTTTAATCCTAATAATACAAATGACAACTGCCTGGAACTACTCACCGTTTCTCTTGACCAGGACACTCTCTTTCTGATGAGGGCAATGGCTTTCTAACTCTATGTTGTGACTATGACTCTAGCAGCTCCCTCATCCCTCTTCCCATTTAGCTCCTACAAAAGCCACAAATGTATTGATTATTCTTTTGCATTCCCACCTTTATCAGAAATTTCTGCTAAGGCAAGTAAAATATTTTTATTGAAACTAACATAAAACTTAAAATCTCTGTGATTATCACAAACTATTATAAAGTGGAAGACCCTCTGGGTTATGATGAGAGAACTGAAAAAATCTTAAAGGCAAGTATAGGAAGCTGGGGAGGGGGCTACCCCTACGGCTCCACAGATTATTCCCAAAGCAAAGGATTAAACAAAACACAGAAGGGTGTTGCTATTCCAGGGTATAACAATGTGTGGGTAGACTGTGACAGCATGAATTTGAACTTTTTGGTGAAGATTATTTGGATGGTACTTCTCCGGTTCTTGTTGGTCCAGCTGTCTGTAGCATAACTGTAAAGCAGTGACTGGAATATGTACAGGGAATCCTATTTCCCAGCTAAAAATCTCAACAAAGGGCCTGAAACCTACTCTGAAAGCAAGAAGTGTCACAACTGTCTTTAATTGGACCAACCTGAGGGAGTGTGAGGAAGACCCAGTGTGGTCTCTGAGCACATCAACATCAGAGAGCTGAGCCGTACTCACATGGTGATGTTCACCCATACATGAAATAAAAGTCTTAGCTTCAAAAAATGAGCAGCTTTAGGTAACTGTACTAATAGAGAAGGAGAAAAAGAAAGAGGAAAAGAAAAAAAAAGGAGAGAAAAATGAAAAATTAGAGGGGAATGAAGGCAGAAATAGAGGGAGAAAGAGCCAGAAAGGGAGTTTTATTAAAAGATGTATACTTATGAAAAGGGTGAAGAGGGTGGGGAACTGTGATACCTGAGATTCCAGGGGCAAACATTGCTCTCCTCATTTTTTTTTTAATTATAGAATAGATTTTTTTTTCACCATTGTGCAAAGAAGAACAGAGATCATGAACAAAGCTTTACCTGTTCTGACCACGCCAGCATATCTACTTTACTAACTGAAGCCTCGGACAAGCTGCAAGGTGGTCAGGGTAATTATATCACTAGGAAGAAGCTGAAGGAATTGGCTGGACAGTGGCAGTGATAAGAAATAAAGCAGAGCTGAAAGACTACCAAGAAGCTTCATTCCTTCCTTCATCCACCCATCCATATAGTCAATTGTTCAAAGAAATAGGGTAGGCACAGTGGCTTTCCTCAAGGAGTCATTGTCAGAGGGACACAATAAAGAAATCATTTCTAAAGTAATCAGTTGGATTTCATGAGTCTGCAATGTGAAAGTACAAGTACTAAAGGGAAAAAGTGACACAGGGAACCGGGGAAATACATGTTTGTTCAGATTCTCAATGAAAGGCTCATTATCCTCACTATGGTGATGTTCCAAGAACAGGGAGGCCTGGTGAAACTGCAAGTCTAAAAACACAATATTTGACAAGTAAAAGTAAATGAGAGAAAGAGTGCTGGAGGTGAACAGTGGGTAATTTCTCTGGTGCATAGAGTCCAGAGAATAAACAGTTGAGATCCTCCTTCAAAACATATGAACCAAGTGCTTATAGTCTTAATAACCGAAATTCATTAAAGTACATAAATCACAATTAAGGCATAATCAAACAGCTTTCACTTCAGACATGAAGTGAATCCCTGGCTAACTACATCAAGCTAGCAGTTTTGAGACCAGCAGTTTCTCCTAAAAGTGGAACTCTAATTTGGATAACAGAACAGAGGCAGAGTGCACACACTGTGTCTCTCTTTGAGTAATTGCTTTTGTTACTAATAGAAAAGAGCTCCCTCCTGTTATGCTGAAGTAGCTTTACAATATGTGGCAGCCTCTAACTTAATCAGAGAGGGATAGTTAAGAGGATATATAACTATTTGATGTATTGACTTCACCAACACCATTGTGCCTTAGGAAGCCAATAAATAAAATTTGAAATGGTAAGGATACACATAATTAAACTTAACTGAAAAGATAAAATAATTCTCATACTGTTACACCTAAACTTGCAGGCTTGCATCTATAAATATGAAGCGGAGTGTAGTTGTTTATGCAGGTGTCAGAGTTTCCTGAGGGATAGGTTTTAGTTATTAATAAATCATCACATGTGAGAGGGATATAATGTAATATCTAGGCTAAGAAATTGTATAGCCATAAGAACTTTCACCTGTGTTGGAAACTAAATAGCTCTGGGGAGCCATATTTGGCCAACGGAATCCACAACTGTTCTTACTCTGTACATAATTTCAGCATTTAACCTTGTATGGGTTGATCTATCTGGTTGTGGGTGTCTTTTATTTATATCACACTGTGAGTTTAGCAGGAGGAAGAACTATATCTTCTTTATGTTGCCATCTGTAGCTCAAAGCATTTAGTATCCAACTGGTGCTCAAGTAATATTATTGATGCTTATACCATACTGATATGCATTTGACCTTGCATGGCTCAGGTAAATCATAACATTTTGCTTTTGTTTTGTTTTATGTTTTCTTCTTTGCTTCCCAGAATTTACTCCCAGAGCCATTCAGATTATCAGGTGAGTTTCTATATCGATTGAAATCTAAGGATATTTATACTGGATATTTAAATGATTTATTTAAAAATACTCATGGGCTTCCATGCTTTACCAGGTGAAAGGGTGAACAGACTGTGACCACAAAGAGCTTAAAAATCCAAAAGGGACAGGTGTTAACTTCCATCAAATTTCACAGAATGGTGAGTATGTGAGGGGTGAAATAAGTATTCTAGGTAATAGCATGATAAAACATAACAACAACAACATAAAGAAGTGAGGCTGTCTCAGGAATAGTGATTCAGCTAAAATATACACTACAGTGGACATTTTTGGGAGATGTTTCTCACTTTTAAAGAACTCTGGAGTCAGACAAACCATTACAGCCCAGTTCTGCAGTTTACTAGGCCATTATGGGTTGAATTAAATATCTCTGAGTGCATGCGAAGAATCTGTGTAAGAACATCACATTGCTGGAAAGATTGCATGAGATTATGAGTATAAAATATGTCCACTATAGTTCCTAGACCATAGAATTTAATAAAAGTGATTTTCACTAATCACTAAGATATTTTTTAAAAAAACAGTGAAAATACTTGAGCAGAGCTACAGCTGTATCTTAAGAAATGTTCCCTGTTCAGTACATATTCAAGAATAAAACAAATGTGAACACCAGAAATAAAGTAAGAATGAAATAGGATAATGTTTGTGGAGTGGAAATTAATAGATCTAAGTGTAAGGAGGGAGCAAAATTATTTATTATTTCCTGTTATCTACAGGAAATAACTATGGCCTTGCACTTTGAATCTTTGATCTTATTCTGATCCACTACTATCTAGCTGGAGATTTGGTTCTATCCTTATATATCTGCGATAAAAGTGGGATAAGAAACTCTCAGAACTTTTCTAGTTTTTATATTATCTGTCTATGATTAGATTAGGCAGACAATGGGGGTGGAAAATAAATTACAGCATCAAAGTTTCAAACCTTAGTGACATATGGAAAAGTAGCATCAAACATATAAAACGTGAAGAGTAAGAGTAAGAATTAGTCTAGAAGATAGAATCCTATTCTTTATCCTCTTTATTTTAGAATATTGTGATTTTTATCTTCTAGCAGAAAACGTAAGTGAAAATGCTCAGGAGACAACTGGGAATGTGGACTTGGCACTTCAGAGGGAGATGTACGGTGGGAGTTGATTTGGGAGTCCTCTGCATAAAGGTGACAGTTGGTGCTCTGATGGCGAATGATATCACAGAGTAAAATTTTTACAGAAAAGAAAAAAACAGTCCAAGGACAGAGCATTTGCCCACATGTAGGCAGTGTCAAGGAAGAATGACCAGGAAAGGTATAGATTTTTCAGTGAAGAACTTTATAAATATATGTCATGAAATTTAAAACAGAATTTCAAGAAAAAAAAGTGGTAATTATTCATATTAATTTTACCAGCCTTTATTGAACGATCATAATAACAACACAAGGGTAGTACTAATAAACCGATTAGTATTAGGTATGTGTAGAGATGTAGTAGAGTATTAGGCATGGCCATTTCTCTCCTAGCTTGGAAATGACAGATCCATGATTCAGATTTAGACATTTCTGATGCCAAGAGCCATGTACTTTTAGTTATTACTGTAATAAGACCAAGAAAGATGAAAGACCAAAAAAGCCTACTGAATTTGATATTTGGGAAAGTGTAGTATGTCTTTCAAGGAACACAATCCAAATTCGGAGGTCCAGGTTTAGAAGGTATGGTGAAGAGCCAGAGACAAAAGGAAAAATCTACTTCATGAAGAAAAGTAAAAAGGTTCTTATACTACCTTATAAGTAGTAAAGAAAACAGGTTAAAGGGTGGTAGCTTCAGAGGGTAACAAAAGCAAAGGAAAACATGTAATAATATAATCTGATGAAAGAGAAAATAGCATAAAATCAAAGAAATTGGAGCAAGACTCTCTATTTTTTTAAAAACTGTGCTGCTATAGAGTCATGAGTTGCTTAGATTTAGACTCTGGCCATGTTATCTATTGGCTGGTTTATGATACTTATGTATTGATCTGTGCCTCAATCTCCTCATGGGTACAAGGTGTATAATAGCAATGGCTAACATAAAGTCTCGTGGTGATTAAATGAACCATGCACGTCAGACATACACATAAAGGAAACTGTAGCTACCATTAGAGATAATACGAAGTCACGTACAGCTTGATACTTGAACCACGGGCAATGATACTGGATTTAGTAAAGAAATATATAATTTTAGAGAAAGTTTAAGGAAAGAGCACACTGCAAATGAGGGATGCCAGCCATTCATATAGTGAGGACTCTGGGAAAGTCTTTGTTCTTTTCATTTCCTCAAGAAAGGATTATTCATTTCCTTTATTAGGGCCTGAATCATTCACTCAGTCACATGACTAACAGCCACTATTACTGAGCATCAGAATCAATTGATTTCAATAAGCAACCTGTTTCATTGGTTGCCCTGTGATTACATACACTCTCTGCCCTCACATGCAGACTCATTTAGCTTCATCTTTTCCATTTTCCTTCTATCAGATGAGGCAGCGTAGGGCAAGAAAATAGAGATAGCAGAAAGTTTGTACAGGACCTGTATGGGGAATAAAGGCCCATCCCAGACTTCTGCCCTTAACTTAAAGTTAGTTTAATGTAATGTTGCCAACATTTTACAAGGGACACAAGTCCAACTATTAATATGTTGATTTTTATTTGTCCTTTTTTGTGTGTTGTATCTACTTTTGATTCTTCCACAATAACAATTACCTGGGAAATTTTATGACCATGATACTACGACCCCATAAAAAAATAATCCTACCAGTTACTTGTCTCTTCCTTGTTTAAATTCATTTTTCCTATTTGAAATGAGATCAAGATTGAGAGAAAAGAAAATGGAGATAGAGATGGGTGTTTCCAGGGAGAAAATAAAGTATGCTAAATCTACTAGAAAGAACCAGAATAATTCTACAATGAGATGAGATAGAAAATGCAAAGAAAAATGAAGTAGTTAGCCATTGAGGCTCTCAAAGAAAATTCTTTTATTATCAACAGGATTCCTTTCCTAGTCAGGCCCAAGGTCCTTTAAGCGAAGGCCCATGACCCATCTCCAACTTTGAACAATTCCCTCTCCAGATACAAATAGTTGTCTTCTAGACGTATCTACTTGGATTTCTAAAATGTGGCAAGCTCAGGACATTTAACAGGGCACTGCTAACGCTGTCCCCATTTCCCCTAACCAGTTACTCTTACAATATTTTGCAGTTTTCTTCACCTCTGTTGAAAGGAGCTGAATATTTTCAGGTTTTCAAACCCAAAGCCTTCATGCTACTCACTAATTCTTTTCCTCCTCCTTCGTTCTCTTTCATCTCTCTCATCTCTTTCTCTACCTCTCATCTCTTTGTCTTCTCCATCTTTCTCCCACACATCTGACATCCAATCTAGTAACAAGTCCTATTTACACCCAGTTTTAATACTTCCCATTCTTCATCCCCTCATTTTTCTAGGCTATCATTATTTCTCACATGAATTAGCACAATAGTTTCCAACCATACACTTTGCTTCTTTTCTCAGCCATTATTTTCAATTCACCAGGGAAAGAAAACACTGTAAATTGTAAGTTAAATCATTCTACTTTCTGTTCAAAACTTGTAAGTGCTTCCTATATTGCCTAGAGAAAAATCCCTAGTTCTTAAACCCTTTGCAATCCAATTTCTCTGCCAGTCACATACTCCCCAGCTCTTATTTATTTTGAGTGGGAAAGAGATTGGTGGATTACTTGTAATTATTCTATCGTTTTCAAAGAGAAAAACATAGAACTCACTCGCTGATTTAATTATCTATTTTAGGTTACATAAAATAATTAAGGCTTTTTTTGCTTATTTTTGTATATAACTTTTTTGAGTGTGATGCTTCTTCAAGCAATCTCCAGGATGAAGCCCAGGCTCCCTGCTGTATGTCTTAGAGTAGAGAAGGATTTCTCTCCTTCCATCTTTCACATTTCTTCTGCTGCAAACCATGCATTCCTTTGTTGATTTTTTTTTTTCATTTTGTATCATAGGGCACATCTTCCCATTTAGCCTTTCTCGGTGTCAGAGGTTGATGGTGTTCTCTCCTCTTTCTTGAACTGCTGCTCCTCACGCAGTGAGTGATGAGGTTTTTCCTGTAAGCTAAGTAAGTCTGCATTTTTCTCCATTCTCTTTCTTATCTAAAGGATGTAGACTCTCACAACTGCAACTTCCAACAGCTAGAAGAATATTTTTTTCCACCATTTGTAGGACTTCCTTGTAAATCCATAACATCCACAATACTGATCATCTCTTTCCACTTTCCCCATAAACTCTGTGTATTCTAAAATAACTTTTTCAAATTGCAAAGGCGGTTTCTTCCAATATCCAGTAATCAACTGTGTCTGATGGCTAAAGAATGTACTCAGTATTGTCAGCAACCTCTTCTCAGGAAATGAGAAGCCCATCAACAAACACAACCAAGAAAATCATTTTGGATATTTCTGACATTGGAGTGGAAAAGGAAAATTATCATGTTTGAGGGGGGTCTGACAAGGGAAATTGAAATCACCTGTGTATCAGCCAGATCCTTCCATCGTAATGCTGGGTAGCACAGTGCTGCAGAACTTGGCTTAAAGTCAATTGGCTTAAAGTCAATCATTTACTTTTAGAAACAGCTTTGTTGACATGCAATAAACCAAATATATTGCAGTGAACCATTTGATAAGTTCCCACCCTGGGAACCATCTTTGGAGTCAAGATAATAAACTTCTCTAGCATCATAAAGTTACTTCATGCTCCTTTGTAGTAATTAATTTTTTTGGAGTAATTAATTTTTTATTTGCTTATCTATGCTATGATTGAGCAGAGAGATTGTGGCATGAAGTATCTTTAGTAATCTTGGCTGGACATTATCTGGCTTGGCTCTGGGCTCTAGATTTGTTTCACATGTACTTCCTAGTAGCTCTTTCTGTGGCCTGTGGCCTACATAAGCTGGGTTTTTTGCACAATGATGACAAAAACAAGGATGAGAACAGAATCTTGGAAAGCATCTCAAACTTGAAGTTGGAAATGTACATCACACCTCTCACATTTCATTGACCAACTCACATGACTATATTGTCAAAAAGTTTGAAAACAAGGAGCAGCAAAGAATTAGAAATAGTCATTCAACCTATCGCTACTGACAGCTGTGGTTCAGGCCACCTGTTCCCCCTCTCTCAATATACTGTGGGCACATTCGTCTCCCTTTTGTTTTTTGTGCATGTCAGGTAAGATCAGTCCACAGAGAATATATAAATTTTTTCTTTCTCTGCCTATAACACTCTTCCTGTGGATATCTAGGTCAAACAATTCCTTCATTTCCTTCAAAACTTCACCCAAAATATCTTTCTCTCGCTCTCTTTTTACTTGGACTCCTATTAAAATTTCAACTTTGCTCATCTTGTTTGCATTATACCTTTTCCTTCCCGGCTTTAATTTTTGTTCTCATTAATACCTATCACTAAGTGATATCATTTTTTACTTATCATAATCATTCCTTTCTACTCCACTACTCAAATATATGCTTTATAAGGGAATTAATTTCTTTATTCTTTGTTTATCCCACTTGAAAGGTCTGGAAGTTCCGAAAACTTATGACAGAAATTTAAGTTCTTGGTGGTGACAACAAAATGAATGCTGTGTTTGTTTGTTTTAGTAAGAGTCGGAAAGGGTAAATAACTCCAACTTCTTATTAGAAATTCATTTTCTTTTATGAGAAATGAGAAGCACAGTCAAGGGTAAGAAAAAATGAGAGTCTTGATATGTGCCAACCACTTCAAATAAATGAATGAAGACCGATATCCAAGTCAGCACACGTGGCCCCTGGCTGGATCTTTCCTCCTCCAAATGAATCGATAAACAAGACTTTGTACTTCCCAAATTGTATCAGGAATGTTTGTTAAATGTGGCACCACTTTCTCAGGCAGCTCATTCCTTGATGTTTCCTTGTAGGTATTTCAATGTAGTTAGGCCTCATTGCCTGTTCCTGTCAAACATTCCTGATTCCGAAGTACACCTTTTTCATGCTCCGTATCTTCACCACATTTATCTTTATTCTCACACTCCATCCTATTTCTTAGGACTTCAAATGAAGTAATTCAGGAATTCTCCTTATGCCAGTTTTCTTGGTAGCCTCTTAGTCAAAATCAGTGTGAGGTCATGGATTATTTTTAGTAAAAATTATCTTTTATGAGTCCTACGCACATTTATACCTTTCATTTTTTTATTAAATATTACTATGGTTCTGGAATATTTCTACATCTGTTTCTACCATCTATGATTTAAAGAATTCATGCTTCATGTTAATGGAATTAACTTTCAGGTGGACTTTTCTTTAGAATACGAAGCAAAGTTAAATCTTTAAATATGAAGGGGAAAATGAGATGTTCATAATTCTGGAGAATAACAATTTATGTTAATTATGATTTCTAACTTTGGCATAACCTTTGATCAATCACTAAGCCATTTTTTATTAAAATGCACTCAAAATCTTTTGTTTATGGTTCCATAAAATTATGAGAGAAAATTAAATTCTTAGTAGTGACACCAGGAGTGTGTTTGTTTGTTTTAGTAAGAGTAAACAATGATTAGTAATTCAAACTCCTTATTAAAATTTCTTTTCTTTTATGAGAAATAAGAAGAACAATCAAGTGTAAGAAAAAATGAGGGTCAGTTTTACAGTTACGTGTCGTGAAAAGAGAATATAATCATGCTTCACTTAACAACAGAAATGCATTTTGAGGATGCATCAGTGGGCAATCTTGTCATTGTGCAAACACATAAAGTGAATTTACACAAACCCAGATGGTACAGCCTACTGCACACCTCGGCTATATAGGAGAGGTTGTTGCTGCCTAGGTGGCAAACCTGTATAGCATGTTACCGTACTGAACGCTGCAGGCAATTACAACACCATGGTAAGCATGTGTATTTAAACATATCCAAACAGAGAAAAGGTACAGTAAAAATGCAAAATGAAAGATAGAAAAGGTAAACCTGCATAGAGCCCTGACTATGAATGGGGCTGGCAGGACTGGAAGTTGCTCTGGGTGAGTTCCTGAATGAATAGTGAGTGACAGTGAAGGCCAAGGACATTGCCATACACTACTATAGATTTATCAACCCTATCTACTTAAGACTACAGTGAAATTATACAAAACAATAATAAAGTATCCTTCAATAATAAAGTAACCATATCTTGCTGTAACTTTTTACTTTATAAAGTTTTTAATTTTTTTTAAACTTTTGACTCTTTTTATAATGTAGCTTAACACGCAAACACATTATATAGCTATATACAAATAAATTATTTCTTTATTTTTTAATTCTGTCAGTTTTTTACTATTTTTAAAATGTTTTCTCTTTTGAAAATTATGCTGTTAAAAACTGAAACATAACCACACACATTAGAGTAGGCCTGCATAGTGTCAAGATCATCAAAATCACAGGTTTCTCCCTTTATATCTGGTCCCCCTGGAAGGTTTTCAGGGACCATAACAGACTTGGAGCTGTCATTGCTAATGATAACAATGCCTTCTTCTGGAATACCTCCTGAAGAAACTGCCTGAGGCTATTTTGCAGTTAAGGGTTTTTTTTGGAAGGAGAAGGATTGTAATCTAAAATAATGACAAAAAGTATACTATAGTAAACACATAACCCAGCAATGTAGTCATTTATTAACATTACCAACTATTATGTACTGTATATAATATTATGTGCTGTACTTTGATATGACTGGCAGCCCTACAGGTGTGTTCACACCAGCAGCATCATAAACACGATGAATAATGACTAATGTGTTGTACCAGGAATTAGGACAGCTACAGTGTCACCAGGTGACAGGAATGTTTTAGCTGTATTATAACCTTTTGAGACCTCTGTTGTATATACAGTTCATCAGTCATTACGCGACAAATGACAATTTCACATAAAATATCACCTTCATTGCAGATTATAAAGGTCATTTACTATTGCGAGGTTATCTGCATAATTTACATAGCTGACTAGCTAACTGAGACAGTTGATTAGAATTGTATATAGCTCTTCTTTGAGTCTTTCATTATCTGGAATATCCTTTTTCTCTTTTTTAATATTTATTCTTTTTTGTTGTTATAAATAAAATCAGCATTCCTTCAGGGGAACAGCTTCTTCCAAAGCTACCTGTATTCAACTGATAATTAATTAATCCATATTTCAAATTTTATCTACTATACTACATTCAGATAACTTCCATAATTTTTGTTTGATTTAAATTTGGGTCATTTCTTATTAAAGAATATTTCATTGGTGATACAGTGCATATAGCAAAGATCCCAACTCTTTTAACTGTTATTCAAAACTAACAATGTATTTACTTTTTAATCTCATAGCACCTGGCAAATTTTTATTATTTATTATACCTTAGGAATTGAGCTGCAAATTTTATTCTCTAAAATTTGGTTTAAACTTTATCTCTTCTATAAGTAATTTATGAAATACCCCAAGCAGTCTTCTACCTGTACAAAAAGACTATTACATTTCTGTTGGTGCTATTTCATGCTAATCTGTGACATTTTGTGCAATATTGTATAGTATTTATTATTTTGTGATATTTATTTAACTGTTCACACGTGTCCTATAGCCAGTTTCTTGGTTCTGCAAAATGCCAACCCTATATTAAAAGCATCATGTTTTTTTAGTATTTATTTATTTATTTATTTTTGCAGTTTTTTGGATAGGACTGGGTTTGAACCCACCACCTCTGGAATGTGGGTCCAGTGCCCTACTCCTTTGAGCCACAGACACTGTCCTATTTTTTATTTTTTTTAACACTTTAGATATCTCAATTTATTGGCACATTATGGGGAATTCTAGCTATTCTTTACAGATGGCCTGGCTGGAAAGTACCTGATCTTAGACTCACCACAGAGGCATTTCCACCAATGTAGAAAAGGAGAATTGAAAATTCTGACACCCAATTTTAGATATGTGGATATAAACAAGTGTACAATCATCTTTTCCTACCAGGAGATGAATTACGACAGAGAGGGAAGATTAGAAATACAAAATCTACTTCTTCTGAGATCTATTGACACCCTCCAATGGGTTATCACTCCTCTCGGTTATCCCAGTAAAACACTAGCACCAATATAATACTTTGACTTTAGCTTTTTTCCATGCATTTGATTATAAAATTCTCCAAATCTTAGAGTTGATCAAGGTGGACAGAATTTAGGGACTGCTGCCCCAGTAAAATAACACTTAAATTGGATTATGTTCCCATAATTCATATCAAAGAGTTACCTCTGAAAACTGTGCAAATTTCTCTAAGTTATTTAATCAAAATGAGAATATATAGATAATTTCAGTGTCTTAAGGACTTACCTGTCATATTGACTAATTATGTCATAAATATTCATTAGGCACCTACTATGTGTCACAGACTGTATAAGGCACTGGGGATGCATTAAAGAACAGGTTGGCAAGATTATTGGGCTTGAAAACGCTTACACACTAATGCAAGGACAGAAAGTAAAACAAACCAGAATAAGGGCAATTCACTATCAGTAACATGTAAATAATTAAAACAGACTGATATTAAATATCAGGTTGGTTCTTTTAGGTTGGTTAGCCAATCTAAAGAAGGTTTTGTTTTAAAAAGGGGAATTTTCTGGCTACATTTGAATAACAAGCCATATTGGCAAATATCAGTTGAAGAAGATTCCAGACAGTAGAACAAGCCAGAGCAAAGGCCTCAAGCTATGGACAAATTTTGGCATATTTGAAAAATAAAAAGAAAGTCAGCTTACCTGAAGGAGATAAAATACTTGAGGGCGGTGGAAGCAATTCATGTATGGCTTTGTAAATTATAAAGGGAAATGGAATTTTATTTTGCAATTCGAAATCTAGAAAGTGGTATGTTCTGATGGGCTGGTGGTGGTTTGGAGACATAGGCATTCATTCAGTCAATAAACATTTACTGAGCATCTTCTATTTACCCTACACTGCTTCAGATAGAAGCAGCAAAGAGAACAGCATTTGGGTTATTGTATTGCAGAGAATCAGAGCAATCACAGCCAACTCAAGATAAATAAAGGACAAGGTATATCAAGAGAGTGTAGGTAGTAAGGAGTAAAGTAAAGCCTTTCAGAGAGAAATCCTGTAGAAGAAAAAGGATGAGTTCACATTTTAAAGAGACTAGTGAGGAAAGGCGAGGTGGAAAATATCTATGAACAAAGATTTAAGAAAGAAAAGAGTTTAAGACCTATCTTACTCCATCATTTTAATTTTTATTAAATATATATTCGTATTTGGTTTAAAAAGCCACTGCTCAGGGATTAAAATACTCATTTTAAGTTAACAATAAAATTAATTTTCAAATAAGCTAACAGTATCTGGAAAACTCATGTTCCGCTACCAAACCACAACGCGCCCTAGGCGGAATCTGAGAGTGCCCCAAGGGGGTCAGATGTGGGAAGAGGAAGGGCCTGTGAAGAGAGGTCTTTACAGAATGTCCGGCGCAAGGGACACGCGCCCTCGACCCTCGAGATTACAGTAAGATGCACGACTCAGTCTAGAGGATTCCACGACAACCAGGCCAGGCTGCTGGGCTGGGCGTCTCAATCCTGTGCTTCCACCGCCTGCATGGGCTTCGCTTGCTCCTCGCCTGCCTTCCACAGCTCTTTAGCTGTTTTGGTGCAGAGGTCGCAGCCTCTGGGCAGCGAGGCACCCCTACACTGACAGGGCCCTCTGTCCTCTGGCACCAGCTGCTGGGCCTTGGCTCCCCGCCCCTGCAGCCGGTGGGGCTGCACAAGCAGCTCTATGTTGGCCTTCTGCTCCTCGTGAATCATTTGGTTAAGATTATGGTTCTTCATTTCCAGCTCTGCAATCTGTCTCTGTGACACAGGACAGGTGTTGGTCTCAGCGGTGTTGGTGCAGCGGCAGCTGGCAGAGGAACCAGCGAGCTAGAGGGTAGGCAAAGAGGGACACCCCCCACTCCTAGGCTCTAGTAGACAGGGAATCTGGACAACTGCTGGGAGACACCAGCACCTTGGTGTCTCCTTTGCCTTGCACTTATGACTGAACAGGGAACCCCCATTTTCTGTGCCCAGGTTAATGTCATGTAAGTTTCCTAGGCCTCAATTCCATGAATGGACTATGTTCACTAATGTTCACTATGTTCACTAATACATTCATTCACCTTGCCCCAGCAAAAGGGACTGTGTCCATTCGTTAATACATTCATTCACTTACTCTAACGGAAGGGATTGTATTCATTCATTAATGCACTCATTCATCTTGCCCCAGCGGAAAGGACTCTATCCATTCATTTCCTGACCTCAAATCCAAGGAACCCATGCGCCTACACATAAGCCTAGACAAAGAGCCCAGAGGCAGAGACAGAGAGGGGAGAGAGACAGCGCTTTTCTCCCCGACTTGGATTTTCTCTCTCTGCCAGGAGCTGTGGTGTTTTTGTATTCTTTTCTTTTCTATAAATAAATCCCGTCTTACCACTCATTTGTGGTCCGTGGATCATTCTTCGAATCACAGAGACCAAGATCCTACTGAAGACGAATCCGGTATCATCGGTAGCTCCTCCAGAATAGTCCACAGCTCCTCTTCATCCTCACGCTCACCCTCACTCCTGTTGCTCTCCCCTGGCTTCTGCCTTGCTGCTGGCAACTCTGAATTTCAGCAGTCTCAGCTCAGAGGCAGTCGTCTCTTGTTTTTCTGAGGCGGAGGCAGTCTGCTCTCGTGGCCAGGAGCCCCTCCTGTTCAATCAAGATCTCCTTCCCCTCGGCAAAAAGAACATTCATAACGTCTTTATTTTAACTCATTTCTTCTTTGGAAACACTGTCTTTTGAAAGACTGGTTATCTCTTGTGCAGTCTTGGTTTCACACGCCTGCTTTCTTCTTTAGATAAATCTTTGATCCCTTCGTGCAGAACTCCTTGTAAACAATCTAAAGGCACTCCTCTCTCCCGCCCCCTTCCTGATGCCGCCTCAGTCCCCGCAGTGTGGGCGTCCTGGCCATGTTAGATCACGGAGGTTTGTCACTTGCTTTAGAACCACATTTCCAAAGAATTCTTGCACACGTCTGGAAAATACACACAGGGCCTATTAATGGATTTGGACAGCTGGATTGAGCCCTGTAGAAATGCTCCATATATTAATTTTTGTTTCCAGTTTCTTTGCAGTGATATGGCCAGGGAATCAAAAGGTAGGACAGTCTAGCAGTTCTTCGAGTAAGAGCTGGAATTCCTGCACTTTCTCGCTCTCCGCTCTCTGAGGTCCTTCCTCCATCTTACTCAGATCCAGGCACAAGCTCCTCCATAGGCAAAGTCTCCGGAAGCCTCGCCAATCCTGCTTTGGCAACTGGCTTCAGGGTAGGCTGATGTCCTTCCAAGTTTGTACCTTCCGCACAGTCATAGTCTGCTTGCAGCTCCTCCACGCCTGATTTAATTTCTGAAATGCTACTGATGCCTTCATGCTTCATGCCACACTTCTCCATGTAATCCATACATTCACGGAAAACTGCTGGCCGCCAATTCCGTCACACATCATGTCTTCTCTGCTGCAGCCAAAGGAATTCCACAAACGGGGTTGAGATTTGGACCATCAACCCAGGCATCTCTGGCTCCTGATCGGCTTTTTCTTTTTATTCTTTTCCGTCCACTGTTTAGTATCTGCTAGTGTCAGTTCTTTTGAGTTCTTGTCTCTGTGTTTTCCTTCTTCCCTTCTTCATGCTTTCTTTTATTCTCTTATGCATTTCTTCCTTGTGTTTCTCTTCATTTAAGCTCCTTCTCCCCCTTTTAGAAGAGCAAGGCTCCTTGAAGACATGGATTCCCCCTCACGTGGGATGGACTTTCTGCTTGGTCTCTAGAGCTATCTTCCTGAAAGGCAGAATAGCCTTCCATCTTTTTTTTTCCTCTTTCTTATATTTTCCTTTTTTCTTCCCTTGGCCTTTCTCATCAGCAAACAATGCATCCTGAGGCTCATGGAGGGTGTCATGGGGAGTGAGTGATGACTAGTTCTGCACAATCCAGGACACTTAGTAGGACTGATCTCCTTAGAGCTGGGAGTCCAGGTGAGTCTGATGCTACGCTCCACCCTGCATTATTCACTGGGCTGCTGGTGGCCGGCAGGAAGCACATGGTCATGCTGACACACTAACAAGAAAGGGAATAGGGCTTTTTCTCTGTCACCTCCCCATTACACCTATGTCTGCGGTCCGCAACCCCCCTCACACACACACACTCATTCACTCAAACAGCCTACAACAGCACCATCCTCTGCCTTCACCTATGCTTCAAATTGGCCCCTGGTGCCCCATCACCATCTCACACAGCCTCCACTATTTACAATGATTGACCACGCCATCATTTTTAAAATTAAGAAAAATTGTTACTGAGGTTTTAGTATTTTTCTTATAGTCACCTTTTATTACCATGCTTATCTCATGCTGTGTGACTCTTTATCATCTGTAGTTATTGTTTCAAGAAAGCACCCAAACTATATTTTGTTGACACTACAAAAAAAAATTCTAGATTGAAATGAATTTTAAGTGACACACTAGACACATATCTTTTTGCATTTTTGTTTGATTTTTCCTCATCTCTCAATATTATTTTTCAATTCGCAATAATTCCAATCAACATAATTATCAAAATAGTTCTAACAAAATTGTGATGGTTAATTTTATGTGTCAACTTGGTTAGGACAAAGCAGATATTTGATACAACACTTTTATAGATATTTTTGTGAAAGTATATTTAGATAACATTAATATTTATTTTTAGGTTCAGAATATATGTTTCTGATATATTCTGAATTGTATTCTGAATTATGCTTTTTAATTTCAGAATATATAGTATCAATTTAATTTATAATATTGTTATAAATAAATAATATAATTTCAGAATATAATTTCAAATGTACAAATGTTTTGGTTACATGAATTGCTTTTGTACAATTTGAGTCAAAGTTTCAAGTGTGAATTGTACCCCGTAGGTGTGAATTTACCTATCCCCTCGTCTCCTGATCCATCTGCTTGATTTCTGTTAAGTTTTACTATCAGATGTGCACATGTGTGATGACTGACTAGATCCAATTTAATAGTGAGTATGTCTGGTGTTTGTTTTTAATTCTCACGATACTTAAAAGAATGGTCTTCAGTTCCATCCAGATTGTTACAAAAGCATATTCGTTCATCATTTTTTATTGCAGAGTAATACTCCATGATTTACATATACCACATTTTATTAATCCACTTACATGTTGATGGGCACTTGAGTTGATTCCATGTTTTTGTGTTTGTGAATTGCGCTGCAATAAACATTCAGGTACAAGTGTCTTTTTGCCAAAATAACTTTTTTTTTTTAACCTCTGAGTAAATACACAATACTCACTGAGTTGTAAGATTAAATGCTGGATCTACATTTAGTTCTTTGAGGTATTCACGTATTACCTTCCATAGAGCTTGTATGAGTTTGCAGTCCCACCAAAAGTGCATAAGTGTTCCTTTCTCTCTGAATCCACATTAACATCAATTGTTTTAGAAAGTTTTGATAAAAACTGTTCTCATAGGAGTAGGTGATATTTCATTGTGGTTTTGATTTGCACATCCCTGGTGATTAGAGACTTTGAGCATTTTTTTTCACATTTATTGGCCATTATTCATCTACCTTCTTTTGAAAATCTTCCGTTCAGCACTTTTGCCCACTTTTTATGGCTTTTTTTCTCTTGTTGATCTTCTTGAATTCTTTACAGATTCTAGTTATCAGCCCCTTATCAGATGTATTGCATTCAAATATTTTCTTCTATTTTGTAAGGTTGTCTATTCCTTTTATTGGTTGTTTCCTTGGCTGTGCCAAGTTTTTTTGTTTTAATCAAGTTTCATTTATTTATTTTGGTTGTTGCTGTGATTGCCTTTGGGGTCTTCTTCATAAATTTTTTGCCTAGGCCAATAGCTAGAAGAGTTTGATGCAACATTTTCGTGTAGAACTCATAGTTTCATGCCTCAAGTGTAAGTGTGTTGTCCATCATGAATTAATGTTTGTGAATGGTGAGAGGTGCAGATCCTGTTTCAGGCTTCTACATGTGGCTATCCAATAATCCCAGCACTATTTATTGCATAGGGATTCTTTTCCCAAGTGTATTGTCTGCTTTGTAAAAGAACAAGGGTAGCATGAGAATGGTTTTATATTACCATTGTCTGTTTTAAACCATTGCTCTGTGACTCTATGCTGTGCCAGTATCGTCCCGTGTTGGTTACTATAGCCTTGCAGTATAGATTGAAGTCGGTAGAATGATGCCTTCCAGTTTGTTTGCATAAGGTTGCTTTTCTACTTCCATTCTAAGTGTAGAATTCTTTTTTCTAGATCTTTGAAAAATGACATTGGTATGTTAATGGAGATTGCATTGAATCTATAAATCACTTTGAGAAGTACTGTCATTTTAAAAATGTTGATTCTGCCGATCCACGAGGATGACCTATTTTTCCATTTGTTAACATCCTCTGTGATTTCCTTCCTCAGTGATGTGTAGTTATGTAGTTCTCCCTGTAGAGGTTTTTCACCTCCTCAGTTAAATATATTCCTGGCATTTTATTTTCTTTGTTGCTATTGTGAAAGGTATTGAGTCTTTGATTTGATTCTCAGCTTGAGCCTTGTTGGAGTATAGGAATGCTACTGATTTGTGTGCATTGATTTTGTAACTGTAAAGTTTGCTGACTTTGTTTATCAACTCCAGGAGTCTCTTGGAAGAATCTTTGGGATTTTCTATGTATAAGATCATATCATCAGCAAAGAGTGATAGTTTAACCTCTTCTTTCCCCACCTGGATGTCCTTGATTTCCTTCTCTTGCCTGATTGCACTATTTTAAATAGTATTGGTGACAATGGGCAACTTTGGTTAGTTCCCATTGTTTTAGACAGGCATTCTTTCCATTTTTTTCCACTCAGCACGATGTTGGCTGTGAGTTTGTTGTACATGGCTTTTATAATTTTGACCTACCGACGTCTATTTCTTTCTTTTTTTTTTTTTTTTTGAGACGGAGTCTCAAACTGTCCCCCTGGGTAGAATGCTGTGGCATCACTCACAGCAATCTCCAACTCCTGGGCTCAAGCGAGTCTCTTGCCTCCGCCTCCCACGTAGCTGGGACCACAGGCGCCGCCACAACGCCTGGCTATTTTTTTTTGGTTGCAGCTGTCATTTTTTGGCAGGCCCGGGCTGGATTCGAACCTGCCACCTTAGGTGTATGTGGCTGGCACCGTAGCCACTTGAGCCACAGGCGCCAAGCCCCTATGTCTATTTCGTTAAGAGTTCTTATCATTAAAGTGTGCTCAATCTTGTCGAATGCTTTTTCTGCATCTATTGAGATGATCATATGGTCTTTGCTTTTGCTTCTGCTTATGTGGTGAGAGATTAGTATTTAAATGAGTGGATTTTGAGTAAAGCATATTATCCTGCATAAAGTATGTGAATGCTTTACAAGAAAGATTGACTTCCTATAAGCAAGAAGGCATTCTCTCAGCACACTGCTTTTGAACTCAAGCTTCAAACTCTGATATTATCTCTCTCCTGATATCTTTCTTGCCATCCCACCTTGCATATTTTGGACTTGCCAGCCCACAAAATTCTGTAAGTCAAATTTAAAAACTAACAAACTAACATACATAACTATTATTTCTCTCTTCTCTTGGCTGTGTTTCTCTGGAGAACTATGATTAATAATATAAAAGATATATTCTGTAAGAACTTTTCATAAAATCTTATACAGTAAAATATTCCCCTAAAATACTGATTACTAATAATGGAGAATAAACAAGTATGAAAATTGCAAGGAGGAAAGAAACTCTATTTGAAATGTAAGCACTGAACTAAGGGATTATAATATTACTATTACAGACAGTTACTATTTGTTTATCAAACAAATTACAAATGTCAATATGTATATATACTTTATAATATATTATTAGAATTGTGACAAGCAAGAAAATTAAGCTGAACTAGTTATCAGGCCAATATATGGACCTAATAATAGTAGAAAAATAAGAGAGTTATAGAAGCAAGAGCTTCTGCCCAAGATAGACATTTTGTCCCATTGATCCATGTATCACCTTTACATTTGAGTTTTTATTTCCTGGCATTGCCTTCTAACTGGTATTGAGTTGGTAAGGAGTATACTTAATCCAAACTAAAGCAGATTATGTCATTGAGAAATTTGAAATGAAATTCACATTCTGCTAATTAATTTATTCATGGCTAGAATATTAGTTTTAATAACTAGAAAATTTACACTTGGCCCATCTTTTGATTATGTGCATAACAGTTTAGGCAGTTAAAGGTTGAGAAAAAGAGGTAGGAGACATGGGAAAGAAGAGATGGAAAGGTAAAGAGAGATACTGAAGTGAGTCCACAGATTTGAATGAAGCTAAGCAAAGGAAAAAATCCAAGCCTGGTTTATAAGGAGTTTCTAATTCCTGGTACTAGAGTCCTCCTGGGAGACTAGCTCCTTTAGGAGTCCGTGAAAAGTGACATATCTTAGTCTGGATTAAGATGTGTTTCTGTTACTTTAAAACAAAGAATACTGGATTAAAATGGCTAAAGACTAAAAATAAAAAAATTAGCTGACACAGTGACATGCATCTGTAGTTCTAGCTATTTGAGAGGCTGAGTCAAGTTGATTGCTTAAGCTCAGAAGTTTGAGGTTGCAGTGAGCTATGATGATGCCACTGTACTCCATTGTACAGTGACACTGGGTCAGCAAGAAAAAAAAATAGAAAGAATGAAGGGAAGGAAGGAAACAAAAGAAAAAAGGAAAAGAATTTAAAAAGGCTAAGGAGAATGCTGATAGGACTTGCAGCGTTCAGAGGAAAGGCAGTAACATATACACAGAAGCAGGATCAGATGAAAAAAAATATAAAAGCAAATAGCAACAAGCCAAATATATGTACTTTCTTGACAGAGTAAAAAACAGGAAGAGGTTATTACAAGGACATGTATTTTTCACATGTTATATCAATATACACAATTTAATAGAAAGTATGATCACGGATTTTATAGTCAATCAGTATTTAGAAGTAACTCAGGGTTGCTGAAATTTTGTTTTTATCTTAGAGGGCTAAGTTACAATTCAGCTAATGATGTAGTCTCCAAAACTAAGGAAGTTCTTAGGCTTACAGTCATGACTCACACCTAATTAACTCTTGTTAAGAATCATAAAGAGTCATCTGAAAAACTCGTGAACGACATGCAAATTGAAACTGTGGAATTGGTGAGCAAAAGAATTAACAATGCCAACTTCTTAGGACAAAATTTGTTAGGCCTATGTATATATGTATTTTTTCTAATAAAGTTGTTAAATTTTTTTCATTTTTTGAACTTTATTTACTCTAATAAACAATAATGGAAATTATATTAAATTTATAATTTTTTAAATTTGAAATTAATATGGGGGTACAAATTTTTAGGTTAAATTGTTCTCACTTCCACTGTAAAGTTCAAGAAGATTATTATTATTTTTTATGTCAGGTTAATGTGAGGGTACAAACACCTAGGTGACAATGTTTGCATTGTTAGATAGAATCCCTTTTATAGTTGTATCCAGAACCCAAGAGGTATGCCATATACGCTTTAAATTGTGCCTGTTAATTCTGAAACAACTTAGCATCGACTTAACAAAGGATCTGATTCTGTAGGAACACTGAACATTGTACCTACTGACTAGACTATCATCAAACTCTACATTAGAAACAAGTAATAACCTCTTGGTTTTTTGGTTTTTTTGGCTGGGGGCTGGGTTTGAACCCACCACCTCCGGTATATGGGGCTCCCTACCCCTTTGAGCCACAGGCGCTGCCCAATAACCTCTTGTTTTTAATAATTTTGCCTCACCTGCAAAAACTGTAAAATATTCCAGGAATACCAGTATGCTAGTCTGGTAAATAATATTTTTAGACATTGCATCTCACACTCAGGTAAAGCATAAACATTCTTCATCAGCCCGAAATAATGTAAATTTTAAAGCCAACTTCTGGAAATAGTTTGCATGCCTGCACAAGTTCTACAGAATTTTTCAAACTTTTATCTAATCAAACCCTGATCTAATTCTTACAAATTAGTGTAGCAGATGCCTTAAATGTTCTTTTTAACCTTATAGTTTTAATAACTACAATGAACTAACAAAAATATTGATAATTTCTATCATGTATTTAGGTTGTGGTTGCTAAAATACCTATTTGAATATTCCAGAACTGGACAGATTCATATTTTAACTTTCCGCAATTTTAGGAAACTCTTCTTAAACTCTCTGCTTATTCCTGAGAGAATAAACCTCTTATTGCCCCCCTAAAATTAACTATTATTCTTTCCTTTTTTCCCTCCTTACTTTTTCATGTTTCTCTAGGTGCTTCTAGTCTACAATTGTTTTCTTATTATTGTATGTCACTTTCAATTGAGAATAACTTCTTGAAGACTCTGCTTTTTATGCTTCATGTCAGCCACAGTGACCTAACATCTCTTTACATCCCTATCTGTACAATCTAAGTAGAATTGGAACTGACCGTCAGATTCTGTGTATTCAGTTCATGGCGGCCTGTCAAAAATGTCCTGTAAGTAATGTGGCCTGTATTTCAAAAGTTCTGCCAATCGCCTAAATCACAAATAAATCTTCTAGACACAGCTACTTCTAAAGTTGTTTATGAAGAGGCATGGAGTATATCTTGATGATTACACATGGTTATAACCTTTCATTTTGAAATGGAAACACATGTAATGCTCTGTGAATCATTATTATTCATGATAGTAATAATAGCACGACTACCCAATGAACAATAGCAATAACGGCTCTGGTTTATTCTCTGCAACTTAAAGTGACTCATTCAATTCTAGGAAGAGCTAATAAATACTTGTAAAATACATGTTAATTTAGTCTGCTAATAAAATGTGCTATGTAAATGTACAATAATCATATAACAATACTAATACAATGTTCCCAACTTAATGAATAAAGAGCAACTTTTAAGAAATGACCTCAATCATGATTTTTAAAATTAGATTTAGACCCTTTTTTCTTTTTAAAAATTTTCATGTAAGAAAGGGAAAAACTAAAGATCAGTATTATACTCAAGTGCAAGGTGTTAAAAATTGAATTTTCATACTTTAGAATTGGGGACTTAACTGCTACTGAAAATGGCATTAATATGATAACGATATGCCAAAAGAGAACCTTTCATTTCTTATTTTTCTAGTCTGAGAATATTTGATTTTCTTTACTTTTTTACATTTTCTATTCATTCTTTTACATTATATTCATTCTCAAGAGAGAGCGACATATCTAAAATTGTTCATATTCACAGTGTATGTGAACTTTTCCATCAAAGAGGCTTCATTTATAATCTTATAACCTGCAACACTTTGTAACACCCCTTTTCTTTCTCCTAATGTTCATTACGCCTCAAATCTACTTACTCTGCTGCCCTCACTATCCAGCCTTGGGCTCGTATCCTGTCTCTTCCTCACCTTTCCAGGCCCATACTCCTAAATCAATTGCGCTTCTATTTTAGGAAGAAATAGCCCATCTTTTTCAAAAAAGTGCTGAGAAATTTATTGGACATATGTAGATTGGTCTTTGACAGATGGATGAAAGAAAAAGAAACTCCTACACTAAGTGATATTGTTATGTCCCTCATGAATAACTCCAATATGATAATCAAGTTGCCTGGTATGCCTGGATCCAAACAGTTGCTTCAACAATTACTTCTTAAATAACCTTGGATGCTCGGATGCATTTTTTAATACTGTATAGTTTATTTTTTGTGTGTGTGTATGTGTATATATATGTATATATATAAATTTAAGGTAGTAATTGAATGAATGAATATAATAAACATAATTAATTCAACGATCTATAACATATCATGAAATGGTATGTAATTAAGATAATATTATGAATATAATACTGTAATTCATAGGACTATTGCACAATTTAGATAAGTAATTAGGCATGTCAAATCCTTACTATTTTGTTGATCACAAAAAATTTACTATCATTTTTATTACAAGCATTTTTGTTGCCTTGTCCTGCCTCTTGAATTTGTGTCCTAACTGGTTAACAAATAAACTATTGAAAATGATTGTTTCACATTTTCTAATGAATTTGATGCTTACACAAATACACTAAGCACTTTTCTATGAGCTTCTAGTGTCTAAATATATGTATTATTGCATTTTACAGCAAAAATCTGTCATTTCTAAAATGCACGTGCAAAATATTACTTCTCTAAGTTAGGAAGCCAAAAAATAACTGTATAAATATTTTTTGAGAATGACTGTACATTAGAGTCAACAGGAAAGTTTAAAAATACACAGATAGCCAGAACTTACTAGTAAAAATCTTGACAGTTATTCTGAAAATAACTTGGACATCTGTACTTTTTTAACCTCCCTAAATATTACTATATGGAGCCAAAGTTAAAAAAATTAACATATAATTGCAATACATAACTTCACTGCTAAAAGAGATCTTATACATTATCTGATTCAAATATCTGTGTAACACAAGCTCAGCAAGTAACTATCATTTGTAATGATAAAAATATTATTGACTCTCGATGCAACCCATTCTTGAGAACTTGGAAACAATTGTCATTTTGAACAAAAGTTAAGGCATACATTCTATGTTGGCTAATAAATGCATTATTGCTTTGTCACATGTTGATCTTTCAAATACTTAAAACAACTAACACTTCTCTGCCCACCAGACTATTTCTCACAAGTCTAAGCATCCTAAACTCTTTCTAAAAACTTCCCTAAATATATCCTTGTCCTCTCCTCTCCCTGCACCCCTTAGGTTAGTGGGGCATCTGAGACTCTGCACTGAGTAAGATGTGATTATCATTCTGTGTGTTCTCTGTTTACTGAATGAGCATGAGGCTATATTAATTTTGCAGTGCTCACAGTACCGTTTATAATCCATACATCTTTCTACTGAGTGACGTGACTACCGTATTAATTGTCTATCAGTACATACCAAATTACCCCTAAAGCTAAGCAGTAAAAACTTGATTCATTATGAACAACATTTTAAAAAGTGACAAAAACAATTCTTGAAGGTCAGGAATCTAGTTTCCCTGGGTGGTTTTGTGTTATGGTCTCTACCATGACTGTAGGCTATTCTCAGGTACCAGCTTCTTGTTTTAGATTCTTGTCATATGGGAATTCCCAAAGGTTGCCTTACAACATGGCAGCTGGCTTCCTTCACATGAAGTGAACCAAGAAAGATCCAGCACCCAGGACTGAAGCTCCAATTTGCAGAGACCTAATAACGGAAGTCTCTTACCATCACTTAGGACATATTATTATGAGGAGAGGCAACTAGCCCACATACGTACGTCTAGCCCACATGGAGAAGGAAATTAAACTCTATTCTTTATATAGAGGAGTGTCAAAGAATTTATCTACATATTTTTTTCTTGCATTTATTTATTTACTTATTTAGTCTCACCCTGTGCCTTGAGCAGTGTGCAGTGGCATCATCAGAGCTCACTGCAACCTCATCCTGCTGCCGCAGGCTGCTAAGTCACTAGGACTATAGCCTGAATGCCCGGCTTGATTTTTTAATATTTTCGTGGAGACAGGGTCTCACTCTTGCTCAGACAAGTCTTGAACTCCTGAGCTCAAGCAATCCTCCCTCCTCAGCCTTCCACAGTTCTGGGATTATAGGCAGGAGCCACCATGCCCAATTCTCTACATAAATTTAAAAGCATTACAGCAGTGATGTCGAATTGGTGCAATTGATTTTTTTTTTTTTTGGTATAAAACGAAGGCATTCTATTTTTCTTTTACAAGCCTATCCGAGTCTTTTATGATTCATATCTTTGCCTATTTCCTTTCCTTCATGACATTATGTTACTTGCATATCTGACAATCAACAATGTATATTGGTACACAAGCCATAAATGAAAGTCTTGTGACATAGCCATGCATGGAACTGTGCCATGGCTCTAAACTAGCTCTCCAGAATGACATTAATCCAGTGTCCAAGATTGATCACTATCATTTATTATATAAATTTATCCCACATAATTTTATTATCTTTATTTTCAAAATGATAGCATGTGGCACTTAAGTGTCATTCAGATCTACAAATATTTTGTTCACCAGGTTGTCATTGAGTTCTACCTCAGAGATATCAAAAATATCTTTAATTTATTTTTTGAAATAGAATAGTTTTCTTTTTTACTTTAATAGATTGAGGGGCTCAAGGGGTTTTGGTTACATGGATGAATTGTGTAGTGGTAAAGCCTAAGGTCTTAGGGTACCCATCACCCAAATAGTGTACATTATGCCCAAAGTGTAATTTTTCATCCCTCCCCCAGTCCCACTTTCCCTTTCTGTGTCTCCAATATCTATAATACCAATCTATATGCCCTGCATACCCGTAGCCTAGATCACACTTATGAGTGAGAACATGTAGTATTTGGATTTCCGTTACTGAGTTACTTGGTCTTTATAAAAATGGTCTTCAGTTTCATCCAAATTACAATGAAAAGCATACTTTTCTCCTTCATGGCTGAGCAGTATTCTATGGTATTGTACATATAGTATAGAGTATTATATATATATATATAAAATACCCTATTTTTTATATATAGTATTATAATGTTACACACACACATATATATACACATATATATACACATATATATATACACATATATACACATATATATATACATACATATATACACACACCACATATATATACACATATATATACATATGTACACACATACATATGTGTGTGTAACATTATATATATACATATATACATATATCCCCCCACATTTCCTTGCCCCCTACTGTATGAGTGGACACCTAAGTTAGTTTCAAATCTTTGCAATTGCAAATTGTGTGATGGGTGTCTGTGTCTTTCTTATATAATGACATTTTCCTTTGGGTAGATACTCAGCGGTAGGATTGCCAGATTGAATTGTAGGTCAACTTTTATTTCCTTAATAAATTTCCACATTGTTTCCAGTAGAGGAGATCCTACTTTACGTTCCCACCAACAGGGTATAAGGGTCCCCCTTTCACTGCATTCTTGCCAATGTTGATTGCTTTTTGACTTTTTAATGACTGTTCTAACTGCGGTTAGGTGGTGTTTCATTGCGATTTTAATTTGCATTTCTCTGGTGATTAGTGATGTTGAGCTTTTTTTCATGTTTATTGTGCATCTGGATATCTTCTTTGAAAAACACATCTGTGACAACAGTGTCTGAAATGCACCTTCATGTCTGATTAGTTTCAAGTTTCAAGTATCTGTCCTGTTTTCCATGATTTTTTCAGACACCCTGAAGATGGCTCGTGGATTATTTGCCAATTCTCATTATAAATTAAAATGAAACATATGAAAAAAAATAAGATTATTTAAGCCTGATGAGTTGATTTTTAAAAGGATTTTGTGTTTACAGCTTGTTGGCGGTTTCTACATGTTTTCTTTTAACTTTTTCTCCCATTTTAAGAATGTTTCTTTGCTTCTGATTATCATCAAGATGAATTATCAAATGGACCCCAAACTTGAAAAGGATTTGTAAGTAAAAATAAAAGTATGTGGTATGCCACTGTAACTGTATATCATCAAATCACCAACTCAAATGGGAAGTATTATCAGATAGACAATAAGGACTTTTTTTTTCTGGAAAAAATTCATGAGGTGTGATTTTTAGATTCCAGAAGTTAAAGCTTTCTAGGTATTAGAAAGTAATCAATTGATGAAACATACAGTCTTTTCTTGAATATTTAGAAGAGTCAACTTCTTTTGAGAATCAAGTTCCAATTCTCCAAAGTAGAGTCCAAAGCAGGACTGTACAACCTGAGGCCTACGGGACACATGCTGATTTTCTGAAGATCTTTTTTGTTTATCTGTGGTGTGGTGTCAATAGCACAAAAAGCAGACATGGCCTTTTTTTTTTTTATTCTAATTAGCTTTCATTGATGTTTGTATATTTAACGTTTGGCCCAACATAACTCTTATTCTTCTAATGTGCTACAGAGGAAAAATATATGATTGGACACCCCTAGCTAAAGTCTAGTTTCCAACAGGGCAAAACATTATTCAAAAAGTTTTTAGTATCTACATCTTGCAGTAATTCATAGCCTGCACCATCCAGACAAATGTGTGTGTATAGTGGTGTGTAAAACAAACGACATCATTCTATAGGTTGTTATCAAGGCACTTTTGATGTTTCCATCCAGAGGCTCATCTTGTGATATTACTTTTATTTTTATAGATCTTTGGTATTCTTACCACTCTGGTGCTAGAATACAGCTCTAAATCGCCCTGGGCAGTATTTAACATCAATGTGCGTGCACACACACAAAATCTAACAACACAAATAAAACAAAGCAACAAAAAATCACATGAATCTGACAGAGCAAAAGCAACCCTAAATGGAATAGTAATTAGTTCTTTTAAATAAAAGTTAGACAATATCCAGCAGCAAACGCTATAAAACACTGTTTCAAAATCTAAAGAATTTGTTAATTACTGTTCCCATCTTGCCCAAGTATCTTTTTTGTCCATCTGATTGTCTCTAATTCTAACAACTCTCTGTGAAAGGAGTGCTGTAATTGCGCCAGTACCATGGTTTGGAAAACCCCAGGCCAGCAACCCTATGAACACAGAATTGCTTATTAAAATAGCCCAAGAAACAATTTCCACAAAGAATCTTAATGGACATCATAAAAGGCTAATGATAACAAGACCGACAATTCTAATGGAGATGTAATATTTTCTGGGAAAAATATATTTATGTTCTATAATACTTGTTGGAAATTATATTCACAATAGCAGTCTCCATATAAAAGGAAGAGTGTGGTTTAACCTGTCAGTAAAATTTTACTGAGAAGAAAGGAGTTGCAAATGGTCTTTTAGAGTTTGTTTGAAGTCCCTAATCTAGAAAATAAATCAATTTAGCTGTTCTTATGTTTGAGAATACAAATTTGAATACAGGAGTTGTGGGAGAAAAAAATTCCACTTCTTTACAAATTCCCAATACTAGGTTAACCGTCCCTTTCAAGTGTACTCAAATGATACCTTGGGTTCTTCACACCTATTATCACTATGAGCATAAGTTTCTTCTCTTCACTGAAGGTTCTTGAACCAGGGGAGTGTTTAGCGCTGTGCTTCAGTGCTAATGTCCATGTTTGACAAAGAGAGGCCATCAATGAAAATATGCATCCAATGAATAACTGGTGACAATGACCTTCATACAAAATAACTAACATATAAAAAGCACCTACTTAGTGTGGTGGGGGGATTATTGAATATTTTTATTTTTAATAGATAATGTATATCCAGTATATGTTTAAATTTTACATTATTGGTTGTTGTGGATCACCTGAGGACACTGCATATCCAGATCATTCCAGAAACAGAAACTACTGTATGGATAATCTACACATCAAAATGCCAGGTACAAAAATATTCAGGTGAGACCTTTAGACCAAGCACCATCATTGAACTTTTTACCTTTGTGAGCTGGCTAGATAGGCAGGTCTATGGTCTAACATTGGATTCTCTCTCTAAAGAATTTGGAGATGCCACCTTGTCCTTAAATAATGGAAAGGTCTCTATTTCTCATAACTACATAATCCTATGGGAGCATAAAAAGAGAATTTTATGTGTAGTATAAGGCAGTGGTTCTCAACCAGTGACAATTTTGTCCCCAGAGAGGTATTTGACAATACCCACAGCCTTTTAAATTGTCACAATTGAGATGAAGTAGGTAAGTACCAAAAATGCTGCTTTTAAATATTTTACAATTTCCCACTCCCAATTACAAAGAAGTATGTGGTCCAGAATGCCAGTAGTGCCAAGGTTGGAAAACTTTCTTTGAAAGTAAATGCCAGAATGCAGATAATTACATAAATTACATAGTACATAAGGCTATAATTATTAATATATACCTATAAATAATAACAAATAATATTTCTTCATCCTCTGCATTGAGCATGTAGCTGCTTATCTTACTTAAGGGGCTTGAATCAAACTAGTTAAGCCAATTACACTAGGAAGGCATGGCTTCAAAGGTGCTGCCACCGCACCTGCAGCTGTGTACTTGTTAAACTGTCATCTTGCCAATACCTCTTTTTAAAAATAAAACAAAAATCTGTCTTGGGTTTTAGTCCCCTGCCAACAATATAATCTTGATTAAACTAGTGGCTTTTCTTCTCTTCCAAAGAAGACTGAATGTTTCCATGCAGTTGAGAATGAATCACCTTGGGAATTAGTCATCAAAAAATACATATTATGAGCTCCTTAAAGTTAAAGAGTAGTGTTAAATATATAGCAGCTTGCAGTACCACCCACCTTGTTGTTAGTAAAGATAGAAAGAAGTTAAAAAGCTTGAGGCAATAAACACCACCTGCTTTTAAAGTGCAAGGATCCTGACATTTGTGCTTCTGTTTGTGTTTAAACTTTAATATTCACATTGAAGTATGTTGGTATTTGAAAACACATTGATTTTTAATATGCTGTATTAACTGCAAAGAGGTAAAGAAGTCATAGATTTTCTATAGATTTTCACACACCTAATAAATAACTTCAAAATTAAACACCAACCTATTAAAGCTAGCTGCCTCTGAATGACAGAATGATGGCTGATGCCTTAAACAGAAAACCATTATAATTAACAAATCTAGTATAATAATAATCAATTAGTGAAATAAATTTTTGTGTAATAAATTAGCAGAACCATCTTGGAGAAAGCATAATATATCCAGTTAACTTGGAGCATTGAGACGGTTTATAAAATGAAAATTGATTGTAGTATATACTTTTTAATGTGCTTATTTTACCTGATAAATGTCATGAATATTTATCCCTGTCTCCCACACTCTATACCCCACGCTACCCCACAGCCCCATCAAGCAGGGAGTTGTGAGTGCTGTGTGGCGGCTTTCTATTTACAGATATGTGAGAGTAACAATTTATAGAGCTAGTTAGTCTTCTATTATTGGATTTGGGGGTTGTTTCTAAAAATTTTGCTCATATATAAAGTTTTAAAGGATGCCTTAATACATATCTTTTTATATTTGCCTGATCATTTTCTTAGGATAAACTGTGAGAAGTGAAGAGCTGAGTCAAAGAAAATATCTGTTGAAGGCTTTTGGTACACACCGCCTGAATTTTAAATTTCCATCTCCAGTCTGTGAGAAGGCCTCCTCTTCCTCACTATTGCCAAGATATATGTGATTTTTCTATTTTTGGCTAAAAGATATCCTTATATATACAAATAAAATCTCTGGTTCTCCGGTTTGTATCATATTTTAACCGGTAGTCATTGTTGTATTAAGAGAACATTACTTACACATTCAAAGGACAAGATGAAATAGTCCTTTTATTTCACTCTATATGAAATAAAATGCCTATGGACTGCATTCTGTTTTCCAGTGACAATAATTAACAAAGAATAAAGAAAACAACACTATACTCTGATATTTTAAAGTGTGAATTTTATTTGTGAAGAGTTAAAAGTAAGTTAAAAGTTTCACTCTATCACCCCAGCTGAAGAGCAGTGGCGTCATTAACTCACTGCAACCTCAAATTCCTGGGCTCATGCAATCCTCCCGTGTCACCCTCCTGAGTAGCTGGGACTACAGGCACATATCGCCATGGAATAAGTATTGTTTCTGAACATTTAAATTTTTCTGCCACTAGAAATTTGATATTTAGATAATCCTATTATTTATACAATAATCTGATTACTACCTTAGCTAATAGTACATGCATATGTCAATTTCATTTTTATACAACGGTTCTTAATATTGTTTCAAGCACACAACTTTCTAGCACTATTCTCTTTTTCTACCTATCTCAATACTTCTCACAATTCTAACAATTTTGTTTTAAATATTCAAGGTTCATTTTTTTTTCCAAAAAGGTGGTGGAACCATGTCTATATTAACATAGCCAGGGATAGTATTAACACTGTATTGATACTCTGTTTTACATGTACTAAAGTGATTTCATATACTTTACCTCATTGGATCCTCAAAACAGCCGTGAAAAGCAAGTGCCTTGCTTTATTATATTTTCTCTTTATTTGCATAGACTAAGTAAGTCTAAAAGAGGTAGAATTCGTTACTCAAGTTCTCATAGCCATTATTGCTAAATGCAGCATCATATAAAATTTTCTAGTTAGGTAAATACCATTCTATGCCATTTACTTCTATGTACACTAAAAAAATTTCTGTATCAAAACTTTGTTACTGCTTCTATTTTACATAATCAATTACACATCTAATATAACTAATGACATGATAATCATTTTAATATTATAACATACAAATTAGCCTATCATTTTTATCCCACCACTATTTTTCCTTCTAATATTAGCTTTATAATTAGAATAATTAGATATGGCATAAGCCATCTAATATACTCAGAAATCTTGTCATATCCATTTGACATAAAATTGATATAGTAAGTTGATGATCACTCCATTCTGAGAGTTGCTGTGGAGAAAGAATCCGTTATTTCACGGTTGACATCAATATGATTAATGACATCAATACGATGTAAACAATGAGTTGATTCAGTCAATTAAACAAACAAACAAAAAGTGTCAAGCCACTTTTTATCAACTATAACAAATGTTCAATTGACTACACTGTTGTATTTTTAAATTATTGTCTGGGAGTCATGGGAAGCAGCTTAATTTGAGCTTATTTTACTTGAAATGTTCTATGTAAACACCTGTCATAAAGACATGTTTTAATATGAGCTTGTAGTGCAAAATTTTTATCTATGTAAACCTATACAACTTTTGTTAAACATGCTGAATCTTGCATATGTCATATTTTTAATGGCATTTCAATTTGTCAATAAGATAATATCCCTGTGGGAAAAAACTGTGTGTACATATACATATGTACATGTGTATATATGTGTGTGTGTGTAGATATATAAAGATACATATGTAAATTTATTTTATATTTGAGGAAAAATATAGATCATTTCCTATGAAATGCCCTTTTCAATAAGTACAAATTACCAAATGTAATATTTTTCAAAAGATTTGATAAATCTATTGTGATCACGATGTTAGTTTTATTATAAGCAAATGAGCAATTTCCGATAGCAAAGAACTTTAGGAGACAATACATATACAATAATAATTACAGGAGAGACATTTAGATTTTGTGATAAAACCTTATTATACCTTCTTGCAAGTATTTCAACTACAAATAGACATCTATGTGTTATTTATTCCCCCCTTGAGTCACTTCAGTGATGCAAAAATATGTCATCTGAATTAAATGTTTAAAAGGATACAATGAATGCGATTGAAATCAGGGAAGACTATCCAATAATTGCAATTCTAAACTGGGAAAGTATAGGGTGGTATACAGAAAGTTTAGGTACATGTGAGAATAGAACTTCCTTTAAAATATTTTTTAAGTTCACGTCAATGCATACTAAAGGTTACCAGATATTTTAAATGTATCCTTATCTAGTTATTTACCTTACCAGCATGTCTGACTTAGAGTCATTCTTCTAATACATTTATTTCTAACTTTATTGATTTATATTACAAGTAACATATGGCAATTCCAATGCTCTATGTCATTAACCTTTGTTTTCCTCTGAGATGAAATAATGGTTTACTCAAGGCCACCCACCAGCCAGCCCTAGCCCACTCCACTGGTCCTATAGCACCTGTTTTTTTGGAGGGGGTTGCAGTTTTTGGCCGGGTCAGGTTTGAACCTGCCACCTCCAGTACACCGGGCGGGTGCCCTACTCCTTTTAGCCACAGGTGCCGCCCTATAGTACCTGTTCTTATGCATGGTTTACAGGAAAGAGCTACACTAATGTATCCTGTTTCAAGGGTATTGCCTAATTGCTTTACTGTAGACTTCTCTGTGTCTGGTGTGACTGATGAAAGAGATTTATTTGTTAAAAAGGTAACTGAACAGAGGCAGAACATGAAAGACAATGCAACTTTTCCACTAATATAAACATGACTGGTCTCAAACACTATGCTAATCTTGGATTGCCCCATCCATTTCTTCTTCATTTTACTGAAAAGTAGCAACTAACTCTTAGATTATTACATTGTTTTAAATTACCCACTTGTGTTCCCAAAATTCCTATATTATTTTCAACATATGCTTTAGGGACTAGACGTACTGGTTTCTGCATTTAAACCATGATTATTTAACACAACTTGTCATATTCTTAGTGGATCTCTCTGACAGAAGGTTATTGACAAATGCCACCTACTGTATAATTCACTTTGCTTCAGAGAGAGCACAAAGAGACACTAAATGGTGAATAATTCATCATAAACCTTTTTCGTATTGCCTTGTTCACCAGAAAATTTGTCTACGGAGAAGATTGTGATGTGGTCTGTTGAAATTGTCCTCAATCAATGATAATTCCATTACACAGCTGACAGTTACACAAAGAATCAAAGTCTTGGTAACATCCAATATTGCATTTTTGTGAGAATGTGTTCATATTTCTACACATAATTCAGAATGATCTAAAATATTTGTTTGCTCTTTGAATTTAGAGAAAGCTAATTTTGCACAGCAGCAAAATAGAAACCATTAAAATTTATCTGAGAAATTACTTTTAAAGATTCTAAAGTAGGGCTGTGGAATTATTTTTTCATTTCTAAAGAAAAGTAAATTATAAGAACTACAAAGATAATAAAGAATTAAAGAAGTACTTGCCAATGCAAAATATTCGAATGATAGCACGAGTAGTATGGAGGAACGATAATGGTTATTAGATACAGACTTATAGTTTCATGCAAAGAAAAGATTTTTTGCATAAATTTTAGGAATGGGGACTGAAGGATCTGATATCAACTGTACGCCCCCTTATCCTCCTGTTTCCTGTCTTCTTTGCTTCCACCATCACTGGTCTCAAGTAGACCTAGAATTCTCATGGTGAGATTCTAGAAACCCACACAAAACAAACAAGGCTAAGTTTATATGTAGTATCTGCTGTCTTTGTAAGACTATTATGCATCATTACTTAATGTCTGTATCTGATTCAGATTGTATTCTGATGTATCTGACTACAATCATGGTACCAATATCAAAGATAAACAAGAAGAGTGACACGAATTAAGCACAAATGGAGCAGGGGACAAAGAGAAAGCATTTTTATCAAATTAATATTTTTTTTTCTGATAGACACAAGAATGATTGATTCATTCCACATATCTCAATAGAAGTCTAATACTAAAAGCCCATGAAATACTAAATTTTTGGAATGTAATATTCATGTAGAAGAACTTTCAATATAGTGTACCAGATAAGTGATCAGGCACATATTTTATATCTAAAATCAGAACAGATAATGTCATCAAAATGGCATAATGTGAAAAATATTTAAAATAATTGTGGATGTAATTTGCTCTTACCAAACATCATTTTCCTTGAATAAAAAGCCCATTCTCCTTGAATAATCCTCTTTCACGTGTGCTAAAGACTAGAGAATTAAATATTATATTTTCGTGTATAACCAGTATAAATCTCAAAGAAAGTTGTTAATAATTTTAAGATGTGCCTTTTTACACATATCTGTAGGCCATGCGCCTGTCTTCTTCAGAGAAATTTCTCTTCAAGTCCCTTGCCCACCCTGAGATGGGATCATTTGTTTGCTCCTTGCTAATACGTTTGAATTCTTTGTGGATTCTGGTTATTAAACCTTTGTTGGAGACATAACCAGCAAATATCATTTCCCATTCTGAGGGCTGTCTGCTTGGTTTACCTACTGTGTTCTTGACTGTGCAGAAGCTTTTTAATTTGATGAAGTCCCAGTAGTGTATTTTTGATGTTGCTTCAGTTGCCCAGGGGGTCCTCCTCATAAAATTTTCGCCCAGGCCAATTTCTTCAAGTGTTTTCCCTATACTTTCTTCTAGTATCTTTATAGTTTCATGTCTTAAATTTAAATATTTAATCCAGTGAGCATCTATCTTAGTGGTAAAAGGTGTGGATCCAGTTTCAGTCTTCTACAGGTCTCCAGCCAGTCACCCAGCACCATTTTTTAAATAGGGAATCTTTTAACGGTAAGTAGCTGGGTTCATCTCTTGGTTCTTTATTCTAAGTATGGAAGAAAAAGTATCCACTGTACTCAGCCCTATTATGAAACTAATTTATAACTTTCATAGGAAAGCTATAACCCAATTTTAGCCCAGGAATATGGAGAGAGGGGAGAGAGAAGGGTGGAAAGGGTGGAGGGTTGGTGGAAGGAGGGTGATTGGTGGGATCACGCCTATGGTTCATCCTATAAGGGTATGTGTGAATCTCTCTAAATGTAGAATATAAATGTCTTAACACAATAACTAAGAAAATGACGTGAAGGCTATGTTAACCAGTTGGATGAAAGTGTTTCAAATTGTATATAGAAACACTACACTGTACCCCATGATAGTATTAATGTACACTGCTATGATTTAATACGAAAAAAAATTTAAGATGTTTGGAAATAGCTGAGGGTAAGCTGCACAATGATTTCTCAGAATATCTATAAATTGATTTTTTTTTTCTGCCATAACTTTTTTTTTAAGGAATGTACTTTTATTTGAAAAAAAGTAACTTTCCTGACGTACTTTGACTAGTCAATAAAGTATAGGTCTCAGGACAGGAGGTTCAATGTTACACCATGAGAAATCAGGAAAAAGTGCCATTTTTATATTTTAAAGATCGTTCTGTAACAATCTGAGCAACATGATGGATGGATTGACTCTTTAGCACATACAGTGAGGTAAATATTTTTCCAATAACTCAGAACATTTTATCCTTGAGTATACTCCTAGATTTTCCTTCCTTTTCTTTTCAGATTTTCTGCAGTGTTAAAATACATTGAAATGTTAATGGCGAAAATGCAGTGTTCTACATTTGTTAAAACCCATAGAATGTATAACACGAGATGTGAACTCTAACTCAAACTGTGAATTTTAGTTAATAATAATGTATTAGTATTGGCACATTAATTATAACAAAGGCACCACACTAATGGCACAAATTAATAACAGGGAAGAGTATGTAGGAGGAAGGGCGAGTCTGTAATGTTTCTCAATTTTTCTGTAAATCCAAAGCCATTCTTAAAAACAAACAAAAAAATAGATCCATAAATAATATCATTTGCATTTTTTAGAAAATACTATGCCATGAATATCATTTTCACATATATAGCTACATAAGATTTTTGTGGACCAATGTGTCATCATTAGACTTTGACTTTTTTTTAATGAGACTGAAAATGATATTTAATTTTATTTGAATTCTTAAATGTCTCTCAGTGTTAAATGGCTTATAATTTTTTTTTCATATTAAAGATCTGTAATCTAGGCTCAGTGCCTGTGGCACAAGCAGCTAAGGCGCCAGCCCCATACATCTGAGCTGGTGGGTTCGAATCCAGTCTGGGCCCACCAAACAACAATGACAACTGCAACCAAAAAATAGCCAGGTGCTGTGGCAGGCACCTGTAGTCCCAGCTATTTGGGAGGTGGAGGCAGGAGAATCTCTTGAGCCCAGGAGTTGGAGTTTGCTGTGAGCTGCGATGTCATAGCACTCTATCCAGGGTGATAACTTGAGGCTCTGTCTCAAAAAAAAAAAAAAAATCCATAATCTATTCAGGGGTCCTCAAACTATAGCCCGCCGGCCACATGCAGCCTACTGAGGACATTTATATGGCCCACCGAGTGTTTTTGCCACCGCTGCCTGTCCTGGATAACAGCTGACTCATCCCAGGGCCCACAGTCCTGCCCTCCAACAGTCTGAGGGACAGTGAACTGGCCTCCTGTTTAAAAGGTTTGAGGACCTCTGATATGTGTTAATTTCATTTAATAATTTCAAAATATATACATAATCTAACCATCATGTTGTACACTGTAAATATTTATGTAATTTTATCTGTCAGTTATCATTTAAATAAAGCTGGAGAAAGTAAGTTAACTACAAGGAAGTTGATCTAGAAATTAGAAAAGCTATCCTCTGATTAATTTAAAAAGGAGTATTTTGAAAAATCAAGAAAATGTCCCCAAAAAGTTTTTTCTACATTTTTTAAAAAATGCATTTCTTCAAATATAGGCCCAGATGCTAACATGCTAATATATAGATCCTATATCATCTCATGTATTTATTTATATATTGCACACATGCATGCACACACCCACTCTCTCTCACACATAGAGAGAGAGAGTGTGTGTTAAATAGAATTGGTGATGATGCTTACAGAATATTGGCATCTGTCTGATCAACCTAATGAAGGCCAGATGCCAATGCAATCCTGAGAGGCACCATCTATGCACACTGACCATGGATGTTGGTTCATATCTTCTCATTTGTGGTAGGATTTCTGGCCTCACTTAGATGGCCACCCTTGTATCCCAAGCTGGATTACCCCAGTCTGTTCACTTAAAGGTGTCCAAAGTGTTCTTAAACAGCATATATTTTCCCTTTTCCCATTTCTCTTCTCAACTCTATTTGGTTTATCAATAAAATGCAATGACTTTTGAATATTTTAACCCATCTCTGTAGCTATACTGAAACTAGTCCTCCAGGCTAAGGATATAAATTTGGTTGATCATCAAAATATTATAAAAAGTTTTAAAAAATATCAATTCTGGGTCCCATCTGAGACCAAATGTATCAATTATTTTCAAAAGTGGAACTCACAATCTTCTATTTTAATAAATAGCTATAAACGATTGTGATTAGAAACCACTGTCTGAAGATGTCTTTTGGCACAGGACATGCGTGTGTGGACATATGTATCTGTTTATGTGTGATTATGACCCTAGGACTCTACCTCTCCCATCATGAAAGTGTTCTTTCTTCTATAACTATTTCTTGACTGCTAATATAAATATTAGCAGGGACGGTACCTGGTCTCTTAATCTGATGACCTAGGCTTTGTCTATTTTTTCATTGCAAGTACAGTTCATAATTAATTATTATTATTATTGCTTCTTGGTCAAATATATGTACAGTGAATATGCAGAACAGTCCTCTAAGGTCACTTCTTGGAATCATTTCAGAGCCCATAAAACAAGCTGAGAGAGGTTGATTTGAATGGTCTCAGAAATGTTCAAATGAAGTTAACCCATCTCTCAAACTCCTTATTAGCAATTAAATTATTTTTAGATATTTCATGTAAAAATATTTTTCCCATGGAAACTTTTCTTTCTTTTTCTCCCAAAAAATCCTTTACACCCATAATTATTTTCTCCAACTTGTTTTAGAAAATAACATGTAATTCAACAAAAAAGAAAGTCAGAAGCAATTTCTACATGAATTAAAGGAATTAGATATAAAATGAGTTATGAATATTGAACTCCTTCTTCAGCAACAGTTTAACTCTTTTCCAATGAGCCCAGACAGAACCTTTATATCTTCCTCGTCATTGCAATTCTACAGAGATTGTGATAGAAGTTGAAATAACCTTGTCATCATCATTCTGACAGAAAATCAAGGTATGTCCAATTGAAAAGAAAATTAGAAGCATTAAAAAAGCTTTTAAATTATCAATGATTGAAAATTTAATATGTCTAATGCACTGTGCTAATTTGTTCACAAGCATTTTTAAATATCTCACAATTGTGCAAATGCCAAGTTCTTTAGCACAGAAAATGCTAAAAGTTGGTGTTACCTGGACATTTAATGTACTTCATGTAATATTAAATACACTGACAATTTTTATATTTAAAATAGATTTATATATTCCCAAGTCAACTGGTTCATTTTTTTATTTGTTTAATTGAGTGTTAAATGTAATAGGTAAACAAAATTTAAAATATTTATTTAAAAAATAAAACAAATATTTATTTCAGGGACTAACTTGTCAACTTATTATATAGTCTTAAGTGGACTGAATAGTCATTGGATGGAAACAATTAAAAATTATTTGTCTGTAGTTTTTAAGAAAAGAGGCATGTATTATCATTAATATTTATAAAATTAACTCTAGAAATTTATTGACTAAGTTAATGAATATCTTAAAGAGTTTTTATTGTCGTTGTTGTTTTGTTTTAGAAGTCTTCTGGAGACATCTGCTTCCCAACCATCTCATAAAGAAAGAAAAGTTTTAGATGTAAAATAAAAAAACTAACAAATTTATAGAATAAGTGTGATTCTGAGAGAAAAGTGCCAAAACATAGAAAAAGATTTCAAAGGAAGAAATTCCAGAGCAGAACAAGAAGGAGCAAAATATTGAGAGATGACAAATCAGGAAAGACTTTCAGCCCACTGAGAAAGGTAAATGGAGTAGGTTTGCTTCTCCCTCCCCTGCCTCTCTGATAGCAAGAGGGCTCTCTAGGCCACGGAGAGACATTCTGCCCATATGACCACAAAACCTGCTGGAAACTTCCTGTGAACATTTCTTATTGATGGGGCACAAGATTTCCAGCCCATAGGGGCATTTCCTACCTCCACAGAGCTGAGCCAAGACAGCAGGTGCCATATTGCTTCTCCATTCATTATGCACCTTTGCCTTTCCTAAAGGGGAAAGTTTCACTCTTTTCATTTCCACAAAGATACCTCTCAACTTTAGCCCACACTATAGGATCCACAGGGGTCCAGCGGGTCTCCAGTGATTTCTGTAACTCCAGAGCCTAGACAATCAGGGCAGACACCCTCCAGACCAGACTGCTAGCACTCCTCCATGCAGACTCTTTTCTGTCCCTGCCATCCCCTGTCTATGCTGATGAGAGGACAACTGAGCCACAGCACTGAGGTTTCCACAGACTGTGGGACTCAGGCCATTTCTCTTTGGATCTTCCGGTGCACTGAGGCATGCTCAGAATGTGACTCCTGCTTGCCAGTTTGCCCTGGTGCTGCACGTCCAGTGGCTCCATTACAGCCAGGCATACCTAAAGCCATGGGACATGAAACCTGCTTGAGAACCCTGTGGATGATTAGGGATGAGTGCACCTCTCCTTGTGTGATCTGGGATTGACCTACTCAGTCCAGGGAGGTGAGGGAGCACACATGGGCAGATCAGTGGGGAGAGCGTACTGTGGCTGTAACATGTTCACGAGGAGCCTCTTCTCCCATAGAAGGTTTGTAGTCTCAGGTCAGGCTGGGATCCTGGTGGAGAACCACATATTGTATAGCACAGTTGCAGGGAAGTTTGGGTGGCCAGGGGTCCAGACTGCCAGTGGTCACTGTAGAATGACTACTGAGTAGAGGGTAAGAAGAGAAAGGCCCACTGAGGGCTACCAGTTTTTGAGTCTCTGATGTACCTGCCTCCAGTTAAACAGACTTTCTGGCTAGATTGGGCTACTTCAACCAAATATGGGGAGAAGACATTAAATGCCTGTCACAACAGCTAACTGATCAGTTTCTGTGGAGCCTGAGGGCAAACTCACCCAACCCAGCCACACACATCTGCAACCCCCAGCCCAGGTGCAGCAGAGATTAAAGACTCTTCTGAAAGCTCCAGGGCCTCACTGTCCACCTGGGGATTTGAGTGAATCCCCTGAGGATCAGGTACCAGTCCAGGTACCAGTGCAACTTAGTCTCTCTTTACAGGCACCAAGACAGAGGGTGACAAGGAGGCTCACCCAACTTAGCTATGAATTGCCTTGCTCCTCCCTCACTTTGGTGGTCCTAGAGATCAAGAAACATCCTGGGAGATACAGGGTCCCTTCTAAGTTTGGAACACTTTAGTACTCTATTTGGGGAGCACAGTCACAAAAGAATATCTTAGACCCTCTTTCATTCACACAATCATCAACCACTAACTGAGAGAACAATGATATAGACCTTTAAAGTAACTACCAACTCAAGAAAACAGGGTGTGGCTGATTTACACTTAAAAATACCACCAACCCTCACTGAGAGTAAACTGGGGGTGGGGGGCTAACTCACTATATTCTGTCAGAAGAAGGTGAAGACAGCAAGCAGTTCCAAGGTAACCCAAGAGATTCACTAAACCTACTAGGGAAACTCATAGGCAAATTGGAACCAGTACTCTTCTCCCTAACACAATCAGGAATTGATCTTCAGGTCTCAGAGACAAGCCCTTAAGCCAAACTCTTATCAAAACCTGTGGGATTGAGCAAAGCAGTTCTAAGAGGAAAATTCAGAGCCCTAAATGCCCACATCCAAAAAACAAAAGGATCACAAATTGACAGTCTAATGAAGCATCTCAAAAGAGTGGAAAAAAGTAAAAAAATCCCATACTTAGCAGAATTAAAGGAAATTGAAATCAAAGGAACTATATAGATGGTTAATGAAGCAAAAAGTTTGTTCTTTGAAAAGATAAACAAAATTGACAAGTCTCTAGCTAGATTAATCAGAAACAGAAAAGAGTCTAATAAGCATGATTAAAAATGAAAAAGGAGAAATTATTCTTTTCATACCACAGATATACAAAATGTCATCTTAGAATATTATCTATACACTTACAAATTTAAAAATATGGAGGATATTGACACATTTTTAGAAACATACAACATTCCTAGGCTCCATCAGGAAAATATATAACTCAACAGATCAAACTCAAGCTCAAAAGTTAAAGCAGCAATAAAAAATATTCCAACAACAAAAATGTTTCAGATGGTTTCACATCTGAATTTCATCAAACCTACAAAGAAGAGCTTGTACCTCTACTGCAGAAATTATTCCTTAATATTTAGAAGGAAAGAACCCTCCCTCACTCATTCTCTGAAAGCAATATCACCTTGATAATAAAGCCAAGAAAGGACACAACTAAATAAGAGTCTATAGACCAATATCTTTTATCAATACAGATGCAAAAAAATCTCAATAAAATCTTAACAAACAGAATTCAGCTGCACATCAAAAAACAAAACAAAACAAAACAATTCATCTGAGCAAAGTGGGCTTCATTCCAGAGATGCAATGATGGTTCAACATGTGCCAACCCTTAAATGTAATCTACCACATAAATAATGCAAAAACAAGAGCCAGATGATCCTTTCAATAAACACAGAGAAAGCATTTGACAAAATGTAGCACTATTTTATGATAAGAATGTTTAACAAAATAAGTATGGATGGGACTTATCTCTAAATTATAAAGACCATATATTGTAAACCCACAACCGACAACATATTGTACAGGGAAGAATTAAAAGGATTCCAGTTAGAACTAGAATCATACAAGGTTGCCCACTATCTTCACTTCTGTTCAACATCGTACTGGAAGTTCTAGCCAGAGCTATCAAGCAAGGGAAAGAAATCAAAGATATACGAATGGTGAAAGAAGAGGTCAAATTATCACTCTTGGCTGACATTATGATCTTATGTTGAGAAAACTCCAAATGTTCAACCAAGAGACTTCTGGAATTGATCAACAAATTCAGTAAAGTCTCAGACTACAGAACAATTGTATAGAAATCAGAGGTTTCCTATAGGCCAACAACAAGCTGTTAATCAAATAAAAGACAAAATACCTTTCTCAGTAGCAACAATGAAAATTAATAAACCTAGGAATACACTTAACAAAGGAGGTGATAGACAGAATTATGAAACACTGAGGAAAGACATTGCAGAGGTTGTAAACAGATGGAAAAATATACTGTAGGAAGAACCAATATTCTTAAAATAGCTATACTACCCAAAGTGATCTGTAGATTCAATGCAATTCCCATGAATATACCAACACAATTTTTTGCTTAAAAAATAGTTCTATGCTTCATATGGAACCATAAAAGACTCTGCATGGCCAAGACAATCTTATATAATAAGGACAAAGTAGGAGGCATCTCTTTACCAGACATCAAGATATATTACAAGTCTATAGTAACCAATATGGCATGGTACTGTGACAGAAACGGACACATAGACCTATGGATCAGAACAGAGAATGCAGAGAAGTAATCATCCTCATAGTCCCATCTGTTTTTTTTATTTTTATTTTTTTACAAAGCAGATAAAAACATACATTTGAGAAAATATTATTTTTTTAGTAAATGGTGCTGGGAAAATGGGATAGAAGACTGAAGTAGGATCTGCACCTTAAAAAAAGCTGCTGCACAGCCAAGGACATGATCAAGACCAAATAGACAACCCACAGAATGGGAGAAGATATTCACATGCTATACATCTGATAAAGGACTGATAACAAGAATCTACAAAGAACTCAAGCAAATTAGTAAGAAAAAACCAAACAACCCCATTAAAAAGTGAACAAAGACATGAACAGAAACTTTTCAAATGAAGATATCTTAATGGCCAACAAACTCATGAGAAAAGTGCTAAACATATCTAATCATTAGGGATATGCAAACCAAACCCACAATGATATATTACCTAACTCCAGTGAAAATGGCTCATACTAAAAGCTCCCCAACAGAAAGATGCTGCCATGAATATGGAGAGAAAGAAACTCAGACACTATTGGTGGGACTGCAAACTTGAGCAACCTCTATGGAAAATTATATGGAGATTCCACACACAACTAAAAGTAGACCTACCATTTGGTCCAGCAATCCTGTTTGTCATTTTATGAAAAGGACACCTGCACTTGAATGTTTATAACAGCAAATTTATCATTACAAAGGCGTGGAACAACCCAAATGGGTACTAATACATGAATGTATTAATAAAATATGGTATACACAGACCACGGAGTACTGCTCAGCCTTAAAATGAATGGTGATCTAGTGTCTTTTGTGGCAATTTGGATGGATCTAGAAACCATTCTGCTAAGTGAAACATCACAGGAATGGAGAGGCAAACACATGTGCTTAATACCAGATTGGAACGAATTGACCAACACTTAAGTGCACATATGAAAGTAAACATCAATGAAAATCAAGCTCAGGGAAGGGGAGAGGGGAGGTTGTGTAAATTCACACTTACTGGGAATAGTGCACCCGATCCGGGTGAAGGGCACACTTATAACTGTGATTCAATCTGTTCATAAACAAAATACATAAACAAAACATGTGTATCCCCTAATAAAATAAAAAGTGAATAAATAAACATATAAACAGATACATATTAGGGTTTAAGATTGTGCTAAGTGCTATGAAAAAAATTAAAACAGTAAAAATAATGGAAGATATGAATTTTGATCAAGTAGCCTGGGATGTCCTAAGAATGGGACATTTTAACAATAAAACTTGTATCAAAGCTAAAAAGGAAAACACTCTTCTTCATACCTAACGAACATAAACTAACTAGTGGTTGCTTCCACATTTCACAGGAATATTCAATAATAAAAAGAAACTGAACATTAAAGTGGGAGAAAAAAAAAAAAAAAGGAAAGGAAAAGCAAGTGTAGCAATCCGGAATGTAATGGGCCACAAAACCCATAGGTGCAGTGCAGAACGCCCATGGTGTCAGCAGCTCCCAACCATCTATTCTGATGAATAGGAAAAAGCCAGTCACATGCCGTTTTCCAAAGCAATCCCAAGCAGTGTACGTGGAGCAATAGCTGTAGAACGGAGTCCCAGCAGACTTATTCAAACATGCAAATTAACAGCATTGAAAAGCCGTGTACAGTAATCGGGTCCCATTTTGTATTGTAACATCAGCTGGGACACAATAGCTGTCTGTGTATCCTGTAGACAGTTTGTATTGGTAATAGCCACCACGTGAGTAATTAAGCACTTTAAACAAGTCAACCATTTAAGCTGTCTTACAAGTTAGAAGTAAAAAGCAAAGCTGGAACAAAGAGCAATAACAAGGAGCCATTAGCCTTGATAACAGGAGTCCACCCCAAAGCATATGTTCCCCCAAATGAGAGCAGATTGTAGGTTTCACCTGCACTTCTGATGTCTGCTTTACACATTTGTGTTCTACATATTTAAGAAACTTAGGCCCTCATATGTTTTTGTGTAACTAAAAACCGTAATAATGGTTATTTTTAAAATTCATTTTTATCATTTAAATATTGAAGTCATTTTAATAACTAATTAAAATAGTCATCTAATTACTATTTCTAGGCTTGCTCCATTTTTCTAACAGTATAATTAACTTTTTAAAGATCTTTAATCTGTTGTTGCTTGGCATTTCACACCCACAGGAGATAAGGCCAGTGTTTGGGGAGTCTGTGCTTCTCCCCGTAACCACAGCATGAGCTTTGGAGAATCAGATTTAATCTGTTTCAACTTCTGAAACTAACCGGGACAGATAGTAGAAATGATATTTTCTACAGATATTTAGTAGAAATGATATTTTCATACAGAGACTACAAAAGACCACATTTAAAGTGTCTCTCATACTATCCCCAATGATAAAATGATGCACCCTTGATTACAATAGAACTAAAAGAAGCATAGTTGCTTCACTAAGGGTAGTTATTCTATGTATCCTCAGCTTTCAATCCTCAAGGCTAAATAATTTAGTTTCCTTTACTCTTTTTACATAAATCTGTTTTTAAAGAGATTCATCATTTTTGTGCCTGTCCTCTGAACCCTTTGTAATTTATTCATATCTTGGAGCTGCATTGATATTTTGGTATGGCCTTTGTCTCATAGCAATCCTGCCAGGTCACTGTGGTCAGTGTTCCTTCTAATTTTTTCCAACCATGTATAGGATGGGTGACAAGGGAGCTGCTGAGAGGGTTATGTGAGGTCAGAGTGTCAGCAGGGTTACTGACTCACCTGGATGTGATAGCTGGGACAAGACTGTGGACCCGTTGAACCTCCTGAGGGCTCAGACCTAGTATAAATGATGCATGAGACTTTCATACAGACACTTTTGATTTACCCCCAGGAGAGTGAGACTTTTTCTACTGTTGTATGGATGTTTAACTTAAAGAATATGGTGACCTAGAGGACTCTGCAAATGTCAACCATCACAAAAATTATTTAACTAAATTTTAACCTCACTATTAAGCATTCAGCCTCCTGCTAAGCAGCCTGAAATTTAGCTTTGGAGATTCGACTCGTAATACTTAACAGTTGGAGACTTTTCAGGTGTCTTCCTACAGAAGCAAGAGAACGCTCATTAATGTAAGCTCCTCCAATGCCCTCTACTGTTGTTTGATGAGTCAGGTTCAAAGTAATAGGAGTCATTTTCACATTATCTCACTCAACTGCTTTGAGCTTCAAGATCTACTATCTTCTCTCTGTCGGTGTGTAGTGCAAAGCAGCTTAGCAAATGATATCAAAGCAAATAGTCTTCTTTTCATCAGACTATAGGTAGCTTAATGTTGTATCGTATTAGGATAGCAAGAAAACAGGATGTGGTGGAGATAAGTTTCAAAACTGATGATTTAGAAAATAAATGTTTGAGGGCACTGTGAAGTGGAGAAAAGCTATGGCAGGATTCCAGTGAAGAAGAAGCAAGACAGCAGGCAAGAGGTGATCTGCACCTTGGAATCAGGACAAACATGCAGTTGGAATATAAGTGTTAAGGAAAAAAAGAGCATGGAGAAGCAGTAGGTAGATGAGGTCTATGGAATATTTGAAAATCATACGGAACATTATTGCATGACACGTAAAGAATATTATGTCACTAACAAAGAATGATAAGAACAGAGATGTTAGCAGGATCAATTGGAACATTTTCAAAGGTTACCATTTAATGGAAAAGAATTGCCCCTTCTGTGATGGTACAAATTCTTTCAGTATATTTGCTACCTGGGACAGGGCCAATTGGTTTCTGGGCAACCAATTTAAAACTTTTTTAGTGATCCAAGTGGAACTGCATGCTTTTGCTAATTTGTAAATGTTAATATATCTGGAGAAAGGCTCTAGAAATTCCCTTCTATAATATCAATTAAATGTATGCAACACATATTATTTATTTAGATCCCAAATATTCAATAATATTATCACATTAGCAGTGGAAAATGAAAGAAGTAGAATTGTATGTAAAAAATCCAAAATGATTCAATAGGAAGGGATTGTATCGGCATCAGATATATTTCCCATCAGTAGGAAATAAAAGTCAAAATAATTGTTAAATAGCAACTCGGAAGGCCTTGCTTAGCATTAGATTAGAATTTGCTATGCCTCTTGACTCATGTTGTGAGATAATTAAATTAAATTCTAAGCATCTAAACTTTTTGGGTGAAAAGGATTGCAAGTTCCCTTCTCTTTTGTTTCCAATTATTTTTAATGCACAATTGTATTTTTCTACATTATATCTAGCTTCATTCTAAACATAAAAACCTAATCACACCTGTATCTTTTTAGTAATTGGAGGAGAAAAAACTTTGAATGTGGTATTTTTCTTTTACAAGGCAATTTCTATCTTCCTAACCAACATAGGACATCTTAATTAGAGTAGATGACAAGGTTATTTTTATACATAAAGCTATACTAAAAGCTATGATCTCTATTAATCCATAAAGATTACTGGGTAGCATCTTCCTAATAAAACCAAGATGATGTGAAAAAAATTAAAGCAACTTTTCAAGGTAATTTGCTTCAATTTTCATTCTATAATAAAAATATTAAAATTCTAATGAATAGGAAATTGAGATATTTTATATATTTTCTACACTATTTCTCCTATGCTTTTTGTAAAATATTTATCTTGTTTCTATTCTTGAGTCATCTAAGTACATTACAATGAAACTTCACTAGCTTTTATGAAAGAAAGAATAATATATTTGATTGTGACTATATGTTATCCAAAGAAGATTCAGAATTAAGATACACAGAGCTGCAATTTCTTTTTTATTGTTGTTAAAGTAAGTGTTTTGAGATCAAAGCAAAATAATAGTCTCTACCATGGAAACATCAAATGTTTCCCTTTCACAGGTGAGAAAAGTTGGCCTGAGGCTCTGCTCCAGAAGAATAACTTTTTAGTTTATCTAAGACTGAAGAAAACTACTCAATGGGGAGAAATTTAACCAAACTGGGAAAAAATAGGTTTTTCAATGTAATATAATTTATCTGGTCAAAAGTGGTTATCATGGTAAAAGGAAACAGTTTCATCCGGTAGTCTTGTTTTAAAGATTTAACTATTCATTAAATACTGTTTGTCTGAAAGCAATGTTGATCAGAGTTTAAAGCATTCAAAGTTTGAACTGCTCTGAAGTTCTGACTCACAAAAGAGTTTTTGTGATTTT